>NC_092392.1:48953189-49595043 GCF_030028105.1 Mobula birostris | reverse complement strand
TCGCTGCTTCAGAGTTCCATTCCGTTAGTTAATTAGTCACTTTTGCATTAGAAAGCTTTATTAATAGCCTTAATTTGCAGTTGAAATGAGAAATCTGCTGTCAATAATTTGGATAATTGCCTACTGTTTGATTATAAAGTACAAAAGTAGCAGCACACTATTACATATGCAAATCCCAAGGGTTATTTCCTGGCTGCTCAGCTTTCTTGATCTACATTTCATCCTTTCCCTTCTTTGTGTTCTTTCTTGACCCTGTTAGCAGAAGAGAAACAGGCTTATTAAAAAAAAATGAGGCCTTGTTTTTTTTTTCCCCCTGTCCTGTTGTGGATGTATTTTGGTGCCTGCAGTTGTTAAAGTTATTGCTTGTATTGTACCTAATTAGTGTCCTTGGAATTAAATGAACAGCTATGTATACACCTCTAGTTTGAGCAGCCATGTTTGTGGATTGAATAATTGATTCTACTGCACTAATCAGATAGGGACATAATGAGCCAGTTTAATTAAATGGGGATCTAACCTGGTGAACACTGGGGAAATATTTGCTCATTTACTTTGCAAAAGGCCACTGTTGCTTTTTAATGGATGCAATACAGCAAAAGGAAAGAAAGTAGGCCTCAGTTCAGGGAACATTCCAGTCTGCCTCTCATCCTTACAGACCAGGAAAGTATAATCAAAGGGCCAGTTCATTTCTTCGTCAAATCAAAGGGCCAAAGAAGACTAAAACTGCTGACAGGCTTCATCTCCCCTTAGGTGTCAACATCATTACACAGCTGTGTTCTAGGAGATAGGTTGTGTGGTCCTTGGCTATTAGTTGTTTATGAAAGGGATTTTTGAGTTCAATTTACTATCTGTCCGCCATCTCTGCTATTTTATGTGCTTTTTTAATGGGCATACTACATTGCCACTTCTGCTCAGTCTCTGAATGAAAAATATTGCTAAATCGTCGACAATTTAAGTCAGCTTTGAAGTGATAGCAGTCAGTTTAAGGAATGCAGTACTAAGTTTACAATGAAACATTTCTGGATTGCATTAAATCAAAACAAAAATCAAATTGTAGGACAGATGTTTTTAATTAGTTATCAAGTGGAACTGCTCTTAAAGAGGTAATTGCGCTAACAGCGCAGGCAACATGTAATGTGACAAAATAAGAGAATATAGTATATTGCCTGGATTTCTATTCTTCATAAAAGGCACTTGCCATGCTGTCACTGCTATGCCTTATTGCCAATGGTGAAGTAATTAAAGCTGTGAGGACTCTTTTTCCAATACTACACCCAAGCAAGTGTAGAATGGGCAGTACTTGTTTGATTGGAAAAAAACAGAGCAAACACAGTCTGCATTTTTACATTTGCTTGTTAATTTACTTTTCATCTTCCTCTCCCCAGCCAACCCCTCCCATTTCATGAATTGATTCCTGCCTTCTTTGCCCCTTCTCCATTAAAATTCCAAATGGTTAAGAGGATTTTCTCAATTTAGTCATACTTTTAATCTTCGGTGAAATGAGTGATGACTTCTTATAATAAAAACTTGACAGGCTTACATCGTGAACCAGTGGATTAGTTTCCCTTGGTGATGAGGTTTCCTTTTGTGCGGTATGTGTCTGTTTGATGGAGGTTTAACAGAAAGCATTTTGGCAGAAATTGGATGCAGCAGGGATCATCTACAGATGGCCGCTGTTCGATATTAACGTGAGGAGAGTAACTTTCTTCACCAACCACCCCCCCCACCCCAACTTGCCCCTTTCCTCCTAGCCAGGTGATAGAAGCAGCCAAGGTGCTTGCTTTTCTAGAAAAAAGAAAGGGATGGTGCGAAGATACATACTCAATTACTTCCATGCCCATTATTAAATTCAGATTCAGTCTGCAAGAGTCTGCAATATAATTAATAGTGAAAATCTCTTTTAAAAGCCTTTTGCTGAGAAGTCCCTATAGCAATAAGAAAGCAGCATTTACAGTGTGACCCGTTGTTGGCTGCAGGTTATTTAATGCACCAGACTTAATATTGGAAAATAATGACCTTAATGAAATTTTCTGCAGTGGGTGGGATGCAGACTAAAATCATTCCGTGATAAGGTACAAAGAGTGCAGACTTACTGTCAAATGTTTCAAAGACAAGAGTAATGCATGCGGTCTGTTTGCTTATTCTATACATCAAATTACAACACTTTGAAGATCAGAATTTTTAATGCAAGACGAAAATTAGCAGCATAGAGAAAAGTCAGTAATGCCCCAACACACATTCTCCATCGAGAAGCATCAAGAGAAACCACAGTAACCTTTCTTGTAATTCAATGAAAGCCAATGTAAGAAGTAAGGAATTTATAAATTGAGGAAATTCTTCTCAACTACAGGCTATCTTTTGATCATGCCATTTCCCAGATAAAAGGATTTTAATTGCCCTGCTGCGTAAGTGCATATGGATCCACGTCATGCCATCATGGTTCTGGAGGGACAGCTGAGGTGGCTGGAGGGTGGGTGAGGGAAAGGGAGGGGGTGGGGGGGGAATGGTCATGATTATGGGAAATTTTAATTACTGCAGTTCTAACGTAGAGTGGAAATGATGTCATAACTATTGTACTTGACAGTGTGGATATTGATTACAAATTTGCAACTTTAATGTGGATAACGCAAACAATATAATAGATAGGAAATCATGACCTACTACCGACTGTAACTGGTGAGTCAGAATCAAAGTCAGATTCAATATCATTGACATATATCATGAAATTTACTGTTTTGCTCCAGCAGTACAGTGCAAAATTTTTAAACTATGAATTACCATAATAAATATACAAAAATTAAATTAAATTAAATAAGTAGCACAAAAAGAGAGCAAAAATAGTGAGGTAGTGTTCGTGGGTCGGTTCATTGTCCATTCAGAAATCTGATGGCGGAGAGGAAGAAGCTGTTCCTAAAACATAGAGTGTATGTGTCTTCAGTCTCCTGTCCCTCGTCTCTGATGGTAGTAATAGGAAAGACAGCATGTGTTGGGTGATGGGGGTCCTTTTGAGACAATGTAGACAGCGTATTGAGTAGATGAACCATTCTGATGGTTCCTTGTGAACAGAAGACAGTAATGAAAAGATTCTTCCTCAGTTTTTCTTTACAATAAGTGTTCTCTTGACAACCCTATCTCCTTGTGAATTTTCGGTCTCTGACCCTTAATCTGAAGTGATAATTGGACGCCAGTCCCCAATAATGGTTCATTATAGAGAGGCTTCTTTGGATTAATTCCACATTTAACAGACAGATTCATTTTAAAATAAACTATCTGTAGGATTGGTCTGTGATTGGCAAAAATGATGAAGAGTTGCATGTGAAGTGAAGACTCAGTATTGTTCACACTGCTGAAGATTATGTGGCAGCCTAAGATGAGCCTTTTGAAAATCGGAATTTAATCTGATGGTGAGCCAATTTTGATTTATTTGGATGTTATCTGAAGTTCTTCAGGACAGATCAATCCAGGTCTCTGTTGGCTCATGACACACCCTGGCCAATTGAGGTAAGTGCAGCTTCTTGAGCAGCATTGACGATTTTGTAGCAATTCACCTCAGGTTATGCACGATGAAATTCGGTGCTGCACAAGACTGACTCCAAATAACCACCTTTGAAAAAATTATGGAAATGGATGGGCATGCATGGCCCTCTTAAGGCAACGGATTTGAATTTCTGAGCACGCCACTGACTGCATGTGCTCGGGAAGTGAAGTCTGAAGCTACAGTGTAGAAATTTCAGAAGTGGATTTCTGGGCACAGCCCTGATTGGAACTGTGAGAGCAGTGAAGTATAAAGTTATGATGGAGAAATTTGTAAATTGTATTCATGATCATATAAGTTTTGTCCTCGGTGTTACTTATTTTTTTAATTGCACAGCTTGTCTTCTTTTGTACATTTAGTTGTTTGTCAGTCTTTGATTATGTATACTCTTTCATAAATTATATTGTATTTCTGTATCTTCCTGCAAGTGCCTTCAAGTAAATGAATCTCAAGGTAAGATATGGTAACATTTCCACGCTTTGATAATAAATTTACTTAACTTGATTCTTGATTTATTGATTTTAAAATGTACCATATTTGCTACTAATTGGTGAGAATCACAAAACTCAGTTACGTACCTTTTTTATTAAACAAATGTTCTAGATTTTCTCCTCCGCTTTAACAAGCAAAACTACAATTATGTATGGCATGATTGGAATAATGTAAATCACTCGAACATACCAGCTATCCAATGCATGCAGAATTTGTTGATTTTAGACACAGAAACACTTGCGATCCTGCAATTAAACTCAACAACTTTGGAGAGGGAGGTGAAAAATCTGCACTGGGTGTCTGTTTATGATTACAATTCAGTGACAATCAAGAGAAAATCTATGTATTTTGTTGTGTCTGATCCAAGTAGTCTCATTGATGGCTGGTTGAGCAAAGAATTGATGGCATCTGAAGAGGTGAACTCAGGTGACATCACCGTTCACCTGGGCAAGAGTCACAGAGTTGTACAGCAGGGAAACAGGCAACACTTACAGTACGTTGGAAGAACTCAGCAGGTCGGGCAGCATCAGTGGAAATGATGAGTCGACGTTTCGGGCCAGAACCCTTCGTCAGAGGAACAGGTTCTTGGCCCAAATTATGCATGCTAACCAAGATGTCTATCCAAGTTAATGGAATTTACCTTCGTTTGCCCATATCCCTCTAGGCCTTTTATCTGGATTTGTTGTATGAGTAGGAGCATTGCTCCATTCCGAATAATGGTTAGTCAACTTAAAGTCATGCCTGAAGAAATGACATCATATAACATGTACGAGGGGTGATTGATACGTTCGTGGCCCACAGTAGAAGGGGTCAATGTTAGAAAACCTAGCACATTTATTTTTTCTACATTTATACACTTAGTCCAACAGTCGTGTAGCATATGAATCCCTTCTTTGTAGAAGTCGGCGTCTTGGATCTCTAGAATGCGGTCCACAGTAGGGGTGATTGATAAGTTTGTGGCCTAAGGTAGAAGGAGATGAGTTATTAACTTCAAACTTTCTGCATTTTCACTTAAAGAGTTGAACTGCATGTGCATTTAACAAGAGCTGTATAACTCATCTCCTTCTACCTTAGGCTACGAACTTATCAATCACCCCTGGCTGTGGCCCACTTCTACAAAGGAGTGATCCGTATTGTCCATGACCGCTGGACTAAGTGTGTAAATGTAGGAGGGAACTATGTTGAAAAATAAATGTGCTTGGTTTTCTAAAATTGACTCCTTCTACTTTAGGCCATGAACGTATCAATCACCCCTCGTGTTACAAAGTTACAATGGGAGATAGAAAATGCATGCCAAAGGGTCATGGGGGATTTCAATATCCAGATAGATTGAGAAAATCAGATTGGTGTTGGATTCCAGGAGGAGGAATTTATCAAGTGCCTATGAGATAGCTTTTTAGAGAAGCTCGTGGTTGAGCCCACTGGGGGATCAGCTACTCTGAATTGGGTGTTGTGCAATGAACCGGAATTGTTTAGAAAGCTTAAGGTAAAAGAACCGTTAGGGGAAAGTGGTCATAACATGATCGAATTCACCTTGAAATTTGAGAAGGAGAAGCTAAAGTCAAGTGTATCAGTATTTCAGTGGAGTAAAGGGAATTACAGAACCATGAGAGAGAAGTTGGCCAGAGTTGATTGGAAAAGAACACTGGTAAGGATGACGGCAGAGCAGCAACGGCTGGAAATTCTAGAAGCAGTTCAAAAGGCACAGGATATATACATCCCAAAGAGGAAAAAGTATTCTAGAGGAAAAATGACACAACCATGGCTAAAAACAGAAGTCAAAGCAAAATAAAAGCCAAAGAGAGGGCATGTGATAGAGCAAAAGTTAGTGGGAAGTTAGAAGATTGGGAAGCTTTTAAAAACCAACAGAAGGCAACTAAACAAGTAGTTAAGGTAAAGATGATATACAGAAGCAAGCTAGCCAGTACAATTAAAGAGGATACCAAAAGTTTCTTCGCATACATAAAGTGTAATAGACAGGCAAGAGTTGATATCAGACCACTGGAAAATGGTACTGGAGAGGTAGTAATTGAACTAACAGACAAACTGAATAAGTATTTTGCATCAGTCTTCACTGTGAAAGACAATATCAGTATGGTGGAAGATCGAAGTTATCAGGGGTCATGAAGTGTATGAAGTTACCATAACTAGAGAGAAGGTTCTTGGGAAACAGAAAGGTCTGAAGGTAGATAAGTCACCTGGACCAGATGGTGTACACTCCAGGGTTCTAAAAGAGGTAGCTGAAGAAATTGTGGAGGTACTGTATTAATAATAATCTTTCAAGAATCATTATTATTCTCGAATGGTTCTAGAAGGCTGGAGAATTGCAAATGTCATTCCATTCTTCAAGAAGGGAGAGAGGCAGAAGAAAGGAAACTATTGGCCAGATAGTCTGACCTCAGACGTAGGGAAGATGTTGGAGTCAATTAGAAAGGAGGAGGTTTCAGGGAACTTGAGGCTCATGATAAAATAGGCTGTAGTCAGTATGGTTTCTTCAAGGGAAAATCTTGCCTGACAAATCTGTTAGAATTCTTTGAAGAAATAAATAGCAGGATAGACAAAGGAGAATCAGTTGACATTGTGTACTTAGATTTTCAGAAGGTCTTTGACAAGGTGTCACACATGAGGCTGCTTAATAAGCTATGAACCCATGATATTGCAGGAAAGATTCCAGCATGAATAAAACAGAAGCAGATTGAGAGGAAGCAAACAGTGGGAATAAAGGGAGCCTTTTCTGATTGGCTGCCAGTGACTAGAAGTGTTCCACAGGGGACTGTGTTGGGACCAATTCTTTCTACATTATTTATCAATGATTTCGATGATTGAATTGATGGCTTTGTTGCAAGATTTGCAGGCAATATGCAGATAGGTGCAGGGGCAGGTAGTTTTGAGGAAGTAGAGAGGTTCCAGAAGGACTTAGACAGATTAGGAGAATGGGCAAAAATATGGCAGATGGGATACAGTGTCGGGAAGTGTATGGTCATGCACTTTGGTAGAAGAAATGAAAGTGTTGCCTAACTTCTAACTGGAGAGAAAATACAAAATACTGAGGTGCAAAGGAACTCAGGAGTCCTTGTGCAGGATTATCTAAAGGTTAATTTTCAGGTTGAGTCTGTGGTGAGGAAGTCAAATGCAATGGTAGTGTTCATTTCAAGAGGATTAGAATATAAAAACAAGGATGTAACATTGAAGCACAGGTGGGGCCTCACTTGGAGTATTGTGAGCAGTTCTGGGGGCCTTACCTCAGAAAGGATGTGCTGAAACTGGAGAGGGTTCAAAGGAGATTCATGAAAATGATTCCAGGTTGAATGGCTTGTCATACGAAGAGCATTTGATGGCTCTGGGCCTGTATTCATTGGAATTCAGAAGAATGAGGGGTGACCTCATTGAAACCTATCAAATAGTGAAAGGCCTTAAGAGAGTGGATTTGGAAAAGATGTTTCCTATGCTGGGAGAGTCTAAGACCAGATGATACAGCCTCAGAATAGAGGGGTGTCCTTTTCGAATTGAGAAGAGGAAGAATTTCTTTAACCAGAGAGTGGTGAATCTGTGGAAGCCTTTGCTACTGGAAGCTGTCGATGCCAAATATTTATGAATATTTAAGGCAGAAGTTGATAGATTCTTGATTGGTCAGGTAAGGGATACGGGGAGAAGGCAAGAGATTGGGGATGAGAGGAAAATTAGATCAGCCACGATGAATTGGTGGAGCAAACTCGCTGGGCCAAGTGGCCCAATTCTTCTCCTATATCTTATGGTCTAAGTAATGTAGGGTCTTTCTTTTTGCCATCTAATACAACTCAGTAATGGAGACATGCTCAAAATTCAATGTTCAAAATTTATTATCAATGTGCATATCAAAGTATGTATATGTTACTCTATACTACTATGAGATTAATTTTCCTGCAAGAAATACATTAGAATTTTATGAAAAACTATATATGAACAGAAAAAGACTAACAAACACCGATGTGTAGAAGAAGACAAACTGTGCATATAAAAGTCATTTTGAGGACATGAGATGTAAAGAGTTCTTGAAGTGGGGCTATAAGTCATAGAATCAGTTCAGAAGCTGAATGAAGTTATCCACACTGGTTCAGCAGCCTGAAGATTGTAGAGTAATAATTGTTCCAGCACCTAATGGTGTGGGGCTGAAGGTTTCTGTACCTCCTACCCATTGGTACTAATGAGAAGAGGGCACGGTCTGTATTGTGAGGTTCTTTTATCATGGATGCCACTTTCTTGGGGCAACACTCCATGCAGATGTATTCAATGGTGCAAAAGGCTTTGCCAGTGGTGGGCTGGGCTGTTTCCACCACTTTCTGTAGAATTTTCCTTTCCTGAACATTGGTGTTTTCTTACCAGACCATGATGTTAGGATACTTTCCACGGTGCATTTATAGAAGTTTGTCAAAGTTTTTGGTAACATCCTGAATCTATACAAACTCCTAAGAAAGTAGAGATATTGTCATGCCTTTTTTGTGATGACACTTAGGTGCTGGTCCTGGAACAGATCCTCCAATATATTGACACCAAGGAATATAAAGCTACTGACCCTCTCCAGCTCCATTTCTCTAATGAGGACTGGCTCAAGGATCTCTGGCTTCTTCTACCTGCAATCAATAATCAGCTTTCTGGTTTTGCTTACAATGAGTGAGAGGTTGTTGTCGTAGCACCACTCAACCACATTTTCAATCTCCCTCCTATATGTTAAAAAATGCAATTACATCTTACTATTCACAATGGTTACAGCTTGGTACTTTTGGATTAGAATTCCTGTTATAATGTAGGAAACGTGCAGTGAATTTATATGCAGCAAGTTGCAATGAGATAACTAAGAGATGTCCTGTTTAATGAAGCTGTTGAAGAGATAATTATTGGCTGGAACATTGAAGGGATCTCCTCTGCTTTAGTCCTTCAGCAAGAGGATGGTGAATCTGCAAAATTTGTTGCCACAGATAACTGTGGAGCTAAATCATTGAGATTAATTAAAGTGGAGGTTAATGGGTTCTTGATTAGTCAGGGCGTCAAAGGATACTGGGAGAAGGCAGGAGAATGGGGTTGAGAGGGATAATAAATCAGCCTTGATCGAATGGTGGAGCAGACCCAGTAGGGTGAATGGCTTAATTCTGTTCCTGTAGTCTCATAGTTTTATTGTTGCTGCATTTTATGAAACCTTACCTTTAAGAGAAATGGGATTAAAGTTTCATCTCTGGCTGAACTCTTGGTGCTGCTCTGCTGGCATCTGATTGGACTACATTCTTGTCTCTTTGTACTGGGGATTGGGCCCATGACCCAGGCAAAACTTTTGTCTTTCTGGTTTGCATTAGAACTGGGCTGTTTACCCCACAGATCCACTTGGAATTTGAACTTCCATGTTGTATCTACTCCTGTGCAACTACTCTGAGCCAGAGTATGTGAATCAGTTGACTGATAGAAGGGGTTATATCACCATGTACAGACATTACAGATGAGACACAATGTGCTGAAGGCCTCCTTATCCACTGTAACTAGTCCATCGTTTTCATTAGATTTATGTGGGAGTCATCTTTTCAAACCCAACCTGATTTCTCCCAAAACCTTTAACAACAGACCCACAAAATGACCTATCATCTATTTATTTTTTAATTACTTCTAACCATCCCGAAAATTAGAGAGGGAAAAGTATTTCCAACATGTAGCTTTCAAATTCAGGGCATTTTTCATGGACCAAATTCTGGGGACATTTGTTGAGTATTTCTCCAAATGTCAAAGCTCTCAAAGGATGACATGTGAAGCAAATTTCTAATTCTCTTCACCGGGCCATTTACTAACACACTTTTAGCTACAATTTAACCTTGACTTTATCTTGATCAAAAGAATTGATGTCTCAGCAATAAGTTTCATGTTGTTATAATCTCCCCATTTATCAACACAATTTCCCTTTGCTTCTTCCTTATTTTGAGAGAGAAAACATATTCAGGGGTAGAGGAACTAACAAGCAGTGTAGGTAGCCACCAAGCCTGCAAGATATTTTAATCTTAAAAGGTATTAAAGAAACAGAAGATTTTCAGCATCGAACTTGAAATGAATCATATAAGGTGCAAAAAGAATTGAAGATGACCAAGCGATGTTGATCTTATTGTGTGGTAAACAAAAGGTAAATCAGCAAAAATACTTTTAAAATAAACTTTGAGAGCATGATAAGGGAGCACAAGTTCAATCCTGTGGCAGGCAAGTTTAGAAATGTTATTTGGAAAGTCTTCTTCAAAGAAAAAACTATCAGCACATGAATTAAAGCTTCCAGGAATGGTGCTGCAGCAAAAAGGAGTTGGAAGTATTGAAAAAGCAAATGAATAAATGCATGGGGAGGTATGGAAATCTTTATGAATGGAGGAACAAAGAGCATCTTTCCTCATGTAGTGACTGTGGATCCCATTCTTTTTCCAAAGTTATACCTTTTGAGATGTACTGTCAAAATATCTACCTTCAGCTCTGTTGCTGAAACTCATTACAACATCCAACGATGAATGATTCCATTAAACTCTTCTGACTCCAGCGTATTTTGAGCCCATAAAAATTAAATGTAAGGAAAATCAAAGGGGATTAATGTAGGATTGGTGTAAAGGTGCTTGATTGCAGGTATGGACTCAATGGGTCAATGGGCCTTTTTCAGTATGACTCTAGTCAAATTCAAAGTAGATTTATTATCAAAGTACACTATGTACATTTTACCATATACTTTGATATTAATTTTCTTGCTGGTATTTACTAGGAAATGAAGAAATAGAATAGAATTTATGAAAAACTATGTGTAAATAAAGACTGACAAACCGCCAATTTGCAAAAGAAGACAAACTGTGCAATCAGGTGCTCCCGGTTTCCTCCCATAGTCAATAGACAATAGTCAATAGTCAATAGGTGCAGGAGTAGGCCATTCAGCCCTTCGAGCCAGCACCACCATTCACTGTGATCATGGCTGATCATCCACAATCAGTACCCTTTTCCTGCCTTCTCCCCATATCCCTTCACTCCGCTATCTTTAAGAGCTCTGTCTAACTCTTTCTTGAAGGAATCCAGAGAATTGGCCTCCACTGCCTTCTGAGGCAGAGCATTCCACAGAACCACAACCCTCTGTGTGAAAAAGTTTTTCCTCAACTCTGTTCTAAATTGTCTGCCCCTTATTCTTAAACTGCGGCCTCTGGTTCTGGACTCCCCCAACATCAGGAACATGTTTCCTGCCTCTAGCGTGTCCAATCCCTTAATAATCTTATATGTTTCAATCAGATCCCCTCTCATCCTTCTAAATTCCAGTGTATACAACCCCAGTCACTCCAATCTTTCAACATAGTCCAAAGATATATCTGTTCATAGGTCAATTGGTCATTGTAAATTGTCCCCTGATTAGTTAAATTGGGGGTTGCAGGGTAGTGCAGTTTGAAGGGCCAGATGAACCTATTCCATGCTGTAGCTCAATAAATAAATAAATAACAGTTGGATGGGGGATGGGAGGTTAGCTGATGTTGGATCTGGTGATAATGGGGCATGAAGGCATGATAATAATGACGTTTTACTAGGTGTTCATGACATAGAAGTAACAGTAACTAACTTGCTCTACTATAAAGAAGGAAGAGAACAAAGACTGAACACAGAGGTTCTGATTGTCTTATACTAAAAAAAAGCTCAGTCAGTAGCTAGACATTCCACTGGTAAGAAATAATTTATCAACTAGTCAGGTTTAGTAACGTTCAGGCTGTTGTGTTCTTTATACGTACCATGGGTTACTAAGAACAAACCGTATTCTGGAAGATTAAAACTAGAACTTTTATTTACAACAACAACAGCAAACACATTTTTAACATACAAGTTTCTCGATCATTCTGTCATTTCTGCGTATGCTTCAAACTCTGTCCAATCTCGTTCTTACACGTGGCACGTGATATCACTACATCTTCCTTTCCTTAAAAAGAAAAACAATTAGCAACATTCATCAAAACAAATGCGTAAATTAACATGTCTCTATCAGTCTCTCTGAGGGTTTATGAGCACGAGTAGACCTTCTAAGTGTTTCACACAGTTCTTGTGTTTCGTTGTTATTTTCATGTGTTGTTTGGTTCAGTTAACTGAAACTCTGAAGTTGGCTCTTTCTTGAGGTCTTTGAGAAGAAATCGCAATTCATTCATTAACTGGGTAATCTCTTTTTCATGCTAAGATTTCATCATTTCAATAAAACTGTTCAATTCCTTCACTTGTGCTTTCACTTCTTCAATTGGATCCTGATTCTTGACATTCTTTGGCGTCAGATCCATATTGTACTGTTCCGGCAAGTTTGGCCTCTGTCCACTTTATTCTGACTCTGTATCACTGTCCAGGACTAAGTTTCTTTTTACCAAATTCAATCTCTCACAGGCAGATAAACCCAGTATTGACTGTACATTCTTTGGCACCACCACAACTGAAAGCGTGTGCACCATACTTTTGCCATACATATTCCTTTAACTGGAATGTCTGCACCTGAATACCCAGTCACTTTTATATTTGTCTGATGTAAATTTGGTCTTGGCTTTAATGCATTAAACTCAGATTCTGCAAGAACATTTACTTGTGCTCCAGTATCCAATTTAAACAGAATATTATTTTGGTTCACTTGCAATGGAATGGTCCAGTCATTCTTACTTTCTTTGTTTTCACAAAGCACATCTATATAAAACTCCTCCCATTCATTTTCAAGCATTGCATTTACGTGTTTTATTTCCTTTCTACTTCTGCAACAGCATGAAAAATGATTACTCTTACCGCAGGTCTTGCACATTTTCCGATACGCTGGACACTTTTTCAGATGATGTTGCCACCCACAGCGATCACGAAGATTCTTTCTTGCAGATGACATCTTGCTCTCTGTCAGTTCCATTGTCGCTGCATTATTTTTTCTAATATGTTCGCACTTTACAGTAGCTATGCAGCTGTTCTCGATAAAAAGCTCTTTAGCCTGCAACATTACGGTGTCAGAAGCTTTGCAGAATGCCACAGCTTTTTCCAAATTCAAATCTTGTTCTAACAGTCTTTCTCTCAGACCATTATCCAGAATACCGCAAACAATTCTGTCTTTAATGATCTCTGCAAACTCACATCTTTTACTGTGGTTTCTCAACTCTGTAACAAACTGATCAATCATTCGACCAGGTCTCTGCCAACATTTGAAAAAATTGTACCGTTCATACGTCACGTTGCGCTTCGGTATAAAAAATGCGTCAAATTTGTCCATTATCGCTTTTAAATTCAAATTATCTCCATTTTCAAAAGTAAAATGGTTATATACCTCAATTGTGTCGTCCCCTATCACGTGGAGTAGAATTGCAGATTTTGTTTTCTCCATTTTAATATCTGCTCTGATCGCCAATAAATAAATTTCAAAACGCTGTTTAAATCTTTTCCAGTTTTCAGCTGCGTTTCCAGTCAGCTGAAGCACTGGTGGGGGTTGCAAAACTTACGTTTTTAAAGCTGTTAGCAAACAACAAAAAAGTTTGCGCTCTTTTTCTTCAATTATCTTCGCTTCTCCCGTGTTGGCGAAATGTATTATTCTTCCAGACCGACTTCTGACACCATGTTGTGTTCTTTATACATACCGTTGGTTACTAAAAACAAACCATATTCTGGAAGAATTAAAACTAGAACTTTTATTTGCAACAGGAAACAGCAACCACGTTTTTAACATACAAGTTTCTCAATCATTCTGTCATTTCTACGCATGCTACAAACTCTGTCCAATCACATTCTTACACGTGACATGTGATATCGCCACACAGGCTACAGAAACACGTCTAGGAAAATACAGAATCACCTATACTACAATTACAGAAAATTTACTCAACAATTACACGTACAAGTGATTATAGAAAAAAATTGTAAGCAAGAATAGATTAGATTAGATTAGATTATGAAGACACGCAGTCCTCGTTTATTGTCATTTAGTAATGCATGCATTAAGAAATGACACCATGTTCCTCCGGTAGAGATATCACAGAAACACAAGACAGACCAAGACTAAAAAAAACTGACAAAACCACATAATTATAACATATAGTTACAACAGTGCAAAACAATACCATAATTTGATAAAGAACAGACCATGGGCATGGTAAAAAAAAGTCTCAAAGTCTCGAAAGTCCCATCATCTCACGCAGATGGTAGAAGTAGGAAGGAAACTCTCCCTGCCATGAACCTCCAGCGCCGCAAACTTGCTAATGCAGCACCCTGGAAGCACCCGACCACAGCCAACTCTTGAGTCCATCTGAAAACTTCAAGCCTCCGACCAGCCCTCCGACGCCGAGCACTGAGCACCACCTCTGCCGAGTGCTTCGACCCCAGCCCCAGCCGCCAGCAATAGGCAAGGCCGAGGATTCGGAGCCTTCCCCTCCAGAGATTCTCAATCGTAAAGTTAACCCACAAGAAAAATAACTATTCTGCTCTCTAATCCAGCGCTGGCGAGGTAGTACATCAGGTGAATCTGGAAGTGACAAAATTTTGGACAAGGTTTTCAGCATACCAATGATTTCTGCTGAACAGAGCAAATGGTAATTCTCCAGAGATGGACTTGTGATGGCAATGATATGAAGTCCGGCTGAAAGAGTAGGAAGGGATTTATTTCGGAGTAAGATAACACTTAGAGAATCAGTGAGAGTAGGTTTTGAGGAGGTTATGATGCAGGGTGCAGACAGTGGCTTCAGTTTTAAGTAATTAACTGGAGAAAATGGTAACTTATCCAAGACTGTAACATCATCAAGTTGTCTGACATTGGAAAGGTGTAGGGAGTGGTAGAGCTTGGTGTCACCTGTATAGAACACCTGATGCCTGGATGAATCCACTAGCAAAGGCTGTAAATGTGAAGAAGGAAGTGTTGAGAATAGATCATCCAGAAACAATAAAAATAACATGAGGTGAGTAGCTTTTACAAAGTGGAATCAGGTGAGTAGCCAGTTGGAGAAGGACTGAATAAAAACAGCGTGGCTGATCATATCAGGGCTTGCTGAACAGTTAGAGATGATGAAAAAATCATGTTGATCACATTTGAACAAATATCATTGAGAGCATTGTTTAGGACTGGGTGCAGGTCAAAAACACAGAACTGATGGGTGCAGATTTGAGACACTCTAAGATTTCCAAGGAGCTTTGAAAGGAAGGTGAGGAGAGTGAGATTGGGGGGGGGGGGGGATGGAATAGGTAACAGGAATTTGGAACAGAAGTATTATGCTTGAATTTACAATGTCTACTCACATGGGGTGGAGGAGAGGAGAAGGTAGGGTTAGGTAGAGGTGGGTGGCTTACTGGGAACAGAATCAAGAGGGCAGTAGGTGTTTCTGGTGATACCTACTGAAGCCAGAGAAGGAGCCATTGGTGAGAAACTGGAGAGAGACTAATGCTGAGGGGCTAGGATGGAGAAGCGTCCAAGGCGGGGGAAGGAATAAGATGAGAAATGGGAACAAAGGGAAAAGGTTGAATAAATCATCTCATAGAGCTGAGAAAAGACAAGACCCTCTTTCACAGGTTAAACATGAGCTTGGTGGGGTCATAAAGGCAAGAACTTAAGAAGCAGCAAGTCATCTTCAAATATCAGGATGATTCTGGTGTAGAGGCTATACTTAGCAAGAAATAGGGGTGGAGGAGGAGACTGAGATCTAAGGATGCTGGTTATGGTGCAGTCAATTCTGTTAACAGATGAATAAACTATATAAACATGATATAAAATACATTCAAATCCACACACCTTGCAGTAGCAAGAGTGGATGAAGAATACCTGAACGCAGGAGATTCTGCAGATGCTGGAAATCCAGCTTAACACACACAAAATGCTAGAGGAACTCAGCAGGTGAGGCAGCATCTGTGGAGGGGAATAAACAGTTGATGTTTTGGGCTGAGAACCTTCATCAGGACTGGAAAGGAAGGGTGAAGAAGCCAGAATAAGAAGAACAGGAGAATGAAAGGAGTGCAATGTGAGACGAGGTGAGGGGGAAGGTGGGTGGGTGGAGGATGGGGAATGAAGTGCAATGCAGGGAGGTGATAGGTAGAAACAGTAAAGGGCTGAAAAAGAAGGAATCTGATAGGAGAGAACAGTGGATCACGGGAGAATGTGAAGGAGGAGAGGTACCGGAGGGAGGTAATAGGCAAGTGAGGAGAAGAGAATGCATATGCTGGAGCCAGAATGGGGAATGGAAAAAGAGAGAAGCAGGAGGGGAGAAATTACTGAAAGTTAGAGAAGTCGATGTTGATGCCATTAGGTTGGGAGCTGACTTGGCTTGGGACAAGTGTGTCGAAAGTGGGGACAAGTGAATCACTGAGCACTTGACTCTAGCTGAAGTGCCCAAGCAAATGACACATCAAAGAAAGCCTTGTTGAAATCTCGAATGCAGCTGCAAGTGCATATAAGAACAAAGTTTTAGTTTTGAGGGACAAGGGAAAGAAGTGAAAAAGTGGAGAGATGAATGCGCTTTCTGATGATGGAGGTGTGATTGCTTTTACCTGTGATTGTGAGAGGGTGCAAAGAGTTTACTGATCACTGGGGATTAAGATGATAAAAGGCCCTAGGTCTGTTTGAAGGAGTGACTTGTGATGCTAAACCTCAGTCAGCATCTGCTGTTAGGCCTGAAATAGGTAATAGTATTCATCAAGTTTACTCTAATGATCAGTTTTATTTTTCCGCCAGTTACTGATGTAAAACCATTAAGTCTATATTTAACTGTGCTTATGACCTTTCTTGAAAATAGGTCCCACATTGGCTTTTTGTTAACCAATAGGAAATTCTTCTATTCACTAACTGTCTGATTATGATTGCTTCTACTCACAGATTCATCCCCAGTATCACTTAGTACCACCAGGCATAATATTCATTCCAGAGAGTATTTTCATTTTAAACCTTTCTAGATGATTTAAAAATCATTAGGTCTACATAGAATTGAACAGAATGTGCAGTACAGAAACAGGCCATTAAGTCCAACTGCTCTATTCGTGTATTTATGCTCCATGTGGGACCCCTCCCACCTCTCTTCATCTAAACCTATCAATGTGACCTTCTTTCCTATCTCCCTTTCTCCCTTTAATGCATCCATGATATTGTCTACAACCACACCCCACACTAAAGGTGTTTTAATGATTCTTTGTACAAAGTTTGTCCTGAATCCCTCTTGGTTTTTAATGACATTCAGTCTCATTCTCCTCACAAAAAAATGAAAACATCTCTATGTCTATGTACTGACATTTGAAATATCCCTGTATATTATCAAAATGTTCTGTTGAATATTTCCTGAATGTGGTCATTCACCTTGTAAATTAGTTTTGCTTAATTTCTGTTCCAACCCATTCAAGGATCCTTCAATTTCCCCTTACTACGTTACAAGTTCCTTCTATATATATATTCTTATGTTTGGTTTCTACAGTTATGTGCATTCTTATTTCCTGCCTTGCTGCTTAGATAGTCTTTATATTTCTGGAGGCATTTCTAACACTTGCCAATGACTTCTCTCAATTTTCATCTTTCAGACTATATAAAGTTGATTTTTGTAATTATTTCACTTCAATTTGTTTCATTAATCATTTTAGGATTTCATATGGGGGGTGTGTTTTTTGTGTGTGTGTGTGTGTATCTGCATTTCACCTGTATTACTTACAATTTGCCTCTCTTTCCTCTGTCCTCACCTGAAGTTCAATACCAATTACAATGAATGTTGTAATTAAAACCTTCACAACTTGATCCATGAAAATCAGAATCAGGTTCATTGTCAGCAGCATGCGATGTGAAATTTTGTTAACTTAGCAGCAGCAGTTCAATGCAATACATAATATAGAAGAGAAAAAAAAAAATAAATAAATAACATAAAAAATAATAAATAAGTAAATCAATTACAGTATTCGTATATCGAATAGATTTTTTTTAAGTGCAAAAAACAGAAATACTGTATATTAAACAAGGTGAGGTAGTGTCCAAGGGTTCAATGTCCATTTAGGAATCGGATGGCAGAGGGGAAGAAGCTGTTCCTGAATCACTGAGGGTGTGCCTTCAGGCTTCTGTACCTCCTAGCTGATGGTAACAGTGAGAAAAGGGCATGCCCTGGGTGACCTTTTACATTGCTTGAGAATGAATTAAAGAAAGTAGTCAGTCATGACACTTTTCAGAAGCAAACAACTTCGGAAATGCTGAAATCTGCACAGGAAAGAATAGTGGTTATGGAGGAATATCCAGAAATTCAGGAAAACCAACAGCATTAAATCAGTTAACTACTGATTTTATAATCATTTGATTCAAATGGATCCTCCTGACTTCTCTGATTATTCAGGGAGTGGTAAATCTGTGGAACTCATTGCCACAGACAGCTGTGGGGGCCAATTCATATGGGTATATTAAAGTGGAGTTTAATAGGTTCTTGATTAGTGAGGGCATCAAAGGTTATTGTTTTGTTTTGTTACTACAAAAAAAACGAATATAAACAAAACATGGAGTTGGGAGACAATGCGAGTCTATTTTAGTTCCATTTTTACTTTTAGAGCGATGTGCACTTATGATGTGATGGCATAATGACGTATGCCATTCACATACTTTTATATGTAACCTGTAATGAATTATTTAAATGAACAAAGAATGCTGAATCAAAAAATATATTTACAATATTACTCAAATATTACTGAAATATTAAATATACAACACTCCTTCCTGCTTAGCTATAAACACCAACTCAACTTAGAAAACATCTCAACTAAATATGTGTACAGTATACATGTACAGTGTACTATGTAATACAACTACTGTATAGACATAAACATCATAGAAATTTTAAATTTTCACTTTCAGGCCTAAAGATTTAATTACTGTAGAGGATTTCTTACTCTTGTGGGATAATGTCTTCCTGACCAGTGTGGTCACTCTGCTTGACAGGTGAGAGCTGTGGCCATGAAATAACCTTAGGCTCTGGGCCTCCTCTGTGCTGGTGGTAGAAGTTCACCCTGGAATGACAGAAAGTGGTTCTGACAGCCCTGAATATCACGCTTCTGGATGTATTGGCATCCTGAACAATGGATGGCGAGCTACTCAACTTGCTGCTCTATCCCAGGCCACCAGACAGAGCTTTGAGCCAACGCTTTCATTTTGACCAGGCCTAGATGATCGGCATGTACAACTCCTCCAATATTTTAGCTCTCAGCTTGCATTGTACAAAAAACTCTCAATCCCCATATGAGGCAACCTCCATCAAAGACAAGTTCAAGACAGAGCTGCTAAAAATATGGGAGCTGGAATTTCTGCTGCACATTCCAACCATTTGGGGTTGCCATGTAGACCTGAGACAGTATGGTGTCTTTTCAGATTTTCTTTTGCATTGTCTTTGCCATAATAGGGAGACTTTCAATTTGCATTAGGTAGAACACATCAAGAGGAATATCCTCTTTCATAAATGTTTCAGGTATTTTCTTTCCCAAGGGTAAACAGGACAGTCCGTTAGCATTCCCATGATTAGTCATCCTCTAGAATTCAATCATGTAATAGTGTCCTCCAAAAAGCAGAGCCCACCTCTGCATTTCTGCTGCTGCTGTTACTGGAACACCCTTCCGTGGACTGGAAACGGATACTAGTAATTGATGATCAGTAATGAGGGCAAACTCTCTCCTGTACAAGTAGTGGTTGAAACATTTTACATCACAAACCAGATGCAAGGCCTCTCTGTCAATCTGTGCATAGCTTTTCTGTGCAATGGCCAGAGAACATAATCTATGTGACATGACTGCACCTATACCATAAGGCAAGGTATTACAGGCAAGCTTCACTGGATGATATGGATCATAATGATGGCGGCACGACGCAGCTCGCAGTGGCCATTCCGGTGACATCTGTTATCTGTCAAGTAGGATGCCGTGCACAATCCTGATTTGATGGAGACAGACGTGAGAGCACGGAGGAACATCTGGTGAAACTTCTGAAATGCCTGCTTCATTGCTGCTGCTACTGTGTGGTCCAGAATCTCCGGAGCAGAAGGCCCCAAGTCCTCGGCTTTGCTTGTTGCTCGGCGGCCGGGGCAGGGTTGAGGCATTCGGCAGGGGATGGTGCTCGGTGTCGGAGGCTCGAAGTTTTCGGACGGACTCAGAGTCCGCTGTGGTCGGGTGCTTCCAATAGTGCAGCATTGGCAAGTTTGCGGCGCTTGAAGGTTCATGGCAGGGAGAGTTTCTCCCTTCTGCCACCTGCGTGAGATAATGGGGCTATGGGGACTCTGAGACTTTTTTTTTACCATGCCCATGGTCTGCCCTTTATCAAATTATGGTGTTGCTTTGCACTGTTGTAACTATATGTTATAATTATGTGGTTTTGTCAGTTTTAGTCTTGGTTTATCTGGTGTTTCTGTGATATCATTCTGGAGGAACATTGTATCA
Organism: Mobula birostris; assembly: GCF_030028105.1. Classification (NCBI taxonomy): domain Eukaryota; kingdom Metazoa; phylum Chordata; class Chondrichthyes; order Myliobatiformes; family Myliobatidae; genus Mobula; species Mobula birostris. The sequence goes on along the minus strand of NC_092392.1, from coordinate 49,574,633 downwards.
TTTTTTAATGCATGCATTTCTAAATGACAATAAACGAGGACTGAGTGTCCTCATAATCTAATCTAATCTAATAATGTGTGAATACAGTGTCTGACATCAACATTTCCTTTACCTTTTTGAAAACATCCTCACACTGCTTTGTCTATTGCTATTTATCCCTATTCTGAAGTAATGAGTTCAAGGGGTGGAGCCAGTAACCAGGTTTGGCAGGAACTTATTATAGTAACTCACAAATCCTAAAAAGGATTGTAATTGTTACACGTACCTTGACCTTGGGGCATCCACTGCTTGAATTTTCTCAGAACTCTTGTGTAATCCTTGTGCATCAATGGAATGACCACAGTAGATGATGCTTGGTTTAAAAAATTCACCCTAACGTCATGCTCTACATCATGCTCTGAGCCCATAATATTCTAATCTTTTTTAACACTGTTTTGAGATTTTGGAGATGTTCCTGGTCATCCTTACCAGAAACAATAATATCATTCAGGTAACACTGAGTGCCTGGGCAACCTTGTGGCAGCCATCCTTAGTTTTCTGCCAGAGTGCAGGTGCAAATGCTACTCCAAAAATAAGCCTATTATAGGGATAAAGCCATATGGCTATGAGAGCATTTATGATGAGAAGCACTTTGAGCTCTTCTTCCATCTCCATCTATGGTAGGCCTCAGCTAAGTTCACTTTGCTGAAGTGTTTTCCTCTAGAAAGTTTTGCAAAAATATCCATTATCCTGGGCAGAGGATACTGATCTCCTTTCAGTATTGGGCTGATGGTGACCTTAAAATTACCACAGAGCCTGGTAGAGCAATTCTTCTTGGCTGCTGAGACCACTGGTATTGTTAATGGGCCCCACTCATCCTTGGAAGGAATTTCTTCAGTCTCCATACAGTCTAGCTCACTGGTTATTTTATAATGGATGGCATAAGGAACCAGCTGGGCTTTGTGAAATTTGGATGTGGCATTTTCTAAAAACATTATTTTACCCTTGATATCTTTGAGATTTCCAATGCCATCCTTAAACACTGCTGTGGCATCATCCAGTACCTTTCTTCATTCAGCTTCAGTTGACTCTTTTGCCGGGGATGGGGCAAACAAATGGTGGATGGATCTCCAATCAGGTTGTAGTTGTCTCAGCCAATCATGACCCCACGATCTTAGCCCTCCTGGTTCTTACCACGTACACACCCAACGTGGCTTGTTGGTTGTTGCATTTCACTGTCACAAATGTCATTCCCACAGGAGTTATCTTTTCTCCAGTAAAAGTACTTAATTGGGTATCTGCAGGCCATTTCAAACTCATTTTGTGCAATTACGGAAACAGCTGAGCCAATGTCCAATTCCATGTTAATTAATTTGCTGTTCCCTTTTGTTGTAAGCCATATTACTTGTCTATTGTTAGTTTTCACATTGTAATTATTAAGGCGATCCACTCCTGTGGCACTCACATCATTATCATATTTTTCATCAGCAGCATGCAGATTAGTATTCTTTTTGAAACAACAGCTTGACTTTTTTATATTTTTCTCTTCTCTGTGCAGTCCATTTATCTTTATCTGCCCAACATGCTCTTTGTATGTGTTCTACTTTGTTGCATTTTCTGCAATTTTTGCCTTTAAACCTGCATTGGTCAGGTGTATGTGAGCCCCTGCCACAACAATAACACTATTTTTTTGTACAGACTTGTTTCTGTTTAGACACGGCAATTTTTTTCATGCTTACTTTCATTCCTGACTACAACTCAATTGTGTCTCTTTCTGCTGTTTCCATTGATACAGCGATTTCAACTATTCTTTTAAATGAGAGTTGTGCTTCATGTAGAAGCTATTTTTGAATACTTCCTTGTAAGATTCAACAAACTAAACAATTTCTCAGTGCATCATTCTGTCCATCATTGAGCTAACAATACACAGGCAACCTCTTCAAAAATTCAGGCATGTATGATGAAATGGAGCCCCCTTCCTTTTGAATTTGCTTATAAAACCTAAAGAGTTCTGCAATCAACAATGGTTTTGGTTCTAAATGTTCCTACCTTACTTTCTCAACATCATCAAAAAATTTCAGCTGCTTCAGATGGAGCAGCCAAACTTCCACCCAATGCAGTCAGCAAAACTGGCACTCGCTTTTCATTGGCTATTTCTTTTGTATTAAAATACTGCTCAATTTGCTCAACATACATTAGTCAGTTATCCATTGTGCAATTAAACATATCTTTCTTTCCAATGTAGCCAGCCATTTCTGTTCTTTTTTAATTTATTATTATTATCACTCTGTACTCATTGTTTATGAACCCGTCGTCCATTTTCTACCTTTCTTTTTAAACTCAACCATCTTCTCCTCTCGCAAAGAAAGTACACTGCACTTTCTTTTAACTCGAACATCTTGCAGAGCTTCAACAGGTAGGTAGTTGTCTCGGGCTCATTTTAAAACTTACTCATTTCCACTATTATGTTTTATAACTCCAAAAGCTCAAACTAATTGAAAGAAAACACAGAGTTGGGAGATAATGCATGTCTACTTCAGTTTTGTTTTTACTTTCAGAGAGGCGCACATTTATGATGTGGTGGCGTAATGACGTATGCCATTCACATACTTTTACATATAACCCATAAAGAATTATTTAACTCAACAAAGAATGGTTAATCAAACAATATATTTTAAATATTACTGAAATATTAAATACATAAGAGTTACTGGGAGAAGGCAAGAGAATGAATTTGAAAGGGATAATAAATCAGCCATGATGGAATGAATGGTGAAATAGACTCGATGGGCCATATGGGATGATTCTTATGGTCTTACGGTAATATTCACCACATTTTCCACTTCAACTTATCGAAACAAACTTTTTAATGCACTACGGCATTAATCTAAGCTGAGACCCACTGAAATCATCACTCAGTAGCTTATTAATTGTTGTTTTCCCTCTGGGAAGGTCCTCACCTTGCTGTGATGGAGAGTCTATATATTCTATTGGCCAATGGTTGATCCCTAAGGAAGTGAAAGAGACTGAAATGGATGTTCACATTGAAATAGAGTGAGATGAAGAGAAGTAGGAGGCATCCCACATGAAACATGGAAGGAAGGTCAAGGAAGAGGAAGTAGGTAAAAAATGCTCCAAATAGTCCATAACAGTGAAGCCAGCAGAGAAAAACCCCATCATCTGGCAAGGCGGAAAGTGGCTGCTGTCACCACAATCCTCGTTGCCTTCCACCGCCAATGCACACTCAAGTCTTGCGCTAAACATGACACACACAGACTATGGGTGATATGTTTTACTCAGATGGAACACAAATATTTACAGCATAACTAATGTCAGTGAACAATAAAGGTAATCTTTCAATGCAGGTATGAAGCAGAACACGTTATGTATAAAATGCTGGAGGAACTCTGCAGGCCAGGCAGCATCCATGGAGAGGAATAAACAGTCAACAGTTCAGGCTGAGATGCTTCATCAGGGAAAGGAAGGGGGAAGAAGCCAGAATAAGAAGGTGGAGGGGTGGGGTTAGGAGTACAATTTGACAGGTGATAGGTCAGGCCAAGTCAGGGGGAAGGTGGGTGGGTTGGGGAGGGTGATGAAGTGAGAAGGAGGGGGTAATAAGTGGAAAAGGTAAAGGGTTGTAGTGCCCTTTTCTCAGTGTTACCATCAGGTAAGAGGTACAGAAGCCTGAAGGCACACACTCAGTGATTCAAGAACAACTTCTTCCCCTCTGCCATTCGATTCCTAAATGGACATTGAATCTTTGGACACTACCTCACCTTTTTAATATACATTTTTTCTGTTTTTGCACATTTTTAATCTATTCAATATACATAATTGATTGATTTATTTATTATTATTATGTTTTATTTTATTTATTATTTTTTCTCTCTGCTAGATTACGTATTGCATTGAAATGCTCCTGCTAAGTTAACAAATTTCACGTCACATGCCGGTGATAATAAACCTGATTCTGATTCTGAATCCTGTGTTCAGAGCACATTCTACTCCTTCCTCTGGCAGGGGAATGCAATTCTCCTTCAGTTAGTTTCAGAAGGCTGCCTCTATTGAGTAAAGAAAGGTAAGGTTTACACTTCAGATCTCCTTTCCTGCCCTCAGGACATGCAAAAGCATTTCACAGCCAGTGACCCATTTTGAAGTGGAAGACTTGTTGGAATATATGAATGATTAGATAATGGTCCAGGGTGTGGGGACATAGTGCCTTTCACAGCAAGTTTCCTTGTTATATTTGTTTGCTCGTACTCCAACTCTAGAAATCCATCCAAGAATTAGAACAGCAATAGCAGCAAGGTCACCAGATGATCCGAGAGGTAAGAACGTCAGAAATACGAATAGGAGCAGCACATTCATCTCATCAGATTCAACAAGATCATGGCCTATCTTTTACCTCAACACTTTTTCCTGAGTTCATTCCATACCTTCTGATTGCTCTAATATTCTTCTATATTTTGAACATACACAATAGATGAGCCTTGATAGTCCTCAGGATTCTGAATTCGAAACATTCACTGCCCTCTGTGTGAAGAAATCCATTCATAAGCAGAGTAGCCTTTATTTTGAAACTATAACCATAACCAAGGGAATTCTATTAAACTTACTTCCTGCCCGTAACAGTGCTGGAGTTTTGGGCAGCAATGAAGGTCAATAGACAATAGACAATAGACAATAGGTGCAGGAGTAGGCCATTCGGCCCTTCGAGCCAGCACCGCCATTCTCTGTCATCATGACTGATCATCCACAATCTGTATCCAGTTCCCGCCTTATCCCCATAACCTTTGATTCCACTATCTTTAGGAGCTCTATCCATCTCTTTCTTGAAAGCATCCAGAGACTTGGCCTCCACAGCCTTCTGCGGCAGAGCATTCCATATATCCACCACTCTCTGGGTGAAAAAGTTTTTCCTCTACTCTGTTCTAAATGGCCTACCCCTTATTCTTAAACTGTGGCCTCTGGTTCTGGACTCACCCATCAGCGGGAACATGCTTCCTGCCTCCAGCGTGTCCAATCCCTTAATAATCTTATATGTTTCAATAAGATCCCCTCTCAGCCTTCTAAATTCCAGAGTATACAAGCCCAGTTGCTCCAATCTTTCGACATATGACAGTCCCGCCATCCCAGGAATTAACCCTGTGAACCTACGCTGCACTCCCTTAATAGCAAGAATGTCCTTCCTCAAATTTGGAGACCAAAACTGCACACAGTACTCCAGGTGTGGTCTCACCAGGGCCCTGTACAGCTGCAGAAGGACCTCTTTGTTCTTATACTCAATTCCCCTTGTTATGAAGGCCAGCATGCCATTAGCCTTCTTCACTGCCTGCTGTACTTGCATGCTTGCTTTCAGTGACTGATGTACAAGAACACCTAGATCTTGTTGTACTTTCCCTTTTCCTAACTTGACTCCATTTAGATAATAATCTGCCTTCCTATTCTTACCACCAAAGTGGATAACTTCACATTTATCCACATTAAACTGCATCTGCCATGCATCTGCCCACTCACCCAGCCTGTCCAAATCACCCTGCATTCTCATAACATCCTCCTCACATTTCACACTGCCTCCCAGCTTTGTGGCAACGGCAAATTTGCTAATGTTACTTTTAATCCCCTCATCTAAATCATTAATATATATTGTAAACAGCTGCGGTCCCAGTGCTGAACCCTGCGATACCCCACTGGTCACCACCTGCCATTGTGAAAGGGACCCGTTAATCGCTACTCTTCGTTTTCTGTCAGCCAGCCAATTTTCAATCCATGTCAGTACTCTGCCTCCAATAATGTGTGCCCTAATTTTGCCCACTAATCTCCTATGTGGGACTTTATCAAAGGCTTTCAGAAAGTCCAGGTATACTACATCCACTGGCTCTCCCTTGTCCATTTTCATAGTTACATCCTCAAAAAATCCCAGGAGATTAGTCATGCACGATTTCCCCTTCGTAAATCCATGCTGACTCGGACCAATCCTGTTACTGCTATCCAGATGTGTCGTAATTTCATCTTTTATAATTGACTCCAACATCTTTCCCACCACCGACGTCAGGCTAACTGGTCTATAATTCCCTGCTTTCTCTCTTCCTCTCTTCTTGAAGAGAGGGACAACATTAGCCACCCTCCAATCCACAGGAACTGATCCTGAATCTATAGAACATTGGAAAATGATTACCAATGCATCCACGATTTCTAAAGCCACCTCCTTAAGTACCCTGGGATGCAGACCATCAGGTCCTGGGAACTTATCAGCCTTCAGACCCAACAGTCTATCCAAAACCATTTCCTGCCTAATATAAATTTCCTTCAGTTCATCCATTACCCTAGGTCCTTTGGCCACTATTATATCTGGGAGATTGTTTGTGTCTTCCCAAGTTAAGACAGATCCAAAGTACCTGTTCAACTCATCTGCCATTTCCTTGTTCCCCATAATAAATTCACCCGTTTCTGTCTTCAAGGGCCCAATTTTGGTCTTATCTATTTTTTCCCTTTTCACGTACCTAAAGAAGCTTTTACTATCCTCCTTTATATTCTTGGCTAGTCTACCTTCGTACCTCATTTTTTTCTCCGCGTATTGCCTTTTTAGTTACCTTTTGTTGCTCTTTAAAAGTTTCCCAATCCTCCGGCTTCCCACTCGTCTTTGCTATGTTATACTTCTTCTCTTTTATTTTTATACTGTCCATTACTTCCCTTGTCAGCCATGGCCTCCCCTTACTCCCCTTAGGATCTTTCTTCCTCTTCGGAATGAATTGATCCTGCACCTTCCGCATTATTCCCAGAAACACTTGCCATTGCTGTTCCACTGTCATCCCTGCTAGGGTATTGTTCCATTGAACTTTGGCCAGCTCCTCCCTCATAGCTCCATAGTTCCCTTTGTTCAACCGTAATACTGACACTTCCGAGTTTCCCTTCTCCCTCTCAAATTGTAGATTAAAACTTATCATATTAGGGTCACTACCACCTAATGGCTCCTTTACCTCTAGGTCCCTGATCAAATCCGGTTCATTGCACAACACTAAACTTAGAATTGCGTTCTCTCTGGTAGGCTCCAGTACAAGGTGTTCTAAGAATCCATCTCGGTCCTCCAACTCTAACGGTGTTCAGGGCTTCCTTCATCATGTCAGTAGCTTCCTCTTGATTTTCACTACTATCAGTCATGCAGGTCCCGAGTGAAGACAAAGGAATACCATTACACTCAAATGTAGAAGGGTTCTTCATTGCTGTTTGCTGTTTCTGTAAGAATTTTGTTTTACTAGTAGGGTTGTTAGCCCTGAGCTGAACCTCCGAACCTGGAGGACCGGTAGACCACTCTTAATCTGGCCTCTACTCTTTGACCTATTGGCATGGGTGATCCTACCATGAGCCAAAGCATAAAGCCTGACTCCAGCCAATATAGCTCTCTGGGTCATTGAGGCATGCAAGCCTCCAAACCACGACAAGGTTGTGGTCCTCATAGAAGTCCATTAAACTCAGAGGTGTAGTATATTCATTCTCTTCAAATATAATAAACACACCCTTCCAGCATTCCGTCTGTTGAATCTTCACTGTTCTCTCTCCATAACATATTTTACACGTGGACATCTAAACTGTGTGTAATACTGCAGGTGTGTCTCACCTGATGTAATTGTAGTAAACTGTTTTACTTTTCCACTCAAATAATCTCGTATTAAAGGTCAACATATCATCTGACATCTGCATCAGCACATTAGTTTTCAGTGGCTTGTTTACAAGGTTGCTTTGAACATCAATATTTCCCAGTCTCTCACCATTTAAAAAATATTCAGCATTTCTGTGTGTGTGTTTTTTTCTGCTACAGTGGATAATATCACATTTTCCATATCGTACTCCCTCTGTCACATTAGTTCCCTTTTTCCTGATTTATCTATATCCCCATGAAGCCTTGCTAAATCCTTATCACAACTTGGTGATAGATGGGAATAGCAATTCTCCTTAACCACTCTTTCAGGAGCGAAAATGAGCACAATGACAAAGAAGGTAAAAGGGTAATTAAAGTCAATTTAAGAACAGAATCTGAAATAAAAAGGAAAATAAGAGACAAAGAAAAAATTAAATCATTTAAAATATAATATTGAGAATAAACCAATTGCTATCTTCATAAATCCCAGTTTGTAAATTGTTCTTTATTGGACCTCCAGAGTTGAGCACTATTGCAAGAAATCCTGTCATTAAAATAATCCCAATGCATAAAGTACGAGTTCCAATTTTCTTCAGTTATATTCATTCATTTTACAGCTCAGGGAACTAGAGCTTGACTCTGAATAAAAGTGCAAATATAGTGAATGCAATCCAACAGCCCGTTTAACGTCTCTCCCAATTATCACTTCTATTAAAATTGTAGCAAATGTAAATATACATCTTACCAAACATGTTTGATCATTTGTGCATCATTATGCATCTGTGAAATTGCACAGAAATTGGGGGACCTTGTGACTTTCTGAAACTACCCATTGAACAAATCATGATACCCCTTCCTTGCCAGGGGTTGATGAATCATGAGTAATAAACCCATTGTTACTTTCCCATGAGGACTAACATTTTAGTAGGGCATTTGGAGAGTTTCCTTGTTTTTTTTTTGAACAGTACCATCTTTTTGATCACCCTAAGTTGCCAGATAGCCCCTCAGATTAACAGCGGAGTTAGAAGATTGAACATCTAATGTACACCCTCAATATGGCATTGATAAGACGAAAAGACCATGACACACAGAAGGAGAATTAGGTCATTCGGCCCATCGAATCCGCTCCACAATATAATCATAGCTGATTTATTTTCCTTTTCAACCTCATTCTCCTGCTTTTACCTGGTAATCTTTGACACCCTTGCTAATCAAGAGCCTATCAACCTCTGCTTTAAATATATCCAATGACTTGTCCTCTATGGCCACTGGCGCAATGAATTCCACAGATTCACCACCCTTTGGCTAAAGATATTCTGCCTCATCTCTGTCCTAAAGGGATATCCTTCTACTTTGAGGCTGTGCCCACTCCTCTCCTAGACTCTCGAACTATTGGAAACATCCTTTATTGATAGGCCACTCTACTTACCTTTGAAAATTCAGTACGTTTTAAATGAGAATCCCCTCACCTTCTAAACTGTAGCAAATACAGACCTCCTCTCGACCTTCTCCATTGTCAGCACATCCTTTCTTAATTTTAGGGCAAATGTGGTCTGACCAATGCCTTATAAAGCCTCAGCTTTACATCCTTGCTTACATATTCTAGAGCTCTCAAAAAGAATCCTTACATTATAATTGGCTTCCTTACTACTAACTCAACCTGCAAGTTAACCTTTAGGGAATCTCACATTAGTACTCCTAAGTCCCTTTGCACCTCCAATGTCTGAATTTACTCCCTGTTTAGAAAATACTCTGCTCCTTTATTCATTCTACCAAAGTGCATGATTATACAATTCCCTACACCATATTCCATCTATCATTACTTTGCCCACTTTCCTAATCTGTCCAAGTTTTTCTGTAGACACCCTGCTTCCTTGACACTACCGAAGTTTATATCACCATTGATGTGTTAGTCTTGATTAAGTTCTGGAGTGGTTTCAAACATGAATCAAAATTTGAAATTGAAATGTGCTTCAGAATCAGTATGATTTATGTGACTTTCGGAAGTTTTCCTATTGGCTTTGAGGAACTCAGTCAGGTATATTTGAAGATATGATTTATGATAAATTTCCCTCATGACCCACAGAGGCTAGGTCAAAAATGAAACAATACACATTTAAATGCCTTTGGTGTGACTCTGTGGAAAAGTTTAGTTCCCTTAGTGTTACAGATTCTGCAATCCCAGAGGATGTCGTTTTCAGTGGATGGGAAAAATAAAGAACTGTTCTTGAAGCTGTCTCTACAAATTGCTGTCATTTACAGTCCTGCCTCCTATTGAATCTACTTACATCATTCCAATGCATAAAGTTACACTTTCCAAATAGTCGGATCTTAATTTAATGATGCATAACCTGCACTCCTTTCCGACTTTCAAAAGGTATCTGTAAGTGCGCTTCCCTCTGCTGCAAAAGGGGTTAAAGGTTGGCTTTATTTGTCACATATACATATCAACTCAAATCAGCGAAGGTGGTGCTGGGCAGCCTGCAAATGTTGCCACACTTCAGAGAATCCTTACAGCCCACTAATCCTAACTCTAACCGTACACTTTTGGAATGTGGGGGGAGACCGGAGCACCCAGAGGAAACCCACATGGCTACAGGGAGAACGTACAAGCTCCCTAAGGCAGTAGTGGAAATTGACCCCCGATCAGGGATCACTGAACGGTACTCAGAAGCAATGCACTAGGCTACCACGTCACCCTACTGGTGGAAGGTGAAGGTATCTTTAAGCTGTCTGATTTGAAACAAATTGCCAAGGGGATTGAGCCAGCGATATGTTCTCCATGTCTGCATTTGCAGAAGCATGTCAGCCATGTGTGTGATGAGTTTAACAATTACAATTAAATTGAAACTCCATGAGAATAGATTTAGACCAGGGGTTCCCAACCTTTTTTATGCCATGGACCAATGCCATTAAGCAAGGGGTCAGTGGATCCCAGCTTAAGAACCCCTGATCTGGAGTAACGCATACAAAATCCTGGAGGAACTCAACAGGTCAGGGAGCATCTATGAAAAGGAATGAAGAGTTGATGTTGCAGGCTGAGACCCTACATCAAGACCGAAAAGAAACTGGGAAGAAGCCAGAATAAGAAGGTGAGTGGAGGGGAAGGAGTACAAGCTGGCAAGTAATAGGTAAACCCCTGTAAGAAGCTAGGAGGTGATAGGTGGAAAAGGTAAAGAGGTGAAGAAGAAGGAATCTGATTGGAGAGGAGAGTGAACCAAGAGAGAAAGAGAAGGAGGAGGGCACCAGAGGGAAGTGATAGGCAGGAGAAGGGAAGAGGTAAGAGGGGAGCCAGTGGGCAATGAAAAAAATGAGAAGGGGGAGGGGGGGAGAAATTACCAGCAGCTGCATACTCTTGTGAGTTCTTAGAGTATTAACTCACAGAGCATGTTGGGGGGTAGTATGCAGGTAGCATGAAGAACTCGAAAAGATGTGTCAGATTTATCCTTTTTTTTGCACTGTGCACAGGTGCGCAATGATATACATCTGATCAAGTACTTCTGGTGTGACCCATATTTATGCAGAATTATAATAGAAGTGGCAGTCAGAAAAGATGTTTAACAGCCATCAGTTTCGAGTCACTGGAGTTACACTGTACACTGAGTCAAGCTCTAAAGTCATCGAATTATACAGCCTGGAAACACACCTTGCAGCCCAGTGCATCCAGGCCAACAAAGGGGTCTGTGGACACCAGCTTGGGAACCCCAGCAGCCTTTCCTATCTATGTGCCTTTCCAAATGTCTTTTAAATATTGTAATTGCACCCACCTCTACCAATTCCTCTGGCAGCTCACTCCACATGAACACTATCTCCCGTGAGAAAAACTTGCCCTCTTCTCTTAAATATCTGCCGTCCAGTTTTAGAGTCACCTATCCAGCGAAAGGACAGCGACCATTCACCCTATTCATGCCCCTCCTGGGTTTATGAACTTCTGTAAGGTCATTCCTCAACCTCCTTCACTCCTTATCACTCAAGCCCTCCAGTCCAGGCAACATCCTTGTGAATCCAAGCAACACACATAAAAGTTGCTGGTGAACGCAGCAGGCCAGGCAGCATCTCTAGGAAGAGGTGCAGTCGACGTTTCAGGCCGATACCCTTCGTCCTGACGTAGGCCTGAAACATCGACTGCATCTCTTCCTAGAGATGCTGCCTGGCCTGCTGCGTTCACCAGCTACTTTTATGTGTGTTGCTTGAATTTCCAGCATCTGCAGAATTCCTGTTGTTTGCATCCTTATGAATCCTCCAGCTTAAACACATCTTTTCAGAAGGACGACCAGAACTTCACATAATATTGCAGGCACGGTCTCACCGCTCGACTTATCCTTTCCCATTACTGTAAACCTATCTCTTCCACATCCTCTCCTCTCATTCCCAACATGAGATTGATTCCACATACAGGAGTTCGGTTTAAATCCTAGCAGCACTGCTCTCTAAAATAAAGGACAACTGCTGTACATCTATTATCTTCTCAGCAGAGCTATCACACTCAGCCTGATGCAGAGAACTCAGGTAATACATTTTTCATTCCAGATAGCGAGCAGGGAGAGCTGGGAGGGTCTATTCTGGCATCCTCTGAAGACAGATTGATACCTGCTCTCATAAAAAGAGCAGTGGTTGGGTCTGAGACAACATAAGGAACAGAACTGATCCTAATCCCCAGCATAGGGGATTTTCAAGATGGAGGCAGCTTACTCTTCAGGGAGGTGACAACACCTCACATGGTCTAATAGGAAAAACTCAGCTAGTCCTTCTACTTACAGTAATCTTTCAAATGAAATAATAGACCAGCAACTATATTTTAAAATCACCACATTGCAGTAGGTTTTGACTTTGTGTGGTGGCAGAAAGGAGCTCGAGCAGTGCAACAACTCAGTCTGCATCTCCAGATGGTTATTTTCCCCTACAATGATAGACAAGATGTAGATAGCCACAGACTCACTATCCTACTCTACTGTACAAAGCCAATGTGCAATCCATTTTGTTTTATGCAAACCAGGAAACTGCCCCCATTATTTTGCTAACAAGAGAAAATCTGCAAATGCCGGAAAGCCCAAGCAACACATGCAAAATGCTGGAGGAACTCAGCAGGTCGGGCTGCATCTATAGAAAAGAGTTCAGTCGACGTTTCAGGCCAAGACCCTTCAACAGAAAGATGAGGAGTAGATTTAAAAGGTCGGGGGAGGGAAGGGAGAAACACAAGATGATAGGTGAAACCGGGAGGGAGAGGGGTGAAGTAAAGAGCTGGGAAGTAGATTGGTGAAAGAGATGCAGAGCTGGAGAAGGGGGAATCTAATAGGAAAGGACAAAAGACCATGGAAGAAAGAACGGGAGGAGGGAGCATATCATTTTGCTTTTCTTTTCAGCAACAGATTATTTTGCCAAGGAGCACATCCTTCAGAAATGGCATTTTAGGAATTTGGGCTGGGGTGAATATTGGTAGTTCGGGTTGAGGCATTTGATGTTGCTGTGTTCGTTGAGCTTGGCAATTAGCTTGCAGACATTTCATCACCAGTCAAAGTGACCTCCTCAGTGTGCAGTTGTAGCTGTTCTCTCTGGTGGTGCTCGCATTTATATACGAAGACTGAGGACACCACTTTGACTGGGACACCATGGAAGTTTTAGCGCAGTCAAACATGAAGCAGGCATGATAAATTTTACAAGCATAGTTCTCTTCTGATAACTCTGTAAACAAACATATCGAAATAGACATCCTCTGCGAGCCCCTAAGAGCCAAAGAAATGCAAGCCAATAGAATCTAAAGGCCAATCAGAACCGAGGCAAGAAAAAGGGGTCTATATAAATGCATGCATTCCCAGAGAGAAAGGCCAACAACCGCAACTGGTGATGAAACGCCTGCAAGCTAATTGCCAAGCTTGGTGAATATTGCAACATCAGACGTTTTAGTGGAAAGAAAAAAAGAATTGCACACATTTCCCCTTGTCCCTTTTTCCTTTTGGTCTGGAACTTGAAGGTCCTGCTTACCTCCAGTTGAAGGGTTGACACAGTTTCAGCCATACTGTTCAGCAGTTCATTGTAAAACAAGGACTTGCTGTAAACCATTTCACTGAACAGTAACACTATTATTTTTATCATACACTACCTGCCAGTTAATGGGTACCTTTGTTAGTGGGAACATTAATTTTAAAGGGAATATTTGCTTGGGGACAGTCTTATTTCCCTATACATTTAATTTGCTTGTTTAACGGCAAGAAATGGATAATGGTAATGTCTTTCTTGTTTGCACGGTGTTCCCATTAAGAGGCTTTCACTGTACTTGTATATTTTAACAAAGTAGTAATGAATATTAATGAGGAAAGTAGGTACTATAAAATCTTTTTGCATTTGTGTATAATTTGCTCCTTTCTCTTCCATGTCTTCCCATTTCTGTGTCTAGTCTGACAGGAGGAGTATTGGACTGCAAACATAGATAGCTTCTAACCTGAATCGTACTATGTAGTTTTGATGTTTATAGCAACAAGTTCCAAAAAGGTATCATTATTTCCTTCACAAGATGTAGTCTAATTAGGATAGTCATGAAGAAACACGAGCGTTGTCATGCATGCTCATGATAACATGGACAAATCTGCTCTATAATGCCGTAACTCGAGACCGTAACTGTAGTGGCCATTGTTACTGCTGTTCTATCAAGCCACTGGAAGTCAATCTTTAAATTTCTCATTCCAAATAGCAGCTTTGATATTAATGTAGAAAATGCTTTCAAATATCTGTTTTCTGGTTATTCCCCCCCCCCCCGCATAACATTTAAAAATGCAGAGACTGTTCTGAAATTTTAGCAAAGGATGTGTATCATAAACAGACATGTAAAGAACTCATTGAGTCTAAAATAAGGCAATTTATATGTAAATCGGCAATAAAGCAGAACTACTGAAAATGCATAAACCGTCCTATTATTGACACTACTGTTCCGAAACAGTTAAAAGCTTGATAATAATTCTTTAATCATTTGCTTACCTCCTTTTTATTTCTGAGCCAAGGCTACATTATGTTTTCAGTTGAGTTGATTAATATCACTGAGCAAGCTACCTTGGCATCTGATTTAGACAGGTAATTCTCTTATAGAGGTATTGCAATACCAAAGCTTGCTGTACAGCAAGATATTAACTGAAAGTAGAATATCATACATGCTGAAATTTCAGATTAAACTAGAATGCATTATTGATTGTGTGGTAATTTAGTTTCCTGAAAATAAGTGCCATTGGGTTATTTCCTTAATATGAATGATAATGCAATATCTCTGTGGACAGGAAATGAGGTTCTTCACTGTTGATGGTGTGCAGTGTTATTTTGTCAAACATTTTCAAATTGCTTCCTTTTGTATGTGTGGATGAGGGAGGTATACCAGGGTCTTTTCATTAGTTTACAATTGGAGATTTATTAGAATAGAACTCAACCGTAAATTTGCCCGGAGTATTGCTTTATTAGTGAGATGCGAATCTTTATTGGGCTGCCTTGGAACTCTGTAAAATGCTGAGTTTTCTGAGTACAATGAATTGCAGCAATAGCACTGGTATCCAGGTTCTTTAATAAATTGGCATTAAAATATCCCATATATAAAAGAAACAACCAGGTAGCCATTTCACCACTGCAATATACAGTTCTTATGGTGTCTCGCATTTTGTCATTTTCTTTAATCTCATCGGGAAGCTTTAACTGAATATGAAAATTATCACTCTGGTAATAAAATTCCATCAAATTAATGGGCCTCATAATTCTGCTGGCACTGAAATAGAACCAGTGCTTCCCCGGAGCTCTGCCATGTTGACTTCACTGTCAAGTGTGGGTCATGTCATTGTATGTATCCACCGGCATTAGTGTAACACAAGTCCTTCCTTAGAGATGGGGGGGTGGGGGTGGAGGTGAGAGTTGACTTTGCTTCTGTAAGTCGACTGTCAGCTGTCTTCAGCTAAAGAAAGGAATTGACCATCCATGGTGGGGACAGTTGGAAGGGGCAGATACTCTACATAGGAGATACAAGGAGAGTGGTCAGGAGTGGTGTGAGAAGAGGAGAAGAGGCAGCAATGTTAGTGACTGATTAACCAACATGCCATTTTGCAATTTGGTAAAGGGGGAAACTGTGAGTCATGAAGTGAAATGACTTTGCCCCACATCCTGTTGAGTAGACTCACAAGAGTTTCAACAAACAGGAAGCTGTAGACCAAGAAACGATGGTCACTTTCTGCTATCTTACTTCTCTGCAGTTAGTCTCAAAACTAAATGGATGAATAAAGGAAAGAGAATAAAAGGAAATGAGGTGGTGTTTTGTTAAAGAATCAACCATGACCTTCCTGAGAAGGAGATCAAAGTCACAGCCTACATTTCTACTTCTCATTCTGATATTCTGATGAAACCTTCATATTCCTGTAAGATTAAGAGGGCCATAATAATGTTATGGAGCACATCTCACCTGCTTTTCTAACTCATGCCATGGCAACCTTTCCTTTGTGCCACACTATGAGTAAACAACTTTAGCATCGTAGTTCCCAAGTAATCTTCTCTGTCTTTTTGCAGAAGCAACTTTACTAGTTTTTGCGGATGGTCCATAGAAAGCATCTTATCCAGATGCATCACAGCTTGGCATGCCAGCTGCTCTACCCAAGGCTGCAGAGAGTAGTGAGTGCATCTCAGTTCATCAGACAAGGCAGCTTCCCCTCTGTTGACTTTGTCTATACTCCCTGATGCCTCAGCAAGGCCACCATCATTATCAAGCACCATTCTCACAACAAGCATTCTCCCTTCTCCCTTCTCCCACTGAGCAGATTACAAAGCTTGAAAGCACGTAGCTCCAGGCTACAGGACAGTTTCGATCCTGTGATGAGACTCCTGAGTGGAGCACTCACATGCTAAAGGATGAACTTCTGATCTGCCAATCCATGTCATTATGGCCCTTGCTTTCTATTTGTCTACCTTCATTGCATTTTCTCCGTAACTGCAACACTATATTCTGCATTCTATTTTACTTCTTGGGGTGTATGGGGTGTCAGGGAGGGGTAGTCCCTCTGGTGGGGTAACATGTCGTGTCCTTTTCAAGGCGGTTAGTCCACCTTTGGTCCCCACCTGGCACTCAGCTCTCACCCGTGGCTCCCCGTAGCTGTTTGCACGTGACAGCGGCCACACCCCTGGCAACGGGCTCGACAAGCCGGTTAAACCAGGTGAGGGTAGCCGACGGGTCTCAAACCCTCGGTGAGATAGGGAGTTCTCTATCCCAGTATGTGAAGACAGACTCCGGCGGATTGAGCGGGCGAGACCAATGGAAGGTCCAACGGTCAAGAAGGCGGTCTCTGCAAGCGTTGTGGGACGAGTAGAGCACGACAAGACACAAAAGACGTCCTGGTCATCCACTGCGCCTAGTCCCATCTCCAGCTGTCGTGACTCTGTCTTGCCACTGGGTCCAGATGGGAACTGGGAAGAGGGAGTGAGGATGACACTGCGCAACTCTCCCTCACTTAAATCTAAATAGAAACATAGAAACATAGAAAATAGGTGCAGGAGTAGGCCATTCGGCCCTTCAAGCCTGCACCGCCATTTATTATGATCATGGCTGATCATCCAACTCGGAACCCCGCCCCAGCCTTCCCTCCATACCCCCTGACCCCCGTAGCCACAAGGGCCATGCGCTAGTCTCGACACCATCATAATGGTGTCAAGGTCCTCAATGACGTTGATGATGGGTGAACAACAACATTTTACTTCTTCAAATTCAAGTTCAATTTCAAGTTTAATTGTCATTCAACCATACATGAATACCCATGAATACAGTCAAATGAAATACTATTACTTCAGGGCTAAGGTGCAAATCACAGTACCAACAGTCATACACAGCAAAAGGTCCCGAGCCCATATAGCACGTATAAGGTAGCAGCAAAATACAGTGACACAAAAAATACAGAAACATAGAAAACCTACAGCACAATATAGGCCCTTCGGCCCACAAAGTTGTGCCAAACATGTCCCTACCTTAGAAATTACTAGGCTTACCCATAGCCCCCTATTTTTCTAAGCTCCATGTACCTATCCAAAAGTCTCTTAAAAGACCCTATCATATCCGCCTCCACCACCGTTGCCAGCAGCCCATTCCATGTACTCACCACTCTCTGAGTAAAAAACTTACCCCTGACATCTCCCCTGTACCTACTCCCAGCACCTTAAACCTGTGTCCTTTTGTGGCAACTATTTCAGCCCTGGGAAAAAGCCTCTAACTATCCACACGATCAATGCTTCACATCATCTTATACACCTCTATCAGCTCAGCTCTCATCCTTCGTTGCTCCAAGGAGAAAAGGCTGAGTTCACTCAACCTGTTTTCATAAGGCATGCTCCCCAATCCAGGCAACATCCTTGTAAATCTCCTCTGCACCCTTTCTATGGCTTCTACATCCTTCCTGTAGTGAGGCGACCAGAACTGAGCACAGTACTCCAAATGGGTTCTGACCAGGGTCCTATATAGCTGCAACATTACCTCTCGGTGCCTAAATTCAACTCCACGATTAATGAAGGCGAATACACTGTATGCCTTCTTAACCACAGAGTCAACTTGCGCAGTTGCTTTGAGCGTCCTATGGACTCGGACCCCAAGTCCCTCTGATCCTCCACACTGCCAAGAGTCTTGCCATTAATACTATATTCTGACATCATATTTGACCTACCAAAATGAACCACCTCACACTTATCTGGGTTGAACTCCATCTGCCTCTTCTCAGCCCAGTTTTGCATTCTATAAATGTCCTGCTGTAACCACTGATAGCCCTCCACACTATCCACAACACCTCCAATCTTTGTGTCATCAGCAAACTTACTAACCCATTCCCTCCACTTCCTCATCCAGATCATTTATAAAAATCATGAAGGGTAACAGAACAGATCCCTGAGGCACACCTCTGGTCACCGACCTCCACGCACAATATGACCCGTCTACAACTGTTCTTTGCCTTCTGTGGGCAAGCCAGTTCTGGATCCACAAAACAATGGCCCCTTGGATCCCATGCCTCCTTACTTTCTCAATAAGCCTTGCATTGTGTACCTTATCAAATGCCTTGCTGAAATCCAGATACACTACATCTACTGCTCTTCCTTCATCAATGTTTTTAGTCACATCCTCAAAAAATTCAATCATGCTCGTAAGGCACGACCTGCTCTTGACAAAGCCATGTTGACTATTCCTAATCATATTATACCTCTCTAAATGTTCATAAATCTGCCTCGCAGGATCTTCTCCATCAACTTACCAACCACTGAAGTAAGACTCACTGGTCTATAATTTCCTGGGCTATCTCTACTCCCTTTCTTGAATAAAGGAACAACATCGGCAACCCTCCAATCCTCCGGAACCTCTCCCAGCCACATTGATGATTCAAAGATCATTGCCAAAGGCTCAGCAATCTCCTCCCTCGCCTCCCACAGTAGCCTGGGGTACATCTCATCTGGTCGCGGCAACTTATCCAACTTGATGCTTTCCAAAATCTCCAGCACATCCTCTTTCTTACTACCTACATGTTCAAGCTTTTCAGTCAGCTGCTATATACACTCCACGTCCCTGAGTCCATGATTGTTGCAGCAGTCTGCAGTCAAACACAATATTGCTTGTCTTCTGCTGAGCGAACACTGGAGAGCAGCACCGACTCCTGCATGAATGCCATGCCATGCCATCTACATCAATCTACTTATGTATGACATGATCTGTCTGAACGGCATGTGCTCAAAAGCTTTTCACTGTCTCCGTAGAGATGACAATAAGAAACCAGTACCAACCTGTTCAAAACACCAATAAGAGCAAAAGAACCTAAGGGATTATGCTACATGTACTAGATAGGGAGGTTGGTGACTAAGGACAGATAATGGGAGCTACAGTTATGTTCTACAAGTTCTCTAAGAAACACCTACTGACAGCATCTGTGATAATTACTTTAAGATGTATTGATTTGTTGACAGTTTAAACTCAGCTTTGTCAAATGACAATATGATCATTGTCCAAACTAGTCCATCCTCCCTCAAGTTTACCCATAGATTTGCTTCAGTCGTACGTCAGTGGCTGTAACTGGGAAGTCGTGGATGATTTGGGGCTTGGAAGTACAAATAGTTTGTGACCTATGGCAAAGATAAAAAAAATTTCCGCAGTAAGATGTGGTGAAATTCCTAACACACCAAATCATTTCAAGCAAAACCAGTGTCAATGTTTGAGCTCAAAGAACCATCGTCAGAACTGGAAGAGAGGAAAACAAATCAGTTGCAGAGAATCCGGTGATAGGGATGGATAGGACAAAGCAAATACTTCTGACAGCTTGATGTCCAGGTTGCCCATCTGCTCCAAGTGCCTGCAGAATGCTCTGGTTTGAAGATTATCGAGAGCAATTAGAGAAAGAAAACACAAATGAAGGTAATTATTGAGCTGTGAAATGCAGACCAGAGCTGCTGCTGGAACCTGGAACCAAAAACAGTACACTTGAGAAGGCAGAGAAGGAGAAAAAATAATAGACAGCTTTGGGAGTCTGCTAGTTTTTCTGGTCCAATAAGCTGCACTCCTCAGTTGCTTAACCCTAGCCTAATCACAAGATAAGTTACAATGTTCAATTAACTACTAACTGGTACATCTTTGGACTGTGTGAGGAAACCAAAGCACCAGGAGGCAATGGAGGAGATATGTAATGCTCAAAACCATTCCCTTGAGATGGAAAGCGTGAGGAATCCAGAAAGGGAAGGAAGAAGTCAAACCAGGGCCATGTGAACAGGGGAACCAGGGAAATGCACAAACAGTCAACATTTCTGGCAAAGACCCTTGACCACGACTGGAAAGGAAGAGGGAAGATGCCAGAATAAAAAGGTGGAGGTGGGGTAAGGAGGATGGCTAGAAGGTGATAAGTGAATCCTGGTGGGTGGGAAACTTAAATGGCTAAAGAGGAAGAATCTGATTGGGGAGAAGAGTTGACCATAGGTCAAAGGGAAGGAGGAGCGACACCGGGGGAGGTGACAGGCAGGTAAGAAGAGGTAAGAGGCCAGAGTGAGGAACAGAAGAAGGGAGAAAGGGATTATTTTATTGGAAGGAGAAAACAATATTAATGCCATCAGTCTGGAAGTTACCCAGACAGAATTTAAGGCATTACTCCTCCACCTTGAGGATGGCCTCATCATGGCACAACATATTAGAATGGAAGTGAGAATCAGAATTAAAATATTTGGCCACCGGGATGTTCTGTTTTTGTTGGAAGGAGCAGATGTGTTCGACGAAGTGGTCCCCCAATTTACGACGAGTCTCACCAATGTAGAGGAGGTTTCATCCATAGTACAGGGTGCAACAGGTGACCCCAGCAGATCTGGATGTGAAGTGTTGCCTTACCTGGAGGTGATGAATAGGCAATTGTAGCACTTCAGCCATTGCAGGGATAAGTGCTGGAAGGGAGGTTAACAGGGAGAGACAAATGGTCAAGAGAATCATGGAGGGAGCGATCCCTGCAGAAAGTGGAGACCGGGGGTGGGGGGGGGTGCGGTGGGAAAGTGAAGATGTGTTTGGTGATAGGTTCCATTTGGAGATGGCGGAAGTTATGGAGAATGATGTGTTGGAGGTGGAAGCTCACGGGGTGTTCGGTAAGGACAAGAGGAACTCTGTCCCTGATAAAGTGGTGGGAAGATAGGGGTAGTGAAGATGTTCAGGAAATGAAGGAGATGCAGATAAGGGCAGCATCAATGGTTCATCAACAGTGTTGAGCTGAGATTTTCAATTTTCTAGGTATGAACATCACCAACAGCTGTCCTATTCCAACCACATTGACATCACGGTCAAGAAAGAAGAAGAAGAAGAAGAAGAAGAATATCTTTATTGTCATTGTTGTGGAGCAATGAAACACAGTTTAGCAGCTCAACGTTTTGCAGCAAGACAAAGACTATATACATAAAATAAACTCTAAAACCTCAGGAGTGCAGTCCAAAATTAATAATATATGGATGGGGGGGGTAGGACTATTGCACACCTGCCATTCCTGGAAGTGTGAGGCATTTAGCTGCCGCCGTCTTAGGAGGGGGGCAGGAGAAGGGAAGGGGGTGTTATACATTTCACTGCTTGTGGGTAGAAGCTGTTAAGGAGTCTCTTTGTTTTCATCCTTAAGGCTCTGTATCTCTTCCCAGAAGGCAGAGGGGAAAACAGGTGATGTCCAGGATGAGTGGGATCCTTTGAAATACAAGTAGCCTTCTTTTGAAGTCTGCCAGTATAAATGTCGCTGAGGAAGGGTAATGTTGTGCCAATAACCTGCTCTGCTACCCTCACCACCCGCTGCAAGTCCTTCCTGTTCTGTTCTGTGCAGCTGGCAAACCGCACTGCACAGCAATACGTCAGGAGGCTCTCTATAGTTGTCCGATAGAAGTTGATCAGCAGGAGATGAGGGAGGAGAGCATGCATTAGTTTCTTTAGGAAGTAGAGCCTCTGTTGGGCCTTCCCCACGTGATAAGAGATATGGACAGTCCAGGTGAGGTTAGCCGAGATGTGGACGCCGAGGAACTTGAAACTCTGTACTCTCTCCACCTCTTTCCCGTATATGTGCAGAGCAGAGTGCTCGACGTGCTTTGATTTCCTGAAGTCTACTATCAGCTCCTTGGTTTTTGTGATGTTCAAGTCCAGGTTATTATGACAACACCATTCTGTCAAATGCTGTACCTCCTCCCTATAGGCTGTCTCATCCCAGTCTGATATGATATCTATTAGGGTGGTATCGTCAGCAAATTTGACAATGGTGTTGGTGGAGTGAATGGTAGAGCAGTCATGGGTGAAAAGAGAATAGAGGATGGGGCTGAGAACACACCCCTGTGGTGTACCGGTGTTCAGGATGAGAGTGGATGATGTGTGTTCTCCCATCCTGACACCTTGGGGTCTGTTACTCAGTAAATCCAGTATCCATGAGCACAGTGAACTGCCAAGGCCCAGGTTGCTCAATTTCTGCATCAGTTTGTAGGGGATGACTGTATTAAAAGCTGAGCTGTAGTCCACAAACAGCATTCTTACATAGGTGTTATCCTGATCCAGGTTTGTAAGGGCTGTGTGGAGAGCTGTGACGACTGCATCCTCTGTCGATCTGTTTGCACGATACGCAAACTGGTATTTATCAAGGTCAGCAGGTATGGCAGACTTAATATAAGACAGTATGAGTCTCTCAAAACATTTCATGATGATAGGAGTTAGAGCAACTGGGCAATAGTCATTAAGGCAGTTCACTGTACTTTTCTTTGGTATGGGTATTATTGTGGCTGATTTAAGGCAGGTGGGGACTACAGACTGTAGTAGCGAGAGGTTGAAGATGGTAGTAAATACTCCCGCTAGTTGATCTGCACAGTCCTTAAGAATCCTTCCAGTGTCTCCATCTGGGCCAGCTGCTTTCCTCGCATTGACTCCGCGCAGGGCGGATCTGACCTGGTGTTGGTGTAATTGTATAGGGTCATCCTTCTCTGTTAGTGCTGACTGGATGCCGACTTCTCCATTCTGACTGTCAAAGCGAGAAAAGAACTGGTTCAGAGTGTCTGGCCGTGTCCTATCTGAGGAGTTTGCGACTGTATAGCTGTCCTTGTAGCCAGTAAGAGTCTTTATCCCCTGCCACATACACCTGGAGTTGTTATTGATAAAGTGCTCCTCCATACGCTGTTTATATCTGCGCTTGGCCTCTCTGATGCCGCTTTTCAGGGCTCTTCTTGCCTGCCCATAGGCCTGTAGATCCCCAGATTTAAAAGCAGCATTCCATGTTCTTAGCAAGATCCTCACCATGCTATTGAACCAAGGTTTTTGGTTGGGGAACACCTTAACAGACTTTGTGTCCATGACATTCTCAGCACAAAAGTTTATATATGAAATAACAGCTGATGTGTGCCCTTCCAGATCTCCCCCTTCATCAAAAACTTCCCAGTCTGTGTTATCGAAGCAGTCTCGTAGGGCAGAGGAAGCCTCTTTAGTCCATACTTTGACTGTCTTCATATATGGTCTTTGTCTACAGCTGAGTGGTTTATATGCTGGGGTCAGGGACAGAGGCAGATGGTCTGAGAGTCCCAAATGTGGCAGAGGGCTGGCTTTATATGCATGAGGAAGATTGCAGTAGACTTGATCCAAGGTGTTCTTTTCCCTTGTCGGAAAGTTCACATACTGATGGAATTTAGGTAAAACAGAGTTCAAGTTGGTATGATTGAAGTCCCCAGCTGCTATGACAATGCTGTCTGGTTGTGCTGATAGACACTGGCTAATGGAGTGATGTAAATTCTGCATAGCTAGATCACCAACATCTCCACTTCCTCAGGAGGCTAAATAAATTTGGCACGTCCCTGTCAACTCTTAACACTTTTTATCGACGCTCCATAGAAAGAATGGCTTGGTATGGCAACTGCTCTGCACATGACTGAAAGAAACTTGCGAGACTTGTGGACACAGCTGAGTACAACACAGGGACCAGCCTCCCCTACATAGACTCTGTCTATCTCACCGCCTCAGTAAAGCAGCCAGCATAATCTAAGACCCCATCTACCCCAGGCATTCTCGCTCCACCCTCCCTCATTGGGCAGAACATAGAACAGCTTGAAGATACATACAGCCAGGTCAAAGGACAGATCTAATCCACTGTTATCAGGCTCCTGAATGGACTCTTGTGTGATAAGGTGGACTCAAAGGTCTCACAATCTACTTCATTATAATCTTGGTCTTTCTCGTTTACCTACGCAGCAATTTTGCAGTTGTATTTACACTTTAGCTTGCATTTTTACCACTTTACCTTATTCTAGCTCAATACAATCTGGCCAGTTCTGCTGTAGGTCTGTCTGTCTGTCTGTCTGTCTGTCTCTCTCTCTCTCTCTCTCTCTGCTCCCTCTCTCCCTCTCCCCCTCCCTCTCTCCCTCTGTCTCTCTCTACCTCTGTCTCCATCTCACCACTCTCATTAGTCTGTCACCATCCACAGCTCATCTACAGTTCTTCTACCCAGTAAGCCTGGCCTCAGAGATGCCCCTCTGAATCATCCTCCCCTTCTGCATACTCTTTGCAACTTTAACATGTTTTGCCCCTTTCCCAGTTCTGATGATGGACTTTTGACCATATACATACACTAATTCTGTTATTCTCTCCACAGATGCTGCCTCTTGCTGAGAATTTTCTGCTTTTATTTCAGATTTACAGCATCTGCAGTTTTTTTTAAATAAGTACTCATGTGTACTAATGGTGTGATGGTCAGGTGCTTCTGGCTTTCCCTCATCCACATCTAGCTGAAAGTATGCTTGGGATAAGTCCAGTTTAATAAAAGACTTGGCCCAAGCAACTCTGCATTCAAGTCTTGAAACATTGGCAGAGCCCTTTGCTCATCATCAATTGCCTAATTCAGAGTTATTTTGCAATTGCTATAGAGTCTGACTATCTTACTCCATCTTCTTACATACAATCACCATCACAATCATCTTTTTAGTATAATTTATTTTCAGCATGCCTTTGTTTGCAGAACTCTTCTTGACTTTTTAAGGAATAGGAACCAATGTGATTCCAGCTCTGTTCCAATCTACCACAGCAAGACCCTCCTCATCATTGAGCACACTTACAAGGAGAGCTGCCACAAGAAAACAGCATCTATCATCAAGGACCCTATCATCCCGACCATGTTCTGTTCTCACTACTAACATTGGGTAGGATATACAGGAGCGTAAGTTCCCACACTGCTGAGTTATTACCCCTTAACCACCAGGCTCCTGAACTAGTAAAGATAACTTCACTCACCTCACCACTGAACTGACTCCTCAAGCAACACACATCAAAGTTGCTGGTGAACGCAGCAGGCCAGGCAGCATCTGTAGGAAGAGGTACAGTCGACGTTTCAGGCCGAGACCCTTCGTCAGGACTAACTGAAGGAAGAGCTAGTAAGAGATTTGAAAGTGGGAGGGGGAGGGGGAGATCCAAAATGATAGGAGAAGACAGGAGGGGGAGGAATGGAGCCAAGAGCTGGACAGCTGATTGGCAAAAGGGGATACGAGAGGATCATGGAACAGGAGGCCCAGGGAGAAAGACAAGGGGGGGGAACCCAGAGGATGGGCAAGGGGTATAGTCAGAGGGACAGAGGGAGAAAAAGGAGAGTGAGAGAAAGAATGTGTGTATAAAAATAAATAACAGATGGGGTACGAGGGGGAGGTGGGGCATTAGCGGAAGTTAGAGAAGTCAATGTTCGTGCCATTTGGTTGGAGGCTACCTAGACGGAATATAAGGTGTTGTTCCTCCAACCTGAGTGTGGCTTCATCTTTACAGTAGAGGAGGCGGTGGATAGACATGTCAGAATGGGAATGGGATGTGGAATTAAAATGTGTGGCCACTGGGAGATTCTGCTTTCTCTGGCGGACAGAGCGTAGGTGTTCAGCAAAGCGGTCTCCCAGTCTGCGTCGGGTCTCGCCAATATATAGAAGGCTCCTCAATCTGCTTTTGTTATTATTCACACGTTTTGACTTCTTTTGCACATTGGTTGTTCGTTGGTCTTTGTTATATAATAGAACTTCTTTAGAAGTTCTATTATATTTCATCATTTTCCTGTAAAGCCTGAAAGAAAATGAATCTCAAGGTAGTGTAGGTAATATATATTGTATGTAATAAATTGTATGTTAATAAATTTACTTTGAACTTTGAACGACTATTGATCCAGGATTGACACGTAGGCACTTTTGAAGATGCTATCACACCTGTAGTGTAGTGAATATCTGTGTGAACCCTGAATTCATCCGTCCAGTTAAGTTCAGTTTTCTGAATCAATCCTTACTCAAAAATGTTGGTCCCACAATAGTATCAACTGCAGGCAGTCTCTAGGTTACAAATGTGTTTCATTCCTGAGAGCTGTACGTGACCTGAACTCATTGTAAGTTGGAAATAAACAACAATAGTGTGTAGGAGCAGATCACCAAAATGCCCGTACAGGAGAGTGACCTGCACAGGGACAGCCGATTCTAGCTGAGCATGACTGGCACTCCCAGCTCCTCCCAGTTCAACCTTTCCCCTGTCGCAGCTGAGAGAAGATGGGGTTGGCTGGGGAAAGAGGACATGCAGGAGTACCATTGCCACCCAAAAGAAGATGTCTGTAGCCTCACAATAGACATCGTTATTCACTCCAGTGTCCCAAGCTTTCAATCCTCAAACATACATATATGGTCCTCTTAAAATTAGACCAAATGGCCTAATTCTGTTCCTATGTCTTATGGTTTTATGGTACAAGTAACTTAACACACAGTGACCTTTGAAACATTTTAGCATTGTATTTTCTCCTTAGCTTTAGGCTATTTCCTCAGTTAGTCTTGAAAATGACAAGCTTGTTTTAAGCATAGGTGACTGAACTTCTTGTCATAGGTATCTTTAACCAAAATGAAACAACTCCTCTTGCATCAACCTGCATTACTAACAACTTGCTATTAATCAGCTCTGTGAATTCAGAATCTAGTTGTTGCATGTTGAAGTGGTAAAGGTTATTGCCAGCTATGTTCTTCCTGGCATTATACAAATTCTCTGTTTGTGATTTCTCACCTTCCTAATGGATGGAAAAGGCCTGGAAAGATATTGATTGGCTAGATGCAGGTAAATGAGTCTGGCTCAGATAGACATTTTGGTTGGTATGGATCAGATTCAGATTAATTTTTTATCACGTGTCCAGAAATGTAAAGGAGGCTTGACCGAAACATAGAGCAGCAGAGACAATTTAGCAATGAGAGATTAATTTAATAATGAACTGCTAAACATCAAGCCATGAGGGGCCACAAAACAAGCGGGGGGGAATAGTTAACACAACAAGGCAATGAGATTATCAAAGGCTAGAAGCAACTGGTTGAGGCTGGCTGGTTTGATGAGTGAACAAGGACTGTGAATGTGAGCCGGGTTTAAATAGGCTGCAGGTGATGGGTTGGAAATAAGTGGCAGGTGACTCCTGGTAGCGGGGTGAAGACTGGGAAGCGCTTGCCTGTGAAAGTCTGACAGGACTCCCCCAACCCCCCGCCGCAACCAGCACCTGACAGCCCAGGATGATCCAGGTGGGACTCCTTGATAAGCAATAGATCCAAAATGAAACTGAATGGCACCAAGGACCTGTCCTCTGTGCCATACCCCTCCCATGATGACGTGAATCTATCAACCAGCAGACCGTGTACACGGTCCTCCATCCTAGGTTCCAGAGTTGTGGGCTCAGGTGGATTGGGTGGCCCGTGAACAATCAACTTGAGGCAGAACATGTGGAAGGTAATCTTTATCTTAAGTGACGGTGGCTGCTGGAGATGATAAGCGACTGAATTGATGTGATGAGTGACCTCGAAGGACCGATGAACCGGTTCAAGAGTTTGCGGGAATCAGTAAGCAGCAGCAGTTCTTGAGTCAACAGCCAGACACTGTCTCCAGGCCAGAGGGGTCTGGCTGGGCACCACCAACAGTTGGCTTGGTGGCAGCAGATATCGGTGGCAGCTCGGATAGCCCTCCGAGCAGTCTTTCAAGCATTCCGGTAGGAGCGAACCAAGGCCCTGGTAGACAGTACCTCTACTGTTAGCTCCTCCGCAGGGAACAACAGGGATTGGTAGCCATGAAGCATTTCAAAGGGTGACATACCTGTGGCAGAGGAAGCGTGTAAATTGTGGAACAGCGCAGCCCAGAGTAGATACTTCTTCCGTGCAGAAAGGTTAAAGGTGGCAAAGCATCACAGAAACTTCTCCACTTGCTGATTGGCTTTTTCTGACTGACTGTTGGACTGCAAATGATAGCCAAAAAATAAACTCACTGAGATGCAGAGGAGGGAAGAAAAGGCTCGTCAGAAGTGGGAGACGAATTGTGGGCTCCAATCCAACACAATGCCCTGAGGGAAACCATGGAGGCAAAATACATGCTGGAGAACCAGATCTGCCATCTAGGTAGCTGATGGAAATCTGAGGAGGGCAATGAAGTGGGATACCTTGCAGAGCCAAATTAATAGTCATGATTGCCATGGGCCCATCAGAAGGTGGCAAAGCCATAATGGAATCCATGATAATGTGGGACCACAGGCATCGAGGGTCTAGTTGGAACCACAGGAGTCCAGGGGCCCGTCAGTTGCAGGAATTGGACAGGGCACATTGAGGGCAGGCAGTCAAAGAGTGATGAACATCTGCGATCACGGCGGGCCACCTGATCCAGCATTGCAGAAAATAGACAGATAGATAGATAGATAGACAGACATACTTTATTGATCCCGAGGGAAATTGGGTTTCGTTACAGTTGCACCAACCAAGAATAGAGTATAAATATAGCAATATAAAACCATAAATAATTAAATAATAATATGTAAATTATGCCAGATGGAAATAAGTCCAGGACCAGCATATTGGCTCAGGGTGTCTGACCCTCCAAGGGAGGAGTTGTAAAGTTTGATGACCACAGGCAGGAATGACCTCCTATGATGCTCAGTGTTGCATCTCAGTGGAATGAGTCTCTGGCTGAATGTACTCCTGTGCCCAACCAGTACATTATGTAGTAGATGGGAGACATTGTCCAAGATGGCATGCAACTTGAACAGCATCCTCTTTTCAGACACCACCGTGAGAGAGTCCAGTTCCATCCCCACAACATCACTGGCCTTACGAATGAGTTTGTTGATTCTGTTGGTGTCTGCTGCCCTCAGCCTGCTGCCCCAGCACACAACAGCAAACATGATAGCACTGGCCACCACAGACTCGTAGAACATCCTCAGCATTGTCCGGCAGATGTTAAAGGACCTCAGTCTCCTCAGGAAGTAGAGACGGCTCTGACCCTTCTTGTAGACAGCCTCAGTGTTCTTAGACCAGTCCAGTTTATTGTTAATTCGTATCCCCAGGTATTTGTAATCCTCCACCATGTCCACACTGACCCCCTGGATGGAAACAGGGGTCACCTGTGCCTTAGCCCTCCTCAGGGTCCGTTGTGTGAATGGATAGCCAGAAAGGGGTGGGCCCAGTGGAATACCTTGGAGTGCACAGCCGCTGGCAGGTACGTATGGTTGTCAGGTGTGACAGCTGGAGAAGGCTTGTGCTGTAGGGTCCAGTTCTCAAAATCCCAGATGGCTGAGACGAGGATCTTCGACAATGGATTGATGGGCTGAGGGTTGATCTCCACCTGCATGGATTTACGGGGTGATGTCAGGCTGTTGGGTCCCCACCTCAACAGTGAACCAGATAACCAGGTGAAGTGAGGGTCATGGGTGGAGAGCCAAGAGTAACCCAAGATGAGAGGAGCGTTGGCCGAGTCAATAAGGAGCAATTGGATGGACTCACGGTGCTTACCAATGCTCATATGCACAAGTCAGGTGGATGCTCTGACCATTCTAGATCCCAAGGGGTGTCTGTCAATGGCCAGGATGCAGAAGGGGTGAGAGACAGGCTAGGTAGGGAGTCCAACCTGCACAGACAGAGTCCCCTACAGAAAGTTGCCTGCAGTGCTGGAATCCACCAGAGCCTCCTGTGTGCTCATAGCTGTCGGTTTGTGGAGGAGAACAAACCCTCATGTAGCTTCTGTGTCCTTTAGGACGTGGATTTTGTTGCTGCCGTTGTTCCTTGCATCATTTGGAGGTTCACCCATCCTGTCAGGAATTGTACAGGAAGCTTAGCCCAAGTGCAGAGCAATGGAGATGATTTAATGGTGAGCAGTTTATTAATAAACTGCAAATTAACAAGCTGCAAATCAAGAGAGTACAGATACTTAACACAACAAGGTAACTGAAGGCTAGTAGCAACTGGTTGACGCTGGCTGGTTTGATGGATGAACAAGGACTGTGGATGAGAGCGGGTTTAGATAGGCTGCAGGTGATGTGTTGGAAACGAATGACAGGTGACTCCTGTTCGTTGTGCTGGCCTGTCAACATGTACATTGAAACATACAGTGAAAAGTGCCATTTGCATTCACAACTGACACAACCTCAGGATGTGCTGGGGGAGGCCTGCAAGTGTCGCCACACATTCTGGTGCCAACATAGCTTGCCCACTGTATTCACAGAACACACGCAATGACAGGAACAACAACAGCAAAACAAACAATCCCATCCATCCACCCACCCACACAGACACTCCTCCAACCCAGGACAGGCTGTCCATGGGTGTGGGACTATAAGGGTGCCAGATTGAGGGTAAATGGAGAATTTAAAGGGAAACTATCCATAGATGTTTTCAGGATTCTGACTCTACATTTTAGACCTGGCCTCGTTGGTAGCCTATAAATTAACCTTGAGTTGGTATGGTGAAATCATGTTTTCAAAATATGTGAGTCCTGTTACACACAGAAATGAACATTAATGCATTTTAATGAGTAAGCACTCAAAAAAAAATTGTTGTTTGCCATTGGTTTTGAACTTTTGCATGCTGACAAACTGTTACAAAATATGAATGAATTTCTAGGACGGTACAATTTCTAAGAAATTCTCGGACACTACATACTTTCTAAGAACTATAAAAATTCTGTCACTGAGAAATGGACTCTTAGTATCAAATGTGTATATAGAACCAAGCAGGATGTTTAAAAGTAATTATTACTACTTCCATTGTTCACACATATGTATCAGCAAAGCAATGCCCTTTCTTTTTTTCAACATGGAAAATGGCCACATAACTGTTCATAGACAGATATCGCTACATACATTAGGTTGCATGGAATCTACCATTTCAGCACTTCCAGGGCATCCGCAAATCTCTTGTAGTGAAATATAATCATATAACTGATAAGTAAACCACTCAGACAATTTCCACTCTGCAGCTACTTCTGCACAAAGCTTTGAAAATGGGAGTCTAATTCCAGATCCAAAGAGTCTCTATACTTTGGGAAAGCCATCCAAAGTGATTGTAGGAACAAAATGCATTAGGGGTTCCTTTTCATTTCAGTCCACCTCTTTACGGTTCAAATAGAGAGAGTGCAGGACATATTTCATAGTGGACGAGTCAACTATTCCATCATATAAAAATATCTTAAAGATGAAGAGCGCACACAATGGGGAAAGAGTATAGTGCAATTTCCTACATTCCAAAGGCTGTCCAATGTGCATTTAAGCTGGTGGAACATGTTAAATTCTTTGAGATTTTTCGATTATATTCTTCTGAGAACCCCAGTGTTCTCCATTGAGCAGACATCTGAATCACTACAGATGAAAATAAGAAGAGGCGAGTACTTGGTGCAGGGTTTACCACAAAAGTGAGTGAGCTTTTCCATTTTGTCACACATATGTCAAGACTGTCTGTAGGATTAGATTATGCCCAACCTTGAATTGTGTCCATAAATTCCAATTGTATAATGTATAAATCTGTACACTGCGTAATCTAAATGACTATTACATAATTTGTCATTATTTGTTATTATCCCTAAAATCAGCCTTATTGAATGATATTCAGTGTAACACACAGATCATGCTGGAGGAACTCAGTAGAATAGGCAACAACTACAGAGAGGAATAAAAAGTCAACATTTCTGCCTGAGACCTTTCATCTAGGCTAACGAGTGGTCTTGGCCCAAGACATCAACTCTTTATTCCTCTCCAAAGATGCTACCTGACCTGCTGCGTTTCTCCAGCATTTCGTGTGTGTTACTCTGGATTTCCAGCATCTGCAGAATCTCTCTTGTGTGAACGATATTCAGCTTTGCCCTCATTGCTAAACTAAGCAAGTGCTATATCGTTGGGAACTGCCATGTTAGAAGCCCAAATGACAGATTCCAGAGTATTTTTTGCAGAATTCTCTTCATGACACCTGCCAACATACCTCCTTCCATCAGGTCAACAAATGTAGATTACCCATTATATCATTTGTGGAGTTTGATAAATGGGGTGTTGTGTTTGTCTATGTGAAACAGCATCCTTATTTCAAAGTTCAAAGTAAATTTCAAAATTAGTTGACTAAGTTGAAGGCAATTGGGATATCCAGAGAAACAAGGTACGACTCAAGTACAACGTCTTACTTATGAATATTATAAAAGCAATTCAATAGTAGAGCAAATAGGAGACCCAGTAGGTTTAAGATGGTTGCATGGTAATGCCTTCTCAGCAGTACATTCAATATTGAATATCTAGAGGGTGAGAAAATTGTGAGGCAGACAAACTGAGAGATAAGGTGAACCAATACAGGATCTTCAGTACAGGGCACTAATTTGAAATGGTTGCAGGTGCTCCTCTATAAGAGAGAGAGAGAGAGAGAGAGAGAGAGAGAGAGAGA
Source organism: Mobula birostris (assembly GCF_030028105.1). Classification (NCBI taxonomy): domain Eukaryota; kingdom Metazoa; phylum Chordata; class Chondrichthyes; order Myliobatiformes; family Myliobatidae; genus Mobula; species Mobula birostris. The sequence goes on along the minus strand of NC_092392.1, from coordinate 49,541,848 downwards.
GAGAGAGAGAGAGAGAGAGAGAGAGAGAGAGAGAGAGAGAGAGAGAGAGAGAGAGAGAGAGAGAGAGAGAGAGAGAGGGAGAGAGAGAGAGAGAGAGAGAGAGAGAGATAGAGAGAGAGAATGAGAATATGCTCACATGTGTCACAAGCTGAAAAGGGCAAGAACAAGATAGGAATGAAATAGCAGGAGCCTGCAGAATGAATGTGAACAGACAAGCTGAAAAAGAGAGAACCCAGAGAGGATGCACCACTTTGTTGGAAGAGACTATTAACCAGAGGGTATAAATAGAGATTGCAACCAGTAAGTTGAAACTCCATGAACGGTAAAGACAATTAGCAGTAGGAGGCTGAAACTGTAGTAGCATGAGCAGCCTTTAGACACTAGCCATTGCTCTCTGTAGTATATAAAAATTCAAGGTCTACTTAAAAAGAGAACACATTTAGAATCTAATGAGAGTATCTTAGTCAATGATTAGTAATCAACCTCTTTTCTTTTTCAGATGTCTTCTAAATCCTTTGTTTAAAGTCCAACATCAACAATGCAATAAAAGCCAACAGTACTGATGACTGAATACCTCTATACCCAGTTTGACCTCAACTCCATGGAATCTGATTTCCTTCTTTGTTTGATTGCTATAGTAAGCAACTGAAAGATGTTAAAAATCTGTCACGGAAGCTAAATGATTGATAATGAACACACTACAATGTAAGTTCATCGCTTGATTTCATCTCATATTAATTATAATTTCTACCATTTTCTAATTTTCAAAATTAAAAACATCTAAATGCCTCAGGAGTTATTAATTCAATTTTCCTCTTAGAGTCATAGTTGAATGTATCCCATATGTTGTAATCGATAAAAAATATTTTCATGTTTGAAGAAGTCTGTGGTGTGTAGAGGTCTTCTTTGCATATGCATTACTTTGAGCCTAATTCCATAGTAATTAAAAGGATGATGGTCAATCCATTAGTAATAACTGAGTGGTGAACATACTGTAAGTTTGATTTTGGAATCATCAGTTCCGGTGAGGCTGAGAAAATACAGACTGGCATCGTCAGTATTGGCATTGGTATTGGTGTATTTGGCTAACGGTAGAGGTGTAAGGCGCTCCTGCCCACCGCTAGCCTCAGGTCACCACTGGGTAAGGTGCAGCACTGTCTTAACCCCTCCCCCACCGATCAGGGTCACCTGAAGCCATGGGAGCAGATGCCAGATGGACAAACTCTGAGGAGTATTGATAATGACTGGAGTCACCCATCTTGTAAAGACACTGCGAAAACAATTGATGTTCACTCCTTGTAAATTCATTCCTTATTTATTCTTCAGATCGTTGTCTTATTGTAGGACAAGTGGAGAAACCAAAGAGATACCAACAAAATCATGATCTTTATTAAAATAACTGTTTATTTTTTCAGGTTGCCTGCTTCCATGCTGAGCTGCATTCTGGGACGTACGCTACTGGGAGTTTGTGAGCGACTTTACCACTCAACTACTGTGCTGAGAGGGCCCAGTTAGGAAAATAATTTCATTAATTGCACCTGCACTTTCATAATAAGAATGAATTCTAGGCCCCATATTTGTTTAGGGTCATTTAGAAGACAGTGGACTGTTTAGATATATATTCATAGAGTGTTTGATTAATACAGAATGGGAAATGGTCATTTGGCTCAATTTCTCCATGCCAATTCAGATGCCCATCTAAGTTATCCACATTTGCACATGATTGACCCATATCTCTCTGAACTTTTCCTATCAAATCCAAGTGTCTTTTTGATATTATTAACTTACCTGCCTCAACTACTTCCTCTGGCAGCTCCATGTGAAGAAGTTGTCCCTCAGGTCTTTTTTTAAGTCTTTTCCATCTCACCATAAACCTGGACCCCCTAGTTCTTGGTTCTCTTTCATTGTTTAGGCCACAGTGAAAACTACAATGATGCCATTATAATCTTTATTTGCACTGATGTGAGGGACACATGGTGAATAGATCATTATATAGCCTTGACAAGGACACCACAATATTTTTTTGAAAACTGCATCCTTTCTGTTGTATTAGTAATTAATAATTATTTCCTTAACTTATAGAGAATGAACTTGTGTGTACATTCTTTATAAGTTAATGAAATTGTTCAGAATATTTTATAACTGAGTTACACACACCATATTTCCTCTACACTTCAGTTAGGAAAGCAAATTCAATTTTTTCAAGACAGTTTAGAGGAAGATAATATTTGTCACAACCAGTTATACTGCATCATTAGTGTTGTTGAGAAGAGGATTCAGCATCATGTTAATGTGAACAGTGCTACATAATTTAAGGAAGAAACACTCAGGCAAAAGGTGTGAAACATCCTCCAGACAAACTGCCTGGGTTTCACACTCGCTTTAGTAGAAGCGTGGTTTAGAGCAGAGCCAACTCAAGGAAAATGCTTTAGTGATTTTAATGTCAGCAGATGCAAAACGGTCTAGAACACAACCACTTGCCAATGTCTTTTGCGTGTATTTTTACCCCAAATCTAAATTTTCCTTTCAACTTTCTTTGCAGGAGATTGCTAGAAGAAGGTTATGCACGTGAGTTATACCAATGACAGATCACATCAAGCTCAATAATTATTCTCTTAGCTTCATTCAAATGCCCATAATCGTTATCTACAGAGCAATATTGCTCTTGCGAGGTGCTGCAGCCTGCACCTAAAATGGGAATGCCTTCTTAGGTTAGAGTCTATGGGTGCCTATCCAATTGTAGAACTAGGATGCCCATGACAAACAAAACTGAGGATTCCCAATCAATCATAAACAAAATTCCCCAGGAAAAGGAACTGCCAATCCTTCATAACTTCCTGCAATGCATCCTGCGAAAGATTACCTCATTGTGCTAGTTTGCACAGGTTCTATAAAATGCCCCATTAAATTTTGCCACTCACTAAGATTTTTTCTAATTGGAAATATTAGGTCTTAAAAATAAATTACTGCACTTTATAATATTTCTCTCAGGTGTGCACTGCCTGTGCTGACATTCCCCGGAACTTAAGGCTTTGAGAATTTAGGCATTCCCTACAAAACAAAATATAATGTTTGAATACATTTCAAAGGCACACCATGTGGGATCAGGATATGTCATAGCCCATTTGTGCATGAAGTACTGAGTTAGTGTTTAACTCCAACTAAATTATCCTTAGTAAAAATAGAACATATTGGCAATACTCAGCAGGTCAGGCTGAGACAGAATTATGCTGCTGTGATAGAATTCTATTGTTGAATTTCTATATTGAACTCGTAATTTGCTGCATTGGTTCACTGGAAAATAAGCTCAAACCGTACAATCAGGATTGCTTTTCATTGGGAAAAATGATACTTCACAGTTCCATTAATGCCTGATTATAAGGAAGACTCCACGTTCCCAGCAGGAGTTGTACTTGCAGGAGATGCATCTTGGATAATCACTAGATTGCAGAATCAACACTCCTGTGTAACCCTTTCAAGAAGTGTCTTCTATTTATCTGTTTTGTTTTATTATTTCAACAAATAGAGGTGAACACTTAAAATTCATTAGGCTGAAGAGAGCTCTCCTTCAAAAATTGTAAATTGTCATATTCTGATTTACTGTATTAATCCACATGAATGCCAAATACTGTAGTTTCTGGAGTGACAGGAAATAACAACACATAACCTTTTATTACTTATGTTCTGATACTTGCTATTAGCCACTTCCATTTCCTCATTTATCTGCATATTTTCAAAAGTGCCCCAAAAATGAGATTGCAGAATTCAAGAGCCACAAGGTAATTTTGCAGCTCTATAAAACGTTGGTTAGACCACACTTGGGGTATTATGTGCAGTTCCCATCACCTCAAAAAGGATGTGGAAGCTTTAGAGAGGGTGCAGAGGAGGTTTACCAGGATGCTGTCTGGACTAGAGGGCGTAGCTTATGAAGAATCTTCACTGATAAACTTGCTATCCTCTTAAAAATAAATCATTACTTTTGCTTTCAACCTTTAAGAAGTTCAATGTATCTTAAATCTTGTCTCAATTGCAGGGAGTACATTGTCTATTTGCTTGATCTGCGAAAAGATTTTAAAGAGGCTGATTAAGACTGAGGTTGTATTTGGAGATGATCTGAGAACCCATCATGGGGAACTGCCTAGTACAATCTATAAACATCTCCAGGAAGTACCAGATGTGACGCATGATTACAAAATAACAATGAATAATATGTGAACTTACATTGCATATAATTTTAGAACATTTCTTCACCTACAAAAATGGCTTATTTATATATTTACAAACAGATCACAATTATTTCACTTGGATTTTCTTTCTCTTTTACACCTCCATGTCAGAATATTTTCTTTCTGTTATATGATTGAGTCTAACCCAGAAAAGTATGTAGTGATTCCCTTTGAAGGCAGAACCTGACGGCAGAATACAAGGTTAATGGCAAGGCTCTTAACAATGTGGAGGAACAGAGGGATCTTGGAGTTCACACATATAGATCATTCAAAGCTGCAATGCAAATTGATAGGATGATTAAGAAGGTGTATGGTGTGTTGGCCCTCTGCAGTCAGGGGATTAAGTTCAAGAGCCACGAGATAACGTTGCAGTTTTATAAAACTCTGGTTAGACCACAGTTGGAGTATTTTTTTCAGTTCTGGTCAGCACATTCTAGAAAGGATGTGAATGCTTTAGAGGGGGTGCAGAGGAAATTTACCAGGAGGTTGCCTTGATTACTGAGCAGATCTTACGAGGAAAGATTGAGAAAGCTAGGGCTTTTCTTTTTGGCACAAAGGAGGATGAGAGATGAATTAATGGAGCTGTACAAGATAATAAGAGGCAAGAAGCATTGATAGAGTGGACAGCCAGAGCCTTTTCCCTAAGGAAAAAATTACTAATACAAGTGGACATAATTATAAGGTAATTGGAAGGAAGTATAAAGGAGATGTCAACACACAGAGTGGTGGGTGTATGGAATGAGTTGCCAAGGGTGGTGGTTGAGCCTGATGCATTAGGCACATTTAAGAGACTCTTAGATAGCACATGGATGACAGAAATGTATAGGGCTATGTGCGGGGGGAAGGGTTAAAATGAATTTGGATAGTTAAAGTGTCATCACAACATTGTAGGCTAAATGGACCCATACTGCTCCAGGTTCCATGTTATTTTTGATGAATAATCCTGTCATGAATCATTGTATTTCTTTCCTGTTCCTTCAGGACTTCGGATATACTGGTCACAATATTAGTAAGTGGAAGGTAGGCGAGCTGGGGTTAATATTTATCTATTCATCAGGAAGCTGGCAGCCACGGTAGGAGCCTTCAATGCAAAACTCTGGCCAGAAATTGGGGCAAGGAGAATGGGAGCAGAAAAACTTGGAAGTGAGAGAATGGAAGGCCAGGAAAGGGATTAGAAAGGCTGGCCAGTGGGACAGGTTAGTTGGAGGGAAAGGGAATGGAGGAGGGAAATGGCAATCGATCAGCCTCCCCCCCCCAAAGGACTGGGGTGAAAGATAATATGCATAGCTCAGAAGAGAGAGTTGGGAAGATCAAAAACTATAGAAAAGAAGCACAAAGGAGCAGGGGAGGCATTAGAAGGGCAAGGTGGACAGTGAGGGTAGTAGAAGTTACATTGACAGGGATTGGATAGAAAACACATTGCAGTGGCTGGTCAGTTGTGGGGTGGGGGAGGTGATCCACAATAGGGAGCTGAAAGGAAACACTCTTGCTTGTCTTCACAAAATCCTTGAGCAGAGTAGTAGATCCTGCAATCCTTACCTTCCTCTGGTTGTAGGCTCCATCATCCAGGAAACATGACCCAGAGTTGAACTTATAAACAAAGAAAAAAAGACCATGGTCTCTTCTACTACTAGTATGTCGACTCAAGCCTAGGGTCAGGGCCTTGCCTTGCTACTGGTACCACGTAGCCCAGTACTACCTGTCTTCCGGTCGGGTTATCAGCAACTCAACTGGCACACCCCCGGTGCACTTTGGTTAACCAGGGAGGAGGGTGTGTAGGCACCCAGCAGGACTAAAAACAAAACCTGTCAAAGGGCGGATAAACTCTTTGTGAGTCAACGGCCACCTACTGTCTGTGTGAGGAGTGGCACGCCACACAGTCTTTCGTTTCGCACCTTGTAAGGCATAAGGCATGGTCTCTTCACAACCTTTTAATGAGGTGGTGGCTGTGAGATACTGATACAAAAGGGGTTATGAGATATTTGAAAGCATTTGAATTGGAGAAGATAAGGAGCAATAGAAAGGGCTAGAGTGTGGCTCCAGAGTATAGGGCCCAGACAGCTGAGCGTGGCCAACATTGGTGACTGAAGGAACAACCATATCTCCTTTGCAGCATACTTACTGCATAATTTGCTGTTCAGTCTGCTGCTTGAAGTCATCACGCCCTGTAACTGTAACTGTCAAAATTTTCATTAGCTCTCTACATTCCCTGGACATCTAAAACACAAACTTATTATCTATAAATTACTGCTCTTCAATTTTCCAGTGTTGATGTTCCCTCCAACATTAACATTAATCTGAACTCTAACTCTTGCATGGTATTTTTGACAAAGAATAAAATGCAGATATCTGATTCTTGGTGCTTCCAAGAATTAAGAAATGTTGACATGGAGTTTGTCCAAGGCCATTTAATCCTTCCTGCTTTTAAATAGAGTCATTGATATTTCTAGTAGAAACTAAATCTGAAGGAACGGAAAGGTTGGCATTTATCTTTTGTAACCTACGTTCAGCTATATATTATGATCGAGAATGGGACATTTGGAGGATTTAATGTACCTTAATTAGTAAAATAAATGGACATTTAGAGCCACACTTGAAGGAATTTCAAGCAGTTAAATGCTAAATAATATATATTGGCTTATGGCGATAAAGAATGTGCAATGGTTATCTTGTAGGAGGATTCTGTGAAAAACCTGCTCTTTGCAATGTTGGTACCAGCTTGAACCTTTATAAAGCAAAATGCCAAATATCTCAAGGTATTATTAAGTTCATTCATCAGAACAGTTCTCCTCTAAGCTCACCACTCATTTATCTTAGGACACCTTTACAGTTGACCTTCAATGAGGTTGATGAATGGGGAAGGTTCAGTGGTTATACTTGTGCAGGCAGCCATTCAGCGGCCTCCTAGCACCCCTCTCCGTCCCCGCAGCACTAAGACACATGCTCAGTTTTTTGAATATAACTTATTGGATTGGCTTGGCTTTCTCCATTTAATAATTATATATAATTTAATTGAGTTACTTAAAAAAAAGTAATTTAATCAAGTCAGCTCATAGCTCCAGGCCTGCATCAGTCTATTGTATCACTTAAAAAAAAATTCTCTCAAGTACAAAATTGAAGATAAGTTTAACTTGGAATCCATCTGAAGTTTCCAATGTTAAGTTGTCTGTTTTGGGGTTAGGTAGGCTGTGTTCACTCTGTAGGTGAGTTCAGCAACTGGTGGCTCTCAATGAAGCATTCATAGGCTGCTGATATCGAGGCAAGAAGGTGACTTTTACAATTGAACTATGTTCCCTTTAGCTGGAGCTCAACACTGAATATAGAAGCACTCAATTTACCTGCTGGCCATTTTGAAAAGAAATTAGTCAAATTAATTATATGTGAACTTTCCCATTGGCCATTTTTATATAAAAATGCACTGATTGACAGGACATGGAATGGATTCTCCATCACTCATCAACCAGCATCTGCTTCAGATCTCATGTATAGCACATCTTGTCACAGAGTGAAAGTCCTAACTAAAAGGGAAATCTTGTTTCCCTGTGTGCTGCTGTTCCAGTACAAACCTACCACTTCATTCACTGGCTCCTTCAGATAAACTTGTAGCTGTGGAGAGTTTTGAAGACTCATGTGGAATAGAATTGAGACAAATATCAATTCACATTTCTGCATCCCCATTTCGATCCTTTCTCAGGTTGTTGACACATTCTCCCTATGGGTACTTGGATTTCCATCATCAGGAGATCTGTTTTCTTTCCACATCCCAATGAGCCTTTGGTGGCTATCAACAGGAAATGCTGCCAGAACATAGCGTGTCAAGCAGCACCGATGGACAGAGCCACAATTAACATTCCAGCTCAAAGACCCGTCATCAGAATGAAGAAAGAGGGAAAACAAGCTGGTCTCAGTAACAGAGAAGTCAGTCCTTGTAGCTAAGTGGCTCCCAAATAGTGGAGGTCGGTGGCAAAAAAACGTGAAAGAGGCATTGAAGGGTGTGTGAAAGAAAGTAATTTTCAGGGCTACTGAGAAATTATATGATGGGAGTAGAGACTGACGAGGGGTTCTGTGGGGAGCTGGCATGAGCCTAATGGGGCCGAATGGCTTTCCAAGTCATTAGTAAGTCAGGCACCGGTACAGTCAATGGAAAGAAGTGATCTTTGTCCAGTAGTCTGGAATGGACGGAATATGCAGCTCATTCTGCTATATCAGATCAGCATGACAAACTGATCTCTGGTGACCGAAAGAGAGAGACAAGCGCATCCTCTAAAATCCTCTGCACTTGTATCATGAATAGCCTTTGTTGTGGCCCCACCAGTACCAATGTGTCTTTGCTAAGTTCAGTTGCTATTACTTGTGCCATGTGCTTTCCTTAATCTTTTTTTTCAAGTTATTAACTCCATCTTACTTATGACAGGCAAAGCTTAGAATCAATAACACTTCAGAATTGCAATTATTTCTAATTTCTAATTGGTACTAATTTTCCAATAAGTGTATTTCCCATTTTGGAAGTGGTTCTGCTATGGATCCTATTTTGTTTGTACAGGAGCAGAAAGGCCAAATCATCTTTGTACTGAGTTCTTCCAACCTTTCAGTAAAGCAATATAAATTGGTGAAACAATGTTAAAACAGAAAAACTTGAAGCTTACTTTGTGAACAAAGTGCAAACTGAGGGAAAACGACAGGAAACCAAACACATTAAAGGCAAAAACACAAATATAAGCAAGAATTAAGCTGTCATTTTAAATTTAATATCATATCTTGGCTTAGAAATGATTTATTTCTAATGTAGTAAATGTGCTGAACTTTAATCACTGGGGTATACTAATGCAGTACAAGAACATATCAGTTTATTTTAATACATCAACCAGAGTTTGTCAGAGCATGGTAATACACAGATTGGAGTGTAGTAGAGTAAATGAATATAATAACCAGATTATACAAATATATTCATTGGAGTAACACCATCTACCAGAGTTGTAAAGTACAATAACATATACCGTATTTGGAATAAACCAGAGTAGGACATAAGAGAAAAAGGATCAATCAATCTTAATCTTGAATAAACTCTATGAATGAGCAACTACTGAGCTCAGGATTCCAAGAATTCACAACTATTCGAGTGAAGTTCTTCCTTCATTTCAATTCTTAATGGGCAATCGCTTCTTATCTTAGACTATTTAAGTTTACTGCATAGAATGAGGCAACCTGGTCCATCACATCTGCAATTATTATAAAAGCTCACCCCACCTAATCCTATCTTCCTGCTTTTGTCCTGGAGCAGACAATTCTTCAGGTACTTATGCAAGCACCAGTTAAACTTACCCGTTATGATCTGGCACTTTTTTTTTGTTTACCTGCACTGCACTTTTCCATGGCTTTCACACTTCATTGTGCATTTTTTGCCTTGTTCTATCTCAATCACTAATAATTTCATCTGTATAAACAATTTGCAAGACAGGCTTTTCACTGTGTCTTGAATAATAATAATAATAATAATAAACACAGTAAAAATTTCTGCTTCCACAACCCTTTCAGTCAGTGAGTACCAGACCCCTACAAGTTAATAAAAAATCATTTCCTCATCTCTCCTTTAATCTATAAGACCATGAGACATAGGAGTAGAATTAAGCCACTCAGCCATCACTCCACCATTCCATCATGGCTCATTGAATAACAAGTAAGAGAAAATCTGCTGATGCTGGAAATCTGAGCAACACACAGAAAATGCTGGAGGAACTCAACAGGGCAGGCAGCATCTATGGAAAAGAAGTACAGTCAACATTTCAGGCCGAAACCCTTCGGCAGGACTGGAGAAAAAAAAAAGCTGAGTAGATTTGAAAGGTGGGGAGGGGAGAAAGAAAACTGCCAGGCAATAGGTGAAATGTGAAGGAGGAGGGATGAAGCAAAGAGCTAGGAAGTTGATTGGTGAAAATGGTGAAGGGGGGGCGGGAGTGGAGGCATTGCTGGAAGTTTGAGAAATCGCTGTTCATGCCATCAGGTTGGAGGCTACCCAAATGGAATATAAGGTGTTGTTCCTCCAATCTAAGAGTGGCCTTATTCCGACAGTGGAGGACATATCAGAATGGGAATGGGAAGTGGAATTAAAATGGGTGGCCACTGGGAGATCCTGCTTGTTCTGGCAGATGGAGCATAGATGCTCGGCGAAGCAGCCTTCCAATCTACATTTGGTCTCCCGATATACAAGAGGCCGCACCGGGAGCACCAAACACCAAAGAAATTCTTCCTTATCTCTGTTCTAAATGGAAATCTAATCCTAATAAAGTTCTAAAACCTACTACTAGTTACTTCAGATTGATAATACTGGGCGAAAGTCTTTTTTGTTATTCTAATACTCTGACCCCCACTTCCAGGAAACACAGGAAGTGTTTTCCCATCTTTGACATGATGTTTGGTGATGGCCCAAGGGCAGAGGGAGAGACATAGGGGCGGACTGAACAGTCCACTAAGTTTTAGTAAGAACTGTACAGAACCAAAGGAAAAATAATAAATTCTAGGACAACAGGGCTGCTAGCTAAAAATTCTCAAGCTAAATTCTAAAGCCTTCGCTGTGGCTCAGAAACAGTAGCTTAATACTAAACTAATACTGTTCCTCTGCAGCATCAATGTAAGTTGTAATCTTCTTTCCCGGAACGTGATTGAAGGAAGCAGTGAGTGTTGCTGTTGCTATGCTTCGGTCAAGACGCAACAAAACTGAAATGAGGGGAAGGGAGTTAAATACAACCACGGTGAAACACTAATTGGCTGGAACGTGCAATCTCATGAGCATGATTGCTGGCCCGTTCAGCTGCCCACCTGTGAGGACACCCAGACTCCGCAGCAGGGTCCGTGGTTGTGACAATTTTCTTCCATTTCAAAACTGCAAACACTTATATGTCTTTCAACATAATTACTACTCATTGTCCTGAACACTTGGGACTATCAACCTCATCTGGTTAATCTTCCCTCAAAAGGCAACCTTCTCAACTTAGGAATCACTCCTCTGAGCTTCCATGCCATTCCATGCCAGGCAGTTGTATCCCACCCTGTTGATAAGGAGGCCCTAGGCTAGAAATTATGTGGAGCCTCAAAAGCCTTTTTAAAATGTTGCTGTGTTGGACCCACATACCAGTGCTCTTTGAGAACCCTTGCCTGCCTTGGGCTTTGCTCGCATTCATGCACACTCAGCACATCCTTCCACCATTACCCTCCTCCACTGCAGAGACTGAGGAACTTGACAGATGTGCCACATTCCTGCATTTGTAGGGATCAGGAGGGACTAAGAGATGATCACAATCGGAATCAGAATCAAGTTTAATATCACTAACATATGTCATGAACATTGTTTTACAACAACAGTACAGCTCAATATATTAAAAGCTATAAATTACAAAATAATTGAATTAAATAAGTAATGCAAAATGAGAGCAAAAATGGTGAGGTAGTGTTCATGGTTGATTCATTGTCTGTTCAGAAGACTAATAGCAGAGGGGAAGAAGCTATACCTAAAACATTGAATGTGTGCTTTCAGGCTCCTGCACCTCCTCCATGAAGGTAGTAATGAGAAGAGGGCATGTCCTTGGTGATGGGGTCCTTAATGATGGATGTCACCCTCTTGAGTCATCACCTTTCGAAAATGTCCTCAAAATAATTTTATTATTTTTTTGATTGAGGCTGCAGATTCAGGATTGAGGGTATGGACAGAAATTGTGGGCATAATTGGGTCTTGGTGAGTAGACTGGATGAAGACCAGTTATGATCAGAATTGGGAGTTTGATGAAGAACTGTAAGGAAATCGGTGACAATTAGGGATTGGGAAAAATACTGAGGAAACTTTGATAAACACAGCCATCCAGATGCTGATAAATTCCAAAATGCCCTGGGTGGAGCACCAGGTAATATTGTATCTTCTTCAATAATTCCAAAATAGGCGTCAAATTACCAGTGAAGACATGCTTTGGTGTGTAAAGACTGCACCATTTATGTGTGTGGAAAAGGATGCATGGTACACTCTCTGACACCACTGATCATGCCTGTTGCTTTCTATGCCTAGACTGTCATGGTACCTAAAAACATTGTCCTACACAACAGAACCTTTGGAACCAAATGTGCACATGATGCATCAGATACAATCTCACAAAAAAAATAAAGTAAGTATATCAAACTTCTCTATATTTCTACACTGATTCTTTGGTTATAAATGCAAATATTGTATTACTGAGTTATTTTACCTAATCATTTGTTGTATTTTCCTTTCAACTTTCTAAGTTTTTTTTTATTTTCGAGGACCCAGAACCTTCTGAATGTCAATCTTTCCTCTCCTCTCCCTATTTAAAAGGATTTCTACCTCTTGATTGTTCCTGAAAAGCAGATAACTTCACACTTCTCCATGGTCTAGTTGCATTTTTTGTCCACTCACATAGACTCCAAGTCGAGCATTTGTACCATTCTAACAGATAGGATTCAGGAAATGTCATTTTGTGGCTTAAAAGGAAGTGAGTTTGAATTAGTCTAAAAACACAGCAATCATTGAAACAGAGGACTTTGTTAATGGGCCAAATCATGTAATGATTTTTGCAGTGATAAAAGATGGAATTTTATATTGGATGGCCAAACAAAATAATTCACACCAGTTTCTTGGTGATGATGATTTTACTTGAGATGAATGAGAGAAATCTGTCAAAAAAAAAACTACCACCAAATCCATGAAAGGTCAAGGCCTCAGTCACACAGTCATTCATGAGCTTGAAAATGCAAGGAGAGCAAATAGAAGAATGGAGCTCCATAGGCTGTTGTCAAGCTAAAAGCTAGACAGCTGGTCGAACTCAATGGGCAAAGCAGCACATCTGAGGGAAAGGAATTGTCAGGACAGATGGAGGGCCTCAACCCAAAATGTCAACAAATCCTTTCCCTCCACAGGTGCTGCTTTACCCATTATGTCCCTCCCACTGTCTGCTTTTTGCTTCAGATTTTGCAGTCTCTTGCATTTCCGTAGATTGCAGTCAGACAGGTTTTAAACAGGAAATTTCAGGTACCTAGATTAGGGTTTGAAGTTAAGTATTTTAGCAGTTAGCAAATGTCTAGAAACAAAGATGTTAAATATAAGTCAGTTCACGAAAGATATCAGGTTTTTTCTCCCCCAATCATCAGGGAGTGAACTGAAGTGAGTGTTTTGTTCTAGCTTTTAACTTTGAAAGTTTACTTGCTCTCTGTAAAATGAAGCAGCTGATTTGTCTGCCTAGATGATTATAGTCCACCAACCAAAAGGCTAAGAAATTTTCTCAATGAGTAAACCAAATCACAAAGAGTTGTCTGAGGTCCTCTTGTCCATCACAGTGTAATTAGAAATTGAATAATATGAAAGATACTCTTCAGTGTAATAAAGGACAACTTGCAGGAGTGCATAGTTAGACCCAGAAGAATAACATAGAAACATCCAATAATTTTGATTACTCATACATGGAGTATATCAAAGCACAAATGAGAAAAGGTACACCTATCATACTTTACCAATGTTTGCTAATGTAGAAATCAGGGAGCAATCATATTAAGAAAACATTGACTGACTGATGTATATTAATGCATAGATTAAGCTGTTCCACGCTTTTATTTTTTAGGTAATCATGATTAATAGGAAATGGTTCACTCTAGAGTTCTGTGCATTAACAACCATCAATTAAATTATTATTTACCATATTAGGATAAGTTGGATGCAGCTGATTTTGTCTAAATGTATCTCAACCCGGTCCTTCTCTTCCCTTACTGATTTGTACCAACGATTATTAATGTCTAAGCTTTATAGCAATATCTTTCAATTTTCCATCTACTTCCATTTGACTAACCTGGCAAAAACTTCACTTCCAACAGGGGAAAACTTGAATCACAAACCTGGGTTTACCAGTACACTTTGGCATTGAGTTGCTGCATTGATTGGGTCTGAATGTTTTATTGTCAAAGCTATATAGCACAAAGAAAGGCCATTCTGTCCACTGAGCCCATGCTGACGGCAATGCAACCTTTTGCAGTGATGTTATACCAAATACATTTTATTCTCCCCGGATTCTCATCAACATCCCCCACATTCTACCGCTCACGGAAAAATTGACGGTGACCAATAGTTGGCCTAGGGACTTCACTGAAAGTCCGAGAGCGGACATGGAGAAAATGTTTCCAAGAGTGGGCAAGTCTCGGAGCGGACAACACAGCCTCAGAACAGAAGGACAACCATTTAGAACAGAGATGAGGAGGAATTTCTTCAGCCAGATGGTGGGGAATCTGTAGAATTCAATGCCATAGCGATTGTGGAGGCCTGGTCATTGGGTACATTTCAAGCAGAGGTTGATAGGGTCTTCATTAGTAAAGGTGTCAAAGGGTAACAGGGAGAAGACAAGACAATGGAGGTTGGGAGACATGATCGAATGACAGAGCAGACTCGATGGGCAGAATGGCCTAATTCTGCTCCTAGCCTTAAGGTCTTAAGTAGAAGGAAACCAAAACACTTGGGGGAAACCCAACAAGTCACAGAAAGAACAGACAAGTTCCACCCAGGTCGCAGGAGCTGTGGAGCAGCAGCTCTATTCCCTGTACCACTGCACCGGCCACATTGCTGTTTGTTAGAGTAGCCACACCAAGTATTCAGGGGAAACAGGATGACAGAACAGAAGCAACTCAATGTGGTTCAAGTGCTGGGAGAGAGTAATCTCCCTCCTGGCACTTATCCCTGCAAACGGCCTAAGGTGCTACACCTACCCATATACCTCCTCCCTAACTTCCATTCAAGGCATCAGCCAGTACTTCCAGATGAAGCAACACTTCACCTGCGAATCTGCTGGGGTCACTTATTGTGTCTGGTGCTCCCGATGCGGCCTCCGCACCATCCAACACAAGCGGGACTTCCCAGTGGCCGAACATTTTAATTCCCATTTCGATTCCCGCCTCCAATGTGTCAGTCCATGGACCCCTCTTGTGCCAAGTTGAGACCACCCTCAGGGTGCAGGAGCAACACCGTATATCCCGTTTTGGCCGCCTCCAACCCGATGGCATGAATATCGATTTCTCCTTCCAGTAACAAATTTCCCTCATTCCCGCCCTTCCACTATTCCCCAATCTGGCCTTTCACTTCTTCGCATCTGCCTATTACTTTCCCCTGGGTCCCCTCTCCTTCCCTTCCTCCTATTGTCCACACTCCTCTCCTATCAGATTCCTTCTTCTCCAGCCCTTTACCTTTCCTACCCACCTGGCTTCTGCCAGCTAGCCTCTATCCTCTCCCCCCACCTTTTTATTCTGGCATTGTCCCCCTTCCTTCTCAGTTCTGAAGAAGGGTCTCAGCCTGAAATGTCAATTACTTACTCATTTCCTGCTGAGTTCTTCCTGTACGTCATGTGTGTTTCAATGAGCGAAAGTTGATTTTATTTCCTACATCAACCTTCTGTATTGACATGGCTCTCCCTTTAATGTGTTAATTGAATTTGCCTCAAAGTCTCTTGCAGTAATGAATTCCTCATCTGTCATTCCATAGACAAACTTATTTCTCCTGAAATCTCTATTGGTTTAGTGTTTACTGTGTTACAATTATAGCCTCAACTTTTGTGCTCTCTACAAGTGGAAATACATGAATAAAGCTGAGCTCTACATAAGCAACACACATCAAAGTTGCTGGTGAACACAGCAGGCCAGGCAGCAGCTCTAGGAAGAGGTACAGTCGACGTTTCAGGCCAAGACTCTTCGTCAGGACTAACTGAAGGAAGAGTTAGTAAGAGATTTGAAAGTGGGAGGGGGAGGGGGAGATCCAAAATGATAGGAGAAGACAGGAGGAGGAGGGATGGAGCCAAGAGCTGGACAGGTGATTGGCAAAGGGGATATGAGAGGATCATGGGACAGGAGATCGGGGGAGAAAGACAAGGGGGAGGGAACCCAGCGGATGGGCAAGGGGTATATTCAGAGGGACAGAGGGAGAAAAAGGAGAGTGAGAGAAAGAATGTGTGTATAAAAATAAATAACAGATGGGGTACGAGGGGGAGGTGGGGCATTAGCGGAAGTTAGAGAAGTCGATGTTCATGCCATCAGGTTGGAGGCTACCCAGACGGAAACAACACCTTATATCCCGTCTGAAACGTCAACTGTACCTCTTCCTAGAGATGCTGCCTGGCCTGCTGCATTCACCAGCAATTTTGATGTGTGTTGCTTGAATTTCCAGCATCTGCAGAATTCCTGTTGTTTAAGCTCTACATAAAGGTTGCTTTGGCCTAATAGGCACTGATTTACAGTGCCTATAAAAAGTATTCACACCCACCCAGTGGAAGTTTTCATATTTTATTGTTTTACAACATTGAATCACAGTGGATTTTATTTGGCTTTTGTGACACTCATCAACAGAAAAAGACTCTTTCATGTCAAAGTGAAAACAGATCTCTACAAAGTGATCTAAATTAATTAAAAGTATAAAACACAAAATAGTTGATTTAAAATGACATCAAATCATCACTGGTGCAGCCAAATGGTTTTAGAGGTCACATAATTAGTTAAGTGGAGATCTGCTTTTGGAGAACTGTGTGCAGTCAAAGTGTTTCAAGGAAGAGGGATGAGGTCCTGAAGTGTGAGTTTCGGGAACTAGGCAGAAGGCTGAAGAACAGGAGCTCAAGGGTGGCGTTCTCAGGATTGCTGCCAGTGCTACGTGACAGTGATGGTAAGAATTGGAGGAAATGACAGTTGAATGCATGGCTGAGGAGTTGGTGCAGGGAGCAGGGTTTTAGATTTTTGGACCATTTGGACCTTTTCTGGGGAAGGTGGGACCTGTACAGATTGGATGGGTTGCACCTGAACTCAAGCGGGAGCAATATCCTTGCAGGTAGGTTCACTGGCATGGTTCGGGAGGGTTTAAACTAATTTGCAAGGGAGATGGGACCCAGAGCGATAGAGCAGTGAAAGGAGTGCATGGAGTAAAGCCAGATCTAAAATACAGAGAGGCTTTGAGGAAAGAGAAGCAGAATAAACGGTGTAAAGACAGTAAGGTAGAAGGGCTGAAATGTGTGTACCTCAGTGTAAGAAGCAACAGGAACAAAGGTGATGAACTGAGAGTTTGGGTACATACATGGAATTATGATGTAGTGGCCATTACAGAGACTTGGCTGGCACCAGGGCAGGAATGGATTCTCAATATTCCTGGATTTCAGTGCTTTAAAAGGGATAGGGAGGGCGGTAAAAGGGGAGGAGGGGTGGCATTACTGGTCAGGGATACTATTACAGCTACAGAAAGGGAGGGTAATGTAGCAGGATCCTCTTTTGAGTCAGTATGGGTGGAAGTCAGGAACAGGAAGGGACAGTTACTCTACTGGGGGTATTCTATAGGCCCCCTGGTAGCAGCAGAGATATAGAGGAGCAGATTGGGAGGCAGATTTTGGAAAGGTGCAAAAATAACAGGATTGTTATCATGGGTGACTTTAACTTCCCTAATATTGATTGGCACCTGATTAGTTCCAAGGGTTTAGATGGGGCAGAGTTTGTTAAGTGTGTCCAGGATGGATTCCTGTCACAGTATATGGACAAGCCGACTAGGGGGAATGCCGTACTAGATCTAGTACTAGGTAATGAACTGGGTCAGGTCACAGATCTCTCAGTGGGTGAGCATCTGGGGGACAGTGACCACCGCTCCCTGGCCTTTGGCATTATCATGGAAAGGGATAGAATCAGAGAGGACAGGAAAATTTTTAATTGGGGAAGGGCAAATTATGAGGCTATAGGGCTAGAACTTGCGGGTGTGAATTGGGATGATGTTTTTGCAGGGAAATGTACTATGGACATGTGGTCGATGTTTAGAGATCTCTTGCAGGATGTTAGGGATAAATTTGTCCCGGTGAGGAAGATAAAGAATGGTAGGGTGAAGGAATCATGGGTGACCAATGAGGTGGAAAATCTAGTCAGGTGGAAGAAGGCAGCATACATGAGTTTTAAGAAGCAAGGATCAGATGGGTCTATTGAGGAATATAGGGAAGCAAGAAAGGAACTTAAGAAGGGGCTGAGAAGAGCAAGAAGGGGGCATGAGAAGGCCTTGGCCAGTAGGGTAAAGGAAAACCCTAAGGCATTCTTCAATTATGTGAAGGAAAAAAGGATGACAGGAGTGAAGGTAGGACCGATTAGAGATAAAGGTGGGAAGATGTGCCTGGAGGCTGTGGAAGTGAGCGAGGTCCTCAATGAATACTTCTCTTCGGTATTCACCAATGAGAGGGAACTTGATGATGGTGAGGACAATATGATGGTTGATGTTCTGGAGCATGTTGATATTAAGGGAGAGGAGGTGTTGGAGTTGTTAAAATACATTAGGACAGATAAGTCCCCGGGGCCTGATGGAATATTCCCCAGGCTGCTCCACGAGGCAAGGGAAGAGATTGCTGAGCCTCTGGCTACGATCCACGGGAATGGTACCGGAGGATTAGAGGGAGGCGAATGTTGTCCCCTTGTTCAAAAAAGGTAGTAGGGATAGTCCGGGTAATTATAGACCAGTGAGCCTTACGTCTGTGGTGGGAAAGCTGTTGGAGAAAATTCTTAGAGATAGGATCTCTGGGCATTTAGAGAATCATGGTCTGATCAGGTTCAGTCAGCATGGCTTTGTGAAGGGCAGATCGTGTCTAACAAGCCTGATAGAGTTCTTTGAGGAGGTGACCAGGCACATAGATGAGGGTAGTGCAGTGGATGTGATCTATATGGATTTTAGTAAGGCATTTGACAAGGTTCCACACGGTGGGCTTATTCAGAAAGTCAGAAGGCATGGGATCCAGGGAATTTTGGCCAGGTGGATTCAGAATTGGCTTGCCTGCAGAAAGCAGACGGTCGTGGTGGAGGGAGTACATTTAGATTGAAGGATTGTGACTAGTGGTGTCCCACAAGAATCTGTTCTGGGACCTCTACTTTTCGTGATTTTTATTAATGACCTGGATGTGGGGGTAGAAGGGTGGGTTGGCAAGTTTGCAGATGACACAAAGGTTGGTGGTGTTATAGATAGTGTAGAGGATTGTCAAAGATTGCAGAGAGACATTGATAGGATGCAGAAGTGGGCTGAGAAATGGCAGATGGAGTTCAACCCTGAGAAGCGTGAGGTGGTACACTTTGGAAGGACAAACTCCAAGGAAGAGTACAAAGTAAATGGCAGGATACTTGGTAGTGTGGAGGAGCAGAGGGATCTGGGGGTACATGTCCACAGATCCCTGAAAGTTGCCTCACAGGTGGATAGGGTAGTTAAGAAAGTTTATGGGGTGTTAGCTTTCATAAGTTGAGGGATAGAGTTTAAGAGTCGCAAGGTAATGATGCAGCTCTATAAAACTCTGGTTAGGCCACACTTGGAGTACTGTGTCCAGTTCTGGGCACCTCACTATAGGAAGGATGTGGAAGCATTGGAAAGGGTACAGAGGAGATTTACCAGGATGCTGCCTGGTTTAGAGAGTATGCATTATGATCAGAGATTAAGGGAGCTAGGGCTTTACTCTTTGGAGAGAAGGAGGATGAGAGGAGACATGATAGAGGTGTACAAGATAATAAGAGGAATAGATAGAGTGGATAGCCAGCACCTCTTCCCCAGGGCACCACTGCTCAATACAAGAGGACATGGCTCTAAGGTAAGGGGTGGGAAGTTCAAGGGGGATATTAGCGGAAGGTTTTTTACTCAGAGAGTGGTTGGTGCGTGGAATGCACTGCCTGAGCCAAAGGTGAAGGCAGATACACTAGTGAAGTTTAAGAGACTACTAGACAGGTATATGGAGGATTTTAAGGTGGGGGCTTATATGGGAGGCAGGGTTTGAGTGTCGGCACAACACTGTGGGCCGAAGGGCCTGTACTGTGCTGTACTATTCTATGTTCTATGAACATAGTAAAAATACACCTGGAAAGTCCAACTGCTGGTGAATCAGTATCCTGGCAAAAACTACACCGTGAAGACAAAAGAACACTCCAAGGAACTCTGTGTAAAGGCAATTGGAAAGCACAGGCAAGGAGATGGATACAAGAAAGTTTCCAAGTCATGGAATAGCGCTTGGAGTACAGTTAAGTCAATAACCAAAAACGGAAAGAATATGGCACAGCTGTAAACCTGCCTAGAGCAGGTCATCCTCAAAAAGTAAGTGACCATGCAAGAAGGGGACTAGTGAGGGAGGCCAGCAAGAGGCCTATGATAACTCTGGAGGAGTTACAAGCTTCAGTGGCAGAGATGGGAGAGACTGTGCATACAACAGCATGCTTCATCAGTTGCTGCTTTATGGGAGAGTGGCAAAAAGAATGCCACTGTTAAAAAAAAACTCTCATGAAATATGAGCTAGAGTTTGCCAGAAAGCACGTGGGAGACTCTGATGTCAGCTGGGAGAAGGTTCTCTGGTCTGATGAAATCAAAATTGAGCTTTTTGGCCATCAGACTAAACACTATGTTTGGCGTAAGCTAAACACAGCACATCATCAAAAACACACCATCCCTACTGTGAAGCATGGTGGTGGCTGCATCACACTGTGGGGATGCTTCACTGCAGCAAGCCCTGGAAGGCTTGTGAAGGTAAAAGGCAAAATACAGAGAAATACAGGGAACCTGATGCAATCTGCAAGAGAACTGTAACTTAGGAGAAGACTTGTTTTCCGAAAAGACAATGACCCCAAGCATAAAGCCAAAGCTACACAGGAATGGCTTAAAAACAACAAAGTTAATGTCCTGGAGTGGCCAAGTCAAAATCCAGACCTTAATCCAACTGAGAATTGTGGCTGGACTTGAAAAGGGCCATTCATTCATGATCCCCATGCAATCTGACAGAGCTTGAGCAGTTTTGTAAAGAAGAATGGGGGAAAATTGCAGTGTCCAGATGTGCAAAGCTGATGGAGACCTATCCACACAGACTCAAGTCTATAATTGCTGCCAAAGGTGCATCTACTAAATACTGACTTGAAGGAGGTGAATACTTGTGCAATCAATTATTTTGTGTTTTATATCTGTAATTAATTTAGATCATTTTGTAGAGATCTGTTTTCACTTTGACATGAAAGAGTCTTTTTCTGTTAATCAGTGCCCAAAAAGCCAAATTAAATCCATTGTGATTCAATGATGTAAAACAATAAAACATGAATATTTCCAAGAGGAGTGAATACTTTTTACAGGCACTGTAGCTTCAACTTCTTGCACTACATTACATGTACATAACATAACTTTTATTTGCCCACGTAATACATCTTTATAGTCACACATACCAGAATTATGTCGATGACATCCTAAATTTGTGTTAATCTCACTTGAGGAGATTCGGTACATTACTAAAGATTCTGGCATATTTCTATAGACATACTTGGAGAGTATCTTGACAGGTTGCTTCACAGACTGGTTCGGAGGCTCAATTGTACAGGATCACAAGAGGTTGCAAAGGGTTGAATGCTCAGCCAGCTCCATTGTAGATACAACCCTCCCCACCATTGAGGACATCTTCAAAAGAAGAAGGCTGCATCTAACACTCAGGACCTTCACTTTCCTTAACATGTCTTTTCTCATTACTACCATCAGAGAGGAGGTGCGGAAACATGAAGACCCACACTCAACAATTTAAAACCAGCATCATACTTCTGAACAGTTACGAACTCATGAATGCTATCCCATTATTCTTTTGTTTTATACGGTTTATTTATTTTATAATTTACAGAAAATTTTAAGTCTTTGCGCTATACTGCTGCCATAAAGTAACAAAAGTCATATCATATACATCAGTGCTTCTGATTCTGATTTCTGAGGAACTTGGCTTTGAGCATTTAATGATTTGCAGGTTTATTCTTTGATTTTAAGAAGTGTTGGTTCTGCACACTTGTTAGATTTCCATTGGCAGATCTGTTGACCTTTCAGAATTCACGTGGCTCACATAGAGTGATACATTTCTTCTGTCGGCAGGTTTGCCTCCTTATGTTCTGTAGAGGAAATGCAGTGAGGATTCAGCAGACTGATTCGTTGGATGGTGGGACATTCGTACGAGGAGATGACCATGTCTCTATTCGTTTAAGTTTAGAACATGCAACACAGGAACAGGCCCTTCGACCCACAATGTTTAATAGTGGGATATTCGTACGAGGAGATGACTGTGTCTCTATTTGTTTAAGTTTAGAACATACAACACAGGAACAGGCTCTTCGACCCGCAATATTTATTTATTTAGAGACAGGCCATTCTGGCCTAACGATCCCATGCCAAACATTACACCCACGTGGCCAATTAACCTACTAACCTGGACGTCTTTGGAATGTAGGAGGAAACTGCAGCAGCTGAAGGAAACTCACAAGATCGCAGGGAGAATGTATGAACTCCTTACGGATAATAGAGAATTGAATCACCGGATCACTGGCACAGTAATAGCATTATGCCAACCATGCCAACCCTGCCAAACTAATGAAACTAGTAATTAAACACTAGTTAAACTAATCCCTACTGCCCATGCTAGGACCTTGTCCCTACATTCTCTGCAAATCCATATGCCTATCTCAGATCTTTTTAAATGCCTCGGTCGTAATTGCCTCCACCACCACCTCTGATCACAAATTCCAGGCACCCATAATTTACTGTGTAAAAAACATGCACCACAAATCTCCTTCGAACTTTCTTCCTCTCAGCTTAAGTGCATGCTTTCTAGTATTAGAAATTTATACCCTGAGACAAATAGATAGAGTCCTTGGTCTTTTTGGCCCTGTGTACTGACATAGCTCTCCCTTCAATACATGAAGTATGTTAGAAGAATAAGAAGAAATGTCATCAAAACCAACAAAATTCTAGCAGGACTGCATAGGCTTGTGGCAGGAGGAATTTCCTGTAGCTGAGGGATCAAGAACGAGGAGCTGTTGATCGGGAATGATGAGGTGAGGACTGTGAAGAGAAATTTCTGCACTATTTCCAAAAATGATGAACCTGTGGAATGCCCAGCCATCAAAGCTGTCGGGGGCAAGTTACCGAATATATTTGAGAAGGAGGTGGATAGATTTCCAGATACCATGGGCGTCAGCAGGGAGAGAGTGGGATGTGGTACTGAGATACAGAATCAGCCATGATTTAGTCGAATGGCAGAGCAGGCTACATGGGCTAAGTGACCTTTTGAGAATGAGGAATAGGTGGAACCCTAGTCATCATACCCTATGAATTGAATTGAAATGAATTGGCTTTATTTCTTAAATCCTTCACATACATGAGGAGTAAAAATCTTTACGTTACATCTCCATATAAAAGTATAATCCCACTAAAAATTGCAGGCAGGTCATCGGTGTGTGTCTTGCAATAGTGCCAAGGTGCACATCCAGAGTCCTTTATGTTCAAAGGCGGAAGTCTTTTGAAAGAAACAACCCCAGATATCCTGTTTGGATGCACAGTTTATAGAAAGCTTTTCTTATCGTGGCTGCTGACCCCTCCCTAGAATCACAAAAGCAGATAAATTTGTTTATAAGATGGTAGTTATTATCCTTATAATGTTTTACAAAATAATCTAGCCACCAAAAAAAATCACCAAAACTTGAAAGATTTTGCCCAAATGAGCTTGCGCAGATGTATGCATTTTATCACCACCATCTGCTTTAATATTCTAATTCGGTGCAAGTTAACAATTTCACGCCCCTGCTTATTTCACTGCTAATGACTTTTATCACCACCACCCCTGCTCCTTCTTCCTGTTTCCATTCGCATTGCGGCCTAACTAATGGATAAACTCCTCCTGAGTTTACCCCAGATGTTGACCTGTCGTGGAACGATACAATTCAGACTGAAAAGCATGCTCAAAGCCAAAAGGAAAATAGAAAACTCGGCTGTTTCCGTAGTTGTCTTTGCCACTTCCACCATTGTTACCCTGCCCTGGAGCAGCAGCATAGAAAAACATAACACCCACTGACAAACTTCAAACCGCCAATATGTTCCCTATCCGTGATATAAGCTTCTTGCCAGGATCCCTGCGAAGAATTGAAAAAATTCTGTTCACACCGAACGACATGTGTTAGTCAAAGCTAATTTGGGAACCTTGACTTTCGATGTGTGACACCTGCAGTATATTCATGCTGCACTGCAGTGAAACAGTTATGGTGACTGTGGGGTTCAGGAGTTTAAAGGAAAAAATGACACACCAGCCATGATAATAATCATTTTATTGATGGTTAGGAGCAAATACCTGTTGCTCTTATATGCCAATTATTTCTTGTGCCATTGATGAAATGACTGTGAAAGGGGAATACTTATCTTTCTGTCTAGAGAACTGAACTAATAACTTGGGGATGAGATTCAGATGCTACCTTAATTGCTTGGGAGAATCAGCCAATTCATTCAACAAATCTGAAATGAAGAGGACCAGTAATGGTAGCCATGTGACTACCATTGATTATTATTTTAAGCAAAACACAACAGGCTAATAAATTACTTTGTTGTGTTGCCTTAAATAAAGTTAATCCTCAGCCACCCACTTAAAGTCACTAGGTACATTAACTGTGCTGATTTGTTGAGGTGTATGATAACTTCACTCGTCCCAACTCTGAACTGATTCTACGACCTATGGACTCAATTTCAAGGGCTGTACAACTCATGTTCTCAGTGCTAATTATTTCCTTATTCATTTATATGTTCATTTGCACATTTGTCTTCTTTTGTACATTTGTTGTTTGTCATTCCTTTTGTGTAATTCTTCATTTCTCTGTTCTGCTGTGGATGCCTGCAAGAAAACACATCACAAGGTAGTATTTTGTGACATATACAGTACATACTTTGAACTTTGAATAAAACTAGGTGGTCGCATTGCACTAGTCACCTAGATTTAGACATGATAAAAGCACAATAATCAATGTCATCCTCATTTACATCTGGATGTTTCTTCCAAAATTTAAAAGCCTATCCACAAGCTACTGTGCTTTATACTCTGGTTTACGGTGCTTTACACCCTAGTTTGGAGAAACATTAACTTATTTCTATATATGTTATATGGTTATATACATCATATACATGTATATAGATAAATAACAATAAACTTGACTTGACTAGTTAAGTCATTATATCACGCATTTCCTTTGAAGGGGTTGGTGGGAATGGGAAGAGAATTAAATTGGATTAGTGTAAATGGATGTACTTACATTCAGCACAGACTCAGTGGACCAAAAGGCCTGTTTCAATGTTGTATGACACTAGGACCTCATGGATCTATTTTAGTTAACATCTCAAACTTCTCATACAAACATACAAGGAACAGAAGAAATCCACTCGAATCCTTGAATCCTGTCCACCAATTAATAACATCATGCCAGATCTGGTTGTAACCTAACGCTGGTAACCTTCAATGCAGCTTTGCCTTAAACATACTTATAGACTTGAGAGGACACATCCTCCCCAAGTCTGACCCATCAAAACCTTCAAGATCGTTAATGCTTCATTCTTCCCGTCTCACTCTTCCAAACTCCAGTGCGTGCAAAACTGGTCTCTTCCAGTGTTTGTTCATAAGGCAACCTGCCATCGCAGTTACCAGTCTAGTAAACCTTCTCTGAACTGCTTTCAATGCATTGACATCGTTCCTTGAATAAAGATTCCAATACCGTGCACAGTGCATCAGATGTGGTCTTAACAATTATACCTAAGTAACTGAAGCATAACACCCCTACTTTTGTCTCAATCCCCCTTGCAATAAGCAACAGCATTCCTTTGGCCCCTCTGTGTCTCAGAACTCTGTAGTCCCTCACTTAGTGACCACTTTATTAGGTACACCTGTACACCTGCTCAGAATGCAACTATCTAAACAGCTGATCTTGTCACAGCAAATCAATGCATAAAAGCATGCGGACATGGCCAGAAGGTTCAGTTGTTTTTCAGACCAAACATCAGAATGGGGGAAGAAATGTGATCTAAGTGACTTTGACAGTTGGTGCTAGATGGGGTGGTTTGAGTATCTCAAAAACTGCTGATCCCTTGGGATCTTCATGCACAGCCATCTCTAAATTGACAGAGAATGGTGCAAAAAAAACACAATTAAACATCCGTAGAGTGGCAGTTCTGTGGGTGAAGATAACTTGTTAGGAAGAGTCTTCAAAGGAGATTGGCCAGACTGGTTCAAGCGAGATTAACCCAAGTAACCAAGCATTACAATAGTGATGTGCAGAAGAGCATCTCTAACTGTACAACATGTCAAACCTTGAATTCGATGGACTATGGCAGCAGAAGACCAGGAACATACACTCAGTGACCACTTTATTAGGTACAGGAGGTAACTTATAAAATGGCCACTGAGTATATATTTTGGTGGCACAACAAATCCAATCTGACTTTGACCAAGGTCTGGGACTTGATGAAGGTGAAGCTTCAATTTGACTGATTCTTTTCTGGTGATTGCACGTGCCTGCACATGGTGCTACTGTATTGCATCACTTGTCCAATAGTCTCGTTTGTTTCTGCAACGGTGTCTGAGTTCTGGGAGATACTTTGATTTGTTGACATCTCAGACTCAGGATCTTTGCATTTCTTATACCCTTGAAAATAGTTTTGCTGAGCATTTCTATTCCCAAATAGTACTGAAGTTCTATTTTGCATGCCTACATTCCTGAAAACATTCCATGAAACATTTTTACTGCTTTATGAGCCAGCAGTAACATTCTCAACTAACTTGCAATCACTCTGCACTTACATGTGTATTGGTAAAGCCCCTCCAGACCAAAGATTACAGCAAATATAGGCCATCCATGGGTTACAAAACTGTGACTTATAGCCACCCCTATGTACAAACACGCCGCCATAACTTTAGTTAATTCAGACAGTCTATTTATTCCTAACAGCAGCAGACCTAGCTTACTCACTCTTTCCACTTTTAGTAATTGTTCTTTCTTCTCAATATAATGTGCTTTTGACAGAATTCATTACAATACTGCAGAGGTATAATTGCCGTATCCAGTGATTTTTGTGTATTTTCTGACTTATGAACAAACTTGACATGAATACCCGTAGAAAAGGAACCAATTTGCTACACAGGGACAGCTGGTATCTTTTTCTTGATCTACACATGATGGATCTTCACATCCATCAGAGTTCTCTTTGTCAAAAAGCAAAATATTGCAAGTATAGGGAATCTGAAATGCAAACTAAAATGCTGGAAATACTTAGCAGATTGGATGGCATTTGTAGAAATTAAAACAAAGAGAGCATATTAACTTTGTGAAATGTCCTGCATTCCACAAAATAGTGGAGGCAGATACATCAGGGGAGTTTAAGAAGCTCTTACACAGGCACATGGATGATATAAAAATGGGGGCTATCAAAGAGGGGAGGGTTAGATTTATTTCAGCGCAGGCTAAAAGGTCAATACAATATTGTGGGCCGAAGGGTCTGTATTGTGCTGTAATGTTCTTTGTTCTATGTTCTACAGTATTTCAGGTCAATGACCATTTATCATAATTGAGAAAAGTTTTTAAGAAAACAAATTTAAAGTTGCAGAGAAAGAGGAAAAAGAGAAAATTAAAAGAAAGGTGTTTGATGGGGTGGGAACCATTATGTTGCTTCTGCGACCAGCTAGGAGATGGTGAAGCGGATGTGTCCAAAAGAAGTGAGAATAAATGGAGACGACCTGAACTACATTAGATTAGATTATGAGGACACTCAGTCCTCATTTATTGTCATTTAGAAATGCATGCATTAAGAAATGATACAATGTTCCTTCAGTATGATATCACAGTAACACAGGACAGACCAAGACTAAAACCGACAAAAAACACATAATTATAACATATAGTTACAACAGTGCAAAGCAATACCGTAATTTGATAAAGAGCAGACCATGGGCACAGTAAAAAAAAGTCTCAAAGTCCCGATAGCCCCAACTTCTCATGCAGATGGTTGAAGGGAGAAACTCTCTTCCTGCCATGAGCTTCCAGCGCTTCAAACTTGCCGATGCAGCATCCTGGAAGCGCCCGACCACAGCCCACTCTGAGTCCGTCCGAAAACTTCGAGCCTCCAATCAGCCCTCTGACACCAAGCACCGAGCACCATCTCTGCTGCCGAGCGCTTCAACCCCGAGGAAACAGAAAGGAAATAAAGAGGAAATGGAAAAATAATCTGTTTGCTGGATATGTGAGATTCAATATTGGCATGGCTAAATTATTGATAACATTGACTTCATTATTGAGTTCTAAAAAGTATAATATGCCAAAACGGAAGATGAAGTTCAGTTCCCTGAGCTTACATTAAGCTTGATTGGAACACTGTAAGCTGCCAAAAGCAAAGTTGGAGTAGAGTAGAGTAGAGAGATAAGGTTGACTATTTTTGATATCAACTGATCATTGCTCTCAACTCTTTTCTGAGTGCCCGTGGTGTTAGCTCCATCTGATCAGGTATCATAAGACAGGTCACTCCTGCCTGGCTACCTCCTTAATTCATCTTTCAGATTTCAAGTTTCAGGTCAAGTTTCTTGACATCTGTACAAGTCTAGAGAGGTCCAGGTGCAATGAAAAATTGGCAATGTAGCAGAATCATAGGTACAGAAAGTACATACAACATTAATTGTGCATAAATCAAACAAGATAGTGGAGAGCAAAAGATTTTGCAGAACAAGACATGAGTGAAAAAAGAACACAATCAGAGGTAAATCCATGGTACTGTCAGAAGTGGTCCATAGTGTTCCGTGGCTGAGGCTGGATTCAGTGTAGTGCTCCATTACTGTTTCCCATTCACCTCTGTCAGCCATCTGAAGGCTCACACATCCCAAGCAAACAAAGAACTTGTTCACATAGACAAAGTTCTGTACTCCTACAACATTCATTGGGCCCATTATCTCCTTCATGGCTCTGATGTTGGCTGGATCCAGCTTCACTCCATGTCTTGTTACAAAGAGATCTGTGAGAAATCAATTTTAACAATAATTTTTGATAATCAGACTTCTGTTGCTGATACTTATTTTGCTCATCAGAGCACTCAATTATGGTCTAACACTTCCACTCTTTCCCCTTCTCCAAAGACCAGCATGTCATCTGCTGTGCTCTTTACACCTGTGAGACCTCTGAGCTGCCTGTAAGCAGACAAATCTCAAGGTTATGTTCTTTATACACACTTCAGAAATAAATGTACTTTGAACTTTGAGATCTTCAAGGGCAGCATGCTCATTGAACTTCCTTTTAAACTGCCTTGACTTCAATTGTTGGTCCCAACTGGTGTCCTTACACTTACATCCCAGAATCTATTCATTACAGAACACAGAACAGGTTTATCCTAATGAAATGGCGAACCATCTTCATATATTCATCCACATGTTATCCCAACTATGAGGGACTGTGACCTGCTTCCCATTTCTTCTTCAAGCGCTCCACCTGCATTCCAGAGTTCCATGAACCAACATTCCGATGCCATACAGTATCTCAGCATCTCTCTAAGATACAAGACAATAGTTGATGATCAGATCAATAACTAAGGTATATTATTTAAATGAAAAGCTACAGTGAGGGACTGTGTCCTGATCCTGGCTTATCTCCCCATGTGTCAACTGATTCTGGCCACTTCTACATGAGTCTGTTTTTGCCAATGTACAAAGGGCAATTGGTTACCTGGTTGGCATCTGTCTGGCTCAAAGAACAATGGGTGGTGATGATCATCATCATCACAAATCTGGACAGAAGGTATGGAGATCCTGAGATGCCCAGCTGTCAAGATCCCCCTCTCGACCTCACCAGTGTAGTCCAAAGGAAAGCTTATGAAGCAATATGTTTGGCACCAGCTTGGCTGCAGGTTCTGCTGGAAGGACGTTCAATGTCGTCCATCCACCTTAGGGGCTCCACTCTGGATTTGCTGTCTGGGTTTACTCCCACAGCCTTTGTCTCTCCCAAGGCTGACCACAAAGCAGTGGGGCTATTTACTCATAGCTGGGGATCTGGTTCACGAGCACCAGGGCGTGGCCACACACCAGGGGCCTGCGTGCTATGTGTGCAGGGGCCAGACTTCCCCTCCATCCTCTGTAGTGCCTCACGTAGTGCCTCCTCATTGGCGACACACGGAAACTGAACTCCTTTCGGACTCAGGCTGAATTGCTTGCCTACTACAATTCATAAAGAAGTGCTCTGCCAATGTTACGTGAGCCATGTAGGTTATACTGTAATATAATACCATGCTACATATCTTATAGTGACATATACATTATCAAATTACATATATTGTATTACATATACTATACATAAATTATTCTCAGGTAGCAATAGCCTTAGGACTTCTTAACTTATCCACAGCTGTTGTTCCTTAAAACATGAGGAAGAATATCTCTTACTAATGATCAATTAGCATCCTCCCTCAGCCGATGATGCAGTCCGCTTTCGTATTTCTGATCAAATTTCAGACAAGGGCACAGAATATGCATTAAGCCAAACTTCAGCTTGCATATCCAAAGTTAGCTCATTGACATCGTCAGTAGGTGAAGTCCTGGAGGGCAGAAATGCCAGAGATGAAAGAAATGAACGAGGAAAAATCCAGCCTCATCTCCTTCAGTGCATCCATCTCAGATCCAGGTGTCTGCTGAAGTGTGGAAAGCAGCAACTATTACACAGTCCACAGGGAGACAAAGCCCATTTGTTAATTTGAGGTCATCCTCTATCAGAACAGATCCGGCACATCAACATTGGGCATCCATGAGGCAAAAGGGACATCAGCAGCTGTAGAATATTACTCCATTACAACCTCTAACCTTAAGAACCAGCAAATTTATTTTTTATCTCCCGACTCTGTGTTACATTTTCCTTGTTAACACCCCTTGGGATATTTTGCTACATTAACGGTCCTAGCTGAATGCAGTCGCTGTTTTTTTTGGTGTTGAATAGTACCTTCTCTTCAAGGTGTAATATTTTATTAAAGCTTCAGGAGTAGTGCCCAAACATCAGGACCAGACTTTTCATTACTTTATTTTAAACCAGGGAGTGAGATTTTTGTTAATCAAATGATTAGCCATGATCTTGGTGGTTTTTGGAAGCAGTTTTCAAGTGCTAAATTACATGGTTTTGTCCTTATGCACCCATCAATAGAACCACAAGGTTGCACTGATTCTCCACAGCCCATAAATCAGATAGTTTTATTTCTCCTTGTGGAAGCAGAGCCACACATTACATTATTTTGTGGATCTGGCCCTTGTCAGGCCTAAAAGTGATGACCACGTTAAAATGGGGCTGGTTTTCTATTTGAGACATTCATTTAAATAGCTGTGGACAAGGTCCACTCCTGATGCATATTTCCAATTATTATGCCACTTGACTACTTTCAAACCCATAATCGACTGAGTGCTTTTGAGAATATTGGTGTTCTGAAATGGCAGTGCTAACCATTAACCCTGTTTGAAGGGGAACATAGAGCTGTCAGTGCCTCGCTTATACAGTGCCTTGTTGAATGAATGAATTCATCCTACTAAGATGACAGGATGATTGTCCCAGACAACACTACTCACATGTCAAACACTGCACTGGAAAGTGGCTACAATAACGTGCACTGCTTTGCACATACACTAAATCAGATGCATAATGTCCTACAAAAACAGAATTAAGCAGCTGACACAGTCACATGGAGAATCAGCAAATAGTACTTTACATCCGTAAAACTAGAGACCAACTCAAACAATATCCAAATGAATGTAGCCTCGTATAATAGAAGAATCAAAGCATTTGGCTTTATGGGTTACAACTGGATATACCTTATTGTCTTTCAGATGTTGGATTATGTTCTCCATTCATATGCACTGACCTCAGACTGCGCCAGCAAACAAATCTTTTTTTTCAGGATTTATCCTCTCCACTAATAAGACAACTACCGAAAGCAACCTTGCTCAAGATTCCAGATATCCTATGCAAGGTAAAGCAAAGCAAAATAGTAATACTTGCACCCCGATAGAATTTGAGGGTTAAAGACTAAGAACCGAAGTTTGAATACCGTGTCTGCATATATTATTTTATATCTATACAGTGGAGCCTATGATATGCAATGTCAAATTCTAAGATATGAAGCAAGGAGATGTGTAGATCAGTTTGGTAATGATCCTCCATTTAGGTGACCAGAACAATTGCCTCTTTCAGCATTTGGTTAGTTATGTAATCTTAGAGATAAATGATTAAATATAATCAGACTTTGACAGCTTCTTAAAAAACTCACCAAAATTGTATCTAGCTTTGAAAACAGGAGCTTAAAATAATGACATTTTATGGACACATTGATTTTGCTTCATCTTCCCAGATGTAGAAAAGTGGGAATTGATTACAACGACAAGGCGTTTAAGTGTTGAAGGGTAGACTTTCAGCACTTAAACACTTAGCTTTTCTTTATATTTGCTCTTTGTTGTGGCCCTACCAGGGCATGATGTGCAGGTCTGAAAATACTATTTGTGCTGTGGCACAATGGAGCAGCAGCCATTTATGGTAAGTAGAAAAATTCAATTTGAATACATAAAAATTGAAACAGAATAGAAGGAGCTTAGCTTGCATTTTCAAAATATGATGCAATCCTAGACAGAAGCAAAAGCAAATACTTTAAAGAAAAGCTTTCTTGCTGATCATGGACTTTACTTCCTTGTGGAAGAGAGGAACATCTACCCAGAAATTGAAGTCCACTGCATAAGTTCTGCACAGTTCTGTTAAAAAATAGACAGCACCTCACTTGTGAAGAATAAGGTGCAGAATTCCTTATTCGGTTGTTGATTTCACATTTCCACACACTTTCCTTGGAGAATTGTGTGCAGTATCAGCAGGTGTAGTCACTGGATTAAAAATCTGACAGGTCACAATCGAGTAATATGGCATGGAAACTCAGCCAGTCATAGTGCCCACCAAGCTTGTCCTATTCATCCATGTTTGGTCCATATCCCTCTAAATCCTTCCAATCCACGTACTTATCCAAACATATTTTAAATGCTGTTAGTGTACCTGCCTCAAACATTTTCTCTGGCCACTCATTCCATTACACACCACCCTCTCTGTGTAGGACCTTCCTTTGCAGCCCAATCTGGAGCCTCCTATGGCCAAATAGAAGGAAGGTCGGGTCATCAACTTTCCTTACCTCCAAATTTTATAAAACCAAAGCAAAAGGGAAATGTGCTGATGAAACGTTGCTGCATTATGCAAAATAAATGCACAGCACATCTTGGAACTAACTAAACCTGTAACAGGTGGCTTGTTGTAGCTGTGATATTGATGTCAGTTGGAAGTGCTATGATTCTGCATCTTTCAGTAAACCGGTGACAAACTGATACCTACAGCTTATTCAGCGTAACACACACAAAATGCTGGAGGAACTCAGCAGTCAGGCACCATCTATGAAAATGAATAAACAGTCGATGTTTCATGCCGAGACCTTTCATCAGGACTGAGAAAGAAGAGGGAAGATGCCAGAGTAACAAGTTGGGGGGCAAAAAGAGCACAAGCTTGAAAGTGATGGGCGAAACTAGTTGGGTGGGAAAGTTAAAGGGTTGGAGAAGAAGGAATCTGATAGGAGAGGAGAGTGGGCTATGGGAGGAAGAGAAAAGAGAGGGAGGTGATAGGCAGGTGAGGGGAAGCAGTAAGAGGCCAGAGTGGGGAATGGAAGAGGGAAGGGGGAGGGGAAAAGAAAGAAGAAAAAAATATACCAGAAGCAGAAATCAACATTCATGCCATCAAGTTGGAGGCTATCTGGGTGGAATATAAGATGCTGCTTCACCACCCTGAGACTGGCCTCATCATGGCAGAAGAGGAGGCCATGGACCAGCATATTGGAATAGGGATGGAGATAGGAATTAAAATGGTTGGCCACCAGAACATTTCAATTTTGTCAATGGAACGGAGGCCCTTGACAAAGCAATCCCCCAGTTTATGTCTGGTCTCACCAATGTAGGGGAGGCTGCATTGGGAGCACCGGATACAGTAGACAATCCCAACGGATTAGCAGGCGAAGTGTTACCTCACCTGGAAGGACTGTTTAGGGCCCTGAATGGAGGTGAGGGAGGATGTGAATGGGCAGGTGTAGTATTTCTCTCACTTGCAGGGATATGTGCCAGGAGGGAGATTAGTGGAGAGGGATGAATAGACAAGTGAATTACAGAGGGACTGATCCCTGTGGAAAGCAGACAGTAGGGGAAAAGTAAAAATGTGCTCGGTGGGAGGGTCCCATTGAAGATGGAGGAACTTGTGAAGAGTGATGTGTTGGATGTGGAGGCTCATGGAGCGGTAAGTGAGAACAAGAGGAACTCTTTCCCTGTTAAGGCAGTAGGAAGATGGAGGAGATGTGAGTAAGAACAGCATCAATGGTGGTTCATTCAACTTCTCCACAGAAATGCCAAAAATCAGTTATTCTTTTTGGTGCCCTGATGATGCTGTTGCAAGCAGAAGTTGTTGTCAACAGTAATTTAGCTCCCATTCAAAGTCTGATGATCTACAAAAACACTAGTTAGACCTGGGATATTTTGAGACTTTTTTTTATTGATTTGGATTGTTTAAGTTGGATTGGATGTCATTGCATTGGAATGGATGATCTATTATTACCACATGTACCAAGATACAGTGAAAAGATTTTGATTTGCATGCCAAATGGACAGATCATGCAGGTACATTGAGGTACATTTACAGAGAAAGTGCAGTACAGATAGACAAACAAAGTGCAGCGTGATAATGACCTAGGAGATCAAGAGTTCATCGTCTAGTGTATGAGAGATCCATTCAAGAGTCTGAGATCTATTGAATAGAATCTGTCCCTGGATCTGGTGGTGTGTTCTCTCAAGCCTTTTTATCTTCTACCCAACCAGTGAGTGAAGAAGTAGAGAAGAGAGAATGACTTGGCTGGGAAGGGTCCTTGATTATGTTGGCTGCTTCCTCAAGGCAGCAGGAAATGTAGATGTAGATTAGATTATGAGAACACTCAGTCCGCTTTTATTGTCATTTAGAAATGCATACATGCATTAAGAAATGATACAATGTTTCTCCGGAGTGATATCACAGAAAACAGGACAAACCAAAGACGAACACTGGCAGAACCACATAATTATAACATATAGTTACAGCAGTGCAAAGCAATACCATAATTTGATGAAGAACAAACCATGGGCACGGTAAAAAAAAGTCTCAAAGTCCCCGAGTCGATCGACTCCTGAGTCCCCGATAGCGGCAGCAAAAGGGAGAAACTCCCTACATAAACCTCCAGGCACCATCAACTTGCCGATGCCTTGGAAGCAGCCGACCTCAGCCGACACTGAGTCTGTCCGTCCGAAAACTTCGAGCCTCCCACCAGCCCCTCCGATACAGCCATCTGAGCGCCTTCGACCTAGCCCCGGCCACTGAAACAAGCAAAGCCGAGGATGAGGGGCCTTCTACTTCGGATATTCCAGTTACCACACAGTAGCAGTGGCAGCGAAGCAGGCATTTCAGAAGTTTTCCAGATGTTCCTCCGTACTCTCACGTCTGTCTCCATCAAATCAGAATTGTGCATGGTCCCCTACTTGACAGATTACAGATATCATTCACCAGAGAAGCCGCGTGCGCTGCCGTTGCGCCACCATCTTCTCCTCCTCAATGGCATTCCTTCTCAGATGATGGAAGGAATGCCAGTTTCCCTGCATTCACAATTCTCTGCAATTTTCTATGGTCTTGGGCAGAGCTGTTGTCATACAAAGCTATGATGCATCCAAATAGGATGCTTTCTATGGTGCATCTATAAAAACTGGTGAAGGTCATTGAGGACATGCCAAATTTCCTTAGCCTTCTGAAGAAGTAGATGCACTGATGTGCTTTCTTAGCCTTAGTGTCCATGTGGCTGGGCTGGGACAAGTTGTTGATGCTATTCACACCTAGGAACTTGGTGGTTTATATGATGAATGGTAGGGCTCCAGGGAGTGTATTGGAATGGATGGACTTTGGAGTACAAGTGCATAGCTTGTTGAAAACTGCATTACAGGCAGACAGGGTGGAGAAAAAGGGAGGCCTTCATCAGTCAGGGCATTGAGTAATAGGCACATTATATTGCAGTTGTATAAGTTGTTGGTGAGCCTGTACTCAGAGTACAATGTATAATTTTATTCATCCTGTTATAGAAAAGACATGGTTAAACTGGAAAGAGTACAGAAAATTTTTATGAAGATATTGCCAGGACTAGAGGGCCTAAGTTATAGGCAGAGGTTAACCAGGCACAGTTTTTAATTCCTTAGAGTGTTGGAGAATAAGAGGCAACTTATAGAAATGTTTAAAATTATAGGAAGCTTAGATAATGCGTAAGGTAACAGTCTTTTTCCTAGGGTAGGGGAGTCCAGAACAACTGGGCATAGACTTAGGGTGAGAGGGCAAATATTTAAAAGGGACCTGAGGGTCAACGTTTTCATGCAGAGGACGGTGGGTTTATGGAATGAACTGTTAAGAGGAAGTGGTTGAGTCAGATACAATAGTATCATTTAAGAAGCGGTTGGATAGGGTACATGGAGGGGAAGGACTTAGCGAGGTAGGGGCAGAACACAGGAAATTGGGACTGGCTGGGTGGTGACCGTGGTTAGAATGAACCCGTTGGGTCAAAGAGCCTGTATCCAAGCTGTTCTGCTTTATGACTCAGCTCAGCATCGTTGATAAAGACGAGGCATGTACTTCACCCAGCTGCCTGACGTCAGTGGTCATCTCTTTTACTTCTTATTTAGACATATAGCATGGTAACAGGCCCTTCTGGCCCAACGAGCCCACACCACACAATTACACCCATGTGACCAATTATCCTTCCAACCTGTACGTCATTGGAATATGGGAGGAAGCCAGAGCACTTGGAGGAAGGTCATTTGGTCAGGACGAGACTGTACAAACTCCTTACAAACAGTGGCAGGAATTGAACACAGATCGCTGGTGCTGTAATAGCATGCTGCTAACCACTTAACACCATCACTAGATTATTTATCTCCACCTTGTCCTCCATCTTATCACTGTTCTTGAAAATATCTCCATAAGTTCCCAGCGTAAATGTCGTACTCTATCTCCTGTACCTGCTTGTTTATTGGAATTCTATTGCGTTTGATTTTAGTTAACCGAACAGCAGAAATGTGTCTAAGTATTTGGTGGTCCACCGTATTCTCTTTGCCAAATTATTTGCAAATTCACTGTACAGAGTCCTGAAAATATACAAACACAAGGAAATCTGCAGATGCTGGAAATTCAAGCAACACACACAGAATGCTGGTAGAATGCAGCAGGCCAGACAGCATCCATAGGAAGAAGCACAGTCGATGTTTCTGGCCGAGACCCTTCATCAAGACCTGGTGTGATGGTATTGGGTCTGCTGGCTACCAAATTCTAAACTCAAATGAACATCTTAAGCTCTCTCCAATATAGATAGTTATGGGTATCGTCACTAGACGAAGGCTATACTACTCTTCAAAGGCTAGAATACTTCCCTATTCATCCTCCATGGCGAATTTATCTGCCAATACCTACTATTTGAGCGGTGGATCCCCCCTCCCTACAAAGTAGAAGATACTTCCCTGCTAACAAAATAACTTAAAAACAATTCATTTATTTTTGTCCCGCTTGGTGGCACAATAATATCAGCGCCGGACTTCGGAGCGAAGGTTCCTGAATTCAAATCCAAGTAGGGTTGAACATCAAGCTATCAATTCGGCCTCGTAAAAAAAAAGAATAGCTTGTTATGGAAACACCATCAAAAGACGGTGCCCCGATAACTCAACTGCCGACTTAAGGGCTATTCTTCTTCTTCATTTATTTTTAGTGATACATGTTTATATTTAGGCAAAATTCTTAAAACACAGTGAAAACTCACAGAGGTTTTCTATCTTAGAAAAGCTTTCCAAATTACAAAAAATTTCTAAAACACAAAAGGATTTCCAAAACACAGGCAGCGTTCCTATAAGCTAAAAAGACATACCAACAATTTGCAGATGAACGACTCATCTGTCGCAGAAATTGAAGGCAGAGGAATGGATTTTAGTTCACCCTGTCTTTCTGTCATTCTTCTTGATGTCCTTGACCATTCTTAACAAACTTGACAGTTCTCTTGCATTTATACTTCTTTTTCACCACTTGGGCAATTTCACACACATTGATATTCTTTCAGATACCTTTACACATAGTTGGTCAAAATGCTTCTTGGGACTGAGATGCCAAAGGCACACAATTAATGCTTGAATGCTGACTCTCCTGAGTACACAAAGCTTTCAATTACTAATAGGTCAGCTATTTGAAGTGCTGGGTGATAGTATCCATCTGGCCTGCAAACTTCCTTGAACTAAATAACTTTTCCAGTGTTGCCTGATTTGATACAGGGGATTTAAAATAATCGCATTGTCTTACATCACATCTCTTAAGTGGTCAGCCCCGTGTTGTGAGCCAGCATCCTGTGCTTTACAAACAGTGCTGGTGACCTTTTAACTGCCGACTGGTTATTGCTTGTCATTTACATTAAGAACTGAAGAATGGCTCCCACTTACGACAAGAAGCTGAACAAAGAATATTGGCTGGAAGTTTAATCTACTCAAAAGCAGCTCTTTGATCTCTAGAAGCTACAGCTGTTATGTTAGAAAGCTGTTATGTTAAAAAGGACCCTTGGCCCTGAGCAAAGGATGACTATCACCTCTGTCAATTGACATGATAAAGAATGGGGTTGGGGGGGGGGGGTGCGGAAACAGTGATAGGGATTTGGGATATAACATATTCAGCAATCTTGTGTGTCTCCAAAAACTAAATATTGAAAATTCAGACTTTAAACCATTGATTTGGAAACGTTTAAAGACTAATAATTAGTTTGTGGTCAGAAAGTGAAGTAGGTAAGAAAAGAATTAAAGCCTATTGCAGGTTTGGTTGGGGTAAATTTGTATTGTTTTAACAATGAAAATTTAATTTCATGTTTTAAACAATAAATATTTCAAGATCAATGATGAAATGGTGTTTGGATATAGATGCAGATTAGTGCTGAGTCTCTAGAACAGATGAAAACTAAAAGTAGCTTGAGCAAAATAATGTTGTTTGACACATAAAGCTGCAAGTTATAATTCTGTAGGAAGAGGTGCAGTCGACGTTTCAGGCCGAGACCCTTCGTCAGGACCTCTTCCTACAGATGCTGCCTGGCCTGCTGCGTTCACCAGCAACTTTGATGTGTGTTGCTTGAATTTCCAGCATCTGCAGAATTCCTGTTGTTTAAGTTATAATTCTCTTCATTTTAAATTTTAAGAAGATCATCACTGACTTCTTGTTGTTTGGTGGCAAACCACACAGAAATTAAGCTGTTAACAACTTCCATAATTTGAGTCTTTGTGGCTGTAATTAAAATATCACTATCTAGTTTTGTACAATTAAAATAAGATAAGTTCCACATGAGTGGACCACGGAAGTAATTTGGATAGACAATCTGCACCCTTCCTGCCCTCCTCACCCAGCACCACTCCAGTTTCTTCCAACATCTGAAAGATATGCTGGTTGTGAGGTTAATTGGCTGATGTAAATCGCTCCTAGGGTGTAGGTGAGTGGCAGAATCAGTGGATAGTTGATAGGAATGGGAGATTAGTGAGGGAAAATGATTATGCTGGCATAGATTCAGTATGCTGAATTACCCTCCTTCTGATTGTCTGGAAGTACAGAAATTAGTCTATGTTTATCGTTCACATAAGCTTTATCAGCATCTTTTACCTAACTCAAGATCCTCCAGGCACTTATCCTTGCAAGCGGAACAAGTGCTACACCTGCCCCTACACCTCCTCCCTCACTACCATTCCGGACCCCAAACAGTCCTTCCAGGTGAGGCAGCACTTCACCTGTGAGTCCACTGGGGGTCATATACTGTGTTCAGTGCTCCCGGTGCGGCCACCTGTATATCGGTGAGACCCGACATAGATTGGGAGACTGCTTCGCCGAGCACCTCAGCTCCATCTACCAGAACAAGCGGGATCTCCCAGTGGCCACCCAATTTACTTCCCATTCCCATTCCGATATGTCTATCCATGGCCTCCTCCACCGTTGTGATGAGGTCACAGTTGGGTCGGAGGAACAACAGCTTATATTCCGTTTGGGTAGCCTCCACTCTGATGGCATGAACAGCGATTTCTCAAACTTCCGGTCATTCCCCCCATCAACCCCCCCACCTTCACCATTTCCCATTCCTTTTTCCCTCTCACACCTTATCTCCTTGCTAGCCCATCACCTCCCTCTGGTGCTCCTCCCTCCTTTTTCTTTCTTCCATAGCCTTCTGTCTCTTTCATCAATCAACTTCCCAGCTCTCTACTTCATTCCTCCCCCTCCAGGTTTCACCTGTCTCCTGGTGTTTCTGTCTCCCCTGCCCCCACCATTTAAAGCTACTCCTCAGCATTTTATCGCCAGTCCTGCTGAAGGGTTTCGGCCCGAAATGTCGACCGTACCTTTTTTCCATGGATGCTGCCTGACCTGCTGAATTCCTCCAGCATTTTGTGAGTGTTGCTCGGATTTCTAGCCTCTGCAGACTTTCTCTTGTTTGTGATTTGATCCTTCTATTTCTGCCTCTACATCTCAACAATCCAAGTGATAATGAATTCTACAGATATTATTCCTGAATTCCTTATTGGGTATATTATGGATTATCTTGTATCTTAAAGTTCTGGGTTTAAGTACCTGGAGGACATGCATTCAGCCCCCTTCATTAACAGAGATGTAGTGAAGGCTGCTGGCTGTTTTGCTCAGTTTGGAGAAGCCCAGCTTCCTAGGTCTTTACCAGAATATAATTTCCCAAAGTTACCCAGAGGTCCCAGCCTGAACAATGGCTTGGATATTTTCAACTTCTCAAAAAAACAGATTACTAAAACTTCTCCAACAATGCTGAAATTCTGTTGAAATCTGTGAGGTGGCTAACATATCCTTTCTCATGTTCCTCCTATGCCTGTGGCTGTTTCAGTATCCATGCATAAAGACCCTGTGGGCAGCATAATACAGTACAAAATGGTTGCAAAGGCTTAATGAAGTATTTATTAAATGCAATTAGTTTCTTATTTTTTTAAGGTTTGGAGTCTTACCTTCCCTCTTCACCAGGTAGAAACTCCTCTCAAGTATGGATTTGTTAGACTTGTGTGAAAATTACTGATCTATGTCAATGAGGTATTCTATAAATTATATAATGAAGAAACACAGAAAGACTGTATTTTAATCCACAGAAACATTAAATTTTCATGCAGATTGACTTTTACAGAGGAACAGTGTGTGTGTGTGTGTGTGTGTGTGTGTGTGTGTATGCATGTTTGTGTGTGAGAGAGAAAAAAAGATTCAGATTCAGATTTATTTATACATGGACATCAAAATATGCAGTGAGATATATCCATTTGTGTTAACAACCAATACGCCCAAGGGTGTGCTGGGGGCAGCCCACAAGTATTGTCACATATTTCATAGCCAACAGAGCATCCCAACACAAAATACTCTGCAGATGTTGGGGTCAAAGCAACACTCACAACATGCTGGAGGAACTCAGCAGGTCGGGCAGCATCCATGGGAACAAAAGGTTCCGGCCCAAAACATTGACTGATCATTTCCACGGATGCTGCCCAACCTGCTGAGTTCCTCCAGCGTGTTGTGAGTATAGCATCCCAACAATGTTCAGCAGAACACCAACACAACACACAACAACACAAGCAGCAGCAACGACAATAGCAGAATAAAACAAGGTAACAACAGCCAAACAACACCCTTGTTATGCTCCTACCTCTCCTCCTCCTCCTCACACACACAGGCCTTCAACCCCAGCACAGGTCACCTCAGGCTCTCCGGTCCTTGGCCCTGGACTCTCAAAGCTGCAGACATTGGGCCTCCAACTTCCGGTCTCAGTCCAGACTCGCCCTCTACCTCGGGACTTGCCAACTTTGGACTTCTTCCTTTCGGGCTTTCTACCTCTGAACTCAAAACTCTGGACTTTAATGTTCACTTTGTCTTCCAGACTTCACCGACCTCTGGGTATCGAACCCAGGATTTGGTGATCAATGGGTTTGACCATCGATTACAGATTTGAGAGAGGGAGAGAGAGCAGGTACCTTAACCATAAACAAGTAGGTTAAGAAGGACATAATTACCAGAATACCTTTCACCTTATCAGACACTCCTGAATTTTAACAAAAGCTGTTTACCATGTCAACTAAAATTAAATGTTTGGTAATTGTCAAATCACACTGACCAAGAGTTGAATGAAACCTGTGGTATTTTACAATCTGTTTGAGATTCTTTGCTTCACCATGCTCACAAAAAAAAATTGCCCATTTATTTTAAGCAGACTTGCACTGCCATTAAAGTAGGCAAGGGACTTTTAATGCAAACAGGTTAATGGGATTCATTAGCTACAAAGCACAACTTAATTTCCGTTTTTAAATCACTTTCAGGGAGGGTTATGTAATGTGGGACATTGCATTTTCTTTCCCTCTCAGCACCCACTCACATAGATGTTGTAATTCCCACAACCTTCTGCAGCTTGCAAAATGATCAGAATTTGTTGGTTTTGTGAACCGCCATTGAATAAGACTTCAGAAACTGTCCTGTCTGGCATGAACAAAACGGCAGATTCTTTTCTTTTTCTTCTCTTTTGAGAAACAATGAACCAAAATTCCATTTT
This sequence comes from Mobula birostris, assembly GCF_030028105.1. Taxonomy (NCBI): domain Eukaryota; kingdom Metazoa; phylum Chordata; class Chondrichthyes; order Myliobatiformes; family Myliobatidae; genus Mobula; species Mobula birostris. The sequence continues at coordinate 49,499,107 of NC_092392.1, read as the reverse complement.
CTACAGAAATCCATGGCCCTCCCCATGCTTGCATTTTGTTTGTATTCTCTAACCTGTCTTACCCGAGAGCAGAACATTGCATTCTACAGCATTCATCAAGCACCTCATTCCCACTCAGTCAGGCAATAAATTTGAACAATTTCATCCTTGCATTTAATAGGATCTTTTAACTTTCTGCTGATGGTAAATTAAAGTGCTTTATGTTAGAATATACTAGATTCACGGATCAGGTGCAGAGTGACTTTAAGTTAAGCAACTGCTTGAAGTGTCTTAAATGCAGCCTTAACCACAAAATACCCACTAGAAAAAAATATGAAACTTTGCGGTGGATTCGAACGGATTTTTTGATTGTATTGACAATTTTAGAATGACAATAAAATCCAAAGACTCTAATGGAGATTCCTTTCACCGCTGAAGTACTACACATCTCTAAAATCCTTCAAAGAATTTTTAAAAAGTTTTTTGGGCCCATTTTGTGCTTATTTCCTCAGACTTTTATATCTGTGCAGAAAGCTTCTCTTTTTACCATGGAGAGGAGCCTGAAACCAATTACAATAAATTCAGTGCCCCCAAAAGGTGGGAATTAGACTCTTCATGCACTCAAGCAACTTGTTATTTTAAATTTCACCTCATTCTACACCAAATTGTTACTTTCTCTGTCTTCAGCTCTGGTGTTTCCAAACTGCAATTACTCAATAATCTTTTAGTCAGAAAGAAGCAATTGCTTCTCTGATACAAGGGAGGTCAGCACGGAGGTTACAAATGATTGCTTTGACATTGACCCGGTGTAATCTGAACATCGCCCACAAAAGTAGTTGTCATCTGAATCACGCTGCTCTCAAATGTTGTCCTTAATGCTGGTCTGCCAAAATCCCAAAGGTGCCCGGAGTGCTTTATAAAGTGCAACATGCAGCAAGGATGGACCAGATTCGCTGAGAGCATCGACTGCAGGAACCTCCCAGAACATGAATTCCTGTATTTTTATTTCAGCTGAGCTCTTGGTCGTTCTCCCACATTAGGGTCAAAGGTGCTACGTCAGTGGGAGAACCTTGACTGCTGCTCCTGGGTTATACTGATAGAGTGCGGCCTAGTCGGGAACTCTCTCCTTTAGATAAGACCCTGGCTCTCCTCTCAAATGTCAGACAAGGTTGCACAGTATGAAAACAGAAAAAGGAGGGTTATCCCGTTGGAAAAGCAAAACAGACCATTTAAATCGGGGATTAAAGCAGAAAACGGATGGATTTGCCATAATTTTTCAAATCCATCGACCTACCTCCATTTTGACAAAGCTGAACACTGATTCTCTGACAGTTTATCATACCGCCCTTTCAACCATGACCCCAGTACCAAAGGTCAAGCCATCAGTCATTAACCACAAACCCTCTAATAATCGTCATTCATACTCCATCGACCCAACTTTATGATTCCCCAGTATTCCCCAACATAACTTACTTACAATTCTTCTCCAAGATCCACAGTCTAACCAGTTGAAGAGATACAGCATAATTCTGTTTTTATAGAAAACTCTCTGCTGTTCGGGCCAATATCCACTCTTCAATCCAAATCAACGCTAATGAACCAGCTAATAAACACTATCTGTTTAACACACACAAAATGCTGGAGGGACTGAACACGTCAGGCAGCATCTATGGAAAGGCAAAAGGTGTCAATGACTTCGTGAGTCCTGATGAAGAATCTCTGCCGAAACATTGACTCTTCATTCCTTTCCACAGACACCTCTTGATTTGCTGAATTCCTCCAGCATTTTGTGCGTGTTACTCTGGATTTACAACACTGCAGAATACCTCGTGTTTATTATCTGATCATACTGACATTTTGTGCACACTGTATTCCAATGGGCTGCCACATTTCTACTTTATCACAAAACTGAACTTTGAAAGAATTTTAAAGCTTTTCAAGAGATTGTGAAATACAAACCATTTTTTCCTGAGTGCATGATCTCCTTTATTAGCTTTGACAAGAGTCTTTTGGATTTATCAGTGTTGAAACTTCAAATGGTACTGTCTGTCAGTTTGCTTTCTTGCCCAATGTAGGATTTTATTTTATGATGAAGAAACCAATTCAGCAAACAGGCTTAAGTAATCTGCACAACAGATCACATATATATCAATCATCTGGATTTGGATATACAGAACACAATTTCAAATTCTGTAGACAATGTACTTTGGGATTTAAAGGCGATAAAGGGAGGCCATGCATAATTAATGGTAGTACCTGAGAGAGTATTGAGGAATCAAGGGACCTTTGTGTACAAGAGCATAGATCCCTAAAGATAACACCACAAGGCAGTGAAGAAGGCATATGGGATGTGCAACAGCACACAAAGTACTTGAGGAACTCAGCGCGCCAAACCGCACCTACAGAGGAAACTGAACAGTCGACAATTCAGGTCAAGACCCTTCATCTGAACTTCCTTGCATTTCTACTCTCTGCTTCCTGCTGATCAGCCAATGTTTTGTTCAGGCTCGTGAAGACCTTTTAAATCATGGCCTTCTATCTTGATGACAAGTTTATTTAGTAAATGTATTTGGAAGTTCATGTAAATTGTATTAACCAATTTCCCTTATCAACCCTCTCTGCCATTTCATTAAACATTCTCCTGATTTACCTTGAATTATGGAAGTAGCTGCATCCCCAGCATCCTTACCACTACAGCTATCAATGCCAGCAGGTAGACAAGATTTTTTTTTAGAAAGTCATTGGGTATATTTAAACCAGAGACTGATAGGTTATTGATTAGTAAGGGAATCAAAGGTTACAGGGAGCAGGCAGGAGGGTGTCATTGAAAAGGATAATAAATCACCTATGATAGAATGGCAGAGCAGACTCGATGGGCTGAATGGCCTAACTCTGCTCCTGTGTCTTATGGTCTAAATAAGGGAATGGATTAGAGGCTTGGTAGTTTAAGGTGGGTATGGGTTGTAAGAGTGCTGAGAGTTGGGAAAACAGGTTAAATGTTTAGTGAGCATCTGATGAAGTTGTTATCTATCCTTAAAGTTTAAAACAGTATTGAACCAGCTGTAAGGTGTAGAAGCAAAGGGTTACACAGCACAGAAAGATTCTGGAAAAGCTGAAACAAACAAAGTTGAGAATATTCAGTAGGTCAGGCAGCAGCTGTGGAGAACGAATCGGAGTTAAAGTTCCAGGTTGATGACATTTCAGCAGAACCAGGATAATTGGAAATAAAGCAAGGTTAGAATTGGAGAGAAAGTTAGAGTGTCAGAGGTTAAATAACTGATTGAAGGTGAGTGGTAAATCCTAGTGAGGTGTGAGGAGGAGGAGAAAACAAGCAACGTCTGAATATCGTTACTGAGAAGCTGCCCAGTGACTACTTTAAGGCCCATCAACTCGGACCCTCCACACTGGGAGAAAATGGAGTAATTTTGTGTATCCTTCTGCAGGTTCACATGTCTTCTGCACCCTCTTCCCTGTCTGCCTGTCTTATGCTGGCTGCATTCCCCTCCCTCTGCCACGGATGACCGAATGCTATGCAGAGGAAACCTTTGCTACAATCTGGCAAGACACTGCAGTAGGGTCTGCAGAGTCCTTTTTGAACAATTGCATTGTTATTACTCTCAGACCTGAAAGCAGTTAAACTGTTTACCTTGTCTTACACAAATGAATCATGCCAGTACTTACACAAGTTCATATGCTAATTTGTGCACCTAGGGGATTTGCATCTAACTCCCTCTATTGGCGGCAGCAAAACTTTCTATTGCAATAAATGCATGTTAGTCTGAAGAGACAGGATCCGCACATTGCCATTGGATAGTACAGAGAAACTGTGAATAAGCTGTAGCTCAGAGACTGTCCAAAACACGTGCAAAACAGAGGCATCTTGATATATTTATTGGTCTGTACTATGAACAATCATACAAATGAACACTTGAATATGCTAACAAATAGCGCTGTTTCTGTGCTGCTAAATGGTTGGAATGATTCGACTCATTTTCTTAAATAAAAAGATAACAAGCCAGAGGGGAGAAAAGTTCTGTTTACTTCCACAATAGGCTAAAGAAAGGACTGCAGTCGAACCAGAAGACGAAAGAATCACGGTTGGTCATTGTAGATTGTCCCGTGATTAGGCACGGGTTAAATCAGGGCTTGCTGGGCAGTGAGACTTGAAAGGCCAGAAAGGCCTATTCCATGTTATATCTTAATAAATAAAAACAATAAACATCCAGTTAATAGGTCATGAATCTGAAAATACAGTACCCTCACCCAGAGACTGATGAAAGTGAGGGAGGACGCAGCAGGGGTATAAAGAAAGTGACTATGATATTGCAACTCAAAAATTTAAAAAAACAGATTGAGATAGAGAAATGTAAGATGGTTAAAAGGAAATTTAATTTCTACATGTCCCACATGATCGACTATTTAATGAGATACAACCATTTAGCATTTAATAATATTCCATGAACTAAGTGGTTGTAAGTAAAGGTTTCTTCTCTATATTAAGGAAAGAGTATTAAGTAGGGTCAACTGATAACTGTTCCGGGGGCTTAACGAAGAGCCAAAGCTTAACTGAATACTAGCAAAGGATTCGCTGCACGGCAACCTGAAACAGGATATGGGGGCTCAGTTTAATATGTCACCTTAAGCAGGACACTGTCAAGAATGCATGTACAAGCCAGAGTGGGCACTGCTTAGGTTATCTGGAGAAAGGCTGAATTCACAACCACCTTCTGTTTCAAAACTGATTGCAAGTGAACCACGCTAATAGGACAGTTAGCAAAAGGGAGGAGAAAATGGTGTCACCCTTAATTATTTTATTTTTATGATATTTTATGTAACCGATAAAAACTTGTTTGCAGTTTTGGGATAATAAATGGACAAGGAAAAATATCAGGATCAGGAGGTCATCAGGTGCAGATGCTCAAAAGGTTTGAAGGACTTTGCTGCCACTGGTTGGTGAATGCATAGCATTAGGGGATTAGTTAGTATGAGAAGATATGGAATAACTCCTGTTTTTGCAAAGTCCATTGAAAGCCAAGAAGCTTCCCTATAATTGGTTCGTTGAATCAACCATGATACTTAAAAAGAAATTGACCAAGCATTCAAAAGGGTTTAAGGTTTGAGAAAAGAGCCAAGAAGTGGATTAATGAGACCATCTCCTACCAGTAACTTGCATGACATAAAGGATTATGTTGCCTCCGTCTATGATCACAGAGAAACATTTTGCAAGGAAACGTAACAGCAAAAAGAGATTTGCACTTTGCTTTCTGGCATCTTTCCAGATCCTCTTTAACGGTTCTAGATACACACAGAGAATACCATAGTGAAGTGTAGCCTTGGTTAATATCTGCTAGTCAAAGCAGCTGATTTTCTCACCACAGACCTGGGCAGAGACTGAAGGAAAACCTGATAGAAGTTTATAAAATTATGAGAGGTAGAGATATGGTTGACAGTCAGAATCTTTCTCTCAGGGTAAAACTGTCAGATTCGAGGGGCCATGCAGGTAGATGAGTGAGGGAAAGATTAAAGGAGATCCTTTGAAAGCAGGTTCTTTGATCGAAGTGGTAGATACCTGGAATGGGTTGCCAGGGCTAGTGTTGATAGTGACAATTAAGAGGGTGTTAGAAAGACATATGACTACGCAGGGAATGGAGGGCTATATATCACGGACAGGCAGAAAGGATTCAGTTTCTTTTGGCATTGTGTTCAGTGCAGACATTGTGGGCTGAATGACCTTCTCCTTTAATTTATTTACTTATTGTGATACAGTGTGCAATAGACCCTTCTGGCCCTTCCAGCCGTCCAGCAATCCCCAATTTAACCCTCACCTAAATGTGGGAAAATTTACAATGACCAATTAACCTACCAACCGGTACATCTTTGGTCTGTGGGAGTAAACCAGAGCACCCAGAAAAAACCCAGGTGGTCACCGGAAGAACGTACAAACTCCTTACAGAGAGCAGGAGGATGTGTTACACGTTCTACATTCAGCGTTTTAAATTCACTTCGTAGTACATTAAATGAGGTATGAGCAGGCTCATAAAGAAGTTTGCACATCTTTTCATTTCAACCATAAAACCCAGTTGCCCTGTTTAGGGATCTCCTACCTTTCGTCCGAACAGGAGCCATTTGACAGCCAGCCTGGAGTTCACAGAAGGAAAAGGAGGAACCTCACAGCGGAGAAGCCAGCAAGCACACACTCTCCTGATCGGAGCTGGCCTGTGAGTAGGGTTAGTGCTTTGCTTCTTCTGGGCACCACTCCTGTAGGGCAAAACTATGAGGAAAGGCAATGAAAGGGACAGGTGGGAACTCTCTTCCCAACTTACATCCATTCAAACACTGTGTACGTTTATATTGTAGACACTAACACTTTTTCCACATAAAATTGATTCAGTAATAAGGGGATCAAAAACAAGAGGGCTATTATAGATAGACACTGCATATTCCTGAGTCTATTCAACAGCCTCTTAATTACCACTATCATATCTGTTTCCAACATTGGCCTAATCAATCTGTTTCATAAGAGGGTTGGAGGAAGTAGTTTTGAAGGAAATTTAAGAAAAAGGGTTTTTTTTGAACCAAAGTGATTGATAGCTGGAAGTTATTGCCGGGGAGGTGGTAAAATCAAATACAATTACTACACATGAGAACCATTTAGGCAGATGTTTAACTATGGAAGGATGCAGTCCTTGTGCAGGTAAATGTGATTAGTGTAGATTGTCAAAAAGTCTACTTGGACAAGATGGGCTGAAAGGCCTGTTCCTGAGCTATACAGATCTATGACTAATTTCAAGCAATTGCAAGATAACTCCTGAAAGCCTTGGGGTCTAATATGAATCCTATAGGCAGAAAATGATGCCAGGAACATCTTTCTGGTGGATAAATATAAAAAATGTGCAATAAGACATTTTATAAGTTGCAGTCTACTTCAGAGAACAGATTCGGTAAATGTTTTAATCTATGCAGCACAATTCATCAATTTTTTAGACTGCAAAGCAAATAGCCCTACGTTCTGACCTGTTGCATCAGACACCAGCTCAGTATAATGCTCTCTCAAATTCTTTAGGATGCACTAATAGGTTTGTTGAAGAGCACTGTACTTGTCAGCTACTGGCATTAGCCCAGACAAACCCTTTCAATTATAATTGACGACAGACTTCATCGAACAGAAAAACTATTCAGAATCATTTATGTTGAATTGAGCTCTCTTGAAAATGAACATAACATACTGATCCTATTTCATCTCCCTAATGACTTTCTGAGCCTCGAGATGTAGTGCATCATAATCTCTCTTCAGACCAGCTCTCAGAGCATCAAGTGCTGATCGAAAAGCCCACCGTTTTCACCTAACCACAAGCCCTTCACCTGGAAAGGGAAAAGATCCAGTTTGCATTTACCCCATTCCCCTTCACAACCACAAGATGTGGCAAAGCACTTCATATGCAATGAGGTACTTCTGATCTGCAGTCACTGTTGAAATGTAACAGTGCAAAAAACCAAATCCAACAGCAATCCCAGAATTATCACTTCAGTGATGTTGAATGCGGACTACATATTGGCTGAGATCACAATAACTCTCCTGCTCTATGAAGATACATCTCAAGATTTTTTAAATCAATCAGAGATGACAGACAGGGCAGCAGATTTAAAATTCAGTGATTTTGGCAGTGCAGCACACTCTCAGTACTGCACTAAAGTGTTAGACAGTCAGTGTAACTTGAATTACAGTTTTCTGACTCAGAAGCAGACCTGATCCCAATTAACCCTATTAGATATTTATTAACTCTTTTAATGGACCCTGGCCACTCAATGAATGATAGCATTAATACTTTAAATTTTAATTTCAGCTGCAGAACAAATAAAAGTAATTGGTCATGTCATTTGCTGCAGATTCAGCCTTTCAGCAGCATACATATCCAGTCCCAGGTGTTGTGATCACCAATATTCTACTTGTACCTGAGCAACTCCAACAATCTCAGACTCCATCAATCAATCTGACTTGATGATCACCTCTTGTTTTCAAAATGCACCTTGCCCGAGACAGCAGTGGCTTGCCCTCTTAATGAAGAAAGTAACCCGCTAGTAATCCAAAGCCCTTCTAGTGATGTGTAACATTGCAATTGGAAGTCAAAGGATGTGCAAAGCGTTTCACGATGCCAAGGTCAAGTGCTATTTCATTCTGCAGTCTGTATTGCTGTGACAAGATTGATGAACGGAAGCAGAAAGTAGTATAGTCACAGAAATTTCCTCCACTTTTCAAGTTCTTGGCTTGACCTTTCCAAGTCACCCAAAAAATGCATTAGACAGTTAATAACAGTTCCTTTAGGAGGTTTGGAGACAGGCTTGGAAACCCAAATATTTTCCATTTCTCAATACTTCACAGCTCCAGAAGAATTTGCTTGAGTCCTACAAAACAATGCGGGGCCATTATACAATACTGTGTTCACACAAGACCTCAGAAATGGAACAATGACTTTCATAGCAGTAGCTTTTCTTTGGTCATCAGAACTCTTTCTGTCTCTGAGCTCAAAGAACTATCATATGGATCATAACCAGAGAACTGAAAATTACACATCCTTACCTGATGACCAAAGCAGCCGCTATTGTCTGACAAAGCAGAGGCTCATTCCAGAGTAGATTCCCAACATGGGGTCCACGCGACCCCTCAGTTAATGGTAAGGTTCCATCACATGAAGTAAAAATGGTTGGGAACTCCTGGTCGAGAATATCTTGGTTTAGTTTGGTTTGGTCTTCTGTCTGACAAAAGAGAAGCCAAATGTGTGTATTGTCATTTCATGTTTCAACAGATCATTTCCTTGCCGTTCATAGGTACTGGCTGGTCTTTTCAATTTGCAATTGTACTGAATACAGTCATCAAATTCAGTATTGTCTCAGTCTCTACAGAAAACAAACATTGTCTCGCCTTGCAAATGATACCTCTGGAGATGTATACTTGTGCCTTTGATCTTATTACTGTTGATACGAGGCTCAACCCTTGTGTTTGATATCAACTTCCATTGACCTTCTCCAGGTCAGTGGGCAGAATTCCTAAAATATGGCTGGGGAAATGCTGCAAGTTACATGAAATTGATAGTTCATATATATCGGCCCATCATGAAATGACATCAAATTAATGTGAAAATACGTTGATCTTGGCCTTGAGAATTACCAGGGTGTAGACTTCTGAAAGCCTTCATATTAAATATGCTCCATCCTTTATGTGACTTAAAACCCATTATTTTGATCTTCCTTCGATCCAAATTATATCTGCACGTTATCAACTCCTAAATACAATTAACACATTATAATAATCTGAGGTCTTCTGTAATTATTTTGTGCAATCTGCTTCCAAAACTAAGACTATTTATTTCTTCCAAAGAGAAACTGCAGGTGGTCATGGTAGAATTGACAATTCTTTGTGAAGACCAGAGTGAGGAAGCATTTGAGCATAAGAAAGCAATATACCAGAGGCTACTGGAGCAGTCCCAGAGACAAGGGTGGAGGGCATGATAGAGGAAGGGTGTAGAGGCTTAGCTGGCTTCTCACACTGCAGAACTTACTCTCTCCTTGGCATTATGGGGACTGCAAAGAAAAGAGTTATCAGGACCGTCACAGAGGCCACTGAGTGAGCTTCCAGAAAGCTATGGATCAGGAGGTGTGACTCGTGGACCAGTGCTGCTGGGACACAAGCCAGGGCCAGATTAACCCTGGCTGGGTCGCCTGGGCAAGAATGTCTGATGCTGAAAGACCTGAAACACCCAATGACCCCAGGTTACATCACTGATGATGTGTCCCAGTGCATCCTGGGATGTATCTCTGCATCAAGCCATTTAACTCCTGCAAATTCTCTTGTTCATATTCATCATTTATTGTGGTAAAATGGTTAGCCTGTCAGCAGGAACCTGTGGAACTTACTTCTTACTAATACCAACATTACTGAGCTATTCCAAGAATAATATAAGTGTTGAGGAATCTCCATCACTGTCAGTGAGAAATCCTATACAGTATCACCTATTAACCTTGTGCACTTTCAGTGAGAAAGAGACGGAGATGGAGGCAGAGTTAATATGGCGCTAAATGGCGACTCCTTTGCTTACACCTTCAGAAACAGCTCTATTTCCATCTTTAATATCTTTATTTTTCCCTTTCAGGGTTCTTTTGAAGACCCTGACCTGGAGTTACAGGCTGACTTAAGTTCCTTGCGGGAATGGGACCCGTTCTCGGGGTTTCAGGACTGGCCATTGTTCAGCACGCCATGGGTTCGGCCTGAGAGTCTGGCTTGTATTTGGAAGCCTAAGATCTCGGGGCTGTGGGGACAGGCAAATCGAGGGTTCCTGTCACAGCAGAAGACCAGTGTGTCGTCGGGGGAGTCGGAAAATCTACTGCTGTGGGTCCGAAGACCCAAGATCTTTGCGATCTTCTGGTGCAGAGCTCGAGAAAAGCGACGTAAGGGGCTTTTAGTATCATACACCAGTGAGTTGTTTGTTATGTCTCCTCACTCGCTGGGAAAATGGAGACATCTCCCTCTCCCTTATTAGGGAGAGAGAAAACCTGTGGTATGTCAAGTGCCGGGTGAAACATGAAGTCTTTGGGGTAACTGTGTCTTTCCTATTGCTTTGCTCACGTTTCAGTGCTCGGTGGCATGCTGATGCTTTCTTTTTTGCCGGTGGGGGGAGGAGAGATTGTTGTTTGCTGCCGCTTATGCACGCGAGGAGGGAGCTTGGGGGGGGGACCTTGGGTTTCTAACATTAAACTGTCATTCATTCTTTGGGGAATTTCTTTGTTCTTGTGGATGTTTGTGAAGAAAGAGCATTTCAGGATGTATATTGTATACATTTCTCTGACATTAAATTGTACCTTTGAACCTTTGACCTTTTGAAAGAGCATAACCCATTGGCAAGAATCTATGACCAACTTCAGAGAAAAACCTTGCCCAAGATTAATAAGAATTTATAGAGTCATACAGCATGGAAACTGGTCCTTTGGCCCTGTAGGTCTGCATTGACCAAGCTGTTCACCTAAATTAGTCCCTTCTGTCTGTTTTTTGATCTCTATCTTTCTAAACCTTTCCTGTCCATGTACTAATGCAAACGTTCTTTAATTTTGTTATTATTCCTACCTCAACGATATTTTCTGGCAGCTCATTCCATATGTGCGTCATCATCTGCATGAAGAAGTTGCCCCTCATTACATCTTTTAAATCTTTAACAAATTTAATTGCTATTGATTGGCGATGCTTCAGGATTTTAAATCTTTTCCCTCTCATCTTAAACCTGTGCCCTGTAGCTTTTGAGTTCCTTTCCTGGGAAACAGACGGTTGTACTTTGTATTTTATACTTCACTCTAAGGTCAACCGTCAGTTTCTTACACTTCAAGGAATATGGTCACTTTATTCCCCACTAGCCAGGACATCTTCAGAAGGTGGTGCCTCAAAGAGGTGGCATCCATCATGAAGGACTCTCATTGCCCTCTTCTCATTAATACCATCAGAGAGAGGTACAAGAGTCTGAAGACACAAACTCCATGTTTTAGAAAGAGCTCCTTCCACTCCGCCATCAGATTTCTAAATGGGCAATGAACCATTGAACACCACCTCACTCATTTTGCTCTCTTTTTTCACTACTTATGTAATTTTCATATATATTTCTTATTATAATTTATAGTATATTTTACATATTGCACCATGCTGCTTCTGCAAAGCAACACATTTCACAACATATGTCAGTGATAGTAAACTTGGTTCTGAATAATGTTCTATCCTCCTCAGACCTCTCCCTATTGCCCTGGCATTTGAGTCTAGACAGCATTCCATTACAACCATGACCAAGATTATTGAGAAACTTTGACCGAGACTGGGAAGAGATCCTAACCATGATCAGTGAAAAACCCTGATCAAGATCAGTGACCTTACCTTAAACGGCGATCCCTTTGCTTGCATCTTCAAAAAGAGCTCTATTTCTATCCTTGATATCTCTTTTTTACCTTTTCAAGGTTCTTTTGAAGACCCTGACTTCGGTTCTTTGCAGGAATGGGACCCACTCTCAGGGCCTCATGACCGACTGCTTTTTGATATGCCAAGGGCGCAGTCTGGAAGACTAGCGTGCTTTCAGGGTGCCAGATTTTCGTGTGTCTGGAGACGGGCTGATTCAAGGCCGATGCCCCTGACTGAGGTGTCGCGGGAGAAGACGGAACGTCGGGAGCTGTGTGTCCGGAAACCTGAGCCTTTGTGGGGCCGATTCTGTGGGAGCAGGGCTCGGAAAAAACGACACATCAGACTTTTAACATCATAAATCAGCGGGTTGTTAGTTATGTCTCCCCTTTTGCTGTGTAATGGGGACACCTCTTTTTCTCTTATCAGGGAGAGAGAGAGCATGTGGTATGCCGAATTACCGGGTGAACGAGCGTTCTTTGGAATACTTCAAGTCTATGTCTTTATTGATGCTTTTCTGCATGCTTGAGTGCTCGGTGGAGGGCGCTGATGCTTTTTTTTGCTGGTGGGGGGGTAATTGCCTTGCTGCTGCTTGTGTGAGGGAGGGAGGAGCTGGGGGGGGACTTTGGGGTTCTAACGCTTAACTGTCATTCATTCTTTGGGGCACTCCTCTGTTTTTGTTGATGTCTGTGAAGAAAAAGAATTTCAGCATGTATATGGTATACACTTCTCTGACATTAAATGCACCTATTAAACCTATTGACATCACTGAGAAAATTTGCCCATCTTCAATAAGAAATCTTCCACATCACTTGTGAGAACCCTTGTCCACGATTAATAACATATCTTACAAATCATCAGTGAAATCTCATCTGTGATCAATGAGGAATATTTCCCAGAATCTTAAAGAAATCTGTCCAGTGACTGAGTGTTAATCGCCATCTATCATCAGTAAGTATGCTCACCCAAGATCAATGGAAACCTCTTGTGACTTCATATTGAACTTAAAAATTAGATACAGAAGTAGGCCTATTTTTAAGAGTATTGGGATAATTGAGAATAATTGTCCATCATTATTGAAATTTATCAATGAGAAACCTCATCCATCTCATCTCCATCATTATTTCACTGAGAATACTCCCCTCCTACTTTCTCCTTGACTGATCATCTCCCCAGTTAACACTCCACCAACCAACCTCATGGCGATCATCTACAACTGAACTATAATGATCAATTCCCCTGTCCACTAGACATGTGCTACAAGTGCTGCCTTACAATTTTGGTACCAAGGAACCTTACTTAAAATTGGCATGTCTCCATCTCACAGCTCCACTTCCATGCAAACTTATATTCATTTTATGAAATTTCAGGTAAACAATGAGTACCATTATCTTGGTCAGCATCAGTGAAGTTCATTTGCTTTGCATGAGAAACATTATCCATTGTCAATAAATGGTATCCATCATTATTGAGAAATATGTCCTCCATCTGTGAGAAACATTGTTCATCATGCATGAGAAACGCTGTCGTCATCATGTTATTAGACTGGAAAGCGTTTAAAGATTTGTGAGGATGTTGTTGCATGAATGAAGTCACCAGAGAAAAGCACTGGTACATACGAAGCAACTTCTTTATCCGACCAAACAAGGTACAGCAGGCATCATATGGGGATGCTTTGGTTGAAAGGTGTATCTACCCCAATGTGAGGTTTGATATTTTAAGTGCTAAACATCAAAGGGCAATTCTATATTTACAATGTACCTACAATGCTTTCTTTGAAACTACCGACAAACTTCACACCTCCCAATTCACACAGACATCCAGATGAATTTTAATCAGCATTGTCTGGTCTGGGGTTCATGGCTTTTCGCAACTCGTGTTCAGCATTGCACTCCAAAGTAAATCCACAATTTATACTCAGACTCGAGGACTGGTGGTCGAAGTCATTTGCTAAACGTAAATGTGTTAAACCCAAAATTTGCTCAGATGTTATCATGACTAGAAGGTTTCAGCTATAAGGAGAAACTGGGTCAACTAGAACTTTTCCCTGAAGCTTAGAAGACCAAGGGGTGACCTTTTAAATATTTATAAAATCATGAGGGTAATTCATAAGATGAATAACCACCGTCTTTTCCCCAAAATGGAGGAATCTAAAACAAGAGTGCTTTGCTTTAAACTGAGAGGAGAAAAAAAATAAAAGGAATGTGAGAGACAGCTCTTTCACACAGACAGTGATGCGTGTTTGGAATGAGCTGCCAGAGGAAGTGATAGAGACAAGTACAACTACAACATTTAAAAGACATTAAGTTAGGTAGGAAAGGTTTAGAGGGATAGGTAGGTTAAGAAATGTTAGAGGGCCAAATACAGGCAAATAGGACTAGCCCAGTTGGCATTTTGGTTGGCATGGGTGAGTTTGGGCCAAAAGGTCTCTTTTCCTTGCTGTGAATCTAAAGTGCCTGAGGTAAGTAAACACCATAGAATTTCCCAACACAGATTTGAAACCTTGTGGATCTCCACAAAATGGTGATCGCTAAACTTGGTGAGTATGCATTACTGACTGCCTGTTACGCCACTGGCGTTTCGGGCAGCAATGAAGGTCCTCCCTCTCTGGCGGCGTTCAGGTCTTCCTTCATCATGTCAGTAGCTTCCCCTCAATCTCCTCTGCCGACTGTCATCCAAGTCCCATCTGGAGTCTCAGGAATACCGTCGCACTCAGATGTAGAAGGATTCTTCATGGCTGTTTCCATAACAATTTTGTTTTACCAGTCGGGGTTGTTAGCCCCTGAGCTGAACGCCCGAACTTGGAGGGCCAGTGGATCACTCTTAGGAGGGCCGATACCCTTTGACCTGTTTGGCATGGGTGACCCTGCTAAGAGCCAAAGCCCAAAGCTCTGACTCCAGCCAACAAGCCTCCAAACCCTGCAGCAAGGTCTTGATCCTCTTGGACGGTGTATATGTATATCAAAAGTTTTATGGCTCAGAGTTGAAATATAGCAAGATTATAATATTTTCTTGATATGAAAAAATATTTTTACATATGAAATATAAAATAGGACTGACTGATTAATGTAAATAGAAAACTATTGTTTCATTGTTTTACACCGAGTTAATTCAATGAGTAGGGACAATGAGGTGAGGTGATCGGAAGCCTATTTTACCTCAAATAAGCTGTAAATAATGATCGAATTCCATATGGGTTGTTTGAGTTCTCCCCAGTTTACACTGACCACAGATACTGCAGGAGTTTGAGCGCATACTTCAAGTTACAATTTCTGCTGTTCTTGCTGTACGGAATGAGCTGATTTGTAAGTTCAGATAAATGGTAATACTGACTTTTGAAACAAAGAAATCTCTTCAGTTCTCCTTCTGCAATGCATCATTGTACTAATTTGACCAAAGCTTGATTTTAACTATAAAGTTACTCACAGCTGGAATACCCATTATTTGTTTTCTCTGGGGATCCGAGCTCATTCTATCTTGATGGGAATAAAATCGTCCAATCTGAGCCATTCCCAAAGGATTCCTCTAATGAGTTCAGTAATTATTTCACCACATTCTGGAATGCCAGCAGCAGTGAGATGGCATTCCAGTTCAAGCTGTTTATTTTTCTGAGTTATTCCCAACATCTGGGAATGACCAGCAAACTGGACACCGGACGTCTATGTTTGTCCTTGAGAATATGCTTGTGCAGTTTCTCTTGGCCATTATGGAATTTTTAGTTGGAAAACAGACCAGAAAGGCTGAGGGCTGGTGGGAAGACTGGAGTTCGAGTCATTGTGTTCGTGATCCCGTCATTGGTGAGTCCAGCATTTGAGGCCTGGAGTTTGGACACTCATCCAGGACCTCATTTATCATCATCCACAAGTCCTGGGTCAATATCAAACATTGAAGCCCAAAGGTTGATCCGAGGTTCAGATCAAAGCCCGAAGGTTGATTGGAAATCCAGAGGTCAAGGCCCAATGGGTCTATGAATCGCTGCGAGTTCACTGGGGAAGTTGAGGCCTAGTGTTTGTGAATTCATGAGTCCTCTGAAGACCGAAGAACGTAGCCTGTCCTAGGGTTAGAGGACTGCGAATGTGGATGGGTGGGTGAGGATGAATGGGGTTTGTTTCGCTATTGCTGCTTTGTCACTTGGTATATTCTGTTCTGTCATGTTCTGTGTTGTTCTTCCAAGCATTCTGGGCACAATATGTTGGTGCCAGAATATGTGACATCACTTGTGGGCCATCCCTAGTACATCCTTGGGGTGTGTTTGTTGTTAACACATTTCACTGTATGTTTCAATATATACGTGATAAATAAATCCGAATCTGAAATCTGAAAGTTACAGAAGTTTACCCCAGATGATGAAGGAGGTATGATGGTGTCCAAGGAGGGGGAATGGGCCAAAATGGATTGGTTCCCTGGGAGCCGGCATGGACCCAATGGGTGGAATGGCCTTCCCTAATGTTGTTAAAAAATAAATAACTCTTGTGACTTGTTTTTAATCAGCCAGGCATTATCTGTTTTGAGCTATTCTTTGGAAAGTAAATAACAGATCAAAGACTGCACTTTGTCTGTTCTGTTCAAGCGTGTCTTGTGTCGTCATGCAATATGTTAGAAGCTGAAAAATTTGACGGAAGGAGCATTTGTACTACCATTTATGCAGAAATAGTGACTAATCTTTTGTGTGAATTCAATAATAGATTGGTGAGATTTCATTCAATTTTATTTCTGTATTTATTGAGATACAGAGCGGAAGAAGCCCTTCCAGTCTTTTGAACCACGCTGCCTAGCAATCCCACGATTTAATCCTAGCCTAATCACAGGACAATTTACAATAACCAATTAACCTACTAACTGGTATGGCTTTGAACTGTGGGAGGAAGCTGGAGTACCAGAGGAAACACTTGCAGTCACGGGGAGAACACACAAACTCCTTACCGGCATCAGTGGGAATTGAGCCTGGGTCTGTGTCCACCACTATGCCACCAAGCCGCAATTGAACAATGTATTGAAAACAGAGATCTCATTAAATAATGATGGAGCTCCACTGGATCTAGTAGGGTAGTTGAAATCTATCATTAGATATGTTGGGACGATCCTTTTGGTCAATGTTCTCTAAATCACATCTCAGCGGGAGGAAGAAATGTTACAGGCCAGATTGGTCCCAATCAGATTCATCAGCCATGGCTTTCCCACCGTGGCACGTACTTTACATGGCCTTCTACAGTCACTGGAGCTGCAGGTCTGGTCATTACTGCCCTTCTGCAAGACAGAACTGTCCACAAAATGGCGACTATGCCTCAGACTGAGGATTCTGAGTACTGGCTACCTGGATGCACAGATGATAACTTTGTTCTCAATGAACTTTGGAATGCACCTCAGTAAACCTGATAATCAAAGACATATCAAAGCAGTTGAAAAGAATGCAGACAATTATACAAAATGAAAATTACTTCAAAAACTTGACAAGAGTACTTAAAAACAGGTATAAGTGCACGAACTTAATTAAAACCTTTTAAGATTAATTTAGAAGATAAACACTTTGCTGCATTTACCTTTCCAATCAAGGTCAGTGACCCAGTTAAATGAAGAGTGTCACTTTACAGAGATCTGCTATCCTTTTTCATCCAGCCCCTCAGCTCAGTTAGGTTTCGTTCCACCCTGGACTGTGTGCCAAATCCAGCACCATAGCAGGGTGGATCTGATCTCCAGGTCCATACCAATTTTCATGGAGCAACATGCAGGCCTGAAGTCCAACTAACCCATGGAAGGCAATCAACCTCCGTTTTCCCATGGAACCACCAGGCAAGGGTCACAATGATTCTGCATTTCCTCTGTCTCCAAGCTTTTGTTGGCTAAGTCTGGTGACCAACCAATTTAACACCAGAAATAGTTCTTCTTCCCTTATTCTCCCAAATGCTTTCACAATTTTAGACTCAGCTTTCAAATCTCCACTTCTTCTCCGCACTAAGAAAAAATAATATTATTGCTCTGCATAATTGAAGACTCTGATCCCGTCTTGAAGTTCATCAATTAAGACATTTACTTTGAAATCCATGCTTTCTATTCACTATACTTTTGCTTAATACTTGCCTTTCTATATTCTACTTCAGTAGGGATTTCATAATGTTCCTTACCTGAGATTCCACATATTCATTGAAATATAGCAATATGTTCGTAAACATTTTCGTCTGATTAAATGCCAACCCTTAAAACAGATTAATCAATGATCATTGCATAAAATGAACTTTTATTAATGATTGAACCATTTTTTTTTTCAGAGATGGTGATACTCATTCAGATAAGAAGGGGGCATGATTTGAAATGTCAGTAATATCAATAATCTATCCAATCATCCTCTTTAATGCTTTCCTTTCATCTTGTGCGTTTTTGATAACTATACTTTCATCCACTAATAATAAAATGTGGAAAAACCAAAGAGTATTGGCTACACAGAATAGTAGAAATCTTAAGATAGTTCTTTGATATGCAGAAAAGGCATTTTGATTCAGTGAACAGGGTTTATTAGCGAAATGCCAACATTTGAAGATTCAAGATTCAAGTTTATTTATCACATGTACATTGAAACATACAGTGAAATGCGCCATTTGTGTTAGCAACCAAGTCTTTTAGGACAGGCCATCACCTTTGGCCTCAGCCTCCAGTGGACTCCGACTCAGACTCAGATTGAGCTGGGAACCGAAGTTCCTTACATTAGATGAGATTTTCAACTCCCTTCTTCGGAGTTCATGTCATAAATGATAAACTTTAAAGCATCTGCTGAAAGTCCTGGACATACCCTAGAAGTAACACACACAAAATACTGGAGTAACTCAGCAGGCCAGGCAGCATCTATGGAAAAAATTACAGTCGACGCTTTGGGCCAAAACCCTTGGGCAGGACTGGAGTAAGAAAGATGAGGAGTAGGTATAGAAGTGGGGTAGGGGAGAGGGAAACACAAGCTGATAGGTGAAATGGGAAGGGGGAAGGATGAAATAAAGAGCTGGGAAGTTGGTTGGTGAAAGAGTTACAAGGCTAGGATAGGGGGGGGGGTCTGACTGGAGAGAACGGAAGGCCATGGAAGAAAGAAGAGGAGGGAAGAGCACCAGAAGGAGGTGATGAACAGGCAAGGAGATAAGTTGAGAGAGGGAAAAGGGGATGGGGAATGGTGAGGGGGGGGCAGGACGTTCGCAGATTACCCAGAAGCTTTTCATTAGCATATCGAATTAATGGAAAATCCAACTTTAGATATCCGATGAAAAGGTAGCTAAAGGTTGACGTAATAGAGAAAATGAGCTATGTTAGTGCAAACTCTGACAATTTTAATCCCTATACAATTAATTAATTCCACACACTCTTTGCTGCTCCATAAGAGAGTCCACCATGCTGTTTCTTTATTACTTTGCAATCAACTGCATATGCACACAGTTACACTGCATTCTTAAAAGGGAAATAAATAACATCCTTATAAGTAAATAGAATAACACAAAAAAATAGTAATGCCATAGTTAAAAACTAAGATAAGCCATGGGTCCTTGTAGGGATTGTCATCCTAATATTCGGGTTCTATTTGATGGAATATTGATCATGCATATGTGAGTAGACAAAATATTGTATAGCAGAATGAAAGTAATAATATTTTCCTAAATTGCTCACAAGCTCCTTATTCATTTTTTAACAAAATAACCAAATTCAATTTTAATGATACATTCCAAATTGTGTTATTATTGTTAGAGTAAATGACCACCTTATTTCTAGCAACTTATTGCCAACAGGTTATAAATATCATGAAGGTTAAAAAAAAGAAAAGAGTATCAATAGCCTATGCTAAGCGGAAGAATTCAGGATCTGTGTCTCCAAGCATTAGCAACGTTGACGACGGTAATTCCCTACTACTGTATTCACATTTGGTAGTAGTGAGACATTACAAAATCCAGGTTTGAATTTAGGTTTCTAGATGCTTGTACAGCCAACATTGAAGGCAAAGTAATGAAATTCCAAGGTGTTCCAGGCCAGATGGCTTATTCTGATCAGTAGGAGATTGCACTATTGACCATATGTCAGACATCTAGCTATACAATGATTGAATAAAAGTGTGCACATAATGCAAGCTCAGAATATAGCTGGAGCTTGCTTTACTTTTTTTTTCATACAAACGGTGAGGTTCTCTTTTTTTTTTGCTACCCCTAGACGTAACTCGTTTTCTGCAAAGTCTAAATGCATTTCTTTTCCTAACTGCTATCCCTGAGGTTAACTAACGCAAGGTGCCCCAGCCAGAGAAGGCTGATGAAATATTTGTAGTACAGATTAATCTGTTATCAGTTCTGTTCGTGTGAAATGTGATGAAGATGACAGAGAATCATGCTCTGTGGGCCTGAAGTAATTTGTGCCTGAGATATTTAGTTCAGTTTTGAGCATCGCAGATCAGTTATTAGGGAGGGGAGGCAAAGCTCTTGGGAAGACTTACTCAGAGCATATTTCAAATGCTGCAGAATTGCGTGAGAAGTAGGTAATAAATGAAAGTTTTATTGGAAAAAGCACTCCAAACTGTTAAACTGCCTGATGGTGCTTTGTTTGTGTCTTGTACACAATCTGACATTGAAATTGAGGTGTGTGTGTGACAGACACGGGGCTAAAATACTTAGCTAGCTTCTCCATTTAGAAATTCTATTACTTGCACCAAGGTGCTTACAAAAGGAAGGTAATTAAGAACTGATTGTTGAGAAAGAATTCCACATCTTTTGGTCATTTGAAATCTTCTGTGAAGGCAAGTATATCAAAGTGGCTACGTGCAAGCTTTGAAGCTGGGATCATTTAGAAACTAAAGCTGCTAAATTCACAAGTCTCTGAAATGGGAATCGCGATGCACAATTAACCCAGGCCCATTGATTGCAATCCAGGTGGTACAGTAACTTCATGCTGCT
This sequence comes from Mobula birostris, assembly GCF_030028105.1. Classification (NCBI taxonomy): domain Eukaryota; kingdom Metazoa; phylum Chordata; class Chondrichthyes; order Myliobatiformes; family Myliobatidae; genus Mobula; species Mobula birostris. The sequence goes on along the minus strand of NC_092392.1, from coordinate 49,478,293 downwards.
TGCTCATTATAATGATCTCAGCATCCTTGCAGTGCAATCGTACTGTTGATTTGCTGGACACATCAGCGGGGGTCCAATTTTGTGAGTGGCTGGGACCAGTTAAAGGTAGATGGCTCCTCTTAAAGGGGAAATGCTCCACAATTAGAGCAGCAATTCTGTCCAATGAGTAGGAAAAGGAGATGCTAGAGAAACTCAGCAGGTAAGGCAGCATCTGTGGAGGGGAATGGACAGTTAATTTTTCCTCCACAGATGCTGCCTGACCCATTGAGTTCCTCCAGCATAACACACACAAAATACTGGAGAAACTCAGCAGGCCAGGCAGCATCTATGGAAAGGAAAAATAATTGACATTTCAGGCAGAGATGCCCAAAACATCGACTCTTTATTCCTTTCCATGGATGCTGCCTGACCTGCTGAGTTTCTCCAGCATTTTGTGTGTGTTACTCTGGATTTCCAGCATCTGTAGAGTCACTTGCGTTTATGAGTTCCTCCAGCAGATTCTCATGTGTACACTCTAATAATGTGATCTGAAAAACAATAAATAACATAACATGGGAAAGTTTGGGCTCCAAAGATTCCACCATTTAATCTACCTCAATGCACCTATCAAACAATCTCTATCAATGAGAGGTTTGATCTAATATTCATAGACCCTATCTCATACTCACATCATGAACACTATCACCTACCTCATTCCCAAACCGCACAGTTTGCATGCACTATTAGGCATACATCATACATATTCATAAACACACAAATACCTCACGAACTTAGTGACACACTTTTCATAATTGGGCACTAGCCTCCTCTGCACTGAGGACATCTTCAAAGGCGATGCCAGGAAAAGGCGGCATCCATCATTAAGGACCCCCATCACCCAGGGCATGCCCTCTTCTCATGACTACCATCAGGAAGAAGGTACAGGAGGAGCCTGAAGACACACAGTCACCATTTTAGTAATAGCTTCTCCCCTCTGCCATCAGATTTCTGAACAGCCCGTGAGGACCACATCACAATTTTTGCTCTCTTTTTGCACTGTTTATCGATTTATATTTACTGTATAATTCTTATTGTAATTTACTGTTTATTTTATGTACTGCTGCCGCAAAACAACAAATTCCACAACTTAAAGTTGGTGACTTGAATGATCTTGAATGCTATTATCTCTTTCAATGCTTTCTATGAGTGCTATGGACGAACCTTCACGAATTCCCACAGCCCTCGAGGACCCTGTGGTTCAGTTTCTGAGGCTGATGTGAGAGCATTTGTTCGGAGGGTGGCCCAGATGGGGTACCTGGCCAAGTACAAAGGACTTGTGCTGTTCAACTGCCTGGAGTGATCGCCGATATCCGTAACCTCTTGCTTCGGCGGTCTGACATACCCACCTGCTTCAAGGAGGCTTCAATTATACTGGTGCATAAGAAGAACATGGTTTCCTGCCTCAATGACTATAGCCCAGGAGCACTCACATCCACTGTGATGAAATGCTTTGAGAAGTTGGTGAAGCATATCAACTCCTGCCTGAGAGGTGACTTGAATCCACTCCAATTTGCCTATCAGCACAACAGGCCCACAGCAGAGGCTACTTCATTGGCTCTTCACTCAGCCCTGGACGATCTGGATAGCAAAGATAGACACAGCAGGAAGGTTTTTATCAATTATAGCTCAACATTCAATACCATCATCCCATCAAAACTAATCAACCAGTTTCTGGACCTTGGCCTTAATGCTTCCTTGTGCAATTGGATCCTTGATTTCCTCACTTGCAGATCCAAGTCAGTTCTGACTGGCAACAACACGTCCTCCACAACCTCCATCAGCAGATGGAGAGGGTATGCAAATTTAAATTCTTCAGTGTTCTCATTTCAGAGGACATCTCCTGGGCCCAGCATATAAGTGAAATTACAAAGAAAGCACGGCAGCACCTCTCCTTCCTTAGAAGTTTGCAAAGATGCGGCAGGCATCTAAAACTTAAACAAGCTTCTATAGATGTGTGGAGAGTATATTGACTGGTTGCAACACAGCCTGGTATGGAACACCAATGCCTTGGAATGAAAAGTCCTACAAAAAGTAATGGATACAGCGCAGTCCATCACAGGGATCGTCCCTCCCACCAATGAGGACATCTACACCAACACTGTCACAGGAAAGCAGCATCCATCATCAAAGGCCCAGCAGCCAGTTCATGCTCTCTTCTTGCTGTTGCCATCAGGAAGAACGTACAGGATCTTCAGGACTCACATCACCAGATTTAGGAACCGTTACTACCCCTCAACCATCAGGCTCTTGAACCAGTCGGGATAATTTCACTCAAATTCATTCACCCCATCAATGAACTGTTCCCACAACCTATGGACTCACTTTCAAAGACTCTTCAGCTCATGTTATAGATATTTATTCCTCATTTATTTATTATTATTATTATTATTATTATTTCTTTTTTTTCTTTTGTATTTGCAGAGTTTGTTGTCTTTTGTCCATCCTTTGAGTGCGGTCTTTCATGGATTCTATGTTTCTTAGATTTATTGAGCATGTGCACAAGAAAACGAATTTCAGGCTTGTATATAGTGAGATAAATGTACTTTACTTTGAACTTTGAACTTGGATATGTCGGACAAGGTGGTATACAACGAGCGGAAACGCAAGCCGAGCAGAGGTTTAATGATGGTCATTACATAAGCAGTACTACTGGATTACTGGGTCTGTGGCCAATGAAGAGGCTGCAATAATGGACAACAATGGCATGTTCACACATAACCCTCCATTTCCTCTGACTCTCCTTGCGCATTCCACACTCTCTTTGTTCTCAGCTGCAAACTACAGATGGTGTAAGCACATAAATTCTCGCTGCCTGCTGTCTCTAGTAAGAAAAGATGACATGTCATTAGCTCTCTTTGAACAGAATCTTCCTTAGCAGACTAGCTACATAAGAACCTCCAGCACCTGCCTAAAAGAACCAGATTTGTAAATGTAGTGGTCATGGTTACTTTGACAAGACAGTATTTGGCTTATTCTGAAATTGCCATTGTGACTGCAAGGGGCAACAAATTTTGCTGAAGATGTCTTACTTGTTATTGTTCACCGAGGGACAGATATGAGATTATTCTCTCAGCATCCATGCCTCCTGCTGAGCTGTCCTTCTCCATCTCCACTCCCACCAGGTTCCAGCCACCTGTCTGGCTCTGGGTACTCTCTGAAGGTTTCCTCAGTCATACTGAATTCCAAGGGATTGTCTACTTATCTGCATGGATTCAGATTCAGATTTATTTATCGCATGAACATCAAAACATTCAGTGAAATGTGTCATTTGCATTAACAGCCAAGACATCCAAGGATATGCTGGGGGCAGCCCACAATTGTTGCCATCCATTCCAGCGCCAAGATAGCAAGCCCACAGTGACAGGCAGAACACAACAACACAGAACACAGCAAACAACAACAGCAAAACAAGTCCCATTCTTCCCTCACACACGGACAGTCCTCCAATTCCAGGGTGGGCCTCCAGATCTCCAATCTCCAGCCTCCAGTCTCCAGGCTTTGGACTTCCAATCAAACTTCAGGCCTCAAACTTCAGCATTGACCCCTGGAGTAGTCAATAATGGGACCACAAACTCCAAGTTCAAACTCTGGCTGAACAAACTCATCAGCCCTCATGCTTACTCATGCCTCCTGCTGGCATGGACATCTGATTTTAGGACCCACAGACCTGAGACAGCTTGACATCCACTGACATCTTCGACACCTGTCCATGTTGCTGGCCTTCAATCACAGAGCATGGAGAGGAGGTCTATAATTTAGATGTCTCTTATCACCACAGTGTCCAGAAGAAAGTAGTCATCAGCTGATCCATATTAAGGGTGTAACCCCATTAACCGGCTCAGACTGGGAAGCATTACAGATGACCAAACATTCAGCTGTACATTCACTACAATTTGATGGCGTCAGTGATGTCAAATTAATTTTGTGCACTGAATGTTGTCATAATATGCCTTCACTTCATTATTTTATAGAGAATTCACTTTAATATCTTTTGCCCTGAGATGGGGAATAAGAACTAATAGGCATTAATTTAGGGAGGCACAGTAACGTAGTGGATAGCACAAAGCTTTACAGTACCTACGACTCAGGTTCAATCCCACCACTGTCTGCAAGGAATTTGTACCTTCTCCCCTTGACCGCGCAGATTTCCTCCAGGTGCTCCAGTTTCCCTGCACAGTCCAAAGACGCACTGTTTGGTCAGTGAATTGGTCAGCGTAAATTGTCCTGTGATTAGGCTAGGATTAAATCGGTCTGACTGAGCAGTGCAGCTCTTCGGGCCAGAAAGGCCTACTCCGTGCTGTATCACAATAAATAAAAATAAAGAAATAAAATAAACTGAGAGATGAGAGATTTAATAGGAACCTAAGGGGCAACTTTTTCACCAGAGGGTACCCTATATATGGAATGAGCTGCCAGAAGAAGATACTTTATACTTTATTGTCACCAAACAATTGATACTAGAACATACAGTCATCACAGCGATATTTGATTCTGTGCTTCGCGCTCCCTGGAGTACAAATCGATAGTAAATATTAAAATCTTAAATTATAAATCATAGATAGAAAATAGAAAAGGGAAAGTAAGGTAGTGCAAAAAAACAGAGAGGCAGGTCCGGATATTTGGAGGGTATGGCCCAGATCCGGGTCAGGATCCGTTCAGCAGTCTTATCACAGTTGGAAAGAATCTGTTCCCAAATCTGGCCGTACGAGTCTTCAAGCCCCTGAGCCTTCTCCCGGAGGGAAGAGGGATGAAAAGTGTGTTGGCTGGGTGGGTCGTGTCCTTGATTATCCTGGCAGCACTGCTCCAACAGCGTGCGGTGTAAAGTGAGTCCAAGGACGGAAGGTTGGTTTGTGTGATGTGCTGGGCCGTGTTCACGATCTTCTGCAGCTTCTTGCGGTCTTGGACAGGACAACTTCCATACCAGGTTGTGATGCACCCTAGAAGAATGCTTTCTACAGTGCATCTATAAAAATTAGTGAGAGTTTTAGGGGACAGGCCAAATTTCTTTAGTTTTCTCAGGAAGTAAAGGCACTGGTGGGCCTTCTTGGCAGTGGACTCTGCTTGGTTGAACCAAGTCAGGTCATTTGTGATATTGACCCCAAGGAACTTAAAGCTTTTGATCTGTTCCACTTGCATACCACCGATGTAAATGGGGTCGTGCGGTCCCCTACTCCTTCTGAAGTCAGCAACCAATTCCTTCATCTTGCTGACGTTGAGGGATAGGTTATTGTCTTCGCACCATGCCACCAGGTTCTTAATTTCCTCTCTGTTCTCAAACTCATCATTACCCGAGATACGGCCTACAATTGCACTTGGACGGGTCTATGGATAGCAAAATTTAAGAGGGATACAGGCAAGTGGCACCAGCTTTCATTGGCATCTTTGTCAGCACAGACAGGTTGGGCCGAAAGGCCTGTTTCCAGACTCTGTTCCTCTTTGATTCTGTGACTCCTCTCACAGTAATGCTCCCTTCATTTAGGGCTACAAAAGGGCAGGCAATTTTGGAGCTCGAGAGGGGAGGCACAGTCAAGCCATAGATATTATACAACAGTTGTTTCTACTCACCACTTCACTGTAAACTCTGTTTTAATGTCATCTGTCAAATAGAGAAAAATTATTCCCATAACACTTGGCAAATTGGTAGCAAGGCACCCGAGGTTATCGGGGGAAGAGTTAAAGGGGATAGTAGATTACTTTCTACATAGATGTCGACTGCAGCTGGGGATCATTTATACAAGCAGCTATTGAGCAGAGACTATCGCATCATTTTAAATAGGATTGGATAGTACTAAAAAAGAAGGATTTGGAAAAAGCAGGGAAATGGGATTAGAATATACAGATCTATATCCATTTAAAGTATTTTTACTGACACTAATGTAGCAGTTGAGTTCTTCCTTTGCTCTAGATGCTTGCTTCTATGTATTTCTCATTTTATGAAGCATTTGCATGATGAAGGAGTACATCAAAAGGAGGCTCAGTTTGGGGCTAACTGAGTGAATTGAGTCACTGGAGATGTGATGGCTCCAACAGACATGATGGGGTGAATGGCCTATTTCCATGGAGCTTTACGAACATGGCATACCTGGCAACTGAAGTTGAACCTCAAGTCAAGTTTATGTGGCGAGCTCTTCCATCAAATACGTTAAGGCAGCAGAGCTGCGGTGTGCAAGCACGGTGTTGGAGAGACCTCATGTCTCACTTTAAAAGTCAAGTTTCTTTTCAGATGTACAGGGCATGTCTGCACAGGTGCAATGAAAAGCAATACTTGCAGGAAAATCAAAGGCACCCAGCACCAGATACGCAACGTTCACTAGAAAAATGTAAAATAAATATAAACTATTTCCAGGAAAAAAACACAATGAGAACAAAAAACACCAAGTCTATTGTGGTGTAAAGTAACCAAAGTGGTCAAAGTGTCACTGTACTGAGGTAGTGAGTAGAACTGTGCCAGTTGGTTCAAGAACTGAATGGATGAAGGAAATTAGCTGTGCTTGAACGTCCTCACCGTCCTCCACAAGCGGGACTTCCTGGTGGCCAAATATTTTAACTCCCATTCCCATTCCCGTTCCAACTTGTCGATCCATGGCCTCCTCTTGTGCCAAGTTGAGGCCACTCTCAAGATGGAGGAGCAACATCTTATATCCTGTCTGGGTAGCCTCCAACCTGATGGCATGAATATTGATTTCTCCTTCCGCTAACAGATTACCACCACACGCCCCCTTCCTCTATTCCCCACTCTGACCTTTCAATTCTTCTCACCTACCTATTACTTCCCCCTGGGTACCCTCCTACTTCCCTTCCTCCTATTGTCCACACTCCTCTCCTATCAGGTTCTTTCTTCTCCAGCCCTTGACCATTCCCTCTCACCTGGCTTTACCTATCACCTTCTAGCTGTCCTCTTTCCCCTCCCCACCTTTTTATTCTGGCATCTTCCCCCTTGAAGCCCTGAAGAAGGATCTCGACCCAAAACATCAACTCTTCACTCTTTTCTATAGATGCCAGACATCCCACCTCTCCCGGAACTCCCGGGAGTCTCCCGCATATGAATAGTGGTTCCCTGATGCCCACAAATTATATACAATATCACGGAAATCAATTTTTTTGAGAGGGAGCGAGAGAAAAGCAAGAGAGAGCGCGAGAGCGAAGGCATGCGAGAGAGGGAGAGAGAGCGAACGAGAAAGAAAGAAAGCCACAGCGCGAGCGACCATGAAAGAGAGAGAGCGCCCCATTACAGAGTGTTCCAAAAAAAACGTACGTCACCCCAGGCTACACTAAAGTGTACCCTGCCTAACAGGGGTCAAAATGATGACAGTGTTGCTCGCTGCACTGTTTGCAACAGTGACTTTTCTATTGCCCATGGTGGGTTAAGACTGTAAAAGACATGTTGAGGTGAGCTTAACAGGTGTCATTCATTCATTAGCATAGCTAACGTTATTTAAACTAGCTGGCTAACTGCTAAGGAGCTACTCTATTGCAGACATCCCACTTCTTCTGGAAGTCTCCCGCAAATTGATGATGCTACCTCCCTGAAATGAGTTTTTGCAGGGTGGGATGTCTGAGATGCTGCCTGACCTGCTGAGTTCCTCCAGCATCTTGTCTGTGTCCTTGAACCTCCTTGCGTCAGGTGTCAGACTTGATGAGAAGACACATGATCCGGATAGGAGGGATCTTTGATGATAAATGTTGTCTTCTTAAGGCACCGCCTCATGTAGACACTACCTATTATGAGAGGGATGTATAATCCAGTCATAGGGAGTAAGGGAAACTATAATCCTTTATAGCAACAGACAGAAAATGCTGGAGGAACTCAGCAGGTCAGGACGAAGAAGAGTCGTGTACCAAAACATCAAAGGTTTATTCCCCTCCGTAGGTGATGCCTGACCTGCTGAGTTACTCCAATATTTTGTGTGTGTTGCTCTTTACTTCCAGCACCTGCAGAGCTTTTTGTATTTCCGATTCTTCATAGCTGACTTCATATAATGGCACTTAATGCTAAATATATACTGTATAACTTAATTGATATAACTGTTGAAGAAAGTGCAAAAATGGGTCTATCTATCAATTACAAAAAAACAGAATGTATGGTGATATCCAAAAAGAAGGAGAATCCTATCTGCAGGCTGAGAATAAACGGGGAAGACATAAAACAAGTACAGAACTTTTGCTACTTAGGAAGCTGGGTGACATCAGATGACAGGTGCAACTTGGACATCAAAAGAAGAATAGGGATGGCAAAAGACACCTTTACAAGAATGAAGAGTATACTGATCAACACTACACTAGGCATGACAACCGGCCTCAGAGTACTGAAATGTTACGTTTATCCAGTTATGTTATATGGCTCAAAATGTTGGACAATATCTAGTAACATGGAGAAATGAATTGTAGCAGCAGAGATGTGGTTTTTGAGGAGGATGCAAAGAATATCATGGACGAAACGGATATCTAACGAGGATGTCATGAACAGAGCAAACACAAAAAGAGAAATAATGTATGAGATCATGAAAAGGCAATGTAACTCCATTGGACATGTGATTAGGAAAGAGGAGTGAGAATGCACGGTAATTATGGGAAAGATTGAGGGGAAGAAAGCAAGAGGAAGGCAAAGATAAATGATGATGGAGACAGCAGCCAGAGAACTGGAAATGAATACTAATGAATTGATCCACTTGACCCAAAACAGGAGTGTGTGGGCCATGGCAGTCAAAGCTCAAACTGGGCACGGCACCTGATGAAGATGATGATACTGTATATAAGCCTAACCAGATAAAGAGCAGGAAGTAGTTGTGAACACTGGCCTGTCTATCATGAGAACCAACCTCCCTCCTTGGGCTCTGTCTAGGTGCCCTCTGCCTCAAGAAAGCAGCCAATATAATCAAAGAACCCGCCTACCCACAGCATTCTCACTTCTGCCCTCTTCCAATGGGCAGAAGTTTTAAAAAAATCCTTCAGATTTACCAACCAGTTCGAGGACAACTTCTATCCCACTGTTACAAGACTCTTGAATGGATCTTTTATAATAAAGAGGAAATCTTGATCTCTCAGTCTTCCTGGTCGTAGCTCTTGTACCGGATTTGACTAGCTGCACTGCCTTCTCCTGGCAGCTGTAACACTGCGTTCGGTAATCTATTAGTGATTTTCTTTTTGTACCACCTTAATTACCCTGTTTGGAATTACCTGTCTGGATGGCATACAAAGCAAAGCTCTTCAACGTATCTCATGAGACAGTGATAAACTAATTACCAGTTCTTTCTGGTAAAAAATGTTATTATTTTTATTAGGTCATACAACATAGAGTAGGCCCTTCTGGCCCTTCAAGCTAAGCCCTCACCCCAGCAACCCCACAGCCCCAATTAACCCTAACTTAATCACAGGAAAATCACCGGCATTGGACCCTTTCCAGTTCGCTTATCACTCAAATCGATCCATTGACGATGCAGTAGCCTCTGCTCTCCACTCTGTCCTGTCCCACCTGGAAAACAGGGTCTCATATGTCAGACTGCTGTTTATAGACTTGAATTCAGTGCTCGACAGCATCATACTACAGAAACTGGTGGAGAAACTGTCCTCGCTGGGTCTCAACACCTCCCTCTGCGACTGGATACTGGACTCTTTAACAGTAAGGTCACAGTCAGTCCGTGTGGGCAGCAATGTCCCGTTACACTTAGCCTTGATGCCCTCCCAAGGCTGTGAGCTCAGCCCGCTGTGGTTCACACTGCTGACGCATGGCTGTGTCACAGGATCCCGCTCAAACGTTGTCATCAAGTTTCCTGATGACATAACAGTGGTTGGCCTCATCAAGGATGATGACGAGACAGAGTATAGAGAGGAAGTGGAGCAGCTGATGGATTGGTGTGAAAAGAACGACCTAGGCCTGAACATGGAGAAGACAAATGAAACCACTGTGGACTTCAGGAAGGTGCAGACGAACCATCCCCCTCTGTGAAAACTTGGCTCCTATGTACAGAAAGTTAAGTGCACCAAGTTCCTGGGCGTTCACATCATGAATGACTTCACCTGGTCCCTTAATATCTCTTCCCTGAACAAGAAGGCAGAGCTGCGCCTCCACATCCTGAGAAGATAGATGCAAGCAAGGCTCTCCACAACCCACCCCCCCACCATCTTAACTGCATTTTACATAGCACCACTGAGAGCAACCTGACAAGTTGCATCTCCATCTGGTATGGGAGCAGTTGAGAATCAGATGTGAAGTCCCTACAAAGGACTGTGAGAACAGCTGAGAGGATTGTAGGGGACTTCCTACCATCCATTGGGGATATTTATCAGGAATGCCACATACACAGGTCCTTTAGTACGACTAAGGATCCCACCCATCCGTCCAGCATCCTCTTTGACTTTCTACCATCAGGCAGGAGACTACGATGCATAAAAACAAGAACAGTCAGGATGAGAAACAGTTTCTTCCCCCAGGCCATCAGGCTTCTGAACTCCCTGCCACATCATATTCAAGGTATGACTAGTTAATCTGTTCCGGTACAATAATTAATATTAATGCATTTAGTTTGTTATTTATGTGTGACTCATCTGTAGATTTTATACTTACCTTCATACGTTATCGTGTGTTATGTGTGTTATGTATACTACTGTGCTAGTTTGGAGAAACATTGACTCATTTCCATATACATTACATGGTTATAGACATTATATACGTGTATATATTCAAATGACAGTAAACTTGACTTGATGTGACTTGACTTTAATTTATAAAGACCAACTAACCTACCCAGTCCAGTTTTTCGACTGTGGGAGGAAATCAGAGCACACGGGGAAACCCTCGCATTCCGCGGGGAGGACGTACAGAGACTCCTTACAGAACAGTGCCACAATTGAACTCTGAACTTCAGAACTCCCTGAGCGATAAATGGCCCTGCTAACCACTATTCTACAATGCTCTACTTGCATTCCGATTAAGTCCTGGAACCCAACCTTTGTCATGTTAAGTGCCTCCATGGGGAAGTTGTGTCAATCATGCATGCCACACCTCTGGACATTTGGATGTTTCTGAGCAGAGTCCACACATTGATGGCCTTCCACGTGGGTCAGATATCCATCTGACTAATCAATCAACGGAAGAAATAAAAACTCAACAGGTTTTTTTAATGCATGTGCTAATACAGTTTGAAGTGGACACCAATCAGAACAAGAAAAGATTTAAAATGACATCTGGCAGAACTTAGAATTTTATTATTTAACTAGCTAAAAAGGAGAAGTTCTACAGGTAATAGATTCAATTGCATCGATTTGCACTTCTATCAAAGTTGTAATACTTTACTCTGAATTGGTCATTTGTTTTATAAGAATCTTAAAAAGGTGCATTTAATTCCAACCCCCACTGCCCTGCGGCAGACTAACAGTGATGAAACAATGGGTTCTTCAAGGGAAAGTCCTGAAGAATTTTGCACCCTGACCCTTAACTTTACGTCCAAGATGCCGAATGAACAAAACAGCAACTTTCAGTAATCTAAATAGCATCAGCATCATAAAAGAATAATGCCTTGACGTTTCCATGCATTTCAATTATTTCTTAACTGTTTAAAAGGTTGTTTTAACACACATAAATCTAAAAAAAACCAGAAACATTTAAAACTGTTCAAGATTCTTGAATAATTGGCAAGCTATCAAAGGCAATCAAAGCCCTCAACTCTGCACTGACCAAGGCCTAGTTGGTTACTAGGACCTCATAAGACCTCACTGCCCGACTCTAGGATTGCAAGGCTAAGGAAGATTAAACCAACGGTATGAAAATATATTTGTGAAAACATCTGCTGTCTCTTGAAGGGCATTTCAATTCCTTGATAAAACCAATAGTCTTTCATGCATTCATCAAGCCTGCAAGTAGTCAAAAAAATGGGCATGCTTTAATCAATAACAAGCACAACTGAATAACTGTGGACAGGATTTCTGACTAAATTAGAAGCTAAATATAAATTTTATTAATTTAAGTCAATTTTCTCTGTATTAATAAATGCACAAATTGTGTAGGGAGATCACTGGCAATTAATTTATTAATTTAAATTCTCATTAAGATCAATTTCTACTCTTTTATGAGCTGCAAGTTAAAATCCCTATAATTTTTCCTTCTCTATATCCTGTTGAGCCTACATTGATTCCATGGAGGGAAAGCAGGTGAAAAAGTATCGGACGCAGGTTTTATCAATTTCCTAAGGCATTTCCTAACCCTGCTAGATCACTGGTCAAAATTACTGTTCTCACACAAAATAAACTGGTCCATTCAGATTTTAACTAAATTTTAAAATCATTTATATGATTCCAGCCTCACACATCCAGGAGGGGCTTGGAGCTCTAGAGCTGTACCATTCAAAACGTTTTAGGCTTTCAAATCAATCTTTGCGTATGTTGAGCAAAGTTATGTCCTATGGGGCCTTCAGGGACAGATGGGTGATTAGATCATGGGTCTTTCAGACACATTTCTGAGAAACTTGGCAAATTTAAGGTCAGAGACGAGAAAGGTGGTGGAGATAAAGTAGGTAAGGAAACGTTATTATTTCCCATATTTTCTTTCAGGGTAATCTCTAGGGGTAATTCACAGCAACCAATTAACCTATTAACTAGCTCAGCATATCTTTAGGGTACAGGAGGGGTGCTACTTGTATGGCATTTGCAAATCCTCTCAGTGACTGCAGGGTTAAATTACTGTATATGCACACTCCACAGAGACAGCACCAGAGTCCGGGTTCGAACCTAAGGCAGTGAAGCTTTGAGGCAGCAGTCCTGTCAGACATACCTTTATTATTGCAGCGTTTTAATGCATACCACCTACTTCTTTATAAGTTTGTCAAGATTTGTACTTCAATAGATAATTTGGATGGATGTTGGCAACACAAGGGGGTGTAAGGATATGATCTATTTGTTCTTGGAACTCAAGAATCCTGAGAGTTCTTAACCTGATTATAACTTATTTACTTAGAGATTCAGTGCAGAACAGGCCTTTCTGCCCGACTGAGCTGTGCTGCTCAGCAACATGCTAATTTAACCCCCATCTAAACACAGGACAACTTTACAATGATCAATTAATGTACTAACTAGTATGCCTGCGGACAGTGAGAGGCATCTGAGGGAAACCCACGTGCAAACGGGATGAACATACCAACTTTCTTACAAAGGACACCAAAATTGAACTGCAAACTCCGATGCCTGAGTTGTAATAGTGTTGTGCTAACCACTAGGCTACCGTGCACTCCTTAGTCTTTAATTTACACAAACTCCTGTCAGCTACTTAAAACTATGTTTACTACAACAGAACAGAGCAAGTGTTAAAATACTTAGCTCGATATGCGTGGGACCCTCTCACTGTAGTACGCCTCCCGTTCTGCTGATACGCAGTGCCATTCGCAACCAGTCCATCGGTGAAGCCTCGAAGAACTACCCCCAAGCCTCTATTGTTATACTCTCTCCACTGATATGAAATGCTGCAGTAAGTGGACCAACACGTAGCACCAGCTCAAACCACTGATTCAGAAACAATCATCACTTGTCACCACTCTTCATGAATTCCACACATGTTCACCTAACTTTCATATTCCTGCCATTGTCCCCGCAGTAGTAATCAAATTTCTGTTACATTATCATATTTGTACGTTAAAATGTTCCATATGATACTGTATATACCTTGTTACCATAATTCTGATCAGATATGACACTTTCTTTCACATTGCCTAACTTTTGGACAATCTTCAAGCTAAATCCAGATAATTATTTTGGCTCTCCTGGGTGGAAAGGTTCACAACAGTTCAACTGGACATTTTATTTCTTTTTTAATTAATGGAGGATTATTTCTGGAAAATCCTCTGGAGAAATTCAAGGTCATGAATTTGAGTAGGTGCATCACTGTTTGAATTCTTCTAGGTATATCAGAATCTGGTGCATTTAAACTATTAACGTTCATAATACTGTTGGTCTTTGTATATATCACTAATAAGACTACATCTATTGTTGCCTATCTTTATATACCTTGAGCTAAGATTGTGGGACTTCTTCTGGAACCTACTAGTGATAGGTTTTCTGAGATGAGTAGCTTTGAGTCTGTCAAATCCTCTGGGTTGAAGGAATATTTTCATCCATTAACTCAATCTGAAGAGAAATTCAATTGACTCCTTTTTCAAACATCAACATCCAATATTTTGATGGTTAATTCCACCTCAATGATCCATTGTATCTAGCTACAGAAACAATCGTCATCAAAATATTATCTAGCAATCAGTGAAAATCAATGTCATGACTGCAGTCTCAATACCGGTAAAAGCATCAATTGGTAGTCAAGGAATTAGGGTGCCCTGCAGACTGTGATATTAGCATTGCTACCAAGTTTGGTCAATGAGTCAGAGGTGGAACCTCAAATTAACTCCAAACATAATCAATCAGGTAATATTTTTGAGCAACTTCACTCTACTTCATTCCATTGCCCAGTTAGTTCTTATTGCATTTACACTTAAAAAAAACAAAGCAAACCCACATCAAAGGCTTTGAAAGCTCCAAATGCAAATAATGCATGGGAATATAATCGTCACAATGGCTGTGTTACCAGACTGGTAATTCAAAGCATATGACTAACAGGGCGTTCAACTTTAGATCCCACCACAGCAGTTTGAGAATGTGAGACCAATATAAATAATATGGCAACAATAAAGAAGTGAGATTGACAGGAAACTCCAAGTGGGTCACTGATGTCTTTACCCAATTGTCAACTGTGCTTTTTTCTATAGATGCTGCCTGACATGCTGAGTTCCGTCAGAATTTGTGTGTGTTGATCTACAGGTGCTTCAGGTTTTACGGTCTTGTGGTTGACCTCCAAAGCAGCCCAGCAAACAGTGTGGTTGTATAAAACTGCGGGAGGATCCAGATCAAGGCCCATTACCCTGACAGAGGGCAATGAGGGTTGGCCCAGTAAATACCAGCTTCACAGGCAACACCTATGTCCTGACAATGAATGTGACAAACCTGTCCTACGTGTTCCAGTAATCTCTGTACACTATTAATGCCCAGGGGCCATGTTTCATATTAAATGCGAGGATTCTTCTTCAGAGGCAATATTTTGGGGCAAGTGGCACTGAGGCTGAGGCCTTCTTTGAGCTATGTGTGCGATCTCTGTGACGATTTACCCTGCTGTATGTTGAACTGAGGTAGAGGCTATGGGCCTGATCCAGCTACTCCAAGCTACGTATCTGTGATTTCTGCAATGATTTGCCCTGCTGTATGATGAGCTGAGGATGAGGCTATGGGCCTGACCTAGCTGCTCCAAGCTTCGTGTCTATGGACTCACTTTCATACTGAACACCACAGCTTGCTTTTATTGCTCGCAGGATATGTGTTTTTTTAAATCTCTTTCTCTGCGCATTGGGCGTTGGTCTTTTTTAATGAGTTCTTTCTTTGTGGCTGCCTGTAAGCAGACGAATCTCAAGGTTGTATAATTTATGCATACTTTGATAATAGATGTACTTTGAACTTATTTTGCTACGATGCTGATTGAGAGCATTTCTCATTGACGTAAGTTAGTGGGCAGTGTCCCAGCTTCTTTCCTTGCACGTGAGTTCTGCCCAGCAAATCACATTTAGTGTTTCAGCCTAGGGCGATGATAATATCTTCTATACAGGCTTTACTATGAGATAGAATAATAATAGGAGAAGAAATGACTAAGGCCTGACACCTTATCTCACATCAAAATTACATTACCTCCTGGATCACTGGATCCCGTCAAGTGTCACCCTGCAGTGACTAATGAAAACATCATCAAAATCTAGACAAATGGGCATTTCAAGCTTACTATTCTACACAGTGTAGGGCAGGAACTTATCTAAGTTGTAAAGGGCGGTATATTTTAATGAGTTAACTCATTGTCCAGACTTGAAGCAAACTTAATTCAACAGGGGTCTATCAATTCAATGAAGGTTTTGCTTTGCACGAAAAAACAACTCTGGTGACAGCATGACCAAAGAAAATTCTGTTACAAGCTACCTGGGAGCAAGACAAATAGCATTTTATAGTTACAAATAAATGAGCCTACTTTCTGACGAAGTGAGTGGGAAAGGCTGCTTACTGATCCGGATGTGTGATCTTGCTGCAAGCTTCTCAGAAATGAGAAAATCTTGCTTCATTCATACCTGTCTGGCTTTTAACACCGGGAAGTGGGCTATTTGTGAAATGTCATGTACACTGGTTTAATATGTAACCCTCTCACCGTAGGCTCATACTGAGTTAGCTATTACTAAGAATGCAAACTATCAGCAACATAGCTCTACAATGCATGGGAGTAACAATGAAAAGGCTATTTCCAATAAATAAACATGTCTAGGGTAAATATGATTCAGGTAAGCACAAACATAAAAGTTTGAACATCCATTAAAGGGGAAATGAGGCTATCACTTGTATGAACACTGATACACCCATGCAAATTTACTGTTCGCCAAGAAGCAATAATTTAACTCACACCAGTATAAACTTAAATCGAAATTGTATTGACAAAATATTTTAAAATAACAAATACAATAAAGAAAAGGGCCCATTACACATATATTAGCCGATAGTGTGCACATAATCATTGAAGCTCGTTGTCGTATAGTCAATCCGGTTTGCTTCACTGTGTCTATTCACAGTACCAAACAATTCTGTCTGAAAACACAGTCTAAGCAAAACATAAATAAATATACGTGTAACATCCAAGGACAAGGTGTCAAACTTTCTCCGAAGATGTGTGGTAACTAGCTAATTAAAGGTTATCTGTATATTCTCTTTGAGACCAAAGTCCGCATGAGGATTTTTGGACAGCAGTTTCTGTCCTTCTAAATGTGTTTATGTTCTTCTGCTATGCTTGTTGTCCATTTCCATTTTCCTCCATCTTTCTCCTTCTTCCTCCAAACCCCCTGCACTCTCTCCAGAAAATGGCTATCCCCGATCCCTCAAAAAATGTTCTGGGAATTCTAACATTCTAACACTGGCCAAATGTTAACAAGGTTTGTCCAAGATGACCTATCTGGGCAAGGCAGCAGCAGCCAGTTCAATAGTAATGTGGTCAGCTCTGAGCCTCAGAAAGACAGGGTGAAGTCAGGCAGAACAATAGTCATTGGGGACTCGATAGTTAGGGAGACAGACAGGAGATTCTGCGGCAGTGAAAGAGACGCCAGGATAGTGTTTTGCCTCCTGGGTGCTAGGGTCCAGGATGTCTCTGAGCTGTTGCAGAATATTCTTGAAGGGGAGAGTGAGCAGCCAGAGGTCGTGGTACATATTGGTACCAATGACATAGGCGGGAGAGGGGTAGAGGTCCTGCACAGTAAGTTTAGGGAGTTACGAAGGAGGCTGAAGAGCAGGACCTCCAAGGTGGTCATCTCCGGATTACTCCCAGTGCCACGAGCTGGGGAAGGTCAGAACAGGAAGATAGCGCAGACTAATGAGTGGCTGAGGAGATCGTGCAGGGGGCAGCATTTCAAGTTCTTGGATCATTGGAACCTTTTCTGGAGAAGGGGTGACCTGTGCAAGTGGGACGGGTTGCACCTGAACTGGAAGGAAACCAATATCCTGGGAGGAAGATTTGCACATGCTATTGTGCAGGGCTTAAACTAGATTTTCATGGGGGTGGGAACTGAAGTGAAGAGGCAGAGGATGTGGTGGTTGGCTGACAAGTAGAGACAGCTTGTAGGGAGTTTGTGAGGAAGGATAGGTAGATGATAGAGCAAAGATGCACTGAGCCAGATGTGTCTATTTTAATGCAAGGCATCTCATGAACAAGGCGGATGAACTTCGAGCATGGATCAATACGTGGAACTATGGCATTGTGGCCATTACAGAGACTTGGATGTCTCCGGGGTAGGAATGGCTGCTGAGTGTGCCAGGCTTTAGATGTTTCAAAAAGGACAGGGAGGAAGACAAAAGTGGTGGGGACATGGCATTGCTAATCAGAGCTAGTATCATGGCTGCAGAGAAGGAGGAAGTCATGAAGATATTGTCTACTGAGTCAGTGTGAGTGGAAGTCAGAAACAGGAAGGGGGCAATAACTCTACAAGGTGTTTTTTATAGACTGCCCAGTAGTAACAGAGACATCGAGGAGCAGATGGGGAGGCAGATTCTGGAACAGTGCAATAATAATAGGGTTGTTGTCTTGGATGATTTTAACTTTAATAATATTAACTGGCATCTTCTTAGAGCAAGGGGTTTAGATGGGGTGGGGTTTGTTAGGTGTATTCTGAAGGTTTCCTGTTGCAATGTGTAGATAAGCCAACTAGAGGACAGGCTGCACTTGATCTGGTACTGTATTGGGAAATGAACCTGGTCAGGTGTCAGATCTTTTGGTGGGAGAACATTTTGGAAGTAGTGTTCATAACTCTATCACCCTTACCATAGCACAGGGGAAGGATAGGAACAGACAATTTGGGAAAACATTTAATTGGGATAGGAGGAAATATGATGCTATTAGGCAGGAACCGGAGCATAAATTGGGAGCGGATGTTCTCAGGGAAATGCATAGTAGAAAAGTGGCAAATGTTCAGGGAACATTTGCATGGCATTCTGCATAGGTATGTTCCATTGAAGCGGGGAAAGAATGGTAGGGTAAAAGAACTATGCTGTACAAAGGATGTAGAAAATCTAGTTAAAAAGATAAAAAAGGCTTACGAAAGGTTCAAGAAACTAGGTACTGTTATAGAGCTCTAGAAAGTTACAAGTTTGCCAGGAAGGAGCTTAAGAATTAAATTTGGAAAGATAGAAGGAGCCATGAAAAGGCCTTGGCAAGCAGGATTAAGAAAAACCCCAAGGCATTCTACAAGTATGTGAAGAGCAAGAGGATGAGCCATGTGCGAATAGGACCGAATAGGTGCGACAGTGAAACGGTGAGCATGAAGTCAGAGAAGGTACTTCATGAATGCTTTGCTTCATTATTCACCGGGGAAAAGGATCTTGGCAATTGTGGGGATGACTTACAGCAGACCGAAATGGTTCTGCATATAGACATTAAGAAAGAGGATGTGCTGAAGCTTTTGAAAAGGATTAAGTTAGGTAAGTCATCGGGTCTGGATGAGATATACCCCAGGCTACAGTGGGAAGCGAGGGAGGAGATTGCTGAGCCTCTGGCAATGACCTTTGCATCATCAATAGGGACAGGAAAAGTACCAGAGGATTGGAGGGTTGCAAATGTTGTTCCCTTGTTCAAGAAAGGGAGTAGAGATATCCCAGGAAATTATAAACCAGTGAGTCTTACTTCAGTGGTGGACAAGTTGTTGAAGAAAATCCTGAAAGGCAGGATTTATGAGGATCTGGATAGACATAATCTGATTATGGATAGTCAGCTTGGCTTTGTCAAGAGCAGGTCGCCCCTTATGAGCCCAAATGAATTATTTGAGGATGTAACAAAACACATTGATGAAGATAGAGTAGTGGATGTAGTGTATATGGATTTCAGTAAGACATTTGATATGGTTTCCCATGCAAGACTCATTCAGAAAATAGGGAGGCATGGGATCCAAGAGACCTTGCTTTGTGGATCCAGAATTGGCTTGCCCACAGAAGACGAAGGGTGGTTGTAGGTGGTTTGTATTCTGCATGGAGGTTGGTGACCAGTGGTGTTCCGCAGGAATCTGTTCTGGGGCCTCTCCTCTTTGTGATTTTTATCAATGACCTGGATGAGGAAGTAGAAGGATGGGTTAGTAAGTTTTCTGATGACACAAAAGTTGGGGTGTTGTGGATGGTCTGGAGGGTTATCGATGCAGGACATCAATAGGATGCAGAACTGCACTGAGAAATGGCAGATGGAGTTCAACCCAGATCAGTGTGAAGTGGTTCATTTCGTAGGTCAAATTTGAAGACAGAAAATAATATTAAAGATAAGACAGAGAGATCCAGGGGTTCATGTCCATAGGACACTCGAAGCTACTGTGCAGGTTGACAGTGTTGTTAAGAAACCATGTGACTTAGTTCAAGAGCTGTGAGGTAATGTCACAGCTATATAAGACCCTGGTCAGACCCCACTTGGAGTACTGTGTTCAATTCTGGTCACCTCACTACAGGAAGGATGTGGATATTATAGAGAGAATGCAGAGGAGATTTACAAGGATGTTGCCTGGATTGGCGAGCATGCCTTATGAGAATAGGCTGAGTGAACTTGGCTTTTCCTCCTTGGAGCTGCGGAAGATGAGAGTGACCTGATCGAGATGTACAAGATGATGAGAGGCATCGATTGTGTGGCTAGCCAGAGGCTTTTTCCCAGTACTAAAATAGCTAACATGAAGCGGCATAGTTTTAAGGTGCTTGGAAGTAGGTACAGGGAGGACATCGGGGCAAGTTTTTCCATACAGAGAGCACTGGGTGTGTGGAATGGGCTGCCAGCGATGGTGGTAGAGGCGGATACAATAGGGTATTTTAAGAGACTCTTAGATACGTACATAGAGTTTAGAAAAATGGAAGGCTACGCGGTAGGGAAATTCTAGGCAGTCTCTAGAGTACGTTACATGGTCGGCACAACATTGTGGGCCGAAGGGCCTGGCATGTATTGTAGATTTCTATGTTCTAAGACAAATCCTGCCAGTTAATTCAACAACCTTAACTTACCAATCAACTGAAATACACAATTGTACAACGTAATTAAATTGCATTTAGAGAAAATCTGCAGTAAATAAAACACCCAACAGCATAACTATATTAATAAAGTAACGCATTGTCTTAAACCAGAGGTATTATAAATATATATCTATATTCACTCATTGGCTTACTTTATTAGGAACAGTAGTGGAGCGTGGTGTGGTTTTCTGCCACTGTAGCCCATTCACTTCAAAGTTCGATGTGACGTGCATTGAGAAATGCTCTTCTGCACACCAAATAACCATGAGATGCAACAGTGATGTTCAGAAGAGCATTTCTCAAGCTGACAGTTCGAGCCAGTCTGCTAATTTTCATCTGACCTTTCTCGTTAACAAGGCATTTTCACACACAGAGCTGCCACTCACTGAATGCTTTGTTTTTCACACCGTGCTCTGTAAACTCTAGAGACTGTTATGTGTGAAAGTCCCAAGAGATCTGAGATAATCAAACCATCCCATCTGGCACCAACAATCATTTCACAGTCAAAATCATTTAGGTCACATTCCTTCCCCATTCTGAATTTTGGTCTGAACAACAACTGGACCTTTGGACCATGTCTGCATGTTTTTATGCATTGAATTGCTGCCATATGATTGGCTGATTAGATATTTGCATTAATGAGCAGATGTACAGGTGTATCTAATAAAGTGGCCACTGAATGCAATTCCAATTATCTATAGCAAAATCATGTATCCTACATTTTCCTTTTGTGCTCTCCATTCTGTGGGAATTAAATTAGTGCAGGGAAGTGTGTAACATAACAAACTAATAGAAATAAGAAATCAAAAGAAATCCATGACTAAGCAAGTTGATTAGAGAAGCAGGAGGAAAAGAGGAATGCTATGAAATCAGAGCTAGGGAGATGAAGGGGAGGAAACATCTGAGAATTAGATTGAAGAAAAATTGAAACAACATACAGTGGCATGCAAAGGTTTGGGACCCCTGGTCAAAAATTCTGTTACTGTGAATAGCTAAGCGAGTAAAAGATTACCTGATTTCCAAAAGCCAAAAAGTTAAAGATAACACATTTCTTTAATATTTTAAGCAAGATTACTTTTTTTTATTTCCATCTTTTACAGTTTCAAAATAACAAAAAAGGAAAATGGCCCGAAGCAAAAGTTTGGGCACCCTGCATAGTCACTACTTAGTAACACCCCCTTTGGCAAGTATCACAGCTTGTAAACGCTTTTTGTAGCCAGCTAAGAGTCTTTCAATTCTTGTTTGGGGGATTTTCGCCCATTCTTCATTGCAAAAGGCTTCTAGTTTTGTGAGATTCTGGGCCCTCTTGCATGCACTGCTTTTTTGAGGTCTATCCACAGATTTTCAATGATGTTTAGGTCAGGGGACTGTGAGGGCCATGGCAAAACCTTTAGCTTGCATCTCTTGAGGTAGTCCATTGTGAATTTTGAGGTGTGTTTAGGATCATTATCCTATTGTAGAAGCCATCCTCTTTTCATCTTCAGCTTTTTTACAGATGGTGTGATGTCTGCTTCCAGAATTTGCTGGTATTTAATTGAATTCATTCTTCCCTCTACCAGTGAAATGTTCCCCGTGCCACTGGCTGCAACACAAGCCCAAAGCATGATCGATCCACCCCCGTGCTTAACAGTTGGAGAGGTGTTCTTTTCATGAAATTCTGCACCCTTTTTTCTTCAAACATACCTTTGCTCATTGTGGCCAAAAACTTCTATTTTAACTTCATTAGTCCATAGGACTTGTTTCCAAAATGCATCAGGCTTGTTTAGATTTCCTTTGCAAACTTCTGATGCTGAATTTTGTGGTGAAGACACAGGAAAGATTATCTTCTAATGACTCTCTCATGAAGGTCATATTTGTGCAGGTGTCACTGCACAATAGAACAGTGCACCACCACTCCAGAGTCTGCTAAATCTTCCTGAAGATCTCTTGCAGTCAAACAGGGGTTTTGATTTGCCTTTCTAGCAATCCTACGAGCAGCTCTCTTGGAAAGTTTTCTTGGTGTTCCAGACCTCAATTTGACCTCCACCGTTCCTATTAACTGCCATTTCTTAATTACATTATGAACTGAGGAAATGGCTACCTGAAAATGCTTTTCTATCTTCATATAACGTTCTCCTGCTTTGTGAGCATCATTTATTTTAATTTTCAGAGTGCTAGGCAGCTGCTTAGAGGAGCCCATGGCTGCTGATTGTTGCGACAAGGTTTGAGGAGTCAGAGTATTTATAAAGCTTTGAAATTTGCATCACCTGGCCTTTCCTAACAATGACTGTGAACAAGCCATAGTCCTAACAAGCTAATTGAGGTCTGAGACCTTGGTAAAAGTTATCTGAGAACTCAAATCTCTTGGGGTGCCCAAACTTCTGCATGGTGCTCCTTTACTTTTTTTTTCACTCTAAAATTGTACAAATCAAAAATAATACACTAATCTTGCTTAAAATGTTGAAAAGAATGTTTCATCTTTAACTTTATGACTTTTAGAGATCAGTTCATCTTCTACTCAACTATTCACAGTAACAAAAATTTTGATCGGGGTGCCCAAATTTTTGCATGCCACTGTACAAACTGAAAATCAATATATAATGCTTTCATGCACCCATAATAAAGAACCTTAAAGTGCGTTCTAATTGGCTGCAGTTCGCCAGCATGGGACCCACAGTCTGCATTCAGTACTTTCGTTCTCCATTCAGTCAAATTTATCTTCTCTGAATCAGGAGGACTGAACCTGTTGGCCCAAACACTGCCGGGGCAAAGAAACTATGCACTGCAAGTCAGCAGGGACAACAAAGAGGCTTAGGGGTTTGATGCTGCTGTTGCTGTTCTTCTCTGTGAGGTATGGGGTTGGGGGTTTGATGTTATTGTCACTATTTTTCATGAGGGATGGGGTTGGGGCTTGGGGTTTGATGTTCCAGCTGCCATTTTCCATGTGGGTAATCTGTTAGCTTTTGTGCAAGGGAGGGAGTGGGGGATTTGGGGTTTGTGAGTTTTGGTTCTTTTTCCTTTTCATGTGGGGAAGGGGGTTGAAGTTTTTACTTTCAACAACTCCATGTTTTTTTTCTCTATATTTCATGGCTATCTGGAGAAGATGACTATCAGAGTTGTATTGTACATGCATACTTTGATGATAAAATGAACCTTTGAACCTTTGAACCATGTCATGGAATAATGTGAATTGGGCAGAATAAGCCGCACCCACAAAACTCCTCAGCAGATGCCTTGCCTTCATCTATACTTTCTCAAATCAGCAAAGGTTTCTTAAAAGTTCCTGATATTTAAAAACAAAGACTATTAAAACTGAAATTAACAAATTATTTTTTAAACACATGCTAAGATTCCTACTTCACATTTTACTCGAGTCAATTAAAAGTCAAAACATTAAATAAATATATAATTGATATATTTTTTTAAGTAGCTTCCTTTCTTGAAGTCCAACAATGTCTGAAATCACAGATCATAGGCCGGGACTAATCTGGTGCAGCAACTTTGTGTTATGCAGGGGATTTGTAGCAAAGTTCTGTGCCAGCAGCGGATGATGTACAGAGCTCAGCAAGAAACTGGTCACTAGAACACAGCTGGTCGTCATTCAGGTAAAATATCACGATGATACAATGGTGAAGTTATGGGCTAAAATTACAGAAGCATGAATTAAGTATTGCAGTGATAAGAGTCCAAATCCACCATGGCTGCTGAGGAATTTAAATTCAGTAAATAATCTGGAAAATTAAATGTAAAATAAAACACCAGGACAACCCTCAAAGCGGGTGGTGTACAACTGAGAGGGAATTACCTTTGGAGTCCTCAACATTAGCCCTGGTCCCATAAATTTTCATGGCATCAGGTCAAGCATGAGCAAGGAAACCTCCTCCTTACTCCCCTCCTCCCTGAAAGATGAACCAGTGCTCCTCCTTGTTGAACAACACGGGGAGGAAGCATTGAAAGCAGCAGAACAACAGTGTGAACTCTGAGTGAGGGACTGGGAATAGCTTGGTAACACCATCACTGACCTAGGTGGCTGCTGAGCTGCCAGGTTGTTTTGTAAGCCAGCATGAATTCCATGGCCTCCATCTATGCCGCAAGGAAATTTTAAATATGATTTTATCATAGCCTCGGTCCAAATATGGACAAAGATTCCAGTTTCAAGTTTCAAGTTTATTTATCGTGTGTACATCGTAACATACAGTGAAATGTGTTATTTGCATGAACAACCAAAACACCTGAGGGCGTGCTGGGACCAGCCCTCGAGGGTCATCAAAAATTCCAGTGCCAACATAGCGTGCCCGCAATGCTCGGCTGAACAACACAGAACACAACAAGCAACAAATCAACGACAGCAAAACAAGCCCCGTACCTCCCTCCCACTCACACACATACACAGCCCTGTAACCCCAGGACAAACCAAAGAGTTGAATTCCAGATGTGAGATAAAAAGAAACAGCAAAGGAAGATTAGAAGATTAATTTTATTTGTCACATGTACGTCAAAGCATAGGGTGAAATGCATTGTTTTCATCAAATCAGATCAGCGAGCATTGTGCAAGTGTCACCTCACTTCTGGCGTCAACATAGCATGGGCACAACTCACGAAATTTAATCTGCATATCTTTTGGAAGTGTGGGAGGAAACTGGAATACCAGGAGGAAATCCATGCAGTCACAGGGAAAGTGTTCAGACACCTTATAGACAGCAGTGGGAATTGATTCCTAATCTTATGTCTGGCACTGTAATAGCATTATGCTAACTTCAACCAGGAGTGGCATTATATCAACTCTGATGTTAGTGGGAAATGGTTGACACTGACGAAGGTCACTGTGGGTGTCAAATTTCAATCATCCCAGTCCCAGGACATTACTGGGAGAAGTTCATCAGGGATTTGTCTTGAGCCCAACCATCTCCAGTCACTTCATTTACATTCTTTCTTTCATTGTAAAGTCAGAAGAGAGAATGCTCACTGCTTAATGTTCACTACAGAATGCTCAGACCCTCCTACGAAGCTTGTATTCAGCAATACCACTACAAAATTCATGGGTTGATAAATAACAAATAAAAATTGCAAGCAGTGGCCTTCTCTAACAAAAGGGAGTCTGACTACTTGACATACATTGGCAATAGCATGACTGTGTCATCACCTACATCATTGGCATCCTGGTGGTCAATGTTAACCAGAAGTTTAATTGGACGAGGCACATAAATGTGATGGCAACAACTGGTCTGTGCTGCATATGCTGTGATGAGCGTCTTATCTGTTTAATTCCCTAAACTTCTCCATTATCTAGAAAGGCATGCGTTAAGAGTGTAATGGGACACTCTCCACTTAGCTAATTGAGTGCAGCTCCAAGAACTCAATACTAACAAGGCCTGATCAGACCGCTTGCTGTGAAGCCATTCCAGCTTCTCAAGCATTCATACCAGACAACCTGGCTACAGTCCGTACCATCCATTAAATGCTCTGCATTTCCTCACCTAATCAATTCTGACAGAACATGGGACCTCTATCATGAAGACGGATTAGGACCAGCATCCACATGTTCCTCACCAAGTCACACCCTTAAGAAAGTATGACACAGCAACAGGAGCAGGCCGTCTGCCATGTTAAAACTGCTCCACCATTCAATACGGTCATGGCTGATTTGGCCTTAGGCTCATCTCTACCTACTCTTCTTTTCCTTATAACCCTTAATTCCCCATACTATGCAAAAAATTAATCTAATTGCATATTCAATGACGTAGCCGCTACTGTTTCCCTAGGCAGAAAATTCCACAGATTCATCACTCTCTGGGAATTCTAGTTCCTCCTAATCTCCATCCTAAATCTACTCCCCTGAATCTAGAGGCTTGTTCCCTTGTTCTAGTTTCACCTACCAGTGGAGGCAACATTCCTGCCTCTATCTTATCTCGTCATCATCATTGAGATTAAACCTGGACTATTTACTATTATTCACATTATATTTCGGTGTTGTATTATTTGTCGAGATTTTCCTTTTATACATCTAAGCACCACGTTCCCAAAATGCCTTTGGATCCTACAGATCCCCTGTGGAACAATTCCAAAATGACATGAAATCTAGGAGTTACACAGTACATTTAGAGGTTGCTTTCACAACGAAAACAAGTTGCCATAACTGAAGTTCAGGCAGAGGCAACGTATGAGACATTGTTTCACTCCTGAGCACTGCATTATTGACATTTCTGTGTGTATTTATGAGACTAAACCAGGAGATAGCAAGGTGCAAAATCAAATGGCTAAAAGGACTCAGATCCCAATGCAAGGTCCCAACGCGAAATGTCACACATCCCTTTGTATCCACAGATGCTGCTTGTCGTATCGAGTTCTTCTAGCAGTTTGTTTTTGCTCTAGATTCCACTGTGTCTCCATCTCTTTGTGCATTGACATTTTCTGCCTTTCTCTGAAGAAAAACTTTGGGATAAAATCTAATCTCGTATTACCTTTTCCTTTTCTAACCAAAGGGCACTTCAGCAACTTAAGTACCTCTGCAGATGCTCTGAGGAATCAGCTGGCTCACTGATCAATCTGGAGAGTTTCTTGTATGCAGGTTTATATTTAACTTAACTTCTGGGCTAAAGTTTTTATTTGCATGTTGTGGCCATTTGATACTTAAAATAGTTGGTAGTTGATGGGCATCCAGTCAAGATGGCATAGGGCATACAACGCTTCCCCAGTCAACATCTTCCAGATATCCCATGAAAATGTTTTTTTTTACTTCTCTTATGCCTATTTTTCATCTTAAATGTGTTCCTGGGACTGTAGAGCCTGCGAGTTATAGTTTGGACATCAATTAAGTGATCCAACGCATTTCTGTCTCCAAGAAGATTCTGGCAATCGAGCGCGTACTCGGACGGCCTTCAAGTAAAAAAAAAATTCGAGACAGGGTGTGAGCTGATGTTCAACTCCATTTCGCCAATTACAGCTTCCATTAATTGTTGATTAAATCATCGAGGGAGATTGAGACACTGAGGTAAATGCAGAAGGCGAGCGAGAGTTCAGCACCTCAGCACCGACTGCCTTGCTTTTGATCGCAGCCAGAGAAGGCGATTGTGAGCAGCCTATCACTGTGTGGCTCAGTGTGGCAGGCAGGAAGGCCTCTCTGTCTCATGTGACGTCCATTTCCTTCGGTGAACATTGAGTGTATCAGAGGATGGTATCGTGGTTCTATGCTTATGGATTGGACTAGTGCGTTTATAGACTGTAGGCTTTCTCAGACTTATGCTTCATATATTCTATGTTTTTTCCATTTTGTTGTGCAAGGGGAGGGGGTTTGGGGGTTGATGTTCTGTCAGTTTTTTTGTGCAGGGAGAGGTTGTTTTTTTGGGGGGTGTCAATGTTTCTGTTCTGTTTTGAGCCTGGGGGACAAAAGTTTTGAGGGGGTTGATGATCAGTTTGCCACACTTTTTGGTGCGGTGGGGGATGGGTTTGGTGTTTCTCTCTGACCGACTTTCATGTTCTTTCTTTGTTTCATGGCTATCTGGAGAAGACAAATCTCAGAGTTGTATATGGGTACACGCTTTGATAATAAATTAACTTTTGAACCTTTGAACATGTGTGTCTGCAGAAGCAGAAAAGGAGGTTAAAGTTGTACATAATCCTTACAGAAACCTTTCTACATGTATGTTCAGTATGTTAGGAGGAATACTGAATAACTTTAACAGACTGTTTTGTGCACATGATTTGGATTCTTTTTTAATAAGAAAGGAGATTCAACAATGCTGGGCTCCAGGTGTAATGTGCTACTCGGTAAGATTGCAATTTGGAGAAAACTCAGCCTGAGATCTAAGGCCCACTCACATCTAGCAGGACTGCATGCTGAGAGAGCAACCTCCTCAGATTTACTCAGTACTTCTCATGCATCTGTCCTTTAGAGATACTGGAGCCAGTATTTGCCTCC
This sequence comes from Mobula birostris, assembly GCF_030028105.1. NCBI lineage: Eukaryota > Metazoa > Chordata > Chondrichthyes > Myliobatiformes > Myliobatidae > Mobula > Mobula birostris. The sequence continues at coordinate 49,449,777 of NC_092392.1, read as the reverse complement.
AGCAGCCAGCTCTCCGATGTTATGGGAACACACTGACTGATGTTACTTGTTTTTCTCAGGCTGGATCAAACACCAATTGCTGAGCGCTGCTGCAATGTAAAGCAGCCAGATGACAACATATGTTAGGGCTGATGGTGAAGAACAAATACCTATTATAAAAGAGCTGAAAAAATATTTAATTGTCAGTTGAACCTTGCCAGCTTAACCAGCTTTCAAAAACTCATTCTCTAAATGTCTATTACATACAGAAAATAAGTTAAAAATACAAAAACCAAAAGTAAAACAATTAAGATGATTAAAATTAATAATTGTTTAAAAATATAAACTAGAAAACTTTGAAAAACAATTAGAGATATTTAGCATATTATCTAATATTCACCGTATCTTGCTTGTTCGCTCACTTGTCTTCATTCAGTCAATCTGCTGTTACTGCCCCAGGTCTAAACCAGTGCAGATTGGGCAGCGTGATCCCCCATTCAATATGCATCAACATACATTCTCAATCTGCTTTTGAACTCCATCCAGAAATCCAGTTCCGGAGTGCAGTCAGGACAGTGCCAGCGAAGAGCAGCCAGAAAGTTTGAAATATGAGTGCAAGTCATAGAGCCATGAAAACTTACAGCACGGACTTCAGAAAGGTGACTTCAGCAGACTACATGACAATCCTCATTGTGGGGTCAGAGGTGAAAAAGGTGAGCATCTTCATGTTCCTGGATGTCAACATCTCAGGCAAACTACCCTGGGTCCAAAACATTGATGCAATCATGATGAAGGCACACCAGCGGCTATATCTCATTCAGAGTTTGAGGTCTGGTATGTCAACAAAGCCTGTAGGAAATTTCTACAAAAATGTGGTAGAGAGCATTCTGACTGATCACATCACTGCCTGGTGTGGAGGTTCTGATGTCCGGGATCAGAAAATGCTACAGAGGGTTGTGGATTCAGCCACCTCCATCACAGGAACATCCCCCGAGGGCATCTTCACAAGGCAGTGCCTCAAGAAGGCAGCATCCATCATTAAGGACCTTTGCCATCTGAGACAAGCCCTCTTCTCATTGCTACCACCAGGGAGGAGGTACAGGAACGTGAAAACACACACTCAGTGTTTTACAAACAACTTCTATCCCTCAGCCATCAGGTAGCTATTGGCCCATGAAACCTTGAACCTTGTTATACATCCATTGCAATATTTAATTAGTTATAATATCTTGTTTTACGGCGGTTGGCATCCAGCTTAATGGTTCATTACCGTAATTAGTTATAGTAACTTATACAGCAGTAATTTTTAAGTCTTGCTGCCGCTAAACAACAAATATCAGTGATAATAAACCTATTTCTGATTCTGATTCTGAAACAGGCCTTTCAGACTGGCAAATCCATATTGATCATCAACCATCCATTTACACTAATCCTATTCCGATTCTCCTGACATATCCATCAACCTCACCAAATACTACCATTCTTATGCAGGGATCCTGAACTTAGTAGAACCAATGCAGAGATGTAGCTGAAGATTTGCAGTAACGACTCAACCCCATTTGTTGCCAGTGGGAACTGCAGAGAGTGGTACGGACAGCCCAGTGCATCTGTGGACGTGAACCCCCCTCCATTGAGGACATTTACAGCAGCAGGTGCAGAAAGAAGGCCTGGAAGATCATCGGGGACACCAGACAGCCCAACCATCAACTGTATCAGCTGCTTCCATCTAGCAAACGGTACCGCAGCATTAAAGCCAGAACCAACAGGCTACGGGACAGCTTCTTACCATAAGCCATTAGACTTTTAAATTCATGTCTTTTCATTGTGACGGAGTCATAACGCAAAGATTTTTACCCCCTCACATTGTGGAATGGATGTAAGATTTAAATAATTTCTAATTCTAGATGAATCTATTGTTTAAATGAGAAGCTGATTTACAAATTTTCTTTGTTTGAGCTACACAACGAGTTTGTGCATGTTACAAATCACAAAGATAATACAGATTCCCTGTATGGAATTCATCCAATGACATGTGTTGGGATGAAGGTTTAAGAACTGAATGCTCAGCTGAACTTCCTCACATATTGTGAGTCTGTGGAGGATTAAGAAGAGGAATTAGCCTAATGGAAGGAAGATAACAGCAAGATCAAAGCAACAGTTACTAATGAAGCCAGTAATCTCAAACAGTCAGAACAACGAACACAAGGGGGCAATCACTCTACTGCCCACAAATGACATTCTAACCCTAATGCTTAATTGGGACAGTAGACTTATGGTTATAACTATTGGATATCTTTAGGTGCATACAGTGACCACTTTATTAGGTACAGGAGTGGAATCTGGTGTGGTCTTCTGCTGCTGTGGCCCATCCTCTTCAAGGTTCAACGTGTTTTTCATTCAGAGATAGTCTTCTGCATACTACTGCTGTAATGCATGGTTATTTGAGTAATGGTCTCCTTCCTGTCAGCTTGAACCATTAACAAGGCATTTTCACCCACACAGATGCTGCTCAATGGATTTTTTTTTGTTCTTCACAACATTCTCTATAAACTGTTGTGCATGACAATCCCAATAGATCAGCAGTTTCTGAGATACTCAAGCCATCCTGTCTGACAACAACAATCATTCCACAGTCAAAATCGCATTTCTTCCCCAGTCTGATGTTTGGTCTGAACAACAACTGAACCTCTTGACCATGTCTGCATGTTTTTATGCATTGAGATGCTGCCACAAGATTGGCTGATTAGATATTTGCATTAACAAGCAGGTGTGCATATTTACCTTAAAAGTGGCTACTGAATGTATATCTACACTCACCATTGCGGAAACTTTTTAAATTTAATAGCTCTTAATGTGAATGTTCTCATTTATTTTCAATTGGAGATGTTCTAAAGATCCAGTGGTGGGATCTAGGAGTTAGGTACATTTTCAATGGCTAATGAGTAATGTCTTAAGGCACCAAAATTGTTGTCCTTAAATTGTACCTCAAAAGTCTTGAATTACTTTGCATTGAATGAGATATGGTATTAACTGGCATCTGCAGCAGCCAATAACGCACATAATCCTCCCTGCTTCAGCATGGTTGCTGACAAGATTTAGATGGGGCTGCTCAGGCCTTGCTCCTCAAATGAGACCAAAGGTTTGCCACAAGTTCAAACCATTCAGGGGGATTTGCAGACAGAAGGACATTTGAAGCATGGCCATGTTTGACCAATTTATTGGATTCCTTCCTCAATAACCTTTGATGTAACACCAAATCAAATTGTTTCCGGAAATCCAACTATAGTACAACAAAATGCTATAGATAAAGGGTGACCTGTAGTTGTATTATCCTTGGATTTCCAAAAACCATTTGGTTTGGTGCCACAATGAAGGTTTTTTGGGAAAGTAGAGCCTTTGATGCAGGCAGTAACTTATTGGAATGAATAGCAGATTGGCTGGCTAACAGGAAAATCAGAGTAAAGGTACATTTGGTTGGCCAGATGTAACAAATGGTGTACTACAGTGTCAGCCTTTTACAATTTATACAAGCGACTTGGAAAAAGGTAATGAAGGAATGCTGCCTGCACTTGCTGATTAGACAGCAGAGTGAATTATGAGGAGAAAGTCTGATGACTGGAAATAGATATAGATAGACCAGGTGGGTGGACAAAAATCAGGCCAATGAAGTACACAGTTGGAAAATGTGAAATTACTCACTTTAGTAGAGAAAACAGAAAAGAAACATTAAGTGTTTGAATAGACACGGACTGATTGGGGATAGTCAAAATGGCTTTGTGTGTGGTAGGTCATGTCTAACCATCTTTTAGAGTTTGTTGAGGAAATTTGATGAAGGCAAGGTGTTTGGCAATGTTCTGAATAGGAGGTTGGTCAAGAAGGTTCAGTTGCTTGGCATTCAGGATGAGGTAGTAAATTGGATTAGATATTAGCATCACAGGAGAAGCGAGGGAGTGGTAGTAGATGATTGCCCCTCTGACTGAAGGCCTGTCATAAGTGGTATGCCGCAGGGATTTGTGCTGGGTCCACTGTTGTTTGCCATTTATATTAACAATAATGTAGGAAAGTAGATCAACAAATTTGTGATGCCACCAAGGTTGGCGACGTGGTGGACAGCTCGGAAGGCTATTAAAGCTTGCAGCAGGATCTGAACCAGCTGGAAAAAATGGCAGATGGAATTTAATACAGACAAGCTTGAGGAATTACACTTTGGAGGACAAACCAGAGTAGGATTTACACAGTGAGCAGTAGGGCACAGAGGGATATGGAAATACAGATCCATAATTTCTTGAAAGAGACAGCTTTTGGCACATTGGTCTTCATAAATCAAAGTACTGATTACAGAAGTTGGGATATTATGTTGAAGTTGTATAAAACATTGGCAAGGCCAAATTTAGAGTTTAGTATGCAGATCTGGTCACTTACCTGCAGAAAAGAGTCCAGGGAAAATTTTCAAAGATGTTGCCAGGATTTGAGGACCTGAGTTGTAGGGAAAGGTTGAATAGGTAAGGAGTTTATTTCCCAGAGCGTAAGAAAACAAGGGGTATATAAAGTTATGAGGGGTATAGGTAGGGTAAATGTAAGCAGGCTTTTTCCACTGAGGTTGAGTAAGAAGAAAACTAGAGGGTGAAAGGTGAAGTATTTAAGGAGAACATGAGAGGGAACTTCTTTACTCAGAGGGTGGGAAAGTGTGGAACAAGCTGACATCGGAACTAGTGGATTCAGACTTGATTTCAAGATCTTTAAGAGAAAATCGGATAGGTACACATATGGGAGGGGTATGTCCAAGTGCAGGTCTATGGGAGTAGGCAGATTAACAGTTCAGCATGGACTAGATGGACAGGGGCCTGCTTCTGTGTGGTAGTGCTCTATGACTCTAATTAATTGTCTAGATGGTGAGGGATTGTGGAGCTCTGAAAGGAATCCGGGTGTTCCAGCGTATGATTCACAAAAGGAGATCTAGATGCCAATTCACAAGTGGAGTTACAGCAAGTAATTAGGAAGGCTAATGGAACGTTACCATTCATTGCAAGGGAAAATTAATATGAAAGCACAAAAATTATGCTTCACTATGTGGAGCATTGATGATGCTGTATGCTGTACTTTGATTTAATCTAAGACCAGAGAGCACAGCTTCAGAATACAAGGACATCCCTTTGGAACAGAGATGAGAAGGAATTTCTTTAGACAGAAGATGCTAAATCTGTGGAATTTATTGGCACAGCTGGCTGTGGAGGCCAAGTTATTGGGTACATTTAAAGCGGAGTTTGATAGGTTCTTGATGAGTAAGGGTGTCACGGGTTACATGAAAAAGGCAGGATAATGGGGTTGAGATGGAAAATAAATGACAGAGCAGACACGATGGGCTGAATGGCCTAATTCTGCTCCTTGGGTGTGTCTTATGGTCTTATTATCTTAGAGATCTCCTTATTCTAGGAAGGATGTAAATACAGTTCAGAAAAGAGTTCCAATATCCCTTGGTTCTCAAGGAATATTGCAACTCTGATAAAGAAGAAGAGGGAGTTGTATGAGATGTATAGGAAACAGGAAGTAAATAAGGTGCTTGAGGAGTATAAGAAGTGCAACAAAATACTTAAGAAAGAAATCAGGAGAGCTAAAAGAAGACATGAGGTTGCCTTGGCAGTCAAAGTGAAGGATAATCCAAAGAGCTTTTACAGGTATATTAAGAGCAAAAGGATTGTAAGGGATAAAATTGGTCCTCTTGAAGATCAGAGTGGTCGGCTATGTGCGGAACCAAAGGAAATGGGGGAGATCTTAAATAGGTTTTTTGCGTCTGTATTTACTAAGGAAACTGGCATGAAGTCTATGGAATTAAGGGAAACAAGTAGTGAGCTCATGGAAAATGTACAGATTGAAAAGGAGGAGGTGCTTGCTGTCTTGAGGAAAATTAAAGTGGATAAATCCCCGGGACCTGACAGGGTGTTCCCTTGGACCTTGAAGGAGACTAGTGTTGAAATTGCAGGGGCCCTGGCAAAAATATTTAAAATGTCGCTGTCTACAGGTGAGGTGCCGGAGAATTGGAGAGTGGCTCATGTTGTTCCGTTGTTTAAAAAAGGATCGAAAAGTAATCCGGGAAATTATAGGCCGGTAAGTTTAACGTCAGTAGTAGGTAAGTTATTGGAGGGAGTACTAAGAGACAGAATCTACAAGCATTTGGATAGACAGGGACTTATTAGGGAGAGTCAATATGGCTTTGTGCGTGGTAGGTCATGCTTGACCAATCTCTTAGAGTTTTTCGACGAGGTTACCAGGAAAGTGGATGAAGTGAAGGCAGTGGATATTGTCTACATGGACTTCAGTAAGGCCTTTGACAAGGTTCCGCATGGGAGGTTAGTTAGGAAAATTCAGTCGCTAGGTATACATGGAGAGGTGGTAAATTGGATTAGACATTGGCTCAATGGTAGAAACCAAAGAGTGGTAGTAGAGAATTGCTTCTCCAAGTGGAGGCCTGTGACTACTGGTGTACCACAGGGATCAGTGCTGGGTCCATTGTTATTTGTCATCTATGTCAATGATCTGGATGATAATGTGGTAAATTGTATCAGCAAATTTGCTGGTGATACAAAGATTGGAGGTGTAGTAGACAGTGAGGAAGGTTTTCAGAGCCTGCAGAGGGACTTGGACCAGCTGGAAAAATGGGCTGAAAAATGACAGATGGAGTATAATACAGACAAGTGTGAGGTATTGCACGTTGGAAGGACAAACCAAGGTAGAACATACAAGGTTAATGGTAAGGCACTGAGGAGTGCAGTAGAACAGAGGGATCTGGGAATACAGATACAAAATTCCCTAAAAGTGGCGTCACAGGTAGATAGGGTCGTAAAGAGAGCTTTTGGTACATTGGCCTTTATTAATCAAAGTATTGAGTATAAGAGCTGGAATGTTATGATGAGGTTGTATAAGGCATTGGTGAGGCCGAATCTGGAATATTGTGTTCAGTTTTGGTCACCAAATTACAGGAAGGATATAAATAAGGTTGAAAGAGTGCAGAGAAGGTTTACAAGGATGTTGCCGGGACTTGAGAAACTCAGTTATAGAGAAAGGTTGAATAGGTTAGGATTTCATTCCCTGGAGCGTAGAAGAATGAGGGGAGATTTGATAGAGGTATATAAAATTATGATGGGTATAGATAGAGCGAATGCAAGCAGGCTTTTTCCACTGAGGTAAGGGGAGAAAAAAGCCAGAGGACATGGGTTAAGGGTGAGGGGGGAAAAGTTTAAAGGGAACATTAGGGGGGGGCTTCTTCACACAGAGAGTGATGGGAGTATGGAATGAGCTGCCAGACGAGGTGGTAAATGCGGGTTCTTTTTTAACATTTAAGAATAAATTGGACAGATACATAGGTGGGAGGTGTATGGAGGGATATGGTCCGTGTGCAGGTCAGTGGGACTAGGCAGAAAATGGTTCGGCACAGCCAAGAAGGGCTAAAAGGCCTGTTTCTGTGCTGTAGTTTTTCTATGGTTTCTAAAAGGTTTATGGAACTAGAGTCGTAGAGTCTTAGAGTCATACTCACTGAAAACAGCCATTTGGCCCACTTTGTTCACAACGAACAATGCGCACCCATCTGAATGAATCCCATCTTCCAGCACTTGGCCTGTAGCCTTAAACTCTAGATGTTTCTAGTGTTCATACGGACATTCTCAAGTGCTGTCAGCAACACAGCTTTCACTGCTTTTTCTGGCAATACATTCCAGGTACTCGTCACTCTCCTGGTGACTGATACCAAAGCACAAGGCGTGACTTATGAGAAAAGTTAAGACTGGCTGGGTTTAAAGGAGTTTGCAAGGGTCTGCCTCATGTTCTGTCCTAGTAGTCTTCAACCTGACAGTAACAGCGATGATCTTTCTAACTTCCTGTAAACGCTCCCCTCTGTTTCTAGTCCCTTTCCCTTTGTTTTCCTTTATCCTTTATGCTGTCTATTTTCCCTTTCTGCTCTCACAACCTGCCCATCACCTGCCTCTTCCTCCATAGATGCTGCCTGACCTGCTGAGTTCCTCCAGCATTTTGAGTGCTGTTGTTGTTCTTTTCACTCCTCAGGTGGCAACCTTGCCGTTGCTTTAGCACTTTTGTCTGTTTTTTGTGAGACCACGTTGCTAGCTCAATACACAAGGAGCCGGCCGGATTCGAACCAGGGACCACTCACCACAGAGTCCGGTGCCAATGCCATGACACCACCAACTGGCTATTTTGTGCGCGCTACTCTAGATTTCCAGTATCTGCACTCTTTCTTGTGTTCATATCTGCGGATAAAAGTGAGAGATTAATTAATGGAAGCATGTAAGATTTTGAAGAGTCTTGAAAGAATGAATGGTGGAGAGCATATTTCTTCTTGTATAAGAATATAGAAACAGGGCTCACTATTTAAAATAAAAAGTGATCATTTATTTCAGGTAGATAGTAAGAGAATATTATTTATCTCAAAAGGTGACAAGCCTTTGGAATGTACTTTCTACTTTTAACATATCTAAGGGAGAGTTAGATTTTTTTTATAAGAGCAGGGAGAATGTTTATGGGGGAAGACTAGAATATAGAGAGAGGTTACAAACAGATCAGACAAAGAGGGCTTACTCCTGCTTCTAATTTATACCTTTGTATTCAACATTGAAAAATTGTCATAGCACCTTTACATCCATCTGAGCAAGCAGAACCGCAGGATGTCAAAAAAATGCTTTCCTCCTATAAGCTAAAGGTGAGCTCTTGATTTATTAATCTATCTCACATTGCCCTTGCACCTTAATGAATACCTGCACTGCTCTTTCTCTGTAACTGTAACACTATACTTTGCATTCTGTATTGGTTCTCTTTTGTACTAGTTTGATGTCCCTATTTTTTTTTCTTGGAACGATGTGTCTGGAACCGAAGCTTTTCACTGTGCCTCAGTACTCGTATAATAAGAAGCCAATTAGCAATAAGTAACAGCCATACAGAGGTAGAGGAGAGTGGTCGGGGAGAGGGCAGGGGTCCTTGCCTCATGCAGCCAACTCTTCTCATCTGCTTCCAACATAGACCATAGACCATAAAACATAGGAGCAGAATTAAGCCATCTGGCCCATCGAGTCTGCTCCACAATTCAATCATGGCTAATCCCTTTTTTTTTATCCTCCTCAACCCCAGTACCCGACCTTCTCCCCGTAATCGTTGATGCCATGTCCAATCAAGAACCTATCAATCTCTACCTTAAATACGCCCAATGACCTGGCCTCCGCAGCTGCATGTGGCAGCAAATTCTACATATTCACCATCCTTTGACTAATGAAATTTCTCCGCATCTCTGTTTTGATAGGGCACCCCTCTATCCTGAGGCTGTGCCATCATGTCCCAGCCTCTCCCACCATGGGAAACATCCTTTCCACATCTACTCTGTCTAGGCCTTTCAACATTTGAAAGGTTTCAATGAGATCCCCCCTCATCCTTCTGAATTCCAGCGAGTACAGACCCAGAGCCATCAAATCTTCCTCGTCTGATAACACTTTCATTCCTGGAATCATCCTTGTGAACCTCCTCTGGACCCTCTCCAATGCTAGCACATCTTTTCTAAGATGAGGGGCCCAAAACTGCTCACAATACTCAAGGTGAGGCCTCACCAGTGCCTTATAAAGTCTCAGCATCACATCCTTGCTCTTGTATTCTAGACCTCTTGAAATGAATGCTAACATGGTATTTGCCTTCCTCACCACCAACTCCACTTGCAAGTTAACCTTCATGGTATTCTGCACAAGGACTCCCAAGACCCTCTGCATCTCAGATTCCTAGATTTTCTCCCCGTTTGGAATATAGTCCACACATTTAGTTCTACTACCAAAGCGCATGACCATGCATTTTCCAACGTTGTATTTCATTTGCCATTTTCTTGCCCATTTCCCTAATCTGTCTAAGTCCTTCTGCATCCTACCTGTTTCCTCAACGCTACCTGTCCCTCCACCAATCTTTGTATCATCTGCAGACTTGGCAACATCTGAGATTCCAAGAGTGAATGATTCAACACTTGAATTAGTGGAAGGTCTCTCTCTTTCAGGTTTTTAGGGTTCAACTTCTACACACTCCAACTCACTGTACTTCACCGCGACAATTGCCTACAATACATCAGTTTAGTTAGACCATAAAATCATAAGACCAAACTTAGACCAAACAGCAAATTGAGTCTGCTCCACATTTATTTTCCCTCTCAACTCTGTTCTCCTGTCTTCTCTCCATAGGCTTTGACAACCTTACTAATCAAGAACCTATTAACCTCCACTTTAAGTATACTCAATGACTTGGCCTCCACAGTAGTCTGTGGCAATGAATTCTACAGATTCACTACCTTCTGGCTAAATAAAAAATCCTCTTCATATCTGTTCTAAAGGGACATCCTATTCTGAGGCTGTGCCCTCTGTTCCTAGCCTCTCCCACTATTGGAGGCATCCTCTCCAAGTCCACTTTATCTAGGCCTTTCAATATTTAATATATTTTGATGAGAGCCCCCTTCATTCTTATAATTTTCATTAAGTATAGGCCCTCACTCTCACGATCATTCTCGTAAACCTCCTCTGGACCCTCTCCAATGGCAGCATACAGATTATTACATACAAGGCCCAAAGCTGCCTTCAAATGCAGTCTATCTAATGTCTTATAAAGTATCAACATTACTTCCTTGCTTTTATATTCTGGTATTCTCTAAACAAATCCTAACATTGCGTTTGCCTTCCCTACTACTGACTCAATCTGCAAGTTAAGCCTTCGAGAACTCTGCACTATGATATCTCAGTCTATTTGCTCCTCTGATTTCTGAATTCACACGGCACTTGGAAAATAATCTACACACTTAATCCTTCTACCAAAGTGTATGACCATACACTTCCTTATACTGCCTTCCATCTGCCGTGTCTTCGATCAGTTTTCGAATTTCTCCAAGTCCTGCAGCCTCTGCTTCCTCAACGCTATCTCTAGGCTGCAGGCTTGGCCACAATGCCATCAGTTCTATCATCCATATCATTAGCATAAACTCAGTGGCCACGTTATTAGGTATAACTGTACACCTGCTCGTTAATACAAACATATAATCAGCCAACCAATCATGTGACAACAACTCAATTCATAAAAGCATGCAGACGTGTTCAAGAGGTTCAATTGCTGTTCAAACCAAACATCAGAATGGGGAGGAAATATGATCTAAGTGACTTTGACCGTGTCAGACAAGGTGATTAAAGTAGCTCAGAAACTGCTGATCCCCTGGGACTTTCATGCAGAAGAGCCTCGAGAGTTTACAGAGACTGGTGTGAGGAACAAAAAACTATCCAGTGAGCGGCAGTTATGTGGGTGAAAATCCCTTGTTAATGTGAGAGGTCAGAGGAGAATGGCCATACTGGTTCAAGCTGACAGGAAGGTGACAGTAACTCAACAATGGTGTGCAGAATAGCACCTCTGAATGCACGATATGTCAAACCTTGAAGTGGATGGACTACAGCAGCAGAAAACCATGAACATACACACAGTAGCCAATTTATTAAGTGCAGGAGGGGTATACCATTGCAGGATACCACTATTCATCAGCAGTCAACCAGAAAAGGTCTCCATTATTCCTACTTTTTCCTTTCTGCCAATCAGCCTATCATCTATTCATGCTAGTACCATTCCTGTAATGTCATGGGCTCTTATCTTGTTTAGCAGCCTCATGTGTGGCACCTTGTCAAAGGCCTTCTGATAATCCAAGTTAACAACATTCATTAACTCTTCTTTTTCTATCCTGCCTGCTACTTCCTCGTGGAATTAGAACAGAATTGTCAGGCAGCTTTTCCCCTTAAGGAAACCATGATGGCTTCTGCCTATTTTATCATGTGTCTCCAAGTATCCTGACACCTTTCCCTTAATAATGATTCTAACATCTTGCTAACAACTGGAGTCAAGCTAACAGGCCTATAATTTCCTGACTTTTGTCTCCCTCTCTTCTTAAAGAGTGAAGTGACATTTGCAGTTTTCCAGTCCTCTAGATCCAGTCCAGAATCTAGGGATTTCTGAAAGATCACTGTTAGTATCTCCTCAGTCTCTTCAGTCACCTCTTTCTGAACCCTGGGATGTAATCTATTTGGTCCAGGAGACTTATCTATCTTCAGACCTTTCAGTTTCCCAAGCTCCTTCTCTTTAGTAATAGTGACTACACTCACTTCCGCCCCTGACGCTCTTGAATTTCTGGCATACTGCTGGTGTCTCCCTCAGTGAAGACTGGCACAAAATCAAACTGTTCATCTGTCATTTCTATGTCCCTCATTATTACCTCTCCAGCATCATTTTCCAGAGAACCAATGTCCACTCTTGCTTTTATATTACTCTTTATTTACCTATCTGAGTAAATGTTGGTATCCTCTTTTATATTATTGACTAGCTTACGTTTATGCCTTATCTTTTCATTCCTTATTGATTTTCTAGTTTCCTTCTGTTGGTTTTTAAAAGCTTCTCAATCTCTAGCTTCCCACTAATTTTTGCTGCATGTTATGCCCTTTATTTGGTTTGTATGCTGTTCTTGACCTCTCTCATTAGCCATGGTCGCCTCCTCCTTCCTTATTTGATCCTACGTCTTCCAAGTTATTCCCAGAAACACCACCCATTGTTACTCGAGCATCATCTCTACTAATGTCCCCTTCCAATCAACTTTGGCCAGCTCTTCTCTCATGCTCCTGTGGTTCCCTTTACTTCACTGCAATACCAATACGTCTGATTTGAGCTTCTCCCTCTGAAACTGCAGGGTAAGTTCTATCATTGTATGATCGCTGGCTCCCAAGGGTTCCTTTACCTTAAGCTGCCTAATCAAATCTGGTTCATTGCTCAACATAATATCCACAATTGCCTTTTCCCTAGTGGGCTCAACCACAAGCTGTTCTAAAAAGCCATCTAGTAGGCATTCTACAAATTCCTTCTCTTGGCATCCAGCACCAATCTGATTTTCCCAAACTACCTGGAGATTAAAATTTCCTGTAAACATCATAACCTTTTTACTTACCTTTTCGATCTTCAATTATAATTTTTACCCACATCCTGGTTACTGTTCGGAGGCCTGTATATAACTCTGATCAGGATCTTTTTACTCTTGCAGTTTCTAAACTCTACCCACAAAGATCCCACATCTTCCTATCTTACGTCACATCTTTCTAAGGATATTTTTTCACTTTTTTACTAACAAAGCCACTCCATGCCCTCTGTCCATCTGCCTGTCCTTTCTACATCATGTGTATTCTTGAGAACCCAATTGCCCTACATTGAGAACATCTACCATAAACGCTGCTTAGGCAGGGCGAAAAGCATTATCAAGGATGCATCTCACCCTAACCATGGACTTTTTTATTCTCCCCTGTTACGTACCCTGTAACTGGGCTGCCAAACCAGCAGAAATGGATCACTCAGTTGGAGTCTGGATTACTAGAACTAAGCAAGTTTTATTAAAGAAGCAAGCAACACAGTACTCTAATCAAAAGGATAATAAATGCAACAGTTCAGCAATGATAAACACACACGTACACAGAATTAGGATAACAGGATCAATCAAGCTCTATCGTCGTCTAGGGGTAAATGACCAGTTTCAAAGTGACGCAAAGTTCAGTTCAATTGAGTTCAGTTCAGTTCACAGTAATCACTGCTGTAGATGGACAGTGGGGGGAAGGAGAGAGAGAGCAAAACGAATGAATATTCAAACGGCTTCCACACAGACCTTTGATATTCTTCGCAGTCAGCTTTCGGGCGAGCCCTTTGTGATGTCTTCTGAGGTCACCGACCGTGACCCCTCCATTTCCAGATTCGATCGTTTCTCTGCAGTGAACCTGGCACCCAGGCAAGGGCGGACACACACCAGGTTCCCACTGATCGTGCCTTTCCACCCTGTGCGTCTATGGCTTGGTCCCGCGACCAGCCTTTCAAAACTTCCCACCGACTTGTGGGAGACGCACCGCTTCCAGGGTCTCGTTACCTCGGGGTGTCGTGTGTGTCCTGCCTTAGCGAACCTGTCCCTTTTTATCCCCCTACTGGGGTATCGCCTGTCCATCACTTCAAACAGTTCAGGGTTCAAAGGGGGAGCCGATCTTGACAGTTCTCCTTCCGTTAAACTCTCCCGTCCCTTCATTAACATCTCCAAATGCTGCTCCATTGTTTTCCTTATCTCTCTTTCTCCTGAAGACAGGTGACAGACCAACTGCTGATCCCACTGGTGCCAGCATAGGCCAGCTAACATCTTAATCTATGTGTATTCTCGTCACACCCCCTATCCAGTAGGCGCTGCAGAAGCCTCCGCTGCTGCACCAGCAGGCACAGGAAGAGCTTCTTCCCTGAGGCTGTGACCCTGCTGAACCTCACATCGCAGCACTAAGCAGTATTGCACCCATATTGTACTGTCTCAGTACTTTTATATTTGTGTGCTGTAGCACTTACTTTTTATTCGCAGTTATTTTGTAAATAACACTATTCTTTGCATTTCTGGTTAGATGCTAACTGCATTTCATTGGCTTTGTATCTGTACCCGGCACAATGACAATAAAGTTGAAACTAATCTAATCTAATAATCTAATTAAGTTCCTAATGCTGATCTTCTTTCAGCCAGAACTCAGTGATGCCCACAACATCATAAATGTCAATTTTGAACCATACTACGCAATCATCTATCTTAATTCATTTATTTATGCACATTTTATTCCATATCTGTACTTTACCTCTAACTATATTTTATAAAATAATATTCTTTATTCTTTATAATTGTTGAATGTTGCTTTTTTGTTTCATGTTGCACCCTGACCAACATATCAAAGTAAATTCCCAATACATGTAAATGGTGAATGAAGTTAAGCTTTGATCCTTGATTGCATATACTGTGAGTATTCAATAATATAGATAAAATCCAACTGCAGAGCTCTGCCTCAAGGTTCGAAGTACAAGATTCAAGATTTTTTAGTGTCATTTGCAGTACACAAGTTTGATGGAGAACGAAATGATTGCTACTCTGTATCTGATGCAGCACCAAAAAAAATCACAATAAGATAAAGAACATAATAATAAAAATTTCACAATAAATATGAACACAAAAGATAGCTTACATATGAAATGCTCTGGTTCCGTTGGCTGCATAAGTCTAGGGAGAAGAATCTCCGGCCCTGCCAAACGTGAGAGATTGAGGTGCAAGCCCACCCCAAGCCCCCTGATTCTGTGGCTGCTGCGTGATTTGTTACTCTGTTACAAACCAGTCCCACAAAATAACAGACACACCACATACAATTAAACGATTTAGCTTTATCATTCTTAATTTGACTAAAGGGTTAGTAGAGAAAAGGCAAAAATAGAATAGGGCCCATTTTAATGAAGCAGTCTAATGTGCACAAGTTGGAGCTCACGGTTTCCCTTCGCCGATCTTCCTTCAATCTCCCTGGGCTTCTCCGGCTCTGGGTCGAGTCCTCCGAGCTCTTCCCACTGACATCTTCTCCCTTCATCTCTCGCCGAACAAAAGACTCAGCCCACCCCAATGTCAGGTACACAACACAAAAACACCTCCCTTCATTGGATGGCTCACATTCCAAATCACCGGTTATCTCTAACCTTAACCCAGACTCTGCTTCTACAGAAAGACCACTCTGTTAGCAGTGAAACATTTCCCAGGGAGTTACACATACATAGATTGACTGTCTGTCCACAAAAAAAATATTAGGCACAGGATTGTCTGTGCATAAGGTGACTCTGCCAGGAAATGATAAAGTAGTGGTGTTAGGGGTTGTGATGGGGTGGGTTAGTGGCTGAAGGTGTTGACCAGCCTTACTGCTTAGGGAAAGCAACTGCTTTTGAGTTGGAATGCGTTTGGATGCTACGTAGCCTCCTCCCTGAATAGAGTGGGACAAACAGTCCTTTAGCAGGGCGGAAGGGATTCTTCATGATATTACATGATATTACTGGCCTTTTTCCGGCACGTTTCTGTATATATGTCCTTGACCCCAATACTGCAGTGAATTATTAGTATAGATAATGTAAAGAAGTCCGGAATGTTATGAATATTATCTTCTGAGGAATCCTACCAATGGTGCCAAAGTGAGGGCAGCACCCAATGACAGAGGCATTGCCCTTCAGTCGCATGCCTGTTCAATTCCTT
Source organism: Mobula birostris (assembly GCF_030028105.1). NCBI lineage: Eukaryota > Metazoa > Chordata > Chondrichthyes > Myliobatiformes > Myliobatidae > Mobula > Mobula birostris. The sequence continues at coordinate 49,433,687 of NC_092392.1, read as the reverse complement.
CCCAAACATGAGATGTCACTGAGCAATGCGAAAGTGGCCCAGATTCCTCGTCTTCCACTTTATATTGCAGTGCCGCTGTTACTAATGTACCTGTCACAGTAATGTCTTATTCACTGTTTGTAGAAAATCAACCATAGATGAATGCAATTTTTTTGATGTAGGTATGAGGATTCCACGAGACAAGATGCACTGATCCGGCGAGTAAAACTGATAGGCACTGAAGAGATTGGAGCTAAGAGCATCCAAACTCGAAATTGCAATGCCAAGCATGCACGTAAACACTGAGTCAGAGATATACCCTGTAGAATGTATTCCAGCTAGATGCACTTACAATTTAACTTAAATATGAAAAAAGTATTACTCCTACTTTTATTCCACTATTTAGTGTTTGAGCTTCTGGCTTTTAGTGGAAAATCTGCACTTTAAAGTATTCATTGAATCAATTTAGAATGGACGCTATTTCAAACAATGTATGTCACTAGAAACGAACATAGATGCTGGAAAAATATTACAGTCTCAATGGGAATGGCAGGAAAAATGGACTGAGAGAGATAGTGATTTTTTCAGCTTGATTCCCTTCTTGTTATGGTGTGTATATATTCGCTTCCCCTATAATATCCAAGGAAAACTGTTAGCATAGAATTCGTAAGGAGCTGAATAATTTTAAATCTATGCTCAGTAATGATATGGATATGAACAGAATTTGCTGTTATACAGTATGTTGTATATGTGTTTTATGATAGCATCAAAACTCATTTTATTATATCAACATTTTGGCATTGTGAAACAGATTTTAATATTCATCACACTCATACACACAGACTAATTGTGAAGCTCTATTTGGTCCTGAAATTTAGTTCAAGCAAACAAAGCACTTTGAAGCAGTTAGCTAAATAAAATAGTGACATCTTATTGTTCAACCTTTGGTTTATATTTACTTTTAGGAAGGATTGTAAGCACTCTATCATCAATACTAGTGCATTTGTAAAGGGATCCAATTCTAAATCCTTTATTAATAATAAATCTAATGTTCTTCTCAGTCACTAATGCCCTACATTCTACCAATCACACTTTATATAGCTCACTATTTTAGCACAATAAAGAGGATATTTTTTATGGGCACCATCTTTGAATGAGACAATAAACCAGGACCTAAAAGCCTTTTCTAATAGCAATAACAGATCTATGGAACTATAGGAAAAGCAAGAAGTCCTGAAGTGTGCTCCACTTGCAGTACTATATTTTAAAACAATCTAAAAAGAGACCATTTGGTCAACAGAATCTATCTATACACACAGAACAACCCCGCTAACCACCAAAACAATTTTCCATTTAGCTTACTGCCACACCTTCTCATCAATTCCATCCAGAGTTTATCATCCCTATACATTCTCTGTTCAATTTATAGTGGCCAATTAACCTAGCAACCTTCTCTTGTCTGAGGAAACCAGAGCACCACGGGAACCCTCATGATCACAAGGAAAACTTACCAAGTCCACACAGCCAACACTGCAGGTCACGATTGACCCAGGTCACAGGAGGTGTGAGGCAACAGCTCTACTTGCTGCCAAGGGTGAGTTCTGTCCCATTGCTATCAGACTCTTTAACAAGAACTCTGTATATGATAAGATGGACTCTTGACCTCACAATCTACTGTGTTATGGCCTTGTACTTTATTGTTTACCTGCGCTGCACTTTCTCTGTAGATTTTACACTTTATTCTGCATTGTTATTGCTTTAACTTGTTCTACTTCAGTGCACTGTGCAATGATTTGATCTGTATGAACAGTATGCAAGACAAGTTTTTCACCTTATCTTGGTACATGTGACAATTGTAAACCAATATCAATACCACTACCCTCTATATCACTGTGTGGTACAGCAACTGCACTGTGCTGGACAGGAGGGCTTTACAACAGGTTGATAAACTGACCAACGAATCTCCAGCACCAGTCCACCCACCGTCCTACTCCCATCAGCAAAGAGGCTACGTAGCATCCACGCCAGGACCACTAGACTCAAAAAAGGTTACATCCCCCAAGCTGTCAGACTGATCAATACCTCCACCCATTATCCCACCGCGCTACCATCACATACGGATCACCTTGTGTCACTTTATATACACACAGAAACTTCAATAATGTGTTTTATAGCAGTGCATTTATATTTATTGTGTATTTTTATTTTTATTGTGTGCTTTATGCTTATTGTGTTTTTTGTGCTGCTTCCGATCCAAAGTAACAATCAATTCGTTCTCCTTTACACTTGTGTGCTGAAAAATGACAATAAACAATCTTAAGTCTTCCGTCCAATATTAGTTTTTCAATCAACGCCACTAGAATAAATTAGCTGAGTTTGTTGCCTCATTTACAGATTGTGGGATTATGCTTTGTATAATTGTTTGTCGCTCTGGTCCAGATGATGCTGGTGTCCACTCTTCAAAAAGTAATTAATTTTGTCCGGAGCAAATGATGAAGCTCTCACTAATTCAAAATATTTTTTGTCCTTGCATTACCATGATTGCAACTCAGAAATGCATGCTGGGCTTTTTTTCCCCTGAACATTAATTGTTACTTTTCAGTACAAGCTTGTATACTGCATGTACTGTGATTGATTGAAGGAAGCTTAAATTATTACTCTTTGTCAAATAGTTTATTCATCTGATTCTACAGAACTCTCTATTTAAAAGGGGAACTGATTGATAATTACATTCTGGCACTGTTCAGAAACAAGCAGTTTAAATAGCAAACCCAGCCTGGATGTTCTAAAAAGTGACAGGGAATTGTAAAATCCAAATGAATTTGTAAATGAAGCTGCAACAAATGAAAGCTTCTGTAATATATTAAATTTGATCTCTATTTGAAAACTACACAATTCTGGCATATATTAAACTTAGCAATGGTAATATCATTATTTAAATATTAATTCTGAAGTATTCTCCTCTTATTAATTGCAGGAATTTTAAATAAACAGGGTTTTTTATTAACCTTCTCAAGGAGGCAGTTTGTTTGAGAAACTCAGGTGATAATCCAGTAATTGCGTAGAAATAATAATTTACACAATAACCAGATTTAATTTTGAACCAGTCTAGAACAGTGTTATACCTTTCCATCTCACTCAAGTATATCTCAACAGATTTCTACTATAATTAATTATTATAAAGTGCAAGAATTACAGGTATATCAAAATAACAATTCTGTACACCCATGAAACCCAGCTGCTGTTAATGGAGGGAGGAATGTTGATCAGAACATCAAGTGAACTGGTATTTAAACAATGCTTTGGAGTCTTTCATGTCCACCTTACTGGTTGATTGACATCTCAGAAACATCTAATGGTGCTGTACACCTTCGTTATTGACAGCAGAGTATTGTTTTAGAGTCTGGTGTAAATGAACCAATATGCACAATCACAGCTGGAGGTGGTATTAGCCACAGAATCACTGGTGTTCCGACATTTCACTGTCAAATATCCAAAGCCAATTGGTGAACTTATCCTTATGTTTTCGGTTCAATTATAGATATTCGAACCACATTTTCCCAAAGCAGAAACAGGAGATGAACCAGATGAATCAAACTGACACTTTCTGATTCAGATGATAAGTCAGAGCCCTTGTTTTCATTTATTTTATTTTGTTTAGAGGTAGAGCGTGGAACAGGCCCTTCGGCCAACGAGTGGTACCGCCCAGTAACCCACCTGCTTAACCCTAGCCAAACCATGGGACAACTTACAATGACCAATTAACCTACTAACTGGTACAATTTTGGAATGTGGGAGGAAACCAGAGCCTATGAAGGAACGCCACGCGTTCGCAGGAAGAAATATCAGAACTGAACTCTGAATGCTGATGCCCCGAGCTATAATAGTGTTTCACTTAACCGTTTCATCACCACGATGCCACGCATTTGAAGGGTAAACACAAAATAATCTGCAGATGCTGGGGTCAAAGCAACACTCACAACACGCTGGAGGAACTCAGCAGGCCGGGCAGCATCTGTGGAAAAGATTGGTCGATGTTTCGGGCCGGAACCCTTCATCAGGACTGTAGGGGGAAGGGGCTGAGGCCCTATAAAGAAGGTGGGGGGAGGGTGGGAAGGAGAAGGCTGGTAGGTTCCAGGTGAAAAACCAGTAAGGGGAAAGATAAAGGGGTGGGGGAGGGGATAGGCAGGAAAGGTGAAGAAGGAATAGGGGAAAACACAATGGGTAGTAGAAGGAGGCGGAACCATGAGGGAGGTGATAGGCAGCAGGGGGAGGGGGCAGAGTGACATAGGGATAGGGGAAGGGAGGGGGAGGGAATTACCAGAAGTTGGAGAATTCTGTGCTCATACCAAGGGGCTGGAGACTGCCTAGACGGTATATGAGGTGTTGCTCCTCCAACCTGAGCTTAGCCTCATCATGGCAGTAGAGGAGGCCATTTGAAGGGAGTTCGAAGAAAGCGGGGAGGAGAGAAAAAGTAATTTTTGGGTCTCCTTTCAAACTACAGAAATTAATTGCAGGTGTCTCCACAACAATTTTCATCATCTCCCCCCAACCCCCACCCCACCAATGAGATAGAAAGTTTGGTTGGCTGTCTGTTAGAGAGGGAAATTGACTGCTATATAAGTAGGAGGCAGTTTGGGGGCAGCAGAGAATGGGCACAGGGAGGTCACAAAGGGAGGTGGAGAGACGTATCATTGGTGTGGGGTGAAAGGTAAATGGGGAGGAAGTAAGAGATTGCAGAAGGAGACAGCAGTCAGCAGTGAAGATTATGGATTGCAGAAGGTGATGGCCCATCAACCGGGGAGTCATCATTCCTGCTAGTCTTGCCCCTCCAACATTGCAAATGCCCTAGTCTCGTTTAACCAGGCCTTTTCCAACCATCAGTTACCCCGGAGTTGGGTTCAAATTGTTGGTTGGGTTTCCTACATCAGAACAGTTATTACACTTCTAAAGTATTATTTGATTGTAAAACACAATGAAATGCACAGAGGTAAAGGACCTTTGACAAAATCTATCTGTCGGCATTAGGTGCTTTAAGTACCACTACTTAAAGATTTAAGCTGCTTTCCCCTAAGCTAAAAATTCACCTCACACAAAACCATGGATGAGTTATTAACTACCAGTTGACATTTTTCCCATCTTTTTCTTTCACATCTCACAGACCACCTGATTAATATTTTCAATTACTTCTGAATTAGGACAATATTGCCTGACACATGTTCACCCAGAACTAGACTGAGGCTATCTTAACCCATTCAACACAGGTCCCTTCCAGACAGAAGATTATTGGTTTTGGTTCAATTAAAATGAACAAGCAGAACAGAAAGGCAAGTTACAAACCCACTGCATCACCCTGCTTCACCCATTTCTCTCTGAACAAGACGGTCAATAGGCCAGCATTCTTCCAGCCTTCCTAGTTTGAATAAATGGGATCTGTTAGGATTGGGATGTAGAATTTTTACTTCTCTTGAGTTTAACTTTCTTATGCTTGCTTGTATTTTTAAATAATCAATTATATACATTTAATTGTTCAATGAATTTTCTAATAGTTATGGTACAGTCATTTCTATATTTCTCTAGAAACTGCTTAGCTTTCGATAGATCTTATACTACTTAAATCTGGCTATGTTATAGGAATTCTTGTATCTTTAGTCTGAGTATTAAACAAACACGACTGCTTTTTCCTTTGTCTCTTCATTGTTCTTTCAAGTTCTCTTTTTTGTTCATTATCCGCTCTTGTTGCAAGTAATAAAATTGCTGTAAGTGTCAAGGTTTACGCCTCATTCTTGACTTCCAAAGAGCCTTTGTATCACAAAACCATCAGGATCCAACGGTACCATGGGTGAGCCCTCATAAATTGCAACATCACATTGGAAGACAGTGAGTGGTGGAAGTGGGGGCTCAACTGTGATTTTGCTGAGAGTGAATACTTATTTCCAGTCATGTAAACCCAGTTGTGGGTAATGGGTAGTGGGTAGTGGCTCCATATGTCACTACTACAGGGCATGACAACCCTGCCTTACATGAGTCCCGGGCTCAGTTGGCTCCGGCTGACAGTACCCGGTATGGGCCCCTATCCAGGGTTACGGATCCCACTGTCTTGTGGGTATCTTCGGGAGAAGAGAAGGCTAAGGAGTAAACCCTACACAAATCCGGAGTGGAGCCCCTAAGGCGGTTGGATGACGTATCTCGTCACCTCCCGGCAGCTCCTGCAGCCAAGCTGATGCCAAATGTACTGCTTCGCATTCCTTTGGACCACATCCACGAGACCAAGAGGGAGATCTTGATGTCTGGGCAGCCCAGGATCTCCATATTCATCGCCCTGGTCTGCGCCCCGGATACCAGGTGCATCCATTGTCTACTTAGACAGATGGAGCCATTAATTAATTAATTAATTAATTAAACCCAGTCGATTTTGATTATTCTGCAACTCTTCTTGTAATGGAAGGCAGTCTTTCAACAAACAAAAGAAAAAAAGGTAAGCAATTGGAATCAGAAGTTATCAATGCACATGTCTCATTTCAAATATCTTAGGCAATTATTGCACTTGATTGCTTTCTATGGTCCAGGTTTTTGCTAACAGATCTTCCTTAAATTGGAGAACACAATGACAAGGATTCAATATCAATAGAACTAGGTATTATCAATAAAACTATGTGAATAGGCAATGGAATTCGTACATGCAGTGCAAATTAAAGGACAGATCAGATTCAGATTCAGTAGGTTTCAATAGGTACATTTAATATCAGAGAAACATATACAATATACATCCTGAAATTCTTTTTCTTCACAAACATCCACGAAAACAGAGGAGTGCCCCAAAGAATGAATGACAGTTCATTTATTTACCAGATGTACATCAAAACATACAGTGAAATGTGTTATTTGTGCTAATAACCAACCTAGTCATTGATGTGCCGGGGCAGCCTGCAGGTGTCACCACTCATTCCGGCTCCAACATAGCATGACAGCATGACCACAATGTTCAGCAGTACAACACAAGCAACGACAACATTAAAAAGCCCCTTCTCTCTCTCTCAGACACACACACACACACACACACACACACACACACACACCTCCAACCCCAGGACAGGCCACTTCCAGACCTCCAACCTCCAATCACTGGCCAGGACTCATGGGCTCACAGGCACTGGGCCTCTGAATTCTGGACACACTGACACAGAGGCCGTGGTCATCAGGCCTCAACTTCCAAACTCGCTGACTTCAGACTTCAACTTTCGCAATTTGAACTTCAGTGTCAACCTAAGACTCGCCAATAACAGTAGCTTGAAGCAGGGGACAAAGCATGTCTCTTGGAAAGTAAATGCATGTAGCTGAACACCACATTGGTGAGACTGCTGAAAGTCCAAGCTGTGTTTTTTTTCTGTGAGCTCATTTGGTCAGTTCCCCTCATCGATCCCATCCCATCCCATATATAGATAAATAGATCAAGCTTACCATTCGACGAAGTTTAACCAGTGCTTAGAATATTGCTTGGCTTTGGGTGTGGGTATGGTAGGAAGCTCGAAAGCAATTATCTGCAACAATGGTGGTACTGTCAATTGCCATTTTAACATTTACTCAGTAAAGAAGTTTGTTAATATTAGCCTGCCATATTTACCAAAAAGTTTTCCAACAAAGGATACAACAATATGCTGCAATATAACAAAGAAGCTCCCATTTTGTTTCCCCAAACACAAGACGGCCACTGCTGGTCCCTCAAGGTTTACACTGGAAGTACGTTGGATTTAACAAAGCAGAATTAATTATTCTGCAACTCTGGCATTCATAATATGGATCTGTGATCAGAATCACAGTTACTGTAGCATGTTAAGGTCTAAAAGATGGATACCATTTTGATATGAATTACTCAGTTATGTTTTATTACTTACAATCTCAAAGGGACGATCAAGAAAGAAGCAAAGGGACAGCTTGCATTTCTAACATTGCCTCACATGACCTCAGAACACCTCAATTTGTTTGACGCCCAATGAAGTTATTTTGGAGGGTGGTCACAGTTTCAATGAAAGACGCAGCAAGCTTCCACAAACAACAAGGCGACAATGACTGAAAGATATTGACAGAGCCAAAGTATTAGCCAGGACACCAGAAGTAATGTACTATCCTTTAAGAGCTCTTTATCTTGTTATTTCATATTCTTGTTATTTATTGCTATTTATTTATATTTGCATTTGCCTATTTTGTTGTGTTCTGCACTCCGGTTAATCATTCATTGATCCTGTTGTAGTTACTATTCCACAGATTTGTTGACTATGCCCACAGGAAAATGAAACTTGTATATGGTAACATATTGCATTTGTACTTTGATAATAAAATTTACTTTGAACTCAGAACTTTGAAAAAATATGATGGCATATTCATATCCAATGTGAGAAAGTTTTGATTTATCCTTATCATATAGGCTTCCCTCAGTGGTGTGCAGGAGCTTCAGGTCTCTGAAGTGGTCTTCTTCAAGATGCCACTAGCGGTATGCAGCGAAGTTTTTCAGGCTGCTGACCAAATTTTACTTTGAACTTTGAACTCTGAAGTGGGGTTTAAACCTCCCGACTCAGGTAACAATGGATGGATAACGGTGGATAAAGCTGTCAACAAGCAGGCGCAGCCGGTAAGCATTCGGAAGAAATATTTTCAGGTCAGGCAGCTAAAGAAACGATCAAAAATAGGAAATAAAAGACAAGTAGACAGATGTCTTCTTAAAAAGAAAATAAAGCACTACAACAATTGTTCAACTGTTTATGGTGATTGGATTCATGTTGATTTTCATCTATTGCTCAAATCACAAAAAAATAGAAAATGGATTGTATGATTTATATTCAAACTTGTCCAGTACAAAATATTTTGAGATTCACTCATCTGTGACTTTTATTTGAAACACTGTAGTAGGCTGACAATTTATTCCAATTTGCTGTTACGTGCAGAGCTATTCGCTATAACTTGGACACAGTCCATTCTTATTTTCTACAATGCGCGTGTCTCCATAGTCCATCAATGTATCAATAATCCATCTGAAACTTTTAGGCCACATTGTCCTCATTGCCACATCTACCTTGCACAGCCCCTATCATTTCAGTTATGCTGGAGGTTTAGCTACTGTTTTTGCCTCTCAAGCAACTGTATATATATAGGAGTCAGTTTTCCAAATGAAACTCTTTCAGCAGATTCTGAGATCCACTCCCAACTGCAAAACATCCTCACACTCAGGCAACTTTCTGCTAACAAAGACCTTTGAACTGATTTTGAATGCCTCTGATGCTAATATGGAAAATGACTTTTGAAAACAAATTAATTTTGAAACACCATTAAGTTCAATGGTTCAAATTAATATCAGAGAATGTATACAGTATACAACCTGAGATCCTTGATCTTCACAGACATCCATGAAACAGAGAGAAAAGAGCCTCAAAGAATGACAGAAAAGTGTTAGAACTCCAAAGCCCCCTCCTGCCCCCCCCACACATAAGCAGCAGGAAAAGCATCAATCTTCCCCCCACCCGCTTCAGCAAAAGCATCAGCACCCCCCCCAACACCCACCAGGCAAGCCCCCAGACACCACGATCTAGAGTCCATCAAAATCTACTGTCTGTCCCAACACTTTGTCATCTCAAACAGGCCCTCTCTCTCACTGATGAGGGAGCGAGAGATATCGCTCCCACCACAGCAAGAGGGAAGGCTAACAGCTCGCTGTTTCGATGCTACCATCTGAAATAAATTAGCATTATCGATCAGCAGCAGCCTGGATGGTGGGGGTTCCTTGATGACAGACGCTGCTTTCTTCTGACTGCTCATCATCCTTCTCTCATCGTCAATCCATCATTCTCATACTGGCTCTCCGATTCACCACTCCCCTTCTCCGGCTATCTTCCCTCCCCACACACAGTCCTTATGCAGAGTTTCAATCTGAAACGTAGACAATTCTTTTCCCTTCCACAGATGCTAATTGACCCATTGAGTTCCCCCAGCATAGTGGTTGTTGCTCCAGATTCCAGCACCTGCAGTCTCTTCTGTCTCCAATCCTACTTTCCCACTCTCGTACAAACAATATGTTTTAGAGGATCTATCGTACAAGATCAAAGTATTAACAGATTTTGAAATAAACATCTGGTGCCTCATTAATGTGCTTTTAAAGGGAATGAAAATGGTGGATTTTATATCTCATCTCAAGATGCAGCAGAACTAAATATTTTGAAAGGTTGTTAGCAACTGATTTTCAAGTAGTGAGTGGAGATTTTAAATTGGGCTTACCTTGATCCAACAGTTTATCCATCCCAATATCCATTTAGTCAAACTGTGTAAGTCAATATATATTACTCTGCCACTAAATCATTCTCAGGATGGAACATAGTGCTGTAAAACTACTCTGAAAGCCAAGCTGAAGTAAATCATGATGCTTCTTTCTTACACAGAAAGTATTAACAATTGTTCCTGTGAAAAGTGCAGAAGTGGAACCTGGAAGGTGGAGGGGGGGGTGGGGTTCATATGTAAAGATGAATTTGATAGAAAGAGTTCGAGCTCACACTCCTACAGAGGCTATTAGCCCTAATTATAATAATTATAATTCAATGAAACTACCTGACTACAATGAAACATAAAGATTACAGTTTCCCTTTATTTATAATGCAATACACAGTTGTGTAGAAGATATGAAGATATAAAAGAAACCCATTGTTTCTTTTCTGTGGATTCAGCCCTTGTAGTTTGCAACTTAATGTAAGTGGTCTCACTCAAAAGTCAAAGACAGAAGTGCTATGGCGGCTGCAGGCATGGGGACATCTTTCATACTGCAACAATCATTGCATCAGAGGTTTCTCTCAGGCACAGTGGCATGGTGACACCCATCTTCTCTCCAGCCAAGCCTGTTGCATTGGGCATGCCAAACCAGAAATGAAACTGTTAAGTGAGTTCAGGCATTGACAGGCCAACACCGTAGAATTTTCTTTTGGTAAATTGGATAAATCAAACATAGATAATTAAAACTAATACAAAGGGAAATTAAATGGAGCTACACAAGAAGCTGCAGAGGAGAATAAAAGGTAATGAAGGTGAACACCAAAGAAATAATAATTCAGTAAATTTACAACTTCATAAAAAATCACTTACTCTGATTATTTTTGATACAAAGGTGATGCTGATGCCTTAAAAATATCTCCTTGCTTTTTTCTGTTTATCATTTAACCCTCTAGAGATATTAACATTTTGGAGGAGACTGTGGTGGTGGGGGGAGGGGGGGAGTGATTGAATTTGATTAGCACCTACTGTTGGTTAGTCATCTCAAAGTTTGGCTTTGGTTTTCAGGGGATGAAAACACACACATGGGGTAGAATGTTTTCTATTTTTAGAATTCCTGAAATTCTAGTTCTTAATCCCAAACTTTTGAAATGAACCTTACTTTCCTTTGTGAACATCTTTGGATACACTGTAGAAGCATGCGGAGGTATTGACTAGAAAACTATCAGAATTAAATATAATATCACCGATATACATCCTGAAATTTGTTGTTTTCCAGGAGCAGTGCAGTGCAATACATAAAATCTATAAATTACAATAGGAAATATATTTTTAAAATTATATTAAATAAGTGGTGGCAAAAAGAGATCAAAAATAGTGATATAGTGTTCTTGGGTTGGGTTATTTTCTACTCAGAAATCTGATTGCAGAGGGGAAGAAGCTGTTTCTAAAACATTGACTGTGTGCCTTCAGGCTCATGTACCTCTGCCCTGATGGTAGCAATAAGAAGAGTGCATGTCCAGGTAATGGGGCTCCTTAATGATGGATGCCTCCTTTTTGAGCTATCACCTTTTGAAAATGTCCTCAGTGCTGGGGAGGCTAGTGCTCATGATGGACCTGGCTGATTTAACACCTTTCTGCAGCTTTCCCCAATCCTGTGCAGTGGCCCCTCCATACCAGGTGGTGACGCAACCAGTTAGAAAGCTCTCCACAGTACATTTGTAGAAAGTTGCTAGAGCCTTCAGTGACATACCAAATCTCCTCAAACTCTGAACAAAAACTGATGTGCCTTCTTCGTAATTTCATCAATATCTTGGATCCTGGATAAAGCTTCAGAGATGTTGATATCCAGGAACTTGAAACAGCTCACTCTTTCCACTACAGATCCCTCAATGAGGACTGGTGTGTATTCCCTCAACTACCCCTTCCTGGAGTCCACAATTAAATCCCTGGTCTTACTGACGTTCAGTGCAAGGTTGTTCTTGTGACATTATTCAAACAGCCAGTCTAAATCACCCCTGTATGCCATAAGAACATAAGACAAAGGAGCAGGAGTAGGCCATCTGGCTTGTCGAGACTGCTTCGCCATTCAATAAGATCATGGCTGATCTGGATAGGTACATTAATGGGAGGGGTGTGAAGGGCGATAGTCCGGCAGCAGATTAATGGGACTAGGCAGCATAATAGCTCAGCATAGACTAGACAGGTCAAAGGGCCTGCTTCTGTGCTGTAGCGTTCTATAACTCTGTGACTTTGGAATTATTTTATTTTCACATGGATGATAAAATAGCATCTGATTAATAGATCCCCATTGATCCTTTAGCAGTTTTCAAGGCCATTTAGCCAAGTAAATGTCACAAAGTTCAGTTGCAATGAATTGTGTAATTTTGAATGAAATCGTTCATTTACTAGATGAATAAGAAGATTGCTAAGCACTTTCTAATCAACTTCTAATGTTGAGAATTAGTCTCTGTGATGGAAACTCATGTTATTCTACTTTACTTTCAACAAAATCCTAGAAAAATAGAATGATCAATTCGTCTTTTTCATCCATTGGGATTTCAGGAAAACTCCATGATCTTCTTTGAATCAAGTCAAGGCAATACTAATCTGAAGAAGTAGATTTGGGATTATTTTAATATTTTATCTCAAAGACCAACTTATTGATAATATATAGGAGGAATTTCTTTTACTAGAGGGTGGTAAATCAGTGGAATTTATTGCCACAGACATTTGTGGAGGCCAAGTCATTGGGTATATTTAAAGCCAGGGTTGATAAGCTGTTGATTAGTAAAAGCATCAAAGGTTACAGGGAGAAGACAGGAGCATTGGGTTGAGTAGGAAAATAAATCAGCCATGATCGATCAGCAGGCAGAGTGGGCTAATGCTGCTCCTACATCTTATGGTCTTACAGTCATATACTCCTTCAACACTACAGCAAAGTATTAGTTTAGATTAAGCATGGGAATTTCAGGGAAAGGATTGAACACACAACTTATGACTCAAAGTCATCACCTTAACAACTGAGATGAACTGACAGCAGACTTCTACATCAAGCAAAAACAAATGCAGAAGAATTCAGTTGGGCCCTTTGGCAACATATCTATACAATAGCCCACTCCAACTATTAACCTGTGCCACAATGTTCTGCTGAATGACATACAATTGCTTTTAATGTTCCATCCAATGCATAGACACTTGTTTTGTACATATGACATCAATCATTCATTAGGAAGGATGTTAGCATGTGACATGACAACGCCCACTGGAAGCAGGGAGATCTTAATATCATTCAGAGTGCAATGCCATGTCGACATCAGCAACTTGACACTGAAGCTTAATGATGTGCATAACATGATTTGTTCAACAGACACATGGGATCAACCATTCAGCAGGAAAGACCACCTACCTGTGCTATTTATGGGTGTAATCAAGAACTTGCAGTTATTGCTGATTGACTCCTAATGAATGTTGCTTTGATTTAACTAGTGCTCAGTGATGCTTTTCCTTAAATTGGCTAGTTTTCCATGAATGTGAGCCAAGTGATGAAAAGTCTTTGTCTTCAGCCTTTCAATAAAATGTCATGGTCCGGATCGGGGTCCCTTTAAATTTAGCTCATTTATGTTACGATCCAAACCATTGATTCCCTGTTTTCCCGTGTCCCTCGACTTTGGTGATTAGAAGCAATTAACATTCGGCTGAACCGGTAGTTTATAGTCTCTGGCTTTCAGCCGTGCGGGGCGGGAGCGTCTGCAAAGTCACCAAGGTACGGTGTGCCAATGTCATCTGGCCAGAGCAAGCCTTGTCTCCGCCCGAAGCGAGTGCCGGTAATTCACCTTTCCTCACGGAGCAACCCTGTCCAGTTACCTCGCCGAAGCGAGCCTGCAAAGTTTCCTCATCAAGGTGGGTCCGTCAGTTAATCCGCCGGAGAGAATCAAGAGCCGCTGTCTACTGTTCCGGGGCTGAGGCGAGAGCTCGGCACTACCCAGAGGTTCCAAGCACCACGTCCTGGCTCTGGCGGCATCCAAGTACCACGTCCATGTCCTGGCTCCGGCGGCATCCAAGAACCATGTCCACGTCCTGGCTCCAGCAGCGTTCAAGTACCATGTCAAGTCCTGGTCCTGGCGGCATTCAAGTACCATGTCAAGTCCTGGTCCTGGCGGCGTTCAAGTACCATGTCAAGTCCTGGTCCTGGCGGCGTTCAAGTACCATATCAAGTCCTGGTCCTGACGACGTTCAAGTACCATATCAAGTCCTGGTCCTGACGACGTTCAAGTACCATATCAAGTCCTGGTCCTGGCGGCGTTCAAGTACCATATCAAGTCCTGGTCCTGGCGGCGTTCAAGTACCATGTCAAGTCCTGGTCCTGACGACGTTCAAGTACCATATCAAGTCCTGGTCCTGGCGGCGTTCAAGTACCATGTCAAGTCCTGGTCCTGGCGGCGTTCAAGTACCATGTCAAGTCCTGGTCCTGGCGGCGTTCAAGTACCATGTCAAGTCCTGGTCCTGGCGGCGTTCAAGTACCATGTCAAGTCCTGGCCCTGGCGGCATTCAAGTACCATGTCAAGTCCTGGCCCTGACGACGTTCAAGTACTATGTCAAGTCCTGTCCCTGGCAGCATTCAAGTACCATATCAAGTCCTGGTCCTGGCGGCGTTCAAGTACCATGTCAAGTCCTGGCCCTGGCGGCTTCCCAGTTCTGAGTCAAGTCCTGGCCCTGGCGGTCTGTGATTCCTGTCCTACCCCCTTGTCTGAATCCCTTCTCTGCCTCTTCCGCCTCTAGCCCTCGTTTGCAGCCCCCATCTGCACTTCGGTCTAGTTCCATCACCGGAGCTAGATAGGTACTGCCTGGTGTTCATTCCTGTAGGTCTTGTCTTGTCTTGTCCTCGCCTCTGTGGGGTAGGTCAGGCCGTCTTGCTGTTGCCCCACCGGGAGTCATGTCTTGTCTTGTCTTGTCCTTGCCTCTGTGGATCAAGTCAGGCCATCTTGCCATTGCCCCACGGGGGTCATATCTTGTCGTGTCTTGTCCTTGCCTCCGTGGGGTAAGTCAGGCTGTCTTGCCGTTGCCCCATGGAGGGTCATGCGTCCCGGCCCTATGTCCTGTACCCAAGGAAGGGTCCCGGCTCTCTGTTCTGTGTGCGAGTCCCAGCCCTATGTCCTGTACCCAAGGAGGGGTCCCGACTGTGTTCTGTGTATGTGTCCATGGTTCCATGTACCTGCTCTCCCGAGACTGAGGCTCTGTGTTCCCATGTTCCTCCTCTCCCTAGCCCATGTCATGTCCATGCCTGGTTCTGGGGTCCAAGCCCGAGGCAAGACCCAGGTACTGAGTCCTTGCCCAGTCTCGGGCTCTGAGTCCATACCCTAGCCTCTTCATGTCTCCTCTAGTTCTGGGAGCTGATTCCGAGTCCAAGCCCAGACCCTTGGTCCCAGCCTAGTCGTAGTCCTCAGTCCTTATCCAGTTCGTTATTTCCTGCTCCTGCCTTGCTCTCCTGATATCAAACAATAAACTAAATTTAATTAACTTCACAAGATGTGTCTTGCATTTGGGTCCACCCTTGCTCCCTATGCCCCCGCCATTGTGACATAAAAGGCATTTCCCTTGAAACATGACTGAAAGAATAAACATAGGATATGCAGGCAGTGCAATCCACTAGAAAATGAGAGGAAGAAGAGCTTCCTGTAGGAATCCACAGGCACATGGAGTTTCGGGAAGTAATCCCCCTGCATGAAATCTAGATTAGGAGAGTTTGCACTTGAACATGAATATTCATAGTTTCACATGAAGTATGTCATGGATGCTTTCTGTTCCAACAAAGCTAAATATACACCTAATGGCTACTTTATTAGGTACACCTGTACACCTGCTTATTAATTCAAGTACCTAATCATCCAATCATGTAGGAGCAACTCAATGCATAAAAGCATGCAGACATGGTCAAGAGGTTCAGTTGTTTTTTCAGACCAAACATCAGAATGGGGAAGAAATGGGATCTAGGTGACTTTGGCCATGGAATGGTTATTGGTGCCAGATGGGGTAGTTTGACTATCTCAGAAACTGCTGATCTGTTAGGATTTTCACAGACAACCGTCTCTAAAGTTTACAGAGAATGGTGCAAAAAAAAACAAAAAATCTTCTAGTGAGTGGCAGTAGAGGTCAGAGGAGAATGGCCAGACTGGATCAAGCTGACAGGAAGGCAACAATAAATCAAATAACCACACGTTACAACAGTGATGTGCAGGAGAGCATCTCTGAACACACAGTATGTCGAACATTGAATCGCTTAGGCTACAGCAGCAGAAGACAACAAACATGCATTGAATGTATGTTATTATGCTTTTCCACCTAATAGAAGGGATCGTGTGCATTTGGCTTTGCAAGAAGTATTTGCCTTGTTGTGGTGCATGGGTTAATATTAGATGTCATCTCAGGGGAGTATCATACCTGGAAGAAACTCCACCCTCACAATCACTAGCCGGTATGTGTCATCAAAGTGAAATTTGAGTGATAAACAATCTGCTGGAGGAGCACAGTGTGTCAAGCAGCATCCGTGGGAGGCAAGCAGTTGACCAGGTTTCACAATCAGCACTCAAATTTCTTCACGCAAAAGCACTGTATCAGAAAATTTCAGTGTTTTCTACTCCTGATCAAGTAGGCAAAGGTAAATTGCAAAGGTACCATTGATACAGCTACCTGACACAGCCCTAGCTACCTGGGTTCAAACCTGACCTCTGGTTTAAACAATATGGAATTTGCATGTTCTCTCTCTGATCACAGGTTTGTTCTGGGTTCCTCTAACATCCCAAAGACATGAGTGATCAGTATATTAAATGGCCATCACACACTGTCCATAATATAAAGTTGAGTGATAGAATCAGGTGGGTGGTGAGGAGATTGTGGGGTCAGTCAAAGTGTCATACAAGAAGGATTAGTGCAGATACCTGATGGTCAGTGTGGACTCAGTGGGTCAAAGGAACTGGTTCAGTACCTAGTGACCTGATAACTCCAATTATAATATAATCATGATGTCCATTCTGGACACAATCTGTTGTTAATAATCCAATGGAGGCCTGGAAAGGATTCCAGAGCTTGATGGACTTGAAGAAAAGATGTGGGGAACTGTAAGATAGTAACATGGGATATATTTGGACATGAGGAGGGTAGTCTATGTTTAAAATTGTTGTACTTTGTCAGCAAGGCTAATAACAAAGGGTTGATAAAAGACAAATATAAATTATGTTGTACTTCTCATGAAAGGAAAGAGTATATTGCAAGACGAAATTCCCAAGAACCTGATTACTGCTGACGACGCGGGAAAACGCGATCTGCACAATGACGGTAAAACCAGTAATAATTAAATCAGAGGCTGCTTTGAAGATTCAGAAGGTCATCAATCTGCTTGTCAATTAACACGCACAAAATGCCAGAGTAACTCACAGGCCAGACAGCATCGATGGAAAAGAGGAAATGGTCGATGTTTCCGGTTGAGGCTGTTTATCAGGACTAGAGAAAGAGATGAGGAGACAGAGTAAGAAGGTGGGGGAGTGGAGAAAGAAGTACAAGGTGGTCAGTGATAGGTGAAACTGGGGGGGTGGGTGAAGTGAAGTACCGGGAAGTCAATTGTTGAAAGAGATAAAGAGCTGGAGAAGGAGGAATCTGATAGGAGAGGACAGAAGGCCATTGAAGAAAGAGAAGGGGGTGGAGCACCAGAGGGAGGTGATGGGCAGGTAAGGAGATCGGATGAGAGAGGGAAATGGGAATGGGGAATGCTGAAAGAGAGGAGATGGGGCAATTACGGGAAGTTCAGGAATCAATGTACATGCCATCAGGTTGGAGGCTACCCAGGCAGAATATAAGGTTTTGCTCCACCAACCTGAGTGTGGCTTCATCACGGCAGCAAAGGAGGCCATGGATCAACATGATGGAATGGGAATAGGAAGTAGAATTGAAATGGATGGCCACCAGGAGATCCTGGTTTTTCTGGTGTACAGCGAAGCAGTCTCCCGATCTACGTCAGATCTCACCGATACACTAGAGGCCACTCTGGGAACACCAGTTACAATATTTGATCACAACAGACTCACAGGTAAAGTGTCACCTCACCTTGAAGGACAGTTTGGGGCCCTGAATGGTAGTGAGGGAGGAGGTGTAGGCGTAGGTGTGGCTCTTGTTCCACTTGCAAGGATAAGTCCTGGTGAAGGGTCTCAGCCCAAAACATCAACTGTTTACTCTTTTCCATAGATGCTGGCCTGCTGAGTTCATCCTGAATTTTGTGTGTATTACTTTGATCGCCAGCATCTGCAAATTTTCTTTTGCTTCTGCTGACCAATCAATCTGTTCTGCCTTTCAATAATCTTTCCTGTTGTTTACTTTTCCTCCTATTTACACCTCCACCGCTAACCTCCTCACCCCCAGCATTTCCCTGCACCAGAAAGGCTCATTTTACATGCATCCGTTCCCTGGTCTGATGAAAGATCATCAACCTGAATCACTAACTTTGTTTCTCACTCCATAGATACTGCCTGACCTGCTGAGTGTTCATAACACTTTCTGTTTTATCTCAAGGTTCAATCATCTGCAGCTTTTTGGCTTTTGAGCAATTTATACAATTTCTAAATTGAGTTATTTGAATTATGAATGGAGGGCTGTATGCAACTACAGCTTTGCTCTATTCTTGTCATGTAACCTTTGATCTGCATGGTACACATATACGTAGTCGATCTGTGCACTTAACATTAATAGAGCAACCAAACAGACACAGGTAATTACAGGTAAATATGGTTAAATATAGACAAATACAGCCTATTTACAGATAATATTACAGTTGGCTTCTTCCTTAAGCCTGGTGTTAACTAGACAGGCCACTTACCTGAAAACCAGCTATTCACACAGAGCAAAGGAATATGAGGAGTTATCTTAGGGATGGGGACAAAGAATGGATAGGGACAGCAGTCGTGAGAGACCATGGAATTAAGTGCAGGTCGAAGATGTTCAGCAACGTTCCCTCTAAATATTCTTACAGCTGAGTGGATCAGCCATTGCTCTGAGCAGGAAACTTTTGCATAGCCTGAAAACTGCATGGCATATTATATGAACATTATATAAAAGAAAATTCCAGCTGTGCGGCAACAAAGGCTATGTGCATGGGAGCATTTCAGTTACTGCGTGGCCGCGCACCATGCAGCTTAGAAGGAACAGTGATGTTGAGGGCACATCGTGAATGCAAGATTGTTGATTGTCATTCTTCAGTACCCAAATGCAAAGGAGAATGAAATGATTGTTACTCCAGATCCGATAAAGCATAAAAATAACACAATAAGCCCTATTAGCACAATACAAAAAGACACAGTAAATATAAATTCATAACAATAGCTTATAGACTTAGACTGATTGTATGTACGTAAAGTAACATTAGGTATAGGAGTATCCATACATAAGATGACCGACAGGAAATGATAAAGTAATGGTTAGGGTGGTGTGATGGGTTAATGAGTGTAAGTGTTGATCAGCCTGATGGCTTGAGGGAAATAACTGTTCTTGACTCTGGTGGTCCTGGTGTGGATGCTGTGTAGCCTCTTCCTTGATGGGAGTGGGACAAACAGTCCATGAGCAGGGTAGAAAGGATCCTTCATGATACTACATTAGGATGTGGACATTATTGACCTGTTTTCAAAGTAGCACAGTAGGAACAGCATCAACCCAAAGCAATATGGTACCTGAGACTTGGACAAGTTAATGATGTGGTGACTCTGTAGATCGGAACTCCATATCCACATGAGCTGTGCTCAACTGCTCAATTGCTTTGCCATGGACAAGGAGCAATATCCTTGACAGCAAGAATGGACTCTCAGTTTGTGCAGGCTTTTCACAAAGCAAGTAGCATTCCTTATGAGCATTGCCGTTACTGAGGTTAAAACCATTCCTATGGCCATTTGCATTATTGAGGTTGTAACCTGTCATGGCCGACATCACCCTGCTTGGGAAATGTCAATGAACAAACAGAACAAAGATATTCTAAGATCTCTCTGTCATTCCCCTTCCATGAGTGAAAGGGATCCGTGAAGATTTTCAGTTGCCACCTCTTGTGGCAAGCAGGGAATAGCACAAGAGGCATTGAATGTCAGAGCAGACTCAATGGGCCAAATAGCCTAATTCTGCTCCTATGTCTTATGGTTTCATGGACATTCAATTGACCTGATCCATTATGCCTCCACTTCCTTTTGACCATTCCTAAATCTCATGTGTGTGCTGATTCTCCAGGCAAAAGCATTCTCTGACAACCGTAATTGCTACAAGCTATAAGCGTAACCTTCATACATTGCTTGCCTAAATTGCCACCTACAGAAGCTGAGGCATCCTCAACAGGCAGAGCAATGCATGATCAGTGCACATAAACATATAGATCAGAAGCAATCATAGGTCACCCAACCCATCAAAGACTGCTCCAACATTTAATATGATCGTAGCAGATCTGATTGTTATCTCACCTCAGCCTACTAGTATTAACATTCCACCCCCTAGTTTAACAGTGTCTATGTACCAATACCTTATAAGTATTCGAAGTACTGCTTCCATTGCTCTATGAGAAAGAGAGTTGCAAGGCTTCTTGATTCCCTGAGGAAAGAAAAAAAAATATGGCTATCTTTAATGGGTGATCCCTTATTTTTTTTAAATAATAAGCCTTAGTTTTAGACTCTCCCATAAGGGGAAATGTATTCACCACATCAAGATCCCTCAGGGTATACTTTAATCAGCCGCTCTCACTCTTCTAACTCCTACGTATGTAAGCCGAGACCATCCATCCTTTTCCCACAAGACAGGTTGCCTGTTCTAGGTAATGGTTTAACAAACTGCTCTCAAGTTCTTAATATCCTATCTTAAAGGAGAAGAGCAATGTCATACATGGTATAGTTATCCTTTCTACTACCTGAATGAACATATGTGTGAAATGATAACATGCAAGGAAAACTTTTCACTAGATCTCACTTCATGAGTCCCGATGGACGGTCTCTGTCTGAAGCATCAACTCTTTCTTCCCTTCCATAGACGCTGCCTGGCCTGCTGAGTTACTCCCGTATTTTGTGTGTGCTCACCCCTAGTGTTGCATGTACCAATGTGCAGTGAAAAAGGGGGACTGCAATGTGGCAGGAAAAGTCTGGGGGAGTGGCTTACCTGAAACAGGAAAGCTCAGTCAGTGCTCACGCCATTGGGTTGGAAGCCTCCCAAGCAGAAGGAATTCATCCCGCACAAGGGTGAGCTCACAAAGGCCATGAAGCAGCAGCATCCTTTTGCAGTAACCTAACAAAACATACCCCGTCCACTGAGCAGTTTAGTGGCTGCGTATCCAACAGGATGTTACAGTCCCTTTGTCCAGAGGCCACGTCAAGGGCTGGGCAGATGGACTCACATACCTGGCTCCCTGCCCACAGTGGCCATTCTGCCACTGGTATTTGCTTCATGCTACTCCCCTGGCTTTCCCTGCCGTCCATTCTGAGGCCACTACGTATAGGAATAAAAGAGAACAGCAGGCAGCATTTCAGTAAAACACCGTTGATCTCCGCTGATTCATATTCTTTATTTTATTGATTGATCCAAGCTTCTAAAGATTATGTTAGCACCTCCAAAGTCTACTGATTTGATTTTTTTTATTCTATATTTTTGTTCTGTTTTTTCTCTGCTTGGGTATGAAGATTATATTGAAGTGTCAGCAGGTAGCCCACATCTCCAAGGAGTCAACCTCTCTTTTACTTTCAAAGAGATGTATTTCACTTGATAGCCTCAGTGTGAAAGTATTGTGTATACCCCCAGGACCTGCACATTCAGATATGCCTGGGATAATTTTAACCTCCAAGATGGGTGCTTTGTGTTGGGTGAGATGTAAAATATAAAACAAGATATGAAAGTTGTAATTACAGAGTTCTTCACTGCTGGTGGTGTCAATTCACCAATGAGAGAAATCGAGGCCTCGCCAGCTCTCTAAGACCCCAGGAAAGATCCATTGTTGATATTTTTGAAAAGAAGTACAATGTTATCCCCAATGACCTGGCCAAAGGTTGGAGTTCAAGACAGATCATCTGGTCATTGTTGCAATGCTCTTGAAGAGAATTGGCTGAAATGGAGTCATCCAGCATGGAAAACGGGCCCCATAATGTCCAAGTACACCCTGACCAATATCTCCATTTAAACCCAAGCTGCCTTTTCCAGTCACCTGCCCTACACAAGTCATCATCAACATTTACTACAGTATAGAAGTGTCAATATTCTTAAATTACCTTCGTACCTTGAAAGCAGATTGGAAAATTCTGAAGTAAGGATGGATGCTTTATAAGTGCAATTATCCTAGTTGGTAGTCCAAGCTGTGAGTTTTCACTGAAGAGATTTTCTAGCACAGTTTTGCTCCATGAGGCCCAGGAACTGGAAGAGTTGTTCTACCAGCACCCCATCACCAAGGACCTGTTCTCCCCTCTGTAATCAGAACTACTCTTAGTGAAAGGTTTTCTGCATTCGCCAGTCACTGCCACTTCCCACAATCCCAAGCCCACAGACCTCCTTGCCTCAGTCCCCTGTCTTTCACCTACTGCCCCTTAATCTTTCCTTTGTCCTCTAAAAGCAGTTTCTGGGAGGTTATCCTTCCCATCTTCTGTGAAGACAAACAAAAAATAGTTGTTTACTTTGATGCCGCTTTGTTGATTCCAATAAGCTTTCTGCTATCTCTGCCTGTAAGGAACCCACATTAACCCATTACTGATCTAATTCTGCCGAGCACGATGGTCATGCTATGTGGCGCCGGAACGTGTGGCCACACTCACAGGCCCTTGGGTGTGTTGGTTGTTAATGCAAATGACACATTTCACTGTATGTTTTGATGTTCATGTGATAAATGTATCTAAATTTAATCTAATCTGTAGTTTGCTACATAGCTATAGATGTGATCCAGGCATAGTTAGGCAGGTGCTAGATAAAGCCTATTAAAATGCACAAATTAATCTTAAAACATGGTGCGTGGGTGAGAATTCCTTTCTGCACCCCACTTCCCCAAAGAACATTGGGGCCATTTATATCTTAATGTTAAGAAATTTCATGACACATGCTGGTGATAATATACCTGATTCTGATTCTAATGGGAGATAGCTACCGTGTATATGCATATCCCATGTATTGTCTTTGCTGTGGGCAACATATGTCACCAGTTTTAAGGTTCCAGTCCCCCACTTTGACAGAGAACTGCACAGGAAGATCTGTATTATCCCAAAGACATAACGATTTAGGGCCACGCTGACGTTCAACAAATGTTGGCGGGACAGGGGATTGCAAATCAAAACCGCATTTCTTGGAGTTGATGGCATAAGTCATTTGCAGCCCTGTGTGAATGCTCAAACCTCATTCAGATCATGTATATGCCAGCAGTTTATTTTCTTGAGCTGGGGTACCACTTGTTGTGAGCTGCACACATCCTCTGCCTCTCTGCTTCTAGAAAACACAGTCTTTCTCCTCACAATGATCCTACCTGCAGCTCATATGCCTCTATAAAATTAATTCCTTCCCATTACAGTGGATAAGACTTTCAAACATTACTATTTATTCTGCTCACTGCAATCGAGACAATAATATCCACTCTGATTATCCTGCACAGCGGCAAAATGCTGCAAGGTCATCTTTAATGACCTTATTGAGCCCTTAGCAAGCAGAACTGTTTCTCCTCTTTAAGGTTCAAGAATCCATTTTTGAAAAAATCACGAACCCTGAGACCTGCAGCGAAAATGGACAACCGGCCGTTAACACTCCTCAGACCTTACCACGTGTGACTTTGTTTCCCTTGTGCTGAAAATAAGGCTCTCCATTTTCCTGAAGTGCAGTGACCTTTGACTCCCTTGTGGGTATCTAGGTAAATTCCTTGGCACAATTTTTTTTTGCTTTAAAAAAGAAAGTACATTGTAAATCTTATCTATTAGTTAAAGGATTGTCAATGCCAATCCAGGATTCTTACAGTAAAGGAAATTTCTCCGCTTTTAAGTGCAAAATCATAGCATTACCATTTCCCAAAGTGCTTTCTGTTTAAGGCTGCTTTCCTAATTAGTGGGATGATAACAGCCGGGCTGATTGGCATTATAAAAGCATTAGTTTGGCTTCATCTGTCCCAGGTGTGAAGTATTATTTCTTTCTCTCACAGTTTCAGATCAGCACCTCTCTCCTTCATTACTCCTTAAAGTTTCCAACCGAGGAATTAAAACAGATTTTTTAAAAAGACATTAAAACAGAACTTTCTCTGCCAAGGCTTATCATCAGTTGCTTTCA
Source organism: Mobula birostris (assembly GCF_030028105.1). Classification (NCBI taxonomy): domain Eukaryota; kingdom Metazoa; phylum Chordata; class Chondrichthyes; order Myliobatiformes; family Myliobatidae; genus Mobula; species Mobula birostris. The sequence continues at coordinate 49,409,168 of NC_092392.1, read as the reverse complement.
TCAGAAAGTACAAACTATACAAAGTTAGTTTCCCTTTTCCCTTTGTTATGGTGGTGGAATAAAAAGGAAGTTGAAGAGGGGAAGAAGAAAAGATGGAGCCCTGTCAGTGAATTGAATGTGCTATTAAAACTGGCGTCACTACAAAGGTTAGCAGATCTAACTGTCAATACTATGCGCGAGTGCAGTCCAGAAAAAGGAGGGGGAGGGGTGGGCTTTGTGAGAAAGAGATACTTTGATATTTTGGAATGTTAGAAGGGTGAATGTGAAAAATTGGAGGTTGGGGATCTAATTACCCAACCGTAATTGGGGGCTGGGGAATAAGTTGCAATCCTCTCAACTCACCACAGATCAATTATGTTAAGAGAACATCTGTAAGTAGAACTTAATGAGGTCCATTAGAGCAACATGTACAGCCTCCTCTAACAGTACTTGTCAGCTTCTTGGATGAGCTGAAGGAAGCTGCTAACTAGGGACCTGGTGAGGTGCTTAAATACTGGAGGAAAAGGAACGGGCCCACTCAGGTTCTGTGCTTAGCTAGAGAAGAGAGACAGGTGGCCCTTTCATCCTGCCTGTCATGGTTAGAAGGGAAAAGTAACTGGTTCTGCTGTCATTCCCATGAAAAGAAATTTGCTCTCCTTCTGTCTTCTTTGGAAACTGAGTTTTATTCTAAAGAAAGGGAAGAATCCTTTCTTAATTTTTGCCTCGCCTTGTTTATTATTTGTGCTTACGAAAATTCCTGATTGCTTTATTTTGTTGAGAAAAGGGAAGACAACACAACATATTAGTGTGCAGCAGAAAGAAGTGAAAACTTGACGGGTGTTGTTTTGTTAACCCTTTCGGCAGAGATTGTAATCTAAGGTGAGTTCACTAATTGTTGTGTGCAGCGAATTCAAGTTTAAGATATGCTTAATGAAATAGGTGAATTCATTAGACTGCTTGGTGCAGGGAAGATTCGGCTATTCAAAGTAGGAAGCAATAGCCTTCTTTATTTCTTTTCAAGGGGTTTTCTTGAGAGACTTCAATTAAGCACTTAATTTATCCACGATGAAAGAAAATGTTTGCCTTTGTTGCAAACCAATCTTTCAGCTTGATACAGAGAGTACACGCACATTTTTTAAAGTGATATAGTGGAGCGGTGGGGGGGGGCGGGAGGTTAGAGAGTATGATTCTTTATTATTTCTGGAGAATACCAGCTGATGATTAAATTCCATCTCTTGTTCACCAAATCACTTTGTGTGTACTAGTACTTCATTGCAGGTAAATCACTGATCACATCTGTGTAGTGCAGCAAGTGATGGGCCTCTTCAACTGTGTTTTTTGGTGATGATTTCTGTGAATAATTCATATGATTATGAAGAGGGGAGAAATGCTATTTTGTCTCTTTTTAACAAAAAAAAACCCTGAAAATTGCATGATTGGGAAGATAGTCTGCATTCAAATAATTTAATTCATGACAAAACCTAATTACTGTCAGGTAATACCTTGTCAGCTTTAATGCATTTCATCAGTCATAATGAAAAGATGAGCATTTTATGACCCATCTCATTATCATTACATTTTGGCGGTGGGGAGAGGGGAAAAATGAATGGCGTTGAGCTGACTGTTAACTATTGATATCCTTCCCCCCCCCTTTTTTTTCAAATGTAGTTATAACATATTATTTATTCAAATCTTCTCCGAGATTGTTAAAGAACAATGTATAATCCGGGTTTGGGCAGTTTGTCAGAAGCTTGAGAAAGTGGTAAGAGTCTTCTGCTCGCCAGCGTTATTAGGAATCTATTGCCACGGTCTGAATAGAGTACTAATTACTGGGAAATGATGTCACTGTAGGCAGAAGAATAATCCTATCATTTAATTAGTTGAATGATTTAAACAAAGATTTGCATAGATGCACTAATCAGTTCCCGTAAATTACAGAGCAGTCACGGCAAGAGAGGGATAGCAGATCATACAGCTTTGAAAAAAAATCTCATCTCCTTGAACATAATTAATTTAATTGTCCTCATTAGCTGTTCCATTTGTTTTGATTTTATTTCCTTTCTCTTGTTTCTTCCATCCCGTCCCTGCCTCTGTGTATTGGTTAACAAAGACAGTGATATTTCAAAACAGTGGTGAACGGGTGAGAGGGCTTTTTTTACTGTCGAGAACCGGGAAAGGACAACTCAAGCTCTGCTACACTTTTGTAAAACGGTTAAATCAATAGGAAAGGTTTCATTAATCCCACAGTCTCTGGTTCTGGACGCACTCAAGAGGTTGGTTCTGGTTGCTTTGCCTTTCTGTGAGGGAACTGTGTGTGTGTGTGTGTGTGTGTGTGTGTGTGTGTGAGAGAGAGAGAGAGAGAGAGAGAGAGAGAGACGAGCGTGTGGTTGACCACAGTCAAAGCTCGCGGCTGGTTGTAAATTTCACCATGGGGGAAATTGGCTATTGAGGAATGATCTGTCCCATAAGCTGCTGCTCCGCGAGTGTCGAGTGGTCAGTGAGTTCGTGTGGTAAATATCCCAAGTAATAAGAGCGCTGCTACCCGGTTTGTCGAGCCTGTCTGTATGTGTGTTCTCGGCCGCGCTACCTCGCTAATAATCAAGCTGGCGAAGAATTGAATTGCTAGATGATGAAGCTGAATGGGTTTTGGACAATTCTGATAAGCTGATCGGTAAGTTGTCCTGGACCAGTCTGCGCGGGGAAAGGTTACGCCGCAGATACCCGGACAGAACACCTGTAGCTGAGTTGCGATCAAACTCAATTACTGGTCGCTCCTTAAGGACCTCATTATTTTAAACTTTATGAGACGTGTATTTCGGCCTTGCTTTTGACCTTGCTCTGGAAGCAAGTACATGCTGCCTTCCGAGTCTTTGAATGAGCTTTCTTTTTTCATCCTTAATAAGGACAGTGAGTGAATAAGTATTCTCTGTCAATTTTAGTTTCTGCTCTGTACATTTACAAGTGAAAACCGGGGCCTCTTTATTGTACAGATTGCCCCGCAGTAGTGCTTATCATAAGTTGATCATCGGCAACTCGCGTCCCCTGGTAAGTTGATGCCATATTGTCTAAGTGATCGTCCCCTGTTAAAGTTACACAGGAGATCTTTCCTCCACAGAGCATCGCCAGGAGGGGAGCGCATTACAGCGGAGTTTTTTTTTAAATGTGGTTCCGTCAGTCTGGCCGCTGTCGCATGCACTAACGCTTCGCCCCCGAGTGCCCGGCTGCTCTTTGACACTGCAGCGCACGCTGTGCTTTTGCGGCCGGATTCGGGGTGCCTGTATCATCTGTAGCAGCCACTTGATCCTTCTGGCGAAGATGTACACGGCTGGAGTGAGATCGCAGTCACGCCGAAGCTAGAAAGTTTTTTTTTGGTAAGGCAAATTTGGTTTGTCAAAGGCATTTTTTTTAATTCCTGAAGATCAGACCCGGTGGAGTTCTTGGGAGCTTTTCAAGTCTGCAGCGCTGTGTTTTAGCAGTATGACGCTCGCTGTCACTGCCATTAATTGCTTTGTGAAGGATGTCCTTCCCGTCACTTAATGGTGCCGGGTTTAAATGGAAATCTTCGCAATCTTCACTCTGATTCTTCAAGGAGAGGGGGTGGGGTAAGAGGCAGAGGCATTAGTACCTAGAGCGAGCGTGCTAACAGGGAAAGTGGGCTGCTTTGTGTGTGTGTATATGTGTGTGTGTGTGTGTGTGTGTATGTATGCTGGCTGCATCAGAAATTGGGTCTGCTATTGCAAATCTCTCATTGGCCTTTGCCAAGCGCTAGCACTTTGCTGCCATGGAAACTGTAATTAAACTGATAAGAGTGGAAAAATGTCAGTATCTCTGAGCCTCGCAGCTGCGTCTGAGAGGAAAGAGAATAAAATCGGTTTCTCAGCTCCGTCGCTGAAAAAGCCTCTCCGATCCTGGAGAAACAGGGACGTTTGTTTGCGTTGGAGTCCGCTGGTGTGTGCCCACGGGGACGCTAAGCCACTGAAAAAGAGCGGAACGTTTCTTTTCAATCTTCCCACCAGCTTTCAATTTCCTTAAAAAATCTTTTGTTTGTCATTTCTCAGTGATTCGATGACTGTTGGCAAAATCCTTTTTTAAAATTTGCTTCCGTGTGCTCCTGGGTATGGGATCCATACTCCCAATTCATCAAATCTACCCACCTACCCCCGTGTCCCCGGCTTTAAGATTTAACCATCGGCTCGGGGACAATTTTTAATATCTAAAACAGCACATTCTGTGGAATTGAAACTTGCTATCGGGCCGCTGGTAATGAGTTTCGGCGCTCTTTCTCTCTCCGTCTGTCGTTAACCGCTGGTTGTGTGCTTCAATGGTATTGGGATAAGAGGAGAGAATAGAGGAAATCAACCGTGGTGTCTGCTCACAATAGAACCCAGGCAATTTAACAGTGACCACAGTTTAAATGGAATAAAGTGGTTCTAACCGCCGCTAAATGTAGCGCTGTGCGGGCCCTGTCTAACCCTTCTATTTATAAATGTGGTTTCTGTCAAATGGTTGTGAGCGGAACAATTCAGTGGAAGAAGCACTGTGCTGTAATTGCAGTTTTGATCAGGAAATTCTCCTTACTAATGGGCCCTTTAGAGTTTTTTCTACAGTATAATAGTCCTCTCTGTAGTACGCCCGTAATATTTCAAAATGAGAGAGGGACGGGCACTTTCTGTCGAGGCGGGCGGTTAGTGCATTGAATCATCAAATCTCAAAAAAAAAGCTTCGAAATCCACTGACCGGAATGATTGTGGCATAGCGCGCTACCCCGGTGCTCAACGCGAAGCCGCGCTCTTGTTTCTGTTAATAACACTGGTGTGAGGGATGTGAATGTGGGGGAGCGTGAGCGAGCGACACGGCGGTGCGGGGAGCGAAGGGTCTCCAGTATCGGTCCGCACAGATTGGAGCAGCTCAACATGTATGGGGTTCTACAGGAAGCTGCCCCTTGCCAGGAAGGTACGGTGGCACCTCGTCATCGTCCAGCGCCCCCCTTGAATCTGCCTCCTTGCAGGCGATCGCAGCGCTGCTGCTTATGAAGTCCGTGCCTCTTAAGTAGAGCACTTCCTCCAGAGCTCGGGATATAGGAGTGAGAGCGGCCAGCAGATGAAGCAGTATTTCGTTTTAATGTCCTCCACTTCACACAGAACATTTAATTTTAGCTGGAAATTGAATATTCAATTGATTAGCTCAAAGCTAGCAGTGTAATCTGCTGCAGTGTAGAACACGCTGAAGGTTCTGCCAGTAACTGGTCTGTTCTGTGCCTGTTGGTTTTTTTTCCCCCTCTCCAGGTATACAAATGCTCTCAGCCCAGCCAGACACCAAGCCGAAGGGTTGTGCTGGCTGCAACCGGAAGATTAAAGACCGCTATCTCCTCAAGGCGTTGGATAAGTACTGGCATGAAGACTGCCTAAAATGTGCCTGTTGTGATTGTCGCCTAGGCGAGGTGGGCTCAACGCTCTACACTAAGGCCAACCTCATCCTTTGCCGCAGAGACTACCTGAGGTACCACTTTGTTAACTTGCGACAGAAGGGGGAACATTCCCACCATTTAAAACAAAACAAATCGCGAGTGATTATAGTGGATTTAAAGTGGAGGATTATTTAATGAAGTTTACTTTAGAGTGTTGTGGTCATATCGTAGTAGAACATTTATTTCCCAGTAATCTGCAAATTACGTGGAAAAGTGAAGAAGGAATAGTATTGATTTGCTTTGGGCTTTTTTTTGTTTGAAATTAAATCTGCATGACTAATGAAACCGATGTCGCTCTAATTCTCCCTTTGCTGACTTCAGACCTTTTTGACTCATTCAGGAAAAAAAATAAATTAGACCGTTTGCAATATGCGAATCTCGCCCGAACTTCTTTAAAGTGATGGGTCTTAAAGAAAACTCTGTCCTCAGCCGCTACAACATTAGGCAGGGGAAGATTTTTTTTTAATTCAACCTTGGAACAGAGATTGAGCAATATATGTTTTGGGATAGTTTTTAAAATTCTAGGTCACTGCTTCTTGCAATACTCGATGCACGCAGTCTCGTGTTTAGTTTTTTTCCCCCCACAAAGTAACCTTGGCCACTCGGAACTTTTTAATTGATTTTTTTAAACCACCACAAAAATTCTGCATCAGAGCACGGCTGGTAACGCCAGCCCGCAAGCTGCTGCAGCGCCCTCTAGAGGACCTTCTGGAAGGAAACCGACAGCATGAAAATTTATTTGAGTTGGGTCATTATTTACCAGAGGGCCAGTATTTCTGTTCTTGCTATATTCTCCGGGTGCTTGACATATTATAGTACAGGCTGCTATTTTTTTTAAGATTAGGGTGGAGGAGGAGGGGAGCGAGGGAAAGAGTGAGTGTATAGAATTAATTGTTTATTACGCACTTTATAATGTGGCTTTTGGCTGTTACATGTCATGTTCAAAAGCAACATTTTGAAGGTGGAATCGTGCAGAATGATCTCCGTTTCCCTTCTAAAAGAAGTTGATTTTTAAAAGCTCATATTTAAGTATGAAATTGTTTCAACAATTTTCCCCAGTGTCATTGCATTCTTTATAATGCAATGTTATTAATTTAAAACGTTATCCGGATGAATCTGCTTTCAAGCGAATGCATCTTTGTAGATTTATTTATCTTAATTAAACAGCAATTCGTCCATACTGCAATGTCTTACTGCATTTTCTATTTTGATATTGCTTCTGCAGTTAACTGGACCCTTCTTACCTAAACTACTGGGGCAAGTTTCCAACACACCCCAGAGTAGCAAGAGGCTACCATTCGATGCAGTTCAAAGAATAGGGCCACCTTGACAAAACAGCTTTTATTCCTTATGTCATCATCATTAGCCAAGCCACGGGTTCAAATTATTTGAACATGTCTTTAGCTGTAAATTTGGGCAGAACCACAGCAAAAGAGCTAGTGAGCAGCTCGTTTTTAGGGGAAAAATTGAGATTTGGTGTTGAGGGGACTTGCAATAGTGTACGTGCTTATTACTTTAAAACATCTCCAACAGATGTATTGTGTTGTATTACCTAGTTCTACTGAAGTTGCTTATAAATTGTAAACTGTCCACTTGCTTCTTGATAAAGTTACTTGCTTCACTTAAAATAGCAAGGATCCTTTAAGGATCAAATTTATTCACCATATACATTTAATCAGGATTTGCTCTGGAGTATTGGTCAGGTCATGGCATGCAACAAAAAAGTTATAAAGATTTATATATAAATGAAGTTAGACGTTAAAGTACAGATATAGAATAAAATGTGCATAAATACGTCAAATGTATAAGAGCACAGCCCATGAATATGGAATCAGGAAAAGATCGCCAGACGCTATTATTGAACAATAAAACAAACTTAAAATGAGACGCCAAAACACCAAGTCTGCCATCTTGGGTGGCAAGATACTACTGTAGTGTGGTAAATGCATTTTATTAACTCTCAGTCTCCTTGTTGCTTTCTGATTTGCTGAAATGCTATTATTGTAATGAGAAGTAAGGTGGACAATGGTTAAATAACTGAGTAGGACCTGTTTTTGCACTGAGAACACCTCGGGAACAATTACATTGCCACGGCCATATGTTAACTGAGCTTTTCAATCAAACTGAAGCTTCTTTGATGTATCAGAACAATCACTCACGTTTCAAGGTTGCGTATTGATTCAATATCGCCTTTGCTATAGATGTGTTTAAGCTTGTGGAATTCTCCTCTATTAACCAATTTTGGAATCCTTAGTAATCCTTAATTTGTGTTCATTTTCAAAATTAACCTTGTTTTGCTGGATACATGAAATTAGCCGGGGGAGGGGGAAGAATACATCATTTTTGGAATGTATGATACCTGATACCCTTTAAGTCTCTCTGTGCCTGTGACAGGTAGAATTGTGATTTGAGAAACAAATTGGATATTCCACATGCCCTAATAGTGCCTGTTTCTATTTTCTTTTTGCAAAAAAGGCATTAAACATTTGACAACAATCACCTACAGCTGTGTGCAAATGTTTGAGGCGTATTGCTTGCTCTTTAGAAGGGTCACAAACGGCACAATTTGTAGTCAAAATTGAATAAATGAACTGGAACTGACTTATTTCAAGTTACTTCAGCTAGTGGTGGATTTGGTTTAGCTCTAGTCATTAAAGATACCTGCTGGATATTTGACAAGAATGAAAATTATATTTGGCTGTGTAAGTTGTGCAGAGCAAGTATTTTTATAATGCATTTGGAGTGCAAATACCAAACAATTTTTTAAATTGTAATTTAAGTAAATTATTATTAAGACCAGTACCTCACTGTACAGCAACTGTTTCATTGAACTTGCCTTTGTGCTGTCTCATATTGTTATATAACTGCAAAGAACGCAAGCTCAGAACAAAAAAAAACAAATGCTTACGAACTGTAAGTTATTCTGCAGAAATACCATCTAATATGCTGAATTTAAAAATTGAGATGCATCAGAAATGTTCTGCGATGAACTATTCAAAATGCTTTGCGTAAGATTTGAAAAATGAGCTGAAAGAGTTCACAGATTATTCACGGGCTCTCCCATTCTGTCCTACCTGATTTTAAAACTTTTTTAATTGGTCTCCTTTTAAATAGATATGTATTAAGATTAAAGATCATTTGAGTGGGATTTCATTTAGATTCTGAATTTTCTGACTTGGTTTGAATTTCACCATCTTAGGTTTTCACTTTTTACTGTACATCGATATTTAGTAACTCTTCACTCAGCCCACTTATTTCAATGTGCTCTAAGTTTTGAAGCATGTTATTTTACAAAGGAACAAACGTTTTGATGGAATCCAATATTTAACTCATTCCAATCTTGCAATGTTGTATTCATATAAAGCAAAGTGCATTTTACATGTTTAATACAATGTAAATCTGAACAGTTAGATGGAATATAGCATGAATATAGCATGGCACACTCAGCCTATTTGTTAGCCACTGCAAATAAATTAAAAGCAATGTATAGGAACAGATTGGAGTTTGATTGCACATGGATTTTTAGCTACTAAGGGAACCACTGATACCAGGTTAATACAGAAAGTGGTGCAAAGGTAAAGCATCAACCATGATGAAGCACTCTCTGTATACCTATCACTGTGTGGCTCAAATGTCACCTATAAACTTACTGATGATACAACCTTTCTGGCAGGATCTCAGATGGTGATGAGAGGGTGTATTGTCAACTTCAGACAGGGTTAGGCGAGGGAACACGAACCGATCCTCACAGGAGGATCAGAAATGGAGAGAGTGAGCAACTTCAGGTTCCTGGTTGTCAATGTCTGAGGATCTAACCTGGTCCTGGCATATCAATGCAGCTATAGAGGAGGCAAGTCAGCGGCTATACTTCATTAGGAGTTTGAGGAGATTTGGTTTGTCACCTAAAACACTCACACTTCTACAGGTGTACCGTGGAAAGCATTCTGACAGGCTGCATCACCTTCTGGTGTGGGGAAGGGGCTACAGCACAGGATCGAAAGAAGTTACAGAAAGTTGTAAAATTATTCAGCCCCATCATGGGTACTGGCCTGCATAGTATCCAAGACGTCTTCAAGGAGTGGTGCCTCAGAAAGTTGGCATCCATTATTAGGGAGCTCTGTCACCCAGGACATATCCTCTTCTCACTGTTACCATCAGGAAGGAGGTACAGAAGCCTGAAGGCATACACTCAGTGATTCAGGACCAGCTCCTTCCCCTCTGCCATCTGATTCCTGAATGGACTTTGAACCCATGAACATTACCTCACCTTTTTATTATTTCTGTTTTTGCACTTTTATTTTTAATTTAACTATTTAATACACTGTACATATATAATGTAGTTCATTTCTTATTGAACTGCTGCCTGTAAGATAACAAATTTCATGCCACATGCCGGTGATATTAAACCTGATTCTACTGCTTTCTAATGTTTTTGAACTAGTGAATTACTGTAATTTGAAACCGTAAGTAAATGATTGAGATTACTTTATTGTCATTCAGTGAAATTCGTTGCTCCCAAGAAGTTTCCAGAGTAAACAGAGTAATGCAGCAAGCGCAATAACAATGCATTGGTGCAAAGCATAATTGAGAAAGTGCAAAAGAAATGCTGAAATTATCTGTAGGGGACTGTGCAAGTGCCAGGATGGCTGGTGGAAGGTAGGAACAGGGCTTGTTTTGTTGTGGTTGCTTTGTTGCTTGGTATGTTCTATTTTGTGCTCTGTGTTGTGCCGCCAAACACGACGGGCAGGCTATGTTATCTTCAGAAGATGTGGCAACGCTTGCGGGCTGCCCTTAGAATGTATTTGGGCGTGCTCATTGTTAACGCTAATGACGCATGATAAGTGAACCTGAATTGGAAAGTGGCAATCGTGGAAGAAGTGGAGGCTTCGAGAACGTGGCAGGGCCACTGAGAAGAGGGTGTGAAAGACTTGATTGGTCCAGGTGCCTGGCAACAGTAGGAAAGAAGCTATTTTTTGAGTCTGGTCATCCCTGGTTTTCAAGCTCCCCTGTATCATTGTCTCAAAAGTAAAAGAGAGTAAAGGTCTTCTAAATCTGTACTTTTTGAAGCTTTCAGGATGAGACTGCGTAAAGTAGAATTTTCGCATTCCCAAATTGGCTGAGCCTTTTTTTTTTGTTAACAACCCATTTCCATTTATCTGTCCTGATGCCTGTATCATCTTCCCCACCTAAACCCATTTACCCACATGCATCACATTAAATCAAATGAATTGACTTCTTGCCGCAGAGTGATATTTATGTGCAGAAGTAAATTAAATTTATTTCTTTTCATTGCCTTTCAATGGAAGGCAATCTGAGGCTGGTTTATGTTTGTTGACTGTTAAATTGATGTTTACCACATGCCTCAGAAAAAGCAAAATAAAAACAGTCTGCATGTTGACTATTGCTCTGTATTTTAAAAACCGCATATGAACAGAAATGTAATTATTCTCCTTGGGCATTTCTTATTTCCTGCTTTTTCTCTGATGACGAACATGGAAGGACAAGGGTCAAAATAGTTTAAGAATTGCCACTAACCTAAGCATGATGGGTTGAAAATATACTTTCCATTGCTGTTATTTTGAATCTGCAATGCTTTGCTTCCACCTACTAACTCTAGCATTTCAGACTAACAGCCTACCTCCCTCTGAGTCTTTAAATGTTACTCTTAAAAAAAAAACTGCCATGTAACATTGCGTTTTGTATTTCTCCACCTGCGTTCCATCCCTGCTGCAGTGCTGAAACAGAATTCAAAGCACAAGTGGGATCTTTTGCATGTGACTAGCATATATTTTCTACCTTTCTTCACAATCCTGCTCTTCCAACACCTGTATTATGAAGCACAGTAGGATGTGTTGGTTGTTTATACCTTTAATGACAGGTAGAGCATAACCTAAAGAAAAAACTCTGCAGCTTTTGTCAACTCTGCCAATCTGCAGCACCCCATTCCCATCCTCTTCTGAACTTGTACCTAGACCGTTAGGAAGCCCCTTTCTTTGACACCTGCTGCAGACTACATACTGTAGACATAGGAGCAGAATTAGGCCACTTAGCCCATCGAGTCTGTTCCATCTTGGCTGATCCCGGATCCCACTCAACCCATACACCTGCCTTCTCGCCATATCCTTTGATGCCCTGACTGATCAAGAAACTATCAGCTTCTGCCTTAAATATGCACATGGGCTTGGCCTCCACCACAGTCTGTGGCAGAGCATTCCATAGATTTACTACTCTCTGGCTAAAAAATATCCTTCTCCTAAAGGCTTGCCCTCAATTTTGAGGCTGTGCCCTCTAGTTCTGGATACCCCCACCATAGGAAACACCTTGTCCACATCCACCCTATCTAATCCTTTCAACATTCGGTAAGTTTCAATGAGATTCTCCCCCGCCCCCCCCCCCCAACTGCATTCTTCTAAATTGCAGTGTACAGACTCAAAGCTGCCAAATGCTCCTCGTACGTTAACCCCTTCATTCCCAGAATCATCCTCATGAACCTCCGGACTCTCTCCAATGACAACACATCCTTTCTGAGATATCGGGCCCAAAACTGTTGATAATACTCCGTGTGCGGCCTGACTAGTATTTTAAGAAGGCTCAGCATTATCTCCTTCTTTTATATTCTACTCCCTTGAAATAAATGCCAACATTGCATTTTCCTTCTTTACCACAGACTCAACCTGTAAATTAACCTTCTGGGAGTCTTGCACGAGGAATCCTCAGTCCCTCTGCACCTCTGATGTTTGAACCTTCTTTCAATATAGGCTTTCTTACAAACTGCCTGTAGTCTTTTCACCAATCCTGTTCTTGGTGTATATTTTCTTTGGGATATTTTTCTCTAAAGGGTAAATGTTTCATTTTCTAGTATTGTGCATGCAGCATCATAGTTGCAAAGGTATAGTCAACTCATCTCCACTGAGGTGGAAATTGAATTCTTCCCAGGTGTGTTTTTCTTAAATGTCTGAACTGAAAATTGGCCTCAACTGCATTATTTTAGGCAACTACCTAAAATGGATATTGTACACTTAAGAAAAAAATGCTTGATTCTGTGACTTGGTGGGTGTGAGTACTCTCCAAAATCAGGTCTTTCACTTGGTTGTGATTAAATATCTGCTGTCAAATTTTGAGCTTTGGCACGCAGGCTCTAAAGTCGTGAGTCAATCATTGTTCCGTACCTAGCTCTCGTCATGAGACCTCTTCCATAACCCCTTTGCTGGTTAGCAGTGATGCTTGGTTAAATGGCCTGCAACTGGCCTGGCTTTGGCAATAAGCACAGTAACTGTTGAAGTGCAACTGTAAGCAAGAACTTGTTGAACAAATCAAATGAGCCTTGAAGTCCACTTCTGGCCCTCCTGGTTAAATTATGCCACACCCCCATGCCAGCCCTGCTGAATCTTTACCCCATTGTTGTCCAGCACCACAATGGAGACAGAGCAGATCCTCATCTGATCCACAGAGTCTATTTTCCATACAAATTTTCACTAAATGTTACCACCTATTTTCTGGGTGGGAATGACTAGAATAAATGTGCTTCAAGATCCAAGAATTGGTCAAGTAACAGATTTACAGCAGGGAGATTAATCTTAAAATCAACAAAACAAAAGAGATGGTCGTTGACTTCAGGAGAGCACGGAGCGACCACTCTCCACTGAACATTGACGGCTCCTCTGTTGAGATCGTTAAGAGCACCGAATTTCCTGGCGGAGAATCTCACCTGGTCCCTCAACACCAGCTCCATAGCAAAGAAAGCCCAGCAGCGTCTCTACTTTCTGCAAAGGCTGAGAAAAGTCCATCTCCCACCCCCCATCCTCACCACATTCTACAGAGGTTGTATCGAGAGCATCCTGAGCAGCCGCATCACTGCCTGGTTCAGAAATTGCACCGTTTCAGATTGCAAGACCCTGCAGCGGATAGTGAGGTCAGCTGAGAAGATCATCGGGGTCTCTCCTCCTGTTATTACAGACATTTACACCACACGCTGCACCTGCAAAGCAAACAGTATTATGAAGGACCCCACGCACCCCTCATACAAACTCTTCTCCCTCCTGCCATCTGGCAAAAGGTACTGAAGCATTCGGGCTCTCACGACCGGACTGTGCAACAGTTTCCTCCCCCAAGCCATTAGACTCCTCAATACTCAGAGTCTAGACTGACATCTACATCATTTATTATTATATTGTAATTTGCCCTCTCCTGTGCCTATTGTCTTGTTTAATTATTGTACTGCCCTGCACTGTTTGTGCACTTTGTCGTCCTGTGCAGGTCTGTAGTCTAGTGCAGTTTTTTATGTTGTTTTATGTAGTCTAGTGTAGCCTTGTGCTGTCTCACATAGTCTAGTGTAGTTTTGTGTTGTTTCAGGTAGCACCAGGATTTTGGAGGAACATTGTTTAGTTTTTACTGTGTACTGTACTGGCAGCTTATGGTCGAAATGACAATAAACTTGATTTGAAAATTTAATTAGCATTATCGAATAGTTCTGGTTGCTGAAGCTTTTCATATTGAGTAGAAATAAGAGACTAGCCTGGAAAGGAATGAGGACTTTGCTCGTTATAAGTGCTTTATACCTTCCAAGTTTGACAGAATTTATTTATTTGTTTAACTCAAAGGGGGTGAGGAAGAGTGATTTTAATGTTCGGTTTCTTCCTGAAATGGAGCCTGTACAGAAGTAAATATGCTGGTATTGCCTGGCTGCTAAACATGTCTTTTGTGTAGACCCAGTGCACGTAGAGCGAATGTGAGGAGGATGTGTCCTATAGTGGGGGAGACTAGGACCAGAGAGCAGTGCCTCAGAATACAAGGATATCCCTTTCGAACAGAGACAGGGAGGAATTTCTTTAGTCAGAGGGTAGTGAATCTGTGGAATTCATTGCCCAGATGGCTGTGGAGGTTAAGCCATTGGGTATATTTAAAGCAGCGGTTGATTTGTTCTTGATTAGTAAAGGCATCAAGGGTTACAGGGAGGAGGCAAGAGAATGGAGTTGGGAGAGAGAATAAATAAATCAGGCAAGATTGAATAGCGGAGCAGAGTCGATGGGCCAAATGGCCTAATTCTGCTCCTATGCCATAATCATCTTGTGCTCAGTTGCTCATACCTTGTGAAATCAGTTGAGTGCTAAAGCAGCTGTAACTCCTGACAAATACACGCGCTTGTTCAAAGAACATTTAGCTAAATATTGTGCTCTTGCCACTAGCTCATTACATCGATAATAGCATGCTACTTTTGCGAAATTAAATTTTTGCTCGAAATTATACTACAGACCCTTCAGTCCACAATTCTGTGCCAACATTTTGACCTACTCTAAGATCAACCTAACCCTTCTATATAGCCCTCAATTTTTCAATCACACATGTGCCTATCTAAGAGTTACTTAAATACTCCAATGAATCTGACTCTACCACCACGCCTGGCAGGGTGTTCCATGCACCACTGCTCTGTGTGAAGAATTTACTTCTGACATCCCTCCTACACTTCCCTCCAATCACCTTGAAATTATGGCCACTTTTATTAGACATTTCTACCCTGGGATAGTCTCTGGCTATCCATGTGATCTGTGCCTCTTAAGGCGAGAGGGTAAATTTCGCTTTATAATGATGTGCCACTTATGTACTTCATGCTCCGCAAGTTGTGAGGAGCTTGCTTAGAGAATTTTCTGATCTCAAAGAAAGAATGCATGAAGATCCAGCTTCCCCCTAGATTGGAAGAATTTAATTTTACTTGTGGTTCATGATCAGGCAGCCTGCAGTTTGGGTAAAGAGCCGTGGTGGTTTGGTTGGGACTTCATGTCACATTCTGTTGGTAAATGCTGACAAGTTGATTTGTTTGCATCTGTGAAGCCACATCCTCTGCCAGTGATTTCAGAAGAGAAGTAAAATGTTTAATCCCTGCAGAAGTATTTTAAATGGAATAGTGTGGACTATGAGTAACTTTTTAATTGCTTTCAACAGCCCAAAGCTCCAGGGTCAGTGGTGTAGTTTTTCATAGGTAGTGACTGTTTTAGGAGAGGTTGGCAGCCAACTGGGGCCCAGCAAGGTCCTGTAAACAACAGTCAAAGCAAATTTATTATCAAAGTCATAATACACCACACTGACATTCATTCTCTTACAGGGATTTACAGGAAAATAAATAGTTTATGAAAAATTGTACATATACAGTCAAATAACCAATTTGCAAATGAAGATAAAATCTATATTTTAAAAATAATACTGCAAACATGAGTTGACGGTGAATCTGTAGGTTGTGGAACCTGCTCAGAGTTGAGGTGGGCGAAGTTATCCATGCTGGCTGAGGAGCCTGATGCTTGTCAGGCAGTAACTGTTCCTGAACTCGGTAGTGTGGGACCTAAGGCCCTCGTACCTCCTGCCCGATGGTAGTAGTGAGAAGAGAGCATGTCCTGGATGGTGGGAGTCCTTGAAAATCCAAGATAAATAACCAGGTATTTGGTTAAAAGATGGCCACGAGACTTGTGTATTTTCACTTTTCCAAAATAGCTTCAAGATTGGCCATCAGACCAGAATGTTGGTTAGCACGTATCCACATACGGTCACGCGTTCTTTGGCGAGAGTCTGGGAACACACATTCCTTCTGAAAGATGGTACAATGCATTAAAGTCCTAGTCCCGATTATGCTCCCAGATTGGGAATGGAACTTGAATCCATGAAATCGGACTCTTGCGATGAGAGTGAAAAACTGAGTAAGTGTAATGCCCATGCAGGTATTGAGACTGGGAGGGAGATTAATTCGAGGAAGAGTTTTTGAAGTTCTTTAGTCACAGATATTTGTTCAAGAAACTTCAGTAACTGTAAGCTAAGAATGCCCTGGTGCAGATAGTTTGTGCAAAGTACTTTTCTGCAATTAACTTGTGGTACATAACTCTGAAGACCTTTCTGACCTGATATTGGGGTAAAATTGTTTAAACAAAGTAAACCTTGATACGTGGTGATTTTGTCATAGCAATTATTAATTTTGTTCCCTGCTCTGTAGATACAAATTTAAATGAAAAATATTATTTTCATATTCCTAAATGTTTATGCGCAGCAGAATTTGCTCGGTATTCGTTCAGTTGCATGGTTAAATTTGATATAACGCGATATTTTGTTTAGTATTTTAGTCCATGATTTTAAATGTACTGCTGCCAAATAACACAGCTTGTGGTTTTTTAGTGCGCATCTGCACAATGAGTTTCAGTTCTTGACCTGCATATTGGCCAAGAAGGCATTTATAAATTTGAATAAATAGTGTAACACTGTTTGTACAGTATGCACTGTATCAGCCAAAACAAATGTTAAGTATGCCGGAAACGTAAATTAAAATCCTTGAAATGCCATCGTGCCTTTTTAATAGAAAATATTTAGCACTTATTTGCTAAGAGATGCTCCTTAGAGTATTAAGAATTTAAGCAGATGGCTTATATTCATATGAAACTAACCACACATTGGTGCTCAAGGTGATGACAGTTTATATTCTTTCCCTGTGATAATCTTAGTATTGGATTCCAATCTCTTTTTTCTCTAAATCATTTTTGCAAGCATTTTTAGAAGGTTAAATTCCCACCTTAGATGCCCAGTGCAGGATAATTAAAATAGCATGCAAAATAAATAGTTCAAAGTTTATAAGATTTACAAAAAAATACTAAGGGCCAATATTGTAACACCTGTCCATTTAACAGAGAGAAAAAAATGGTCAGAGCTGTAATTGTAATTCTGTTTCCCCAATGTGTGATACATAAGGTATGGCAGCACGGTAGCATGGTGGTTAGAACAACGACGGGTTCAATTCCCGCCGCTGCCTATAAGGGATTTGTGCATTCTCCTTGTGACCGCGTGGGTTTACTCCACGTCTCCGGTTTCATCCCACAATCCAAAGATGTACCAATTGGCAGGTTAATTGGTCAATGTAAAATTGTCCCGTGAATAGGCTACGATTAAGCTGGGGATAGCTGGGCGATGTGGCTCGTAGGGCCTAATCTGCGCCGTATCTCAATAAATAAAATTAGAAGCTTTGCCTAGTGAAAACTCATCATTTGTGTGCACTGCTAAATGAGATGACTGCTTTTCTTTTTTTATTTAAAAAAAAGGAAAAGGTGTTAAGTGGGATAAATGACAATGTTTCAAATGATGCAAAAAAAAAAGCACTACAGCCATTTGTTAATTAGCTGCTCAAATCAATGCAATCTTCTATGCCTGTGTCACACTCCATTAACATCCTCCCAGGTAGTGTCACTAACCAGAGAGCACAACTGGCACCCTGGGATCCTTTTAGTTATGCTCACAATTGCAGACTCTCCTGTATCTGTCAGTATTCCTGACAAAAGAAATCTGGCTCTTGAAATAGAATATTAAAGTTACACAAGGACAACGGTGTACTGAAATATTCATCTCACTCCTTTAGACCATTTAGTTTGACTTTTAAATTTGGATACCAATGCTCTTGGTTGAGTTTCCGTTGTTTTCTTTCTGACCTCCGATCAAAATTATTTAGGAAAAAAAATCATATACAGTCTCAGAATAAACATTACTTCAATTTTAATTTTTTTTTCAATTAAAATTGAGGCCACAGTTCCCATGGTTACCAAGCAAGTGTTTTGACTTTTTTTTATCATTTTAGCAGCAAATGATCCTATGCCTCCATTTTTTTATAGATGTTCAATTAAGCCTTGATTCAACTGAAATGTGACAGTATGATGTTGACACTAAAGCTTTATTGCCTTTGGCAAACAATAAATAAAAAAAAAAGTTACATGGAAAGTAGCCCTTTTTCAGTCTGCTAAAATGAAAGCTATATAGATGAATCCTGAAAAGGCATGAGCACCATGACAGCACTGTTTTCCATAAGTAATATGCTTCGCTATTTGTCTCCCATTGTGAAAGCCCTCTTTCATGCTGAGAAGCCTACTGCCCGTGACAAAGCAGTGCTCAAACTAGTAGGTTTAATGTTGATATCACAGACAACCTCCATTAGTTTATATGGACTGCTGAAAATATCAGTGAGCAAAAAAAAATTCCGAGCCTCTTGAACGTTTTTGTCTGTGCACAGCTGAAAGTCATGGTGCCTTTCCTCAAACTGAACTGATTAATTTTTCCTGCAAAGTTATCTGTTTAATTTCTGTGACCAGTTGGACAAATCCCAGTCAACATCAGGATATATTCTTTGGCATCTTTTCCTGTATGATCTTGTGAGCCTGTTTTCCCACTCTTATCTTTTTGTTTCCTTTTTATCCTCAATAGAATAATAAAACATTTGTATCAAATGCAAATGTCCCAAATCTGAAATTAAACAAAATGCCAGATATACTCAGTGGTTTAGACAGCATCTGCGAAGGCAACTTAACATTTCAAGTCAATGACCTATCATCAGAGGTGGGGAAATTTCAGATATATTTGCCTGTCAGAGTTTCATGTAAGCATTCCAAATGTTATTTTGCTTTATAATCTTTGGGTTTAGCTTTTTAATTGAGAACAATGACAAGATCAGAAGGCAATTCTGTGAAGGTGCTGAACATCAAATGAGAAAATCTGCAGATGCAAAACACACAAGATGCTCAGCAGGTCAGGCAGCATCTATGGGAAAGAGTAAGCAGTTGATGGTTCTGGCCAAGACCCTTCATCAGGACTCAAGTGCTGAACAAACTGGTACTGCAGTCTCACACCTCCAGTAACCCGAGTTGAATCCTGACCCTGCATGCTACCTGGGTGTGGAGTTTGTGTGGTCTCCCTGTGACTAGGTAAGTTTCCAACGAGCACCCTGTTTTCCTCCTACATCCTAAAGATGGTCTGGACAGGTTAATTGGCCGTAACAATTGTGTAGGTGAAGGGCAAAAAGATTCAAAGGTGAGAAAAATACACAAGGGGAAGTGGAAACAGCAATGGACCGAATCATTACTTCCAATGTTTTGGACTTGTACCTTCTAGAATAGCATAGGGCCTCACTCTTCCAAAAAAAAATTTCAAGGGCAGCCAAAATAATGCAGGGGAAACAAAACTCTCCACCTTCAGGTGATGGGAAGAAATAAAGGAAAGGGGGATGAGAAATGAGTCAGACGCGGACCCTTTAACCTAATGAGATTGTTCACACTGTAGATCAACCTGGAGGGACTATCAGACTGTTAGTTACCCACCTAAGATGAGCACTGATTGTAAACAGAAGGTAAGTGATAGATGAGAAATCCCTGTGCATCATTATTTATATTCCCTTATGACATAGGTCATTCAGTCCATCGTCGATGACAACTCTGAACATTTCCATCAATTCCATTCCCCTATTCCTTCACCTGTCCATCAACGTTCCTCCGACTTGTCCTGCCAGCCACCTATACCTTACCCTAGAGGTAACTTAAAGGGGCCTGTGAACTGCCTGAGAAGCACATCTTTGGGATGTGGGAGGAAAATGGAACCCCAATGTCACACTGGAGAAGGTGGCATGATCTTTAAACAGCAATGCCAGTCAGGATCAAAGCCCCTCATCTGAGCCATGAAGCAGCAGCACTGTCAGAAATGTCAATTTTAGAAGAGCATGCAGGACTTCCAACAAAACCGGTATTGAATCGGGAATGATTTGACAGCAAGAAAACAGTAGCATCAATAGAGACAGATCCTTCAGGCTAGATGAGAGTACTGCACATACCCTGATTTCTTTCTACTCGTGTTCTTTCTTGTAGAATAGAAAATTGAATGTACTGCCCAGCTCCTCTTTTTCTAGAACATTCTATTACTGGGAAATTCAAATGCCTTTTCAGATATGAATTTATAAAGGGTACATCATGTCTGACAACCATTAAGCTCTTTGAAGATGTGACAATGTCAAAAGGGTGAAAAGCAAGCTGGAAATGTTCAGTGGCCGGGCCGCATCTGTGCAGAGATGGTGTCAAGTTGATGATCTTCCTTTAGAACGTTTACTTCTGCCGACAGCTCATTGGCCTGAAGCATCAGGTGTTTCCCTGTGGATGCTGTCTGACCTCGTGTTTCTGTTTTAATTTTGAATTTTCTGAATTTGCCTCTTCAATTTTGCTTATGACTACACTTGTAGGTAGCAGCATACCTATAACAGACTTCCCAAAATTTCAGCTAATGTTGTTAACTAACTTAAGTAGGTGTTTATGGAACTGAAGAGAAACTGTAGATGGGGTAACTGGGTGTGTGGCGGATGGCCATACTGAGGGTATTGGTCAGGGACTTGGATTGATAGGATGTGACCAGTGATTCCACTGCAGTGTAGTTAGCTGATACGCAGATTCAATAGGTTGATCTTATAGAGGCTTCTACCAGGCGGGGGGTTGGGGGGGTGGGCGGCGATGGAGGCATGGGATCGTAGATGTTGGAACCTGAAGTGACGAATAAACTGCTGGAGGAACTCAATGTGTCAGGCAGCTCCTCGCAGAGGTAAACAGACAGCCAACATTTCACATTGAGACCCTTCTGAACTGGGCGGTAGATATATTGGAAAAAAAAGTGATAGGGGGGTTGGGGGTAGAGGATATTGTTCTGAAGGCAGTCTGATTTCCAGTGAGGGTGTGGCAATGTTGGGCCAACAGTCTTGGTCATCATAGAAATTTCAAGCATTGGAGGAGCTCGTTAGTTTCGTGCCAGACAGCAATAGTTTTAATGTTTACCTATTTGTAGACCAGAATGGCCTGCAGGCCAGGGGTCTTCGAGTGATCAAGTGTGGTGTGTGAAGTTTTTGCTTGCACCACTCTTTCTGTCGGTGTGGTCCAGACTCCCACCCACATCGTGTGGGACAAGCTCCTCAAATCCAACCAATGAACACATCTATTCCCTCCACTTGCAATTATTTCTAGTAAGCAAAAGAGATCGTCGCTAACAGAGCCAGTCCCTAGATTCCATCCTCAAAAATTGTCTATTCAGCACTTAGAGTCAGAAATGTCTATTCTGTAGTAATCCACATCATTTTGCTCTACCTATACTTGCTATAATTTTATTTCATTGAATAATACCACTGATAAGTAAATTAATGGAATATATACTGTATCCAGTCATTAATGAAAAACTTGAAACATTTTTTATATTATGAACTTAGAATGCGTTTAAAAATGTCCGATGTTGTGTGATCTCAGATCTCTAAGTTTGGTTGCCCATAATCAGGGAGCCCCCGTAGACATCAGTTAAATCTCCCCTCTGACCTTTTTTTTTAAAAAAAACAGTTTAGTCCATCTTCCCTCATAATCAAGCATCGTCCCTGGCAACATCTTGATTTAAAAACTCTTGGATCCTCTTGTACTCTCATCTGTAGTGTAGTGACCAGAGCTGGTGTGTGAAGTTCTGGCATGAACGTCCTCCTCTTGATTTTCTTGTTTGAGACTGGGTATGGGTTTTCCATTGTCTATCCCATCTTATTGTTTCAGGGTTGTGTACACATGCTCCAAGGTTTCTCTGTGCCTCTCCACATTTAGTATCCTACCATTTTTTAAGATTCACTACTTTTGAGTGCCTGTAAGAAAATGAATCTCAAGGTAGAATATGGTGACATATACATACTTCGATAATTTTCTTTTGAACGTTGATCCCCTGCTTTTATTTGCCGTGCCCATAGGCAGTGCTGCATTAGTCTTCCATCCAGCATGCTTGTGTCCATTGACATCTTCCTGCAGCTAGGCACTTCCTCACTATCAACCACAGGGCCAGTTTCAGCATTTTAGGTCAACTTCATAATGGAGGGTTCACTAAGTTCAATTCTTTTATGCGCACCACGGGAAAACAAAGTTCAAAGTACAGTTGCTATCAAAGTACACACTTGTCACCATATGCTGCCCTGTGATTCATTTTCTTGTCGGCATACCCAATAAATCCAACAACTTTAATAGAATCAATGGAAAACCACACCCACCAAGATGACAAACAACCAATGTGCAAATGACAACAAACTGTGTAAATACAGAAGAAGTAATAAATAAATGAACAATAAATACTGAAAACATGAGCTGAGTCTTTGAAAGTGAGCCTATAAGTTGTGGAAACAGTTCACTGATGGGATGAGTGAAGTTATCCCCACTGGCTCAAGAGCCTGTTGGGTGAAGGATAATAACCGTTCCTGAATCTCGTAGTGTGAGTCCTGAGGCTCCTATACCATCTTCCTCTTTATATATAAAAAAAAGTTCTTAGTATCAAACCCTCTGGAGTCCTGTCACGTAAACCTCTCATACTGCTCTTTCTCCCAGTTGCGCCAATCTTCAAATGTGCCACTCTTTCTAACATTCTATAGGCTTCTACATATGTGTGCCACATGGGCCTACATGAGTTTTAGCAAGGCACTTGATAATCACAGGAGAGCATATGTTGTTTTGTGGTGCAGTACAGTGCAAGATATTTAAAAAAATACAATAAATGGAAATAAGGAATAAAATAAATAATGCCAAAGAGGTAATATCTATGGCTCTTAACGAATCTGCAATGGTCCTTGACAAACCCATGTTTCTAAATGCTGTTTCATGCCATCTACGAGAATTTTTCAACTAATTTTCCACCAGTAACGACCACTCAATCGCAAAGAATTCCTTTTTCAAAAATCAAAGTACCTACCATACGTGTCACCATGTACTACCCTGAGATTCATTTTCTTGTCGGCATTCACTGTAGATAAAAGAAATACAATAGAATCAATGAAAAACTACACAAAAACAAAAGACTGACAAATGATCAATATGTAAACAAAGACAAATTGTGCAAATGCAAAAAAAGACTATTAAATTAATAAATCAATAAATAATACTGAGAACATGAGTTGCAGAGACCTTGACAGTGAGTCCATAGATTATGGAGTCAGGTCCGTGTTGAAGTGAGTGAAGTTATTGAAGTTATTCTATTGTTACATGACATAAAAACAACTAAGTTACAATAAAGTTTAAATAAGTAATACTAAAGAAGAATAGTGAGGTGGTGTTTGTGGGTTATGGATCTTAGCAAATCTTTGACAGAATTGGAAAGCTTATGCTCCTAAATGCTGATTTTTGCCATCTAGAGAACATGAAGTTTAATTTTCTACCACCTGTAATACAATGACAGTCTGTAAATCAGCGAGAATTGCTTTTTGGGTTATATTCAGACTGCAGTGCGGAATATACCTTGCACCTGATCCTCCTTTCTTTTTAACTTCTTATAATGTAAATTCACATTCCTTGACAACCACATTTCACAATGCAATTTTCTACATCATTTCTTGGGGTTGACTTTTTCAAAAAAAACTGTGAAGGCACATATTCCAGCAATTAGTCGGAGTAATCAACAAGCGACCTTTATGCTCTGTCATTGACCAGGCAGAACATGGAACATATAACAAGGAAATCTACAGGGCATTACAGGCCCTTCGGCCCACAATGTTGTGCTGACCATGTAACCGACTCTAAAAACTGCCTAGAATTTCCCTAGCGCATAACCCTCTCTTTTTCTAGGCTTCATGTAACTATCTAAGCGTCTCTTAAGACCCTATTGTATCCGCCTCTACCACCTTCACTGACAGTGCATTCCATACACCCACTACTCTCAGTGTGAAAAACTCACCTCCCCCCATACCTACTTACAGTCACCTCAAAACTATAACCCCCCTCGCCCCCCCGTTAGCTATATCAGCCCTAGGGAAAAACCTCTGGTTATCCACACAATCAATGCTTCATATCAGCTTATGCACCCTGATCAGGTCACCTCTCATCTTCCGTTACTCCAAGGAGAAAAGGCCAAGTTCACTCAACCTATTCTCATAAAGAACGCTCCCCAATCCTGGCAGCATCCTTGTAAATCTCCTCTGCACTCTCTCTATAGTATCCACATCCTTCCTGTAGTGAGGTGACCAGAACTACACTCCAAGTGGGGTCCAACGAAGGTCTTATATAGCCAGCGTTTGCACATCCAGACTCGCGTCGCCCTACAGATGCACAATAGGAGAGCATCCTAACAAGCTGCATCGCTGCTTGGTGTGAAAACTGCACTGCTGCAGACAGGGAGGCTCCACAATGGGTTGCTCAAAGCATCACTGGCACCAGCCTACCTGCCATCAAGGTCATAGTCATACTTTATTGATCCTGGGGGAAACTGGTTTTCGTTACAGTTGCACCATAAATAATAAATAGTAATAGAACCATAAATAGTTAAGTAGTAATATGTAAATTATGCCAGTAAATTATGAAATAAGTCCAGGACCAGCCTATTGACTCAGGGTGTCTGACCCTCCAAGGGAGGAGTTGTAAAGTTTGATGGCCACAGGCAGGAATGACTTCCTATGACGCTCTGTGCTGCATCTCGGTGGAATGAGTCTCTGGCTGAATGTACTCCTGTGCCCACCCAGTACATTATGTAGTGGATGGGAGACATTGACCAAGATGGCATGCAATTTAGACAGCATCCTCTTTTCAGACACCACCGTGAGAGAGTCCAGTTCCATCCCCACAACATCACTGGCCTTACGAATGAGTTTGTTGATTCTGTTTGTGTCTGCTACCCTCAGCCTGCTGCCCCAGCACACAAGAGCAAACATGATAGCACTGGCCATCACAGACTCAGAGAACATCCTCAGCATCGTCCAGCAGATGTTCAAGGACCTCAGTCTCCTCAGGAAATAGAGACGGCTCTGACCTTTCTTGTAGACTTCTTTGACCAGTCCAGTTTATTGTCAATTCGTATCCCCAGGTATTTGTAATCAAGGTCATGTATACTAAAAGTGGGTGGAAAAAGGCCAGTACCGTCATGAAGAATCCCACCCACTCTGCGATGGACTGTTGCCCCACTCCCATCAGGAAGGAGGCTACGTAGCATCCCTGGTCTGCAGAACTCCTCCACCATCTGCACCAGGATCACCAGCTACTTCCCCAAGCAGTAAGGCTGATCACCACCGCCACCATTACTATATTTCCTGTCACTCACCTTAGGTACAGCCCAGTATCACATAATGGACAATCAATCTATGTATAGAAGCTATCTTACATATTTATATTTAATGTGGTTTTTTGATTATTATTATTCTTCCTCTTTTGTGGGTTTTTTTTGTGTTGCATCGGATCTAGAGTAACAATTATTTTATCCTCCTTGCACTTCTGTACAGGAAATGACATTAAACATCTTGAATTAAACTTTGGGAATTGATGGGGACTCTTGGGGTATTGAATTCAAGTTACATATGCGCATTATAAACTACTCCTGTCCTGGATTTCTGACACATGATGATGAAGATGCTTCAAGGCAAAGAAAGGAATAAACCCTTGCAATCTTCACAAAAATGAGTACGTCTATGAATGCTCAAATGTGTGAAGCACCTCTTAGAGATTTTGATGGTATGGTGGAACAAGGGTGAATGGAATAAAGTGGCTTTAATCACCATTTGCGGTAGCTTCACTCGTAATATTAAACCACTTTAAGTGTCACAGGAAAGTACTAGTGTTCTGCTCACAGGAAAATGTCAGTAATCATGCTGCCAGCCTTTCTTTCTGGACCATGCTGTTAAAGTGCATATACAAATGATTCTTTTCCTCGAGCTATTCCAAGTGGAGCCCAGATATCGTGCTTGCCTGATACTTTTGAATCCACAAGATGCATTTACATCCTGCTTTTCCAGCATCTTAATGAAGTAGATCACATTGGCTTCCAAGTACTTGTACAGAACAAGATAAACAAAGCATTTTTGGTCACATCACGCCACCATTTAATTAATTTATTTACTTATTGAGATACAGCAAGGAATAGACCCTTGTGGCCTTTTTCAAGCTGTGCTGCCCAGCAACCGCCAATTTAATCCTAGCCTAGTCATGGGACAATTTACAATGACCAATTAACCTACCAACCGGAAATTGGAGCACCCGAAGGAAACCAACGTGGTCATGGGGAGAATGTGCAAACTCCTTAAAATAAGCTTTTTAACATAATTTTGGTCAAAGTCAAAGGATAAACTTTAATCTGCCTAAATTGTCCATGAAACACTAAGGTTCTGTTGCCAAAGGCTTGCATAACACTTTGCACACGTTTGAACATAAGCTTTCAAATTTCTAGCAACACACATCAAAGTTGCTTGAATTTCCAGCATCTGCAGAATTCCTGTTGTTTGCGTCTTTCAAATTTCTAGCCTTTTTCAAAATATCTGAAAGATGACTCGATCTCCTCAGTCTGAGATTGTGCTTTCAATATCCATTTTCCCCCTTGTGTCACTGAGAGTTTCTAACATCCAACCTGTTGTGGAAGGAATCCCAGCAAAGGGATGATCTGCAAACTCTCAAGCCTTTCCTTTCTGAGAACTAAAATAAATCCCTGAAACGCAAACACGAGGAAATCTGCAGATGCTGGAATTGACACTGCCTTTGAGTCTTACAACAAGCAAGAAAAAATACACAAACCAGTAAGTGATACCTGCATTGATGTAACTATTACTTTTCTTTAAAATATAATTTTTATTGAATTTTCAAAATGAATACATGAAAAGATAGTGTCTACCCTCCCCACTCCCCTTAACCCTCCCCCCCATATATAGTCCTACCTAAAAAAGAAGAAGAAAAAAAGAAGAACCGCCTGGGTATTGGAAGGTTTCCACATGCTCCATGGAGTTCAAAATAAATTTGGTATATTTATTCGTTACTTTCCCCAAGGGACCAAGATCTTTATCAGAGCACTTAAATATGCCATCCTATCTTTTGTAAATAAGGGCACCAAATATTCAGAAATGTGACATATTTATCTCTTAAATTATAAGTAATTTTTTCGAGTGGAACAGAACTAGCCATTTCATTATTCCAACGATTCATACTTAAACACGAATCAGATTTCCAAGTAACTGCTATAGTCTTCTTAGCTACTGCCAATGCAATTTTTATAAATTCTTTCTGATATTTATTCAATTTAAGTTTTGGCTTTATCCCTTCAATATCACCTAATAGAAATAATACAGGGTTATGTGGAAGTTGAGTTCCAGTAACTTGTTCCAATAAGACTCTTAAATTTATCCAAAAGGGTTGAATTTTAAAACAAGAGATGTAACTATTACTTAACAAGCATCTTAAAGAATTGTGTCAACACCCCAGTGGCAACATGTTCAGATCACAGTATGGTGCCCATTCCGAAGTGAAGTTAAATCAAGATCTGAATTTACTCGGTTCATTTTATTCTATAGTTTTCTGGTTGTGACATCAGGTCGAAGAGCCTCAGGACTTGTACCGCCAGGTTCCAAAACAGTTACTACCCCTCAACCTGGAACAACTGGCTCTGGAACAAAAGGGGATAACTGCACTCACTTGCCCCATCAATGAAATGCTCCTACAACCAATGACTTTACCTTATTATCTCATTTGCTCGTTGTTTATTTATATTTGCATTTGCACAGGTTGTTGTCTTCTGCATTCCTGTTATAGTGGCTATTCTATAAATTTGCTGAATATGCCCACAGGGAAGCGAATCTCAGGACTGTATATGGTGACATATATGTGCTTTGATAATAAAAATTACTTTGAAATTTGGTCCATTCTAATAATTCCTGTGACTTTTTTTTCTCCTCTTATCACCGCTGATCTATGTAAGACAAGAAATCACACTACGTGTGGTTAGCTCATGGTAACAAGGTAGGTACCATCTCCCAATAACCACCAAGAGATTATACTTTATACTTTATTGTCGCCAAACAATCATCACAGCGATATTTGATTCTGCTCTTCGTGCTCCCTGGAGTACAAATCGATAGTAAATATTAAAAATTTAAATTATAAATCATAAATAGAAAATAGAAAAAGGAAAGTAAGGTAGTGCAAAAAAACTGAGAGGCAGGTCCGGATATTTGGAGGGTATGGCCCAGATCCGGATTATAATGCTACATACAAAACTTGAGAAACTGGGATTTGCACAATCTGTGCACAAAATATGATCTTCTATTAACTTATTCCTCTTTTAAATTAAAGTCAGTGTTCCAATTCAAATTGAAATAACTCTTTTGTAAATGGCTCTTTTTTGTTTCCTAACATGACTATTGCAGAAAATGGGTCCTTGTGAGTAATTTGACTGCCAAGCAAATTACTCCGAAGGCTTGGCCTGTGCTCTGAAATGTTCCTTTTTTAATGTGAGTTGATGTAGATGGAGTAGGGGCCTATGAGGTGTGAAAATCACTGCTGCTTCTGACTTGGAACGGCCTCTCGACGGTGATTTCGGGATGTCAATCCAGTCATGGTTGATTTCGACACTTAACATGGTAAAGCAGAATTTCTCAACCCCTGATCAACTTCTCAATTAGTGAGCTGCCTTGTGTAACAGCCCTGTTCCTCAATCCCTGAGGGCTCCTTCAGGGGGTCATTGATGTGGGGGTGGGGTGGATGAGAGACCTGTGAGCAAACTGCAGCACAACCGAGAGAGTTCAGAGAGCTTTCTCTGCGCCCTAGGTGGCTTTGTAAAGCACACTATATAGGGAAGAATTTCTTGTTTCAGGAAACAATTCAATTAACTGAAATTCACCTTCATCTGAACTAAGTATTTCAGGAATATATTGGTTAAGGGACACTTATTACACCTCAACCATCAGGCTCCTAAACAAGTGTGGATAGCTTCAGTCACCTCAACACTGAACTGATTCCACACCCTATGGACTTGCATTGTATTTGCACAGTTTTGTCGTCTTTGTGCACATTGATTGTTATTGTTTCTGTGTAGTTTTTCCACTTATTTATTCATTATTCCACTGTGAATGCCTTCTAGAAAATAAATCTCAGGTCAATATATGGTGATTTGCATGCACTTTGGCAATAATTTATTTTGAACTTTTGAGAATTGCAATATTGTTGTTAACACTTTTAAAGGTCTTGGTGGGAATGTTCCAGAAACTTGTTCTGTCTAGAACAGGGGTTCCTGACCTTTTTTTATTTCCAGGACCTCTACCGTTAACTGAGAGATCAGTGGACCCCAGGGTGGGAGCCCCTGGTCTAGAAGAATACCAGTGCATGAGCGAACTCTTTATAAACACATTTACTCAAACTGTTTCTCACTTTACAATTTTGTCACCTGAAGTGGTTTCACAACACAAGTTATGGAAATGCAGACTAAATTCCCTGCCCTGGAGGAGGAAATCTCATACCACTTCAACAGCTGTGAAAGGGAACAGCCTCAGTTAGCAAAAGGTGCTGCGTGTATAAATTCCTTTCCATGTCACCTCAGCCAGTCTCAGCAATAATGCACAGTTTCCTAGAATCAAGCTAGTGGGGAAAATATAATGGCTTTGTACTGATGTGGTGAATATGTCAATACCAAGACTGGCTCATTCAGAAGCAAACATGGGGGGAAAAAGTATTTGGGGCGGGGGGGAGGTTCTATTTTCAACACTTTTTGTTCTGTTACTCTGCCTTCTGAATCATTGATTAGCTTTTTAAAGCATTCACAGTCTTCCACTACAGGAGTTCCCACCTTCCCCAACCCCGTACAGCAGATTTTAATATGTCTAGTTATTATTCCACATTGTTTCATATCTCAGTCCAACGTACACTTTTGAGCCAATAAATCTGCTGTGGGTAGATTATTTCTCTCTGGTCCACAGCTACTCTTACTGAGAACATGCTAAATTGAAACTTGCCCATAATTTTCTTCTTATTATACCCGTAGTTTGTGAACGATTCAGGAACAGCTTCTTCCCCACTGCCATCAGATTTCTGAATAGACATTGAACCCATGAACACTACCTCACTATTTTGTTTCCTCTATCTTTACATTACTTATTTAACTATATGTAATTTTACAGATTTTATGTATTGCTTCCGTAAAGTTAATAAATTTCAGGACATATGCTGGTGATATTAAACCTGATTCTGAGATTTTATAATTTTGGTCCGAAAATCACCTGATTTCAAATTACCTTCTGCAAAGTCTATACTGTTTCTGCATGCTTCCAGGATAAGGCATTCAGATTTATCTACTAATCAGTGATCACAATCAGGTTTAATATCACCAGCATCTGTCGTGAACTTTGCCGGTTTGCAGCAGCAGTGCACTGCAATACTGTACACAGTAATAAAAACTATGAATTACAATAAAAGTACATATAAAAATTAAATTAAGTAGTGCAAAAGAAGAAGAAAAATACTTAAGGGGTGGTCATGGGTTCATTATCAATTCAGAAGTCTGATGGTACAGAGGAAGAAGCTGTTCCTGAATCATTGAGTATATGCCTTCAGACTCTTGTACCACCTCCTTGATGGTAACTATGGAAAGGGGGCATGCCCTGAGTGATGGGGGTCCTTAATGATGGACGCTGCCTTTTTGAGACATCACCTTTTGAAGGTGCCCTGGATGTTCATGGCTGAGTTTACAACTTTCTGCAGCTTTTTCCAATGCTGTGCAGTGCACCATCCCGCCACCCCCCCCCCCTCATACCAGACGAAGATGCAACCAGTTTGGATGCTCTCCATGGTATATCTATAGAAATCAGTGAGTGTCTCTTGTGGCATAGCAATTTTCCTCAAACTCCTAGCGAAGTGTAGCCACTGCCGGGCCTTCTTTGTGGTTGCATCAACATGTTGGGCCCAGAACAGATCCTCAGAGATGTTGACAGCCAGGAACTTGAAACTGCTCAACCTTTCCATTGCTGATCCCTCAATGAGGACTAGTGTGTGTTCCCTCGACTTCCCCTTCCTCAAGTCCACTATCAATTCCTTGGTCTTGAGTGCAAGATTGTTGCTGAAGCACCATTTAACCAGCTGATCTGTCTCACTCCTGTATGCCTCCTTGTCACCATCTGAAATTCTGCCAACAATACTACTGTTGTTGGCAAATTTATTGATGGTGCTTGAGCAGTGCCTAGCCACACATTTGTGGGTGTAGAGAGAGTAGAGCAGTGAGCTTGGCACACATTCTTGAGGTGCACCAGTGTTGATTGTCAGTGAGGAGGAGATGGTATTTCCAATCCACACACTGTATTTTCCCGGTGAGGAAGTCAAGGTTCCAGTTGCAGAGGGCCAGCAATTAGATTAGATTATGAGGACACGCAGTCCTCTTTTACTTTCATTTAGTAATGCATGCATTAAGAAATGATACATATTCCTCCAGTGTGATATCACAGAAATACAGGACAGACCAAGACTGAAAAACTGACAAAAACCACATAATTTTAACATATAGTTACAAGAGTGCAAGCAATACCATAACTTGATGGAGAACAGGCCACGGGCATGGTAAAAAAAGTTCAAAGTCTCTCGAAAGTCCCATTATCTCACGCAGACAGGAGAAGGAAGAAAACTCTCCCTGCCATGCCCGACCACAGCCCGACTCTGAGTCATCCAAAAACTTCGAGCCTCTGACACCAAGCACCGAGCATTATCTCTGCCAAGCACTTCAACCCCAGCCCCGGCTGTCAGCAGCAGGCAAAGCTGAGGATTTTGGGGCCTTCCTTCCGGAGATTCTTGATCGCACAGTAGCAGCAGCAGCAGCGAACCGGGCATTTCAGAAGTTTCTCCTGATTGGAGATGTTTGATTAGAACTGAGGGTATGATTTTGTTGACAATGCTGAGCTGTGGTCAATAAATAGCAGCCTGATATAAATATGACTATTTTCCAGGTGATCCAAGGCCAAGTGGAGAACCAGTGAGATTGCATCCTCTGTAGATCTATTGTGGTGATAGGCAAATCACACCGGGTCCAGAACCTTGCTTAGGCAGAGGTTGATTCCAGCTATGGAGAACCTCTCAAAGCACTTCATCACAGTAGGTGTGAATGCCACTGGGTGATAGCCGTTGAGTCAGCTCCCCCTGCCCTTCTTGGGAACTGGTATGATTGCTGCCCTGTTGAAGCAGGTGTGGACCTGTGACTGCAGCAGTACTTGAACACTGCCACCAGTGGATGGCACAGGGTTTTCAGAGCCCTGCCGAGTACATCATCAGGGCCTGACACCTTTTGAGGGTTCACTTTCTTGAAAGGTGTTCTGACGTTGGACTCTGAGACAGAGCTCACAGCGTCACTGGATGCTGCACGGATTTGCATAGGTGTAGTTTCATTCTCCCTTTCAGTGCTTGCATAAAAGATGTTGAGCTCATCTGGGAGTGAAGCATGATTTTAGGTTTCACCTGGTAGGAAGTAATTGCCTGCAAACCACTGCGAGAGCTGACGTGCATCCGATTGCATCTCTTACCTTAATCGAAATTGATTTTTCATTCTTACGATAGCCTTCCATAGATCGTATGGAAGTAATGGATCGTATGAGAGTAATGCTCATCTTTTAACAAGAGCATGTACAACTTCTTCAAGTATCCTTGTGGCATAACCAGTCATAATGGGACTGGGTAAGTCACATAATTCTTCCAACATGCAGAAGTATTTTGCCTTGTACAAACCTATGATTTCTCTTCTGCCTTGTAACGAACTCCTGCCAAGTATTCTTCATAAAACATTTGCAGAGAAATTAGTTTCCTTCGTTTCATCTGTAACGCAAAAAAAATGCCAATCTTTTTGTGACTCCTACACTGAGAGTGGGGCAAAAGATCTCCATATGTGACTGAGGTTGCAAGAAGCTGGTCTCTTCCCAGAAGGTTCCAACAGGACTGTGCTGTGGGTCTGCTGTCGTCTGGCAAAGGAACAATGGAAATGTATGCAAATAGTCCAGGGAAAAAAAGGCCATGCAGTAAAATGAATGTAAACCATTTAGTTTAGTGACATGGGGGCAGTGTAATTAAATTGCTTGGATGGATTAGTTATCCACAGGTGCGGATTGTTCGAGAGATGAATTCAAATCCCATGTCCGCAGTTGGAGAATTTAAATTCAATTAATTAAATACACTCTGATGTTTTTAAAAGCAGTGCCAGTAATTTCATATTTTCATAACTTTCATGTTTTCTTATAAAAGACTCAGTGGACGAAATGGTCTACACTGGTTCCAAAAGCAAATATTCCCCACTATTTCTCTGTAATGTATTTTCTCTTACTTACCCACTGTCTCCTCCTTCCACTTCCCCACCACCCACCTCCAATTTTCCAACTACCCACCCATATTGGGTGTAACTTTTGAACAGCCAATGAGTCCTTCACCGTCTTCACAAGTGATATTCGTCACCTCACAGTAGCATGCTGAGTCAGATTTATCCCATTGGGTTCATTGCCATGGTTGCTTAGATCCAGAGTAGTGACACTTTGAACAGTTAGGAATGAGCATCAACTGATCTTGCCCCAACTGTGGATAATTTTTACCTTTTGTTTTATTTGTTCAATTAAAATCACAGTGATCATTTTCTTTGCTTCTGAAGTCATCGTCTACAATTCCTACAGCACTAATGTGAAACTTCCTGCAAAGCTTCAATTTGGTTGTGGCATTCATCTTATAAACCTGAGGATTTCGAATCTAAATCTCACTCAAAAGATATGAGGGCAAATGGTGATGCAGTGCTGTATTGTATGTCGGGTCTTGTTTCAATGGTTCAAGCATCTGGTGCTTCAGATGAACATAAACAATCATGAATTGACTGTTCATGGGCTTCACGCCGGGTACAGGTATCAATTATAACCAACATTTTGATAGCAAGCTCTGCAATCTTCATCAGGAATTATGCCTGGGCATATCCAATAACTTCCACGTTCGTGTCACAGGATTCATAACTCTCTTTTTCTCCGTTACCTCCCTGTGTTGCCCTCTTTAAGGGAATTTTAGGCTAAGCTTTCTGTATAACTTCAGATTTTTTTTTCCTTTTCTCATTTCTTTTCCCCCTTTTGTTTTTTTTTTTTGCACACATTTCTGAGCTTCACAGCATGTGTTGAGAAAGTCAGTGCTTGTTTTTCTTGCTCCACAGTTTCTCCATTCTCCTCAGCAATTGTTACTTAGCAAAGTTGTTATACTTCAACAGTGGTGCATGTTGCAAGGTTCTCCCAAGATATTCAAGCTTGCTGGTTTGAAGAATAATAGTTCTTATTTGCTGACACAGGAAGAGTGTTTTACTGTCCTGATGCAGGGTTTTGACCCAAAACATCGACAGTTCCTTCCCTCCCACAGGTGCTGCCTGACCCCTTGAGTTCCTCCTGCAGATTGTTTGTTAAGCCTATTTCACTTGCCCAATTTATCCTAAAACCATGCTATTTAAGTGTTTCAGCTGTAAGATCAGGGTACAATTCCAGTTGCTGTCTCTAAGGAGGTTGTATGTTCTCCCTGTGACTGTGTGGGTTTCCTCCCACATTCCAAAGATGCATTAGTGAGATATGAGCACGCTATGTTGGCACTAGAAGCGTAGTGACACTTGTGTATTCACTGTATGTTTTGACGTATATGTGACAAATAAAGCTAATCTTTTAATCCTTCAAACTAAAACTGCATTCTTTGATCTCCACTGACATCTTGGAGCCTCAAATACAGCCACACACGTGCTCGGATGTGAAGGTCAAGATCACAGTTGTTCTAGCCTGAGCAGCGGGATCTGTACTGCTCACTACCACCACACCTCACAGCTTGCTGCTCACTGCACTGGGGAAAAATCACTCAAGCTCATCCTCAAAGCAACTTTATCCCATGGGATCAGGAAGGATTCATCCTCAAAACAA
Source organism: Mobula birostris (assembly GCF_030028105.1). Classification (NCBI taxonomy): domain Eukaryota; kingdom Metazoa; phylum Chordata; class Chondrichthyes; order Myliobatiformes; family Myliobatidae; genus Mobula; species Mobula birostris. The sequence goes on along the minus strand of NC_092392.1, from coordinate 49,374,264 downwards.
TCCTCTCCAAAGTGTAAGGGGTGATTGTGCTCACATTCTTGCCAACACCTTGCAAGAACTTTGAGGTCAGAGTTAATCCCTTTCCACAAAGAACATGCCCCCTGCAGACACAATTCCCCACCAGAGTCTCCAGGTGCCTCTTATTCCTTAGGAGTATTCTCTCACCAGCACAACTGCAAACCTTCCCCACCCCACTCGTCCAAAATCATCAATGCACCATCCATTCATTCGGGAGCAATACCTCATTGTAGCTGGAACAGTTGATTGGATTGTGACGTACAGTGGCATGCAAAAGTTTGGGCACCTCTGGTCAAAATTTCTGTTACTGTGAATAGCTAAGCGAGTAAAAGATTAACTGATTTTCAAACGGCATAGAGTTAAAGATGACACATTTCTTTAATATTTTAAGCAAGAGAACTTTTTTATTTCCATCTTTTACAGTTTCAAAATAACAAAAAGTGAAAAGGGCCCGAAGCAAAAGTTTGGGCACCCTGAATGGTCAGTACTTAGTAACACCTCCTTTGGCAAGTATCACAGCTTGTAAACGCTTTCTGTAGCCAGCTAAGAGTCTGTCAATTCTTGTTTTGGGGATTTTCACCCATTCTTCCTTGCAAAAGGCTGCTATTTCTGTGAGATTCTTTTGCTGTCTTGCATGCACTGCTCTTTTGAGGTCTATCCACAGATTTTCAATGATGTTTAGGTCAAGGGACTGTGAGGGCCATGGCAAAACCTTCAGCTTGCGCCTCTTGAAGTAGTCCATTGTGGATTTTGAGGTGTGTTTAGGATCATTATCCTGTTGTAGAAGCCATCCTCTTCATCTTCGGCTTTTTTACGGACGGTATGATATTTGCTTCCGGAATTTGCTGATATTTAATTAAATTCATTCTTCCCTCTACCAGTAAATGTTCCCTGTGCAACACAAGCCCAAAGCATGATCGATCCACCCCCGTGCTTAACAGTTGGAGAGGTGTTCTTTTCATAAGATTTTGCACCCTTTTTTCTCCAAACATACCTTTGCTCATTGCAGCCAAAAAGTTCTATTTTAAATTCATCAGTCCACAAGACTTGTTTCCTAAATGCATCAGGCTTGTTTAGATGTTCCTTTGAACCTTTTGAATAAATTTTTTTGGCCGCAATGAGCAAAGGTATGTTTGGAGAAAAAAGGGTGCAGAATTTCATGAAAAGAACCCCTCTCCAACTGTTAAGCACGGGGGTGGATCGATCATGCTTTGGGCTTGTGTTGCAGCCAGTGGCACGGGGAACATTTCACTGGTAGAGGGAAGAATGAATTCAATTAAATACCAGCAAATTCTGGAAGCAAACATCACACCGTCTGTAAAAAAGCCAAAGATGAAAAGAGGATGGCTTCTACAACAGGATAATGATCCTAAACACACCTCACAGTCCACAATGGACTACCTCAAAAGGCACAAGCTGAAGGTTTTGCCATGGCCCTTACAGTCCCCTGACCTAAACATCATCAAGAATCTATGGGGTAGACCTCAAAAGAGCAGTGCATGCAAGACGGCCCAAGAATCTCTCAGAACTAGAAGCCTTTTGCAAGGAAGAATGGGCGGAAATCCCCCAGAAAAGAATTGAAAGACTCTTAGCTGGCTACAGAAAGCATTTACAAGCTGTGATACTTGCCAAAGGGGGTGTTACTAAGTACTGCCATGCAGGGTGCCCAAACTTTTGCTTCAGCCCTTTTCCTTTTTTGTTATTTTGAAACTGTAAAAGATGGAAATAAAAAAGTTTTCTTAAGATATTAAAGAAATGTGTCATCTTTAATTTTATGCCTTTTGGAAATCAGGTCATCTTTTCGTCGCTTAGCTATTCGCAATAACAGAAATTTTGACCAGGGGTGCCCGAACTCTTGCATGTCACTGTATCTCTTTTAAGGTTTGACCATTGGGAGTACCCAAACCTAGGTGTAGGAAATAACGCACACAAAATGCTGGAGGAACTCGGCAGGTCAAGCAACCTGACAAAGCAGACAGCGTTCCCCACTGATTTTTTTTCTCTCTCCCCATCCCCAGTCTACATCTTGTCTCACTGACAAAGAGGAAGCTGCACTGGGAACACTGGATGACCCCAGAAGGCTCAAAGGTGAAGTGTTGCCTTACCTAGAAGGACTCTTTCGGGCCCTAAATGGTGGTGAGAGTGGAGGTGAAGGGGCAAGTGCAGCACTTGTGACACTCGCAGGGAAAAATGCCAGGAGGAAGATCAGAGATATAGATCGATAGGGTGTGCTAATGCACTTTTAGTGCAGAGTTATACAGAAAAGAACTGCCAGTGTTATTCTATGAAATTGCAATTGAGAACTTTGATCTTTTTATGTTTCTTTCACAAATGGAATTAGGGTTATCCACAATGCTGTTATACTGCCACGGGAAAGTATTGAAACAATTTCTAACTGCTTTTAGAGAAGAGAGTAAAAGGTTAGTGTCTGATATAACATTCATGCACCTGATAGGCCTTCTGCAATTGATAGACTTTTTTTACAGGTGTATGTTGAAACAGTAGATGGACAGAATTTTTCTGCGGGTTCAAACAACTAGGAGAAGATTTGAGATCTTTGTACTGCTAGTAATGGAGCCACTGTTCCTCTGTTCCCCAACTCCATGAGTCGTGTCAGCTGACTACCCACTCTCGCTATTACTTGCCCTTTGTAAAGTGCCGACAACAAATAGCACTGACTGGTTTCAGCAAGCATGCAGAGCTTCTAAAATAACTCGCGCTTGCTTCAGTGGAGAAACCGTCCCAGTTGATACAAAAGAGAACTGAAACACTCGCAGAAGTTGCAGTCCAACCTGCATTGCTGACACAGCCTGGCAATGGCCCCTAAAGCTGCACCAATTTAGTGCCTTTTTAATATTTGTCACCAGTGAAGAAAAGTTAGTCCCTTAGCACTGAAAGTGGCAGTCCTTTAGGACTAAAAACAAGAAATATAGGGAGAGTTGTGAACCCAGCTTTGCATATCATGAGGACCAACCTCTTCTCTATATATTTTTGCTGCCTGATCAGGTACCCCCACCCCTGACATTCTCTCTTCTCCCCTCTCCCATCGGGTAGGAGATACAGAGCCCCAAAAGCACGTACCATCAATGGTGTCTTTCAGGATATGTTACAGTTAATTTGGATCCTAGGAGAACTTGCTTGCACCTCTACTTTTTTTTTTAGAAGTTTGTGCAGACTTGGCATACCATCTAAAACGCCGACAGCCTTCTCTCAGTGCTCAGTGGAAATGTCCTGACTGGTTGCACCAGAGCCTGGTATGAAAACCCCAATGCCCAAGAACGACACAAAGCTGTGGGTTCAGCCCAGCCCATCATGGAAAACGCCCTTCCCACCACTGAGCACATCTACATGGAGCACTGCCACAAGACAGCAGCATCCATCAACAAGGGCCCCCACCCTCCACACCATGCTCTCTTTTCACTGATGCCATCAGGAATGAGGTACAGGAGCCAGGTTCAGCAACAGTTATTGCCTTCAACCATCAGGCTCCTGGGCCAGTGTGGATAATTTCAGTCACCTCAATTAGAACTGATTCCACAACCTGTCGGCTCATTTCCATGTAATCTGCAACTCATGTTCTCAGTATTATTTGTCTACGTGTATATACTTGCATGGTTTGCCTTCATTGGTGCATTGGTGGTTTGTCAATCTTTGTCTGTGCCTAGATATTCATTGACTCGGTTGTATTTCTTTGTTCTACTGTGAATGCCTGCAAGAAAATGAATCTCAGGGTAGTATATGGTGACATATATGTACTTTGAGAATAAATTTACTTTGAACTTTGAACTTTGTTATACCCCTTGGCCAGCACATTGATGTAGCCAAAGCTGCTGCTTCATCGCTCCCACAACCTGGGTTTGAACCTGGACTTGGGAGTTCTCTGTGGAGAGTTTTCACTGTGATCTCCACTGGGTAGTCTGATTTTCTCCCACATCCCGAACATTTGCAGGTACAGTACTGTGCAAAAGAATTGGGTGCGTGTGTGCGTGCGTACGCACACACGCACCCCTAGAGTGCCTAAGACGTTTGCACGGTGCTGTATTTGTCAACGTCTAATGGAGACCAAGTTTGTAAACCTGGCGGGAGCAAAGGATGTTGGAAATGGCAAGAGTGGAGGATTGCGGGAGTGGTATGGGGCAGGTGGTAGAGAAAGAGTGACATGGACAGTGGCAGGGCGGGGAGGGTGCGGTTGGTGCAGGTGCAGACACACCCAGCCCTGAGACACCAGACTAGTCCTCTTGATTCCAGACAATTGAACCAGAATGTCTCTCTGGTGCTGCCTGCACCCTCCCCTCTCCCCTCCCCTTTCCACAACCATGATTCCCCTCTCTCTGCCCCCTTCCCCCTCTCAGTGCACAACAGAGACTCAAATCAGAATCAGGTTTACCATCACTTGCATATTTTATGAAATTTGCTTTTTTTTAATGGCTGCAATACAGTACAATACATAAAATTACTACAGTACTGTCCAAAAGTCTTTGGCACATATATAGACTTTTGCACTGTACTGTAGGTTAATAGAAACATAGAAAAATAGGTGCAGGAGTAGGCCATTCGGCCCTTCGAGCCTGCACCGCCATTCAATATGATCATGGCTGATCGTCCAACTCAGAACCCTGTACCTGCCTTCTCTCCATACCCCCTGATCCCTTTAGCCATAAGGGACATATCTAACTCCCTCTTAAATATAGCCAATGAACTGGCCTCAACTGTTTCCTGTGGCAGAGAATTTCAGAGATTCACCACTCTCTGTGTGAAGAAGTTTTTCCTCATCTTGTTCCTAAAATGCTTCCCCTTTATCCTCAAACTGTGACCCCTCGTCCTGGACTTGCCCAACATCACGAACAATCTTCCTGCATCTAGCCTGTCCAATCCCTTTAGAATGTTATACGTTTCAATCAGATCCCCCCTTAATCTTCTAAATTCCAGAGAGTATAAGCCTAGTCGATCCAGTTTTTCATCATATGAAAGTCCCTCCATCCCAGGAATCAATCAGGTGAACCTTCTTTGTACTCCCTCTATGGCAAGAATGTCTTTCCTCATATTAGGGGACCAAAACTGCACACAATACTCCAGGTGTGGTCTCACTAAGGCCTTGTACAACTGCAGAGATACCTCTCTGCTCCTGTACTCGAATCCTCTTGCTATGAATGCCAGCATACCATTCGCCTTTTTCACCGCCTGATGTACCTGCATGCCCACTTTCAATGACTGGTGTACAATGACACCCAGGTGTCGTTGCACCTCCCCTTTTCCTAATCGGCCACCATTCAGATAATAATATGTTTTCCTGTTCTTGCCACCAAAGTGGATAACCTCACATTTATCCACATTAAATTGCATCTGCCATGAATTTGCCCACTCACCTAACCTATCCAAGTCACCCTGCATCCTCTTAGCATCTTCCTCACAGCTAACACTGCCGCCCAGCTTCGTGTCATCGGCAAACTTGGAGATGCTGCATTTAATTCCCTCGTCTAAGTCATTAATATATATTGTAAACAACTGGGGTCCCAGCACTGAGCCTTGCAGTACCCCACTCGTCACTGCCTGCCATTCTGAAAAGGTCCCGTTTATTCCGACTCTTTGCTTCCTGTCTGCCAACCAGTTCTCTATCCACATCAATACCATACCCCCAATACCGTGTGCTTTAAGTTTGCACACTAATCTCCTGTGTGAGACCTTGTCAAAAGCCTTTTGAAAATCCAAATATACCACATCCATTGGTTCTCCCCTATCTACTCTACTAGTTACATCCTCAAAAAATCCTATGAGATTCGTCAGACATGATTTTCCTTTCACAAATCCATGCTGACTTTGTCCGATCATTTCACCGCTTTCCAAATGTGCTGTTATCACATCTTTGATAACCGACTCTAGCATTTTCCCCGCCACCGATGTCAGGCTAACCGGTCTATAATTCTCCGGTTTCTCTGTCCCTCCTTTTTTAAAAAGCAGGGTTACATTAGCCACCTCCAATCCTCAGGAACTAATCCAGAATCTAAAGAGTTTTGAAAAATTATCACTAATGCATCCACTTTTTCTTGGGCTACTTCCTTAAGCACTCTGGGATGCAGACCATCTGGCCCTGGGGATTTGTCCGCCTTTAATCCCTTCAATCTACCTAACACCACTTCCCTACTAACATGTATTTCCCTCAGTTCCTCCATCTCACTAGACCCTCGGTCCCCTACTATTTCCGGAAGATTATTTATGTCCTCCTTAGTGAAGACAGAACCAAAGTAATTATTCAATTGGTCTGCCATGTCCTTGTTCCCCATGATCAATTCACCTGTTTCTGACTGTAAGGGACCTACATTTGTCCTAACCAATCTTTTTCTTTTCACATATCTATAAAAGCTTTTACAGTCAGTTTTTATGTTCCTTGCCAGCTTTCTCTCATAATCTTTTTTCCCCTTCCTAATTAAGCCCTTTGCCCTCCTCTGCTGGACTCTGAATTTCTCCCAGTCCTCAGGTGTGCCGCTTTTTCTGGCTAATTTGTATGTTTCTTCTTAATAAATGGTCACAAATAGCACGTAATGTGTGTGGGTGCAGGAGAATTTGTATGGAGGCTTCATGAATTAATCAGAGGGATTTGGATACCTTGAATACTGCTTACCTGATGCTATGTCAAGCTGCTTTAAGTAAGATTTTTATTGCACGTGCATACATGTGCGTATGACAATAAACTAGACAGACTTTGACAAGGAAATAAGTGTTGGTATGGGGATAGGTTTACTGCTGGGAAAAATGGGGTTTAAAATAGACATAATGAGCCAAAGGACCCTTGTCCTTGCTGAAGCACTCTAGCATAATTGTTAACCTGAACATGTGGCTGGGAGTTCTGGTCCAGAAAGTTCCCATTTCATAGGACTCCTTCAGTAGCACACTGATAAAAGCCTGGATTATTGGCTTAAGTCTTTGAGTAGAACTCAGATCCATTATATGCTAAAACCAGCAAGACTGTAACCAAGTGAGCTTAATGTCGGAATCAAACCCAGTTCTCAGCACTTGCACTGTGAACTGCCAGTACCTTTATTATTCGATTCTATAAGACGTGCGTATTGTGCTGCGTCAGTAAGTTACTGAAATGAGTACAAATCTGTGGAACTAATTATCTGCAGTTATTCAGTTGTTAGCCAGGCATCAAGTTATTAAGCGAGAGGGAAACAGATTGAACATTTTGGAGGTGAGAGGGATTTACTTAATTTTATTTACTTGGAGATAAAGCGCCAAACAGTGATTTTCAGGCCACTGAGCCCAGCAACACACCAATTTAATCCTAGCCGAATCACAGGACATCTTCCAATGACCAATTAACCTATCAACTGGTACGTCTTTGGACTGTGGGAGGAAACGGGCACACCCGGAGGAAACACACACACACACACACACACACACACGGAGAACGTGCAAAATTTCTTACAGAGGATGCTGGAGTCGAACTTTGCACTCCAACAGCCTGAGCTGCAATGGCGTTACCATGGTGCCCATGTTAGTGTTAAAAGGTGTATCTTTAGAATTAATGTTGCCAGAATTTGAAAATGACTTCACTTCAGCTGTTTATTGTAACTGAGAGAACCTGGTATTCCTCCTGATAATATAAAAGTGGGGTTCATTTGGTCATCTTAATGATCATCAGCTCCCAGGAAAGTGTGGCTCATGTTTCATTTGACTTCTCCTGACCCAGGCGTGACCAGATGTTGAAAATCAAACTAAGTACTGGTGCCTAAAGTTGTTTAATACTCAATGTTCTCTACTGGAAAACAAAATGCAAATTTGCTTTTTTTTTTGACGATTTGCTTGCAGGAGGCTGATGCTTTAAAAATGGATCATGAAAGGAAACCAAGAAATAAGTGGTTTTCCTCCAAAACTTAAATGCTTAATTGTATATACATCAGCTAACTAGTACCCAGATTGTTTGTGGGGAATAATCAATCAAAATTAAAAAGTTCCTATCCCGAATCCACTACACACAAACCTTCCTGCCTTTTCAAATTTCCCCAAGAAAATTCTCAGGCATTTCCCCGTGACACATGCTAAACTGACATCTCCACTCTTGCCATGCTTAATGTTAATTTTGCATTTAACATGCACGTTTTAGAGCCCTGTTCCAAGAGGGTGATGGTAAAAATATATTTGTAAAGTTGACCCTTCCAGGTCATGGAATTTGACTACTTTTTAATTAATAGATTGTACTGTTTATGAACTGTTTCTTTTAGTCAAGGAATATATATTTTAAGAAAATCATACATAGATTTTAATATATATTCAGTGCTGCAACGAAAGATGATATTTCACAAGATTCTTGAGTTGAAATGCTTAACATTTGCAAGTTAGTATAAGAAATTGACCACTGAGGTCAATTTAAAGTCAACAAAGATTTATGAATAAAGATGATAGATACTCCCTGAGGACTAGTTGAAGATTTTTTTGGGATGCAATGCAGTGCCCTCAAAGGACATTCCAAATGGTGTGTAGATTTGTCGTAAAACACACCAACGCAGAATCATAGAGACAGCGTAGAAACCAAGCCCTTCAGCCACTCAGTCGACACTGACTATTACGCACCCTTTCACTCTAACCTTTCCATAGCCCATTTTATTCCCTCACCAACTCCAGCCGTATTCTTTCACTCAACTGCAAACCAGGCCAATTTACAGTGGCCAGTTAATCTAGCAACCTGCACCATTTTGCAAAAACCAAGCTTTTTTTTGGTAAAATGTCACAATATTCTACCATTGCAATAACCCTTACTGATGAATTGATATGTAAATGCAGTGCTTTCAAATTACTCCAAAAAGCCACTAGGCTTTTGGAATTTAAATTATTACAGCTTTTGAGGGGGGGGGGGCAAGAACAATTATATTGAAGGAGTTCGGGGGGGGGAATTATCATTTTATTATTTTCTTCAAATTGAATCAATTTCCCAATCAAGTGTTTTGTTAAAACTGCCTACCAAATTATAAAATTTAATAATTTACTGGTTAAAACCAGAGACTCCCACATCTGATTAAAGTCATGCACCCTTTAGAACAGTCTATCATCCTTAAATGCAGACATTGTGCTAATTCTGAAAAGCTTTGATTGCGGAACTATTTAAATCATTTTGTAATTACAATATGTTGTGACTGAAACTACTGCATACTAATTTTCGAGCTGTGGTACAATTTATTGCCTAAATACTCATTAATAGAGCTCTGTGAGTGATTACCGAAATGCCTCGCCACACAAACAAAAGAAACTGCTAGTGTCTTTTGTGAAAATGTCTCAGTTAAAGTGCTTAAAGATAAATTGAAACAACTGTACATTATGCAAAATTTGGGGGCTGGAGAGCCTTTGCGTTTTGGCAGCTTCAAAAGTTTGTCAGTCGTAAATGGAAGTGGGAAGGAGGGGGGGAGAAAAACAAGCACAGCTCGGGCTGCATTGAAAGAATGACTGTAACAAGAGCATTGACTTGCAGTTAATTAAATCAACTTTCTGCATCTCTGCACCCAAGTTTCAGAGCTGACAGTTCAGTAAAATGTATCCTTGTAAGGTTTGCCCTCTTGGCAAAAGGGGCAATAATTCATCATTAGGATATCAGAGTCCAGGTGCAGATGAAAACTGATGGAGCCTCCAGTGAGGCCTGGAATGTGCAAGAAGGAAGAAAATTTTATCTGAAGTACAATTCCCTGGCTGCAGCAGTGTATAATTAAGATAATATTGCTTCAAGAGTTCTTTAATGATTAAAAATCACATATGCAGAATCCATAAATTGGAGGGCAACATATTGGAAGGATGGAGCTTGATAAAATAGCCTGGCAGAGCTGGGCTGTATGCAATGCAGTGAAAATCACACTGCTGGCAGAGCGGCCACGAGAGACCAGGCTTATTCCAAGGACTTTGTTTAGATGCAACAAATCATTTGTCTGTTATTAACCCAGAGCTTGTAATTATGCAGATTGCCATAGATTTTCCTCGGCCTGGAAGTTAGATTGAGGGTTGTTCACACTATAGCAGGCAGCTCAGGGCTGGCCATGCATTACTGAACTTGCCACATTTATCATGTTGACTGATGGCAAGAGGAGCAGGTCTCAGGTCCCAGTGGTTAATGTAGTGGGTAATTAACTGTCATTTGCCTAGTAATAGGCTGATGATCAATGGTTTGTGTGGAAACAAATTCTAATCAGGTAGCTGATAAATGCTTGGGGAACCAGAGCAATTTAAATGGGTTGGATCAGGGAAAACGGGACTGCAGATACTGAAATTTAATAATGAAATTCATCTTTTATTTTGAAGCAAAATTAAAATTCCATGCTCCAAATAATTTTACGGTAACAAAGTTGTTGCATCATTTCTTTTTTCTTCAAAATACAGGGCTCGTTTGCATTGCATTTTAAAAGCTAAAGTAATATTTTGTTTCCTGACCTGTGCTGATCAGACATTTGATTCCGCAGACAGTAACTTTTATTGATGGCCACATTCTCTTAAGAGGCTAGAGGGTCATTTTAATAAGTATTTTGGCAAATAATTTACAGTTTCACGGCTTATTAATGCATTGGCTCAGGATTTGCAGGGAAATAATGGTGTTTAATGGTCAACCGATTACTAGTGTGTAAATGACCCAGCAATTTGTAGTGAGAAAGAGATGACCCTCGTGGGTTGGGAACTGTCACAAATTGCTGAATGTTTTTGTCTCGCTTAGTTGTTAGTTTCGTAAAAGCAAACGTTTACCATTAATCTTTCTGAGTGGCAAAAATGCTCTGTCTATATGAATTAAACATTGCAAAGAGGGAGCAAACACCAAACAGCATAGGGTTCCTCAGTTGGATTTATTCCTGTAACCAAATACTAACGGGAAACATTCTGAAGAAAGAAACAATTAACATGTCAGATCTTTGATCCAATGAAAGGTTATCAATCTGAAATATTAATTGTCTCTGTTTTTATTTCATATTTCCAGCAATTGCAGAGTTTTAAATTCTGGCAATGCTTCTTGCTCCTGAGCTGTGAAGGGGAACAACTGAACCTCCTCCAACCTTTATGTGGCCCCACTCTTTGTGTGTTCAATTTGACTACAGTTCACTCTTTTATCAAAGTTGCTGCATTTTCTGTGCTTCCACATCACTGGTCAAGGCAACATGATGTAAGTTCTGACACTGCCTTTAAGTGACCAGCTTCACTGGTCCTATAACTAGCTTGTACTCCCAGAAACTCATGGTTTTCATGTGGAAGAATCAAGCCGATTTTTTTTTAAGGTATCCACTAAACTGGCGTTGTGTGCCAGTAAACTCTGATCTTGGGGCTGGAACAACATAAGACTAATAAAATGACATTTGCTTTATCTTTCTCCTTACTTTGATATGTACCACCCACCTTCCCTTGGTCAAAGAGCTATCTAGTGACCTTGTAGCTATTGGCTGCTTTAATCATTGGTGTTATGGTGACTTCATGCATTCTTACCTTGAAGAAGCCAACATTTATTTTCAAATTAAAATTATATTCTGGCGGTTAAAACACGTGAAACTGTTGACTTCAGGTTTTGCAACTGAAGTTCTGATTTGGATTCTGATCTGAAGTTCAATGCATTTGGTCCCAGGTTCTCACTTGGAGGACTTCTGCACGTCAAGCTCCTGCTTTAGACTTGACCTGACCTTGGGTATAGTTGGGAAATTTTGCCTTTTGTTGGTCCTGAACGTTAAAATGGTGTCACTTAAAGAGATTCCACCATGTGTATAAAACTGCAAGACCACAGCGAGATGAATGGGAAGGATCTGGTTCCCTGTATCAGGAAGTTTAACAGCAAGCAACATATTTAAAGGACCAAGTAAAACAATTAGAAAGGTACAAGGATTTTGGAACTTGTTGAAGGGTCCTGATGGTGGTCCTTGGTCTGAAACACTGATTATTTATTTCCTCCGTAGGTGTTGCCCGACTTGCTGAGAACCACCCCCGCCCCCTTAGCATTTTGTGTGTGTTGCTCAAAACTTGCAGCATCCGCAGAATTTCTTGTGTCACCAGTACCTGTTGAAAGGCAGAAACAATGAGTCTCATCACGTTTTAAAAGCATTCGGAATGGTTAATATAACCTAACAAGGCTGCAGTTGACTTCTGTAAAGTGGGATTAGTCTCAGTGGCTTCTTAACCCAGAATAGCTGGTGTTGTAAAATGTCAATAATTCTAGGGAACACATGTTAAGATGTGGCTGACAATAACCGGCAGAAGTGCAATTTTGAGTAATAAGCAAGCAATGCTACTGCCTAAGGTGTATGTTGGAACTCTAAGAACCCTGTACATGGTAGATGGTGACATGTTCACAATCTACATGACTTGAGCAGCCAAGATACCCAGCGCAACTCAAGGCTACAAGATACAGCTACTTGCAGTGCTACTTAATGAGTGGTCAACCTGCTAACGTTGATTACAATTTGACATGAAACCTTACCATTGCTTCCTCCTCAACAGATGCCAACAAATGCACTGGGTGTTTTTCACCATTTGGTTTTATTTATTTTGCAGATTTTCAGTATCTATAGGTTTGATTTTCATTTACTGCTGGCGCTTATTGATGACCCATTCCACATTTTCATATATGATTACATTTCCTTTACTTACCACACATGCCCATGGTGCAATTTTAAGCCATCCATTGTTGTTATAAAATCTTAGTGTGTTTTCAGAGTAAATTGCACAAGATCACTAGAACACAACTTGGTTGCATAGCACACATGGCCGCAAGGGCTAACCAAGCTACAAGTTGGCCAAAAGCTTAGACTAGGTCAGAGTCAAAGTAAACTTAGTATCAAAGTATGTAAAGATCACCATATATGACCCTGAGCTTCATTTTCTTGCAGGAATTTACAGGAAAATTAAGAAATTCAGTAGATTTTATGAAAGCTATGACAATCAACCAATGCGCAAAGAAAGATAAATTGTGCAAATGTGGGGAAAAAAACGTAAAGTCCTTGAAAGTGAGTCTACAGGTTGTGAAATCAGTTCAGAGTTGAGATGAGTGAAGTTATCCACACTGCTTTAGGAGCCTGAAGGTTGTAGGGTAATAACTGTTCCCGAACCTGATGGTCTGAGACTCAGGCTCATTTACCTGCAGCCCAATGGCAGTAGCAAGAGACCTGATGCTTAGTTTGTGCTTATACAGTATAACTATATTGTGAGCCAATAATTTTTGGTGACAGGAATAGTTGATACCAAGTTGACATGCCCAAAGTGGCTCTTTCCTGTACTGGAGGTGACCAGACAAAGTCAGTGAAGCAGTAGATCATCAATAAAAGCCACTTATTCCTTGTTCTACTTTGAACACTGTTTCAAACCATGCATGCATTAAAACACATTAGAAACACTGTTAGAAGTCCTGTCTTAGAGCTTGATTCTAGTTGCATATGGATTATTTTCTTACTCCATTTCGCTTTTTGAGCTCTTTTTAATGGGGTGTGGAATGGAAATTAAACTTATTTTTATTTATATTTCACTTAATTAAGGTATAATGTAATCAGTAACATGTATAACAATTGCAAGTTGCATTACTCTGATTGTGAGTCCATATTTCTGTATGATTTGGAAGGCTGATTCGGCCCATCGAGACTGTACCATCTCCCTGTTTTTCACTGTTTTCCTGTGTCTTCTTCCTATCAATTCCCCATTACCCAAGTTCCATCCCTCATCAGCACCCATGGGGCAGTTTACAGTGGCCAATTCTTTTTCAATCAAGGTGCCTTTGGGATGTGGGTGGAAGTCATACAGCCACAGAAAGAACGTGCAAATTCCAGACAGTCTCCAACCCAGGATTGAACTCAGGTTGCTGGAGCTGGGAGAACTCAGTTCTATTTGCAGTAGCACCCCGTCGTTGAGTAGGCTCGTGAGTCTTGTTCAATGTGTCCCATTGCATCTTCACCTCGGACTTGTACACCAAGTGGCCCAAACCCCTACAGTTACACCCAGCAAACAGGAATTTGCACTAGATTTTGTCCTAGCTGATTTTCACCCATTTATACCAGTGGTACGTTTATGTTCAGGCACAGATGGTACTCGGATTTTTCTTACCTCTGTATTCATTTTCATCTCCCAGTTAATGGTCCATTCTGTAGACCTTGAAGCTAATGGCCTTACTGATTGTAATCAAACCACAAAACATTGTTCCCTTTACTCATTTAGCTTCGAGGTGAATAGAACAATGGCTTTTCAATACTAAGAGATGAAGTGCAGCCTACCAAGACTCAATATTAAAAACTAATCCATGCTTGACATCCAGACAATGGAATAAACAGCACACTTGTTAAACTGCATGCATTTATAACTAATTGCAATAGTCAGACTGAGTTTTCTTTCCCTTGCACACTGTGATTTCAAATTCGCCAGCTTTTACCAAATGCCTTTTAGTGATGCTATACTGTTGTGAGAGAGGGCCTGAAAACAGACAGATAAGATGGCAGAGTAAGGTGAATACCAAGGAAGGACATAGTGAAGGGTTCATTCCAGATGGAGGGTCTTGTCCAGAAATACCGGCTGTCCATTTCCCTTTACGGAATCTGCCTGACCCATTGAGTTCCTCTGGTGTATTTTAGTTTTGTTTTTGCCCTTTTGCAATGCCAGTTCCTGGTGTCACAGACCCAGCCATAACTTACGCTGTGTGCTTTATAAATATTTCCCCAAGTAATTAGACACATCCCAGAAATAAGTGTGGTTGGAAATATGACATTGAATCACTGAGTATGTATGAAAGTCAACAAGTGTCAGTGCAATTGAGAAATGGCCATGATCAATAACTCCATGCTGGGAAATGCAGAATTCTGTGGTGAAACTGGATATTTGTGTAAATGTGTGCTCACATTTCAAACAAAATCTAAAATAACTGGAAAGACTGTTCCTCTTTCCACAGATGCTACCTTATCTGTTTAGTGTTACCAGCATTTTCTGTTTTGATTTGCAACATCCACTTTTATGTGCTTTTTTTTCAGCTTGCTTTGTGTAACTCTCAAAACCAGTGGGACCTGTTCCTCTCAGTTGTTGCTGGGCAGTGAATCAGGGCCTCCTGGTATGGCTGCTGACCGCTCACCTTTGGCATCGGATGCGTTTTAAAATTAATCCCTATCATTGACCGGTGTGGGTGTCTTAGGCTTGTAGTTGGATGTCTCAAGCTTTGAGACTTTGTACTTGCCTCCACTTTCATCTTCTCTTGATCAGTGGAAAATCTTGTCCATTGGTCATTCTTCCAATAATTTTCTAACACAGAACAACTTCTGCTTGGATTTTGCAAATCTCCTCAAACACTTTAAAAAACACACACACACACACACACACACACATAATGCACAGAAACATGTAAACGCACACAAACAAACATGTACACGCACACACATATAAAAATGCACACACACACACAAAATAACAAACTTCACGACATACTTCAGTGATAAAAAAGCCAATTCTGACTTACAAAGCACACTTTGTCCTTTGTATTCCTGTGCACTGTATTCTAAACTTACTTTTAGTAAGTTGCATGTCTAGTCCAATCCAACACCAAAGAATGAGAACACAGTGCCATCCATTAGTGTATTTAAATTGACTTTGCTTTTGAAATGGAAGTTGTTGAGGCACTGTTAATTGAATGACGGTTTCACGTCCACACTGGTACAGTCCTTGCTGGAAAGACTACTCCTACCAACTCGGAAATCTTGCCTCAGCTGCCTGTTGTAAAGTTCAAATTAAAAGCTGTCAGTTTAAGCATTTTATATTTGCTCTTGCTGCTCCATTTTCTTTTGACTAGGCTGGGTGTCAAAGACATTTTAACTGTCCCATCAGATTAGTTCAACTTTTGTTTTGAAGTCCAGATGGATGGAAATCAAATAGCATATGAACTTGTGTTTTTGTTAGAGATGTAAACCTAGCATTTTGGTGGAATATCTTTGTACCATCTGTAAAAGAAGTTGTTAACGTTTAGGAATAACATATTTAATCCCCTTGCTATGCCTTGGTGGTTAATAGTCAAGTTATTTTTTCACTTTGACAAAGCAGTATTTCACAAACTGTCATCAGATCAGTGGTCAGTTGCTAGGTATAGATGCTGGTTGAGGAATTAGCCCTGCCAGGACACTGGAAGAACATCGCTGCTCTTTTGAATTAGTCAGAAGATCATCAACTCCTTGTATTCAGCAGAAAGATTCCTTCAATCGATTTGCAAGGTGGCAATAAAACACAAACTGCTAAAGGAACTCAGCGGTCAAACATTATTATTGGAGGCAAAGGGATGGACATTTCAGTCGGTCACTCTGTGTAAATGGAGGCAAAAGGATGGTGGATGTTTTAGTGGGTCAGTTTTTGTCAATGGAGGCAAAGTGATGGTAGAAGCTTTAGCTCGTCAAACTACCAATGGAGGCAAAGGGATGTCGAACATTTCAGGTCGAGACCCTGCGTCAGGAATCGATCCAAAATATTGACCATTTCTCCACCTCCTCAGATGCTGCCAGACCTGTTGAGTTCTTCTAGCGGTTTCTTTTCTGCTCCAGATTATAGCAACTGTAGTCTTTAGTGTCTGCAAGGTGTCAAAGTTGTACTTTCCCAAAAATGAATCGTGATCGAGCAACACACTCAAACTGCTGGAGGAACTCAGGTCAAACAGCGTGGTCTCGGCCCAAAACATTGACCCTTATTCACCCTCCACAGATGCTGCCTGACCTGCTGTTTATTCACTCTCCACAGATGCTGCCTGACCTGCTGAGTTCCTCCAGCATTTCGTTTGTGTGTCTTTGTATTTCCAGCTTCTGCAGAGTTCCTTGTGTTTATCTTGTGATTGAGTCCTGGAGAGGGAATGACTAAGGCAAGAGTGAGTGCATTTAGCCTTAAAGTTTGCCACTTGGAAATTTGTCATTAGAAATCCTAATTAACTTTCTGTCTTTGGACAGAGTTTAAAGAAATCTGCTTGTTTATTGGCTGCACAATACAGACTATGTGGGGCCATGCTTTGTATAGAATTTATTAGTCTCCATTATATGCTGCAGTAATCTTGTATTGAGAGGATGATTAGATTTGCTTCTGATTGACTAGCTATGACCTTCAATGGAAGTGTGAATAGGACTGAGATTGGCTCTGATACACATTGTTCAGACTCATGCCTGAATGACTGGTCCTTGAGTAGGGCCCACCTCTGAAAACCCTCCAGAGCAATAAATCAAGGTCTTCAGTGTGGGACCATTGCTACAGGACTTGAAGCACAATAATGCATGGTTTGTTTACAAAGAGGCTCTGTAAAGGGTTAACTGATATGTGCAAGCATACACATCTATTTTGTTGAGAAATGTGTTTCCTACAATTAAAAATTCTGGGACATCTATAAAAGTTTGGTTATTAAATGGTTTTACTAGGAGTAACAACCCATTGCCTCTACAATTACTGTCAAGCACCTCAAAGCCAATGAGCCTCTTAACGTGCAAAAAAACAATCTCTTCCAGCCATTCAAGGATACTGTTGTAATTCAGATTGTTTTCTTGAACTCCAAGGAGTGAAAAAAGGGGTGGGAGTAAGATATTAATACAAGTGCAAAATAATGTGGATAGAATTGTACCGAGAGATAGTTTCTTATGCTACTGCGCAGGATAAGAGGTTTAGGATTGAGACAGTAACCGGAACCTCCCCTTTGAGGTTCCCTGAGTTAGTCAGGTACACTTGAATCAAAGAATACATGTGACTACATCTCTACTGAGTGCTTCACCCCTGTTGGGTAGCCACTCTTCCAAATCTTCGTACTGAATTTAGGGCATTTTATTCCTGAGGGTGCAGTTCCATTAGAAATTTAAATAAGTCCAATAATAATTTCACACTCAGTGTAAGGAACATTTGCGGTATCTATCAAAGCTGATATTTAACCTAGAATTGAAAGACCAACATTTAACATGTTGTGTCAGCCAGTACCTTCAATAGTAAGCAAAGAAATGTAACCGAAAGTCATATCGGGCAACCCGTTGGGGATCAGCGTGTAAGTGCCATTATATAGAAGGCAGGACTACACAAACTTCTACTTTCTTTGAAGTTTGTGTAGATTTCAGCATGTCACCAAACTTCTCTAGATGCACAGTGGGGAGTATTTTAACTATTTGTATCATGACCTGGTATGGAAACACCAAAGGCCAGGAATGGAAAAGTCTGCAGAAAGTGGTGGATGTAGCCCAGTGCATCACAGGCAAGGCATTGACCATATTTACAGACACCACTGCTGCAAGAAAGCAACATCATCAAGGACCCCCACCATCCAGGCCCTATACTCTCCTTAAACATGAGAAATACTGTAGATTCTAGAAACCCAAAGCAACACAAAATGCTGGCAGAACTCAGCAGGTCAGAGTTCTGATGAGAAGTCGGGGAGAGGAGAAAGAAATGCAAGGAGGTAGGTGATAGGTGAAACTGGGAGAAGGGGTGAAGTAAAGGGCTGGGAAGTTGATTGGTGAAGAACAGTTCAGGTCTGATTTCTGTATTGTTCTACATGTACACAATGAGGGTGCAGGATTTGGCACAGACAGATGCATTCTTATTACTTCGAACAGTCTGATATTTTCTAGAACAGATCTTGCCACCCATTACTTCACACCGAATGATATTAGATTAGATTATTAGATTATGAGGACATGCAGTCCTCTTTTATTGTCATTTAGTAATACATGCATTAAGAAATGATACAATGTTCCTCCAGAACGATATCACAGAAACACATGACAAACCGACTGAAAAACTGATAAAAACCACATAATTATAACATATAGTTACAACAGTGCAAAGCAATACCGTAATTTGATAAAGAACAGACCATGCCACGGTAAAAAGTCTCAAAGTCTCTCGAAAGTCCGATCATCTCATGCAGACGGTGAACCTCCAGCGCCGCAAACTTGCTGATGCAGCATCCTGGAAGCATCCAACCACAGTCCGACTCTGAATTCATCCGAAAACTCCGAGCCTCCAACCAGTTCTTCGACACCGAGCACTGAGCACCACCTCTGCCGAGCGCTTCGACCCCGGCCCTGGCAACAGGCAATAGGCAAAGCTGAGGATTTGGGGCCTTCCCCTCCGGAGGTTCTCGATTGCACAGTAGCAGCGGCAGCGAAGCGGGCATTTCAGAAGTTTCTCCAGGTGTTCCTCCGTGCTTCTCACGGCTGTCTCCATCAAATCAGGATTGTGCACGGCATCCTAGTTAACACATACGATATCATTCGGAATGGTCATGCGCGCTGCATCGCACCGCCATCTTCTCCTCCCTCCAGGATATAAAATATTCCTGGAAATTCTCTACAAGGGAGCAGAACTATGATTTCAGGCTATTGTTCAGAAGTAGAAATGTTTCAAGATATAGTGCAGAAAGGGGAAAAAGGAAACCCAAAAGGGAAAATCTATGCAAAAGGACTAAAATTGCATTTGGAATGGTGAGGTCACAATGGGGCTGGTGATTCTCTAAGGCACAGGTTCCCATTCTGAGGTTCACAGACCCCTTGGTTAGTTGTAGGGGTCCATGGCACAAAGAAAGTTGAAACCCCTGCTGTAAGGGATGTGGAAATAGAATCAGTTGAGTTGGTAGCTGAAGTTATTGAGCTCAATATTGAGTGAATTCTGATGAAGGGTCTCATCCCAAAATGTCAACTATTTATTCCTCTCTAATGGTGCTGCTTGACCTGCTGAGTTTCTCCAGCATTTTATGCGTGTTACTCAATATTTAGTGTGACAGGCTGCAGTCCAGTTGAAAGATGTGCCGAGTTTGCACAGAGCTTTCTAGAACAGTGGGTGAGACCACAATCAGGGTGGCAAAGGGACAGAGAATTGATAGAGAGCTAGCCAATGGAGCAGTTACACTCGTGAGAAGAGCCGACTCAGTCAGTGCTTGGTCCTCTGTGCAGAAATCACGAGGAGCAGGCTTTGTATACAAGCGTCTGAAGGCACAAGCTAATTAGTATTTTGTCCATTAATGTGTGTCTGAGGGTCTGAATGAAAAGGAGACTTCTGCTGAGAGGTGGGTGAAGATGTGAGTTAGTGAAGGAAATTCTTGGGAAGAATTCAAAGTGGCATGCAGGATGCACAGAAGTAGAGTTGGTGGTGATTGTAGCTATAACCTGCTCAGTTCCCCCTGCGTCTTGTGTG
Organism: Mobula birostris; assembly: GCF_030028105.1. Taxonomy (NCBI): domain Eukaryota; kingdom Metazoa; phylum Chordata; class Chondrichthyes; order Myliobatiformes; family Myliobatidae; genus Mobula; species Mobula birostris. The sequence goes on along the minus strand of NC_092392.1, from coordinate 49,354,134 downwards.
TGTTCCAGCATCTGCAGGATCCCTTGTGTCACTAACTTAATGCCTCATTTTGAAATCGAAACTGCAACCAAGCCACAGTTAAAGATCCACCTACGCCAATGTGCAGGTATGTAAATGCTCAGGGTAGGCTAGCAGTTCAATGTACCGTTGAACTGAGGGCAATATTAGTGGCCACACTTCAATTGACTTTGCAAGGAATTCACAATATCATCCTGCTGTATGGCATTCTGTCCATTTTGAACTGGTCATTGTAAATTGTCCCATGATTAGGATAGGGTTAATTGGGTTTGTCAGAGGAGTTGCTGGGGCAGTGTTGCTCAAAGGGCCAGAACGATATAGTGATATACTCCACACTATATCGCTGAATAAATAAAGAGAACAGGCATGAAATAATGTGGCAGAGGCAAAACTAGAGCTCTCTATTGGGAGCTGTGAAATTGTTTTAATTTAAGATATTTGCATTTGGGTTATTCAGCATCTAACTTTACATCATTAACTAATTTTGTTTTCAGTAGCTATAATAAAAAAACATGCAAAATGAGAGCAATAAAGTAAATAGTTTCATGGTATTTAAACAAAATGCTAGAGAAGCTCTGCAGGTCGAGCAGCATCTATGGAGAGGAATAAATCATAGACATTTTGGGCCAAGACTTTCACCAGGAGCTTCATAGTTGTAGATGTATTTAGTTCATGGTAATGATGCCCGTGTTCTAAACCCACTAGGTCTGGCAAACAGTCAGCTCTTCTCAGACCTGTATCCCTGTCTGAAATGCTTTTTCTTGTGGTATCATTTCTGCAAGTATTCTGCAGCAGCTTAACTTTGTCAATCTTTTGTGAAATATTCTTTTAGGCCACTTCCCAGGCATATTCCTGCATCTAACTCCATGATCACATGGTAAATAGTACTTGAAAAGAGTATCTGTCCCATGTGTTGTGCCATGCAGCAGTGACATAGATATTTGAATCATTGTCATCGCAAGAATAAAACGTCCATATTCTCTCATTTCTCCATGATCTTCTAGAACCAGGTATCATGGTGCTGACCCATTGTGTTTGGTGTGTTGGTTTGAATTTTGACTGCTCCTCTTCAGGTACAACCATTATAAGTGATTGGCTCTGAAGGTATCAGGTTGGATGATACATTTTATTGTCTGTGTTGTGCAAAGGTGATGCAATCCTCCTTGGAAAGCTTCTGACCAATTGTTTTCTGAAGGCTCCTGCAAAGATCCAGAAAAACATTAAGGTGTCACTGTTATTGGTCACGTAGCTAGGATGGTTGAAAATCCCTGCAGAACCACCCTTAAGCACAGGCTTGTCAAATTCGTAGACTCCCGTCTTGTTTCCAGAAGAAATACAATCGTTGCCCGGTCTTGAACTAAATGCATTTTAGCAGTATTTCCAGTATGCTGTTTCAACTTCAAGCACAATGAGAATGGATTTCTCCCAATGGTACCATCTTACTATATATTATCCTCCATTTTTCTTCAAAGTTTGGCTGATGATCTAATGAGATTGAAATAACCAAGAGCTAGTAATTGGATAGAAGCATTTCAGATGCATTAATGTTAAAGTATGTTGTGGGTGGAATTGTACAATATATTTCAGCAGGTTTATGAGGCTGAAGCTTGGATGTTGTGTTTCATGATATTGCATCCCTTGAAGTGCATCAGTGTAGTTCTATTCTGCAGTCATCATTCTCAAAACAATGTAGGCGATGGCTGGAAAAATGAGCAAGGGAACGTAGTTACAGATTCAACAAAAGTTCAACATACTAACTTAACATAAGTATAAATGATAGGAAGATTTTTGCAAAGCGACCAACTTCTCCAGATGAGAATAGGTGCAGAAATGAAAGGTCAGTTAGTATTATTCTGTAACCTAAAGTAATTGTAGTTGACGTAGTTGTAATTCTCAGAAGACCAGGTCAGTTCGCAGATAGTGAAAGCGATATACCATTACTGCTGATTTTTAACACCATTTGCATCTCTTTTGGAAAACTAGTTTCTACATATAATGGCCAAATTTTCTTTCACTTTGTAATAGATTAAAAAAGAGCCATGTTATTAAAGATCTTTCATTGTTTCCAGTCTGCCCCCAATTTGAATCGTGCTTTGAGATAGATCAAATTAAAACATTTTTTGGGGAAAGGAATATGGTTCAATTAGTCTTGAATGAAACTTTCTAGGGAATATTTAAGTACATTGCAAATATTTTAACAAATTATTTTTTAAAAACCTTTGATATAGTAAGTTATAGTGTAAGCTTTGGATTTGCTGAAATACACAGGCTTTTCTGCTTAATACCAAATTTAAACATTGCCAGAAAAGTCCACGGCTTGTCTCCTGACGAATGCCTAGTTTAAGCTCAGTTACTGATATCAGCTACTTTGGGTCTGGGAGATCAAAAACAGGCAAACGTTTTTACAACTCCTCATTTGCAAGCAAGTTACTGTGGTTCTAAATTTCTACAAAACCATTAAATAAGGAATACCGTACCGGATAATGGTGCCTCAATGATCAGTGCACGTTTGGAATCAGAATCAAGTTTGTTATCAATGTCATACTGTGTATCATGAAATTTGTTGTGTTGTCACAGCAGTACAGTGCAAAACATTGAAATAATTACTATAAGTTGCAATAAAAAAATTTAAATATTGCAAAAGAGGAATAGTAAAGTAGTATTCATGAACCATTCAGAAATCTGAGGACAGAGTATAAACAGCTGCTCCTGAAACATTGAGTGTTCGTCTTCAGGCTCCTGTACCTCCTCCCTGATGGTAGCAATAAGAATCCGACATGTCCTGGAAATCATTATTCTTGATGATAGATGCCACCTTCTTGAGGCACTACCTACTAAAGATGTCCTCAGTAGTGGGGAGGCTTGTGTCCGCGATGCAGCTGGCTGAGTCACTGACTTGAAACGTGAACTGGCTTCTTTTCCATAGGTACTGCTGACTGGCTGAATTCTTCCAGCATTTCTGTTTTTCGTCTCAGATTCCAGTATCTGCAGTCCTATGTATTTTGCAAATATGGTATACACGGTGTATCGTATGAATTGTACCAAATCAAATGTAAACTGGAAGGGAACAATTAGGTTTGGGAGGTTGAAAGTGTTGCTTGCTGTAAGGTGTGTTCAGTGACTGCTTTATTAGGTAGCTCCTATACCTAATAAAGTGGCCATTGATTTATATTCATGGTATTCTGCTGTTGTAGACCCCCCCCCCCCACCACACTTCAATGTTCAATGTGTTGTGCATTCAGAGATGCTCTTCTGCACAATACTGTTCTAACACATGATTTTTTGAGTTACTGTCACCTTCCTCTCGGCTTGAATCAGTCTGGCCATTCTCCTCTGACTTCTTTCATTCATAACGTTTTCTCCCGCAGAACTGCCGCTCACTGGACTTTTTTTTTTGTTTGTTACACCACTCTCTGTAAACTCTAGAGACTGTTGTGCACGAAAATCCCAGATCAATAGTTTCTGAGATACTCAAACCACCCTATCTGTCACCAACAGTCATTTCACTGTCCGAGTTATTAGATCATATTTCTTCCCGTTCTGATCTTGGGTTGAAATAATGACTGAGCCTCTTGACCATGTCTGCGTGTTGTTATGCATTGAGTTGCTGCCACGTGATTAGCTGATTAGATATCTGTATTAACGAGCAGGTGAACAGATGTACCTAATAAAGTGGCCATTGAGTGTATTTATTAGATTCTACTGGGTCTGCATTTGTTTTAATATTTATTCAGATAAAGGAGCCAAACTTATTAGTTCAGAATTTGAATTGATCTGTGTTGAATTTGCACAAATCAAAAACAAATCGTTGCTTCCATTTTAAATTGCATCTCAGCTTTGTTCAACATAGTTCATGTTCAAAGATATACATGCCTGAGTGCTTTAAATACCCCATTATTTCATTTTAGCTTGGGAACTAATTTGTGGTCCCAGTACTGCTGTCCAGTTGGTAGAGCAGTGAAATTGCTGTCTTGACAGGTGAAATGGCTGAGTTCATTTTTCTTAATGATGCTTTATATAAAATAATCAAATTGCTAATGGTATATGCAGAAGTATTGCAAATAGACTTCTTTCCTTTTTTTATTATGTGTTGACAGTTGAGCTTCATAATCTAAATTCAAACAGCTAATATCAGTAACTCATTATATTCTGCGGTATATCCACCATATGTTTCGCAAGGCAGGAGGTGCTGCTGTGGCCCATTTTAAACTGCATTGCTCCCCAGTGTAACATTGCTTGTTCTATGATTTACTATTATCCCTGCAAGAACAGGACAGCTGCAGGATTGTCACAACCATTCAGTTAGACCCTCCAATCTCTTTTGCCGTGAAATATGTCCATTAAAACCTAATAGGGCCATTTGTTTTTGGTCAAATCAAGTACTACATCTCATAGATATTGGAAAGCTGTTCGGTGTTCTGCAAGTTCCTCTTCAGCAGAAGTCCAATCAGTGTAATTAAGAAGTATGCAGCATTGTGGTGCATTTCCTCCCTCTGCAGAGTGGAAACGGCCTCGAATGTTCAACCTCTCCCTGCAACCCTTGTTTTTTTTTCCCAAACGGCAAACCCTCAGACTCATAAACAGAAGCAAGACTGCAGGTGCTGCAGATCTTGAGCAACACCTCAAAATGTTGGAGGAACTCGGTAGCTAACGATGAGGCCAAATTCACCTTGGAGCAGCCATGCCTCATATTCTGTCTGGGTAACCTCCAACCTGATGGCATGAACATAGATTTTCTAACTTCTGGTAATTTCTTCTCCCCCCATCTTTTTTTTTATTTTCTGCCCCCCTCCTCTTTTTTTCCATTCTCCATTCTGGTTACCTTCTTACCCCTTCTGTTCCCCCATGCTCACGACTTGCCCATAACCACCCTCCGGTTCCCTTTGTCCTTCCCTTTATTCCCTGGTCTACTGTCCACTATTAGATTCCTTCTTCAGTCCTTTACATCTACCTCCAAACTTCTTACATCACCCTCCCCCTTACCCCATGTACCATATTCCCCCTCACCTAACACCTGCCAGCTTATATGCCTCCCCCTCTCCCTACCTTTTTATTCTGGCTCCTGCCCCCTTCATTTCCACTCCTGATGTAGAGCCTCGGCCAGAAATGTTGACTGTTTTTTCCCTTCCATAGATGTTGCCTGACCTGCTGAGTTTCTCCAGCATTTTGTGTGTGTTCCCCAGTCTCATAACCAACATAAAGCTGGAGTCTACCAGTATATCCCTTAAAGAATTTACTTGTTGAGAGGAGTACTTCTCTCAGTTCCTCTTCTATTCTGCCACTTAATAAGGTAATGGCTGCTTTGAAGGAACTTTGACTCCACACTCCCGTCTACCTGCAGTAACCCTTCACACCCTCTTTTATTATGAATCTACCTACAAACGTATACCTGTCTTTTTTTTTACAAAAAGTATTCAAACACCGGTTTCATTGTCATTAAGGAAAAGTCCTTGAAGGATTCTCAGCTTTCAGGAGAAAATTTCCATGCTTCTCCATTTTAAGTAGACCACCCCTTGCCTTTAGATAGTTCTCGTGGTCCCCACTGGAGGAAACATTCACCCTGTCAAGACCTGTAATGTGTTTTAATCAGGTCCCATCACACTCTCCTGAAACCCAACACCGCAGAGAGCTGTGGACAGAGCCCAGCACATCTCGGAAACCAGCCTTCCCTCCGTGGACTTGTCTTGTCTTGTCCATACTGCACCAACCACCGCCGCTGGGCTATAAACCTGCAGGAGCAATGTGTGGTTAAGTGCCTTGCTCAAGGACACAACACTCTGCCTCAGCTGAGGCTTGAACTCGCAACCTTCAGATCAGTAGTCCAACGCCTTAACCACTTGACCATGTGCCAACACTTTATCTGTACTTCTTACTGACTCGGTAGAACAGCAGTATAGTCAAAGGCTTCACGCACCTTGTACATTCTCCCTTACCCCCGTTCTCATTGGGCATAGAATAGAAAAGCCTGAAAGCACGTACCACCTGCACAGCTGTTAGAAGACTATTGAAAGTTTCGCTAGTACAAAACCTTTTTTATACCATTAAGCGAGAGGTCCATGGACCCCAGGCTGAGAACCCCTGCCCCAGTGGACTCTTAAGCTCGCACTCTATCCCATTACAGACTTGGATCTTACTGTTTACCTGAAGTTAACTGCAGTATAGAGCACTGCAGTTTCTCTATAGCTGTTCCACTTTATTCTGCATTCTGTTATTGCTTCACTGTGTACTACCTCAGTGCACTGGGTAATGATCAAATCTGTATGAAAGGATGCAAAACAAGAGTTTCACTATACCTCAGTGCATATGACAATAATAAACCAATTCCAGTTCCAATTAACGTGCCCAATCCTTCCTTGTAAAGCAACTTGTACAAAGTGAATTTGTTTTGACTGTGGATTCTGTGATGCTGGAGGTTAATTCAGGATGTGGTGGCACTGGGGAAGGAGATGTTTGCTGGGGTGTGCCTTCTCTGCTGGGTTCTGTATGCTCCCATGAAGGGGCTGTGGATTCCCATTGCCAACCTGCATGTTCATCTTCTATTTGTTTGGTCACAGCCCAGGGATTCCTGTTGTTTGCTGAGAATGCTACATATTTAGAATAAGGTGTTATGAACATCCTTGAAGTACTTTAGCTGTCCTTCTGAAAACCTCTTGATATGACAACTTTGAGAAGAGTGCCTTTTATTTTGGAGGGCAGGAAGGTTCAAAAATCTTTTCAGGCATGTGGACATTATGGGTCATTGAGAGTAATTAGAGCCTCAGAGTCAGAGATATTGGCCTGGAGAGAGCTCATTGGTGCTGGTTTGCTCATCCTACCACTAAAGATGGAGCAAAAGACAAACGACTGAAGAGCTCAGAATTGTAATAGCATTTGTGAGGGAAAGAAATTGCCAGTAATCCAGGTGGAGAGCCTGTATAAAGAATTACTAGTATCTCTCCAGTATTTTGATAGCTACTCTTGACCATTTATGTCCTTGATGTTTACAGGGAGGTGGGGATCATAGCAGTTCAACAGATCCTTGAACTTTATGTTGGGTTTGTTATCTTAATCTTCAAGCACACTTTCGCTCAGCTATCCAAAGGGCATTTTGACACATTAAAAGATGAGATGAATTCCCTGAATGCCTGCCTCTTTTGAGGAGTGGCACCTGAGTTATAGACAGAGCTGTACCTCTTCCAGGATCTTGCCAAGGGTAGTGTCATATAGTAGTGCAGGTTGCAGAGAACCTTCCTTTTATAAATGTTTTAGTTTCCAGATATTTTTTGTGGGCTTCATTAAACAATTTGACAATGGGTTGGAGCAATGCACACAAAATGCTGAAGGAACTCAGCAGGTTAGGCAACTTCTACAGAGATGGATAAATAGTCAATGTTTTGGGGTTTGGGGGTTTGGGTATTTGATCCTCCACAATATTCCGCTTGGGAATTTAAACTGGAACTGGCAGTGTTTTTTTTAAAGAGGTCAAGTTGCGGCTCGACATCACCCAGCACGGATGGAGCTCGGGAGCGGTTTGTCGCTGGATCGAACTGGGAACCTCCGTTCTCAAGCCCAGCGATGATCTCACTGCACCACCAGCCAACCTAGTTTTGGGCCAAGACACTTCAACAGGACTGGAAGGGTCGGGGAAAGAAGACAGAATAAGGTGGTGGGAGAGGGGAAGGAGATCAAGACAGTTCATAAGTGAAACCAGGTAAGTGGGGAGGTACTGTAACTGAGTGAGGAGGGGAAATGAAGTGAGAAGCTGGGAGCTGATGGGTGAAAAAGGTAAAGGGGTGAAGAAAAGGAATCTGATATGGGAAGACTGTGGATCGTGGGAGAAAGGGAAGGAGGGGGACACCAGAGGGTTGTGATGAGCAGATGAGAGGAAGTGAAGGGATAAGCAGGGAGCCAGAATGAGGAGTGATAAAAGAGGGAAGATCAGAGGAGGAATTACTGAAAGTTTGAGAATTCCTGTTCATACTGTCAGGTTGATCCAGATGGAATATAAGGTGAGACTTGGTTTTTGAACAACCGCTTACACATGCTTTGTCAAAGCATTGGGTCAAATGAACTTGGTTCTCAAGCGAAGCTGAGAGAAGTTGAGCAGTTTCCCATTTGACTTGTAGATTAGCTCCATTCCCATGGTAACTCGTTGGAGGCAAAATGCAATATTGCATTGAAAATGATTGGGAATAAAGGGCATTGCTTGTTTGTAACATTGGGAGTTCAAAAAAAAAAGCAAAGGAGCTTTTCGAACAGTTTTCAAAGATTATTCAGTAAATTTTAACATACTATACCAATTAGACCATCAACCAATTTCAAGTTATTTCTTATTAATACTATGTAGGGTTATAAGAATTAGTTTTAACAACCAATTCCTGTAATCCTTCTACTCTTGAGTTACAAACTCCGAGTTGCTTATTGATTACAATGAAATTATTTGACATAGCTTCAACTGTGTACACAATTTTACTTTTAACAGAAATATTATTTACCTTGAATCTTTGTCCACATTAGTCTTGTTGTCTAACGAAAGCTTTATGAGTCCTAGATGAAATTATAAAACTGAGTTTATACTAACTCAGGTTCAGGAAATTCAATGAGAAAAGTTAATGTGCAATTACATTACAAAAATTAATCTGCATTTCAAAAAAATTGCTTTTATATCCCTCATTGTGCAATCATAGGTTAAATATTCCACTTATGTTTTTAGTTTGGAGCTAAGCCACAGAGGTACTTAACAAGAAATGAAAATTGCAACTGTAGTTTTCTGTTCATTACTTTTATTATCCAAAACTCCATTGTTTAATATTCTGTTATCAGATGGCTGTTTCTCCTGTGGGGGATGCCTGTCAATAGTATAAATTAAATTCACTGTTAAGACATTTCCTACAATGTTTATAGTGCAAAATTTAATGGGCTTAAAAAAGTAGGGTAAAGAGTGGTGAAAGGAATTGGTTTGAATTTGGACCTGAGGGCCATTAAGTTTCACTGGTCAGGTGAACCTGAGGGCTTGAGAATGCTAAATAATTTGTGGCCAAGCAGGATTGTCATAGTCATTATAACATAGAAATAGGCCCTTTGGCCCATCGCGTCCATGCTGACCATCAAGTTTCCATTTACAGTCACCTACAGTATTCCTTTTAACTTGCTACACATTCCCATCTCTTACCAAACGATTCTACCATTCTCCTATGCACCAGTGGCAAGAAAAACCTACCTGATGCCCATCTCTGGAATGTGGGAGGAAACCAGAGCATGCCAGAGAAACACCCCCACTCAGGGAGCAAGAAATACCAGACTGCACCAGAAGTTCTGATTAACCCCAGGATAGCGCCGCAGAATGTTAACAATTCCACCAGCCCTGTCACTGGTAGAATTAAAGTTTATCCACAACTTAAAGCAAATAAACAATAATCTCTCCTGTGGTAATAGTTGAGGGGGGAGTTTTGGAGATGATTGCTGGAAAAAAATGTGGAACATGTCTGATGTGCACTGATAGTTGATATCTTTGGATACATTTCCAAATTAGGTGAAGATTAATACTACCTTCAGAATTTTGGATATTGACTCTTAAAATAAAACTGTGAATCTCTTTACAAAGATCACAGCTGTTTTTGTGTTTAATGGCTAAACAGGAATTTTAACTATGACCCGACTTCAGTCCAAGTTCCCTTCTTAACTCTTTCGACTAGGTGCCTGTAGTCATTCAGACAATGCACATCTGAATCTAACTTCCTGCTCAAAAGGTGTTACGTTGAGTGGTTCCCAGTGATTTTCTGGTCTCCACCACTGGAAGGCAGTGTTATATTGATGATGGTCACGATCTCTTCCTTTAAAGGAAACCATCTTCAGCTGGTGTAGTTACACCTAGCTGACTATTACGAAGGAAGAGTCAAATAACATAGCAGGCAGCACAGTGGTGCAGTAATTGGCACTTCTGTCTCAGCAGCTCCAGAGACACAGATGGCTTTCATCCTGACCTTGGGTCCTGTCTGTGTCAGTTTGTATCTTTTTTTTTCATGCCGACATGGGTTTCCCACGTGTGCTCCATTTTAGAACATAAAACACAGAACATATAACATTACAGCACAGTACATGCCCTTCGACCCACGATGTTGTGCCATCCTTTTAACCTACTGTAAGATCGATCTAACCTTTCCCTCCAACACAGCCCTCCATTTTTTTCTGACATCCATGTGTCTGTCTGAGAGTTTCTTAAATGTCCCTAATGCATCTGCCTCTACTACCACTCCTTGCAGTGTGTTAAACACACACACACCAGTCTCTCTGTAAAAGAAATACTTCTGACATCTCCCCTCTACTTTCCTCCATTTACCTTCCATTATGCCCTCCCCCCATATTCAACTTTTTCCCCATGGAAAGAAGTCTCTGTCCACTCGATCTATGCTTCTTATCATCTTGTATCAACTTGCCTCCCATCCTTCTTGGCTCCAAAGAGAAAAACTCTAGCTCAACCTGTCAGGCATGTTTCCTCCCCAAATGTCAAAGGCATGCTGCTTGGTAGGTTACTTGGCTCCTGTAAATTGCCCCAGGTGTAGGTGATGAGTCAGATGAATGAAGTGATGAGGTGGGTGGAGTTGCTGGGGATCAAGAAAGGACCTAATTGGTGATAATGTAGAAGAGTATTTGATGGTCAGCATGGACATTGATTATGATTCTACAACATGGAACAGGAGCAGCGGGTATAAAGAGTGGCTTGATTGGAGATGAACATCTGATTTAGAAAACAAAAAAACCTGCAGATTTGTTAAATTAGAATTAGAACCAAAATGGTGGAAATGCTCAGCAGGTTAGGCAGCATCTGAGGAGGGAGAAGCAGAGTTAATATTTTAGGTTGCTTATTGACTTGAAACATTAGCTCTTTGTGTTTGAAACTACTGAGCATTTCTAGCATTCTGGCTTTATTATGCATTCAATATACAATAGTAGTGTTCCAAAATGTACATTTTAAAGAGCGTTCATCTTCCAAACTAGCTAAGTCATCTTCCCCTTAGTTGTGTTTAGGTGGTGCTTCTCGGTGCTTTGAGGTGAGCTGCAGGCATTGTTCTATTGCAGGTTGCAGATGGTTAGTCAGTGCTAGATGCTGGCACAGATCACTGGGAGAGTTCAGTGGGTCAGAACAACGTCTGTGAGGCAAAGGGTGTGGGTCCACATTTCAAGTTCAGACCCTATGTCAGGACTCTTGATGTCTTGTTCCAGGTGTCTGAATTCAGTGTGTCATTTTGCAGAGTTAATACTCACTGCCTGACCCCAGGAAAAATACAATGTTTAAAGCAGAAAATCACCAAGAAAAGCATGTACGTCTTTGAATTGGTAAGCCTCGGTGTTTCAAATAAAGATAAGTTTGTTTCCCAAGTGCACTGTGCTTTTGAGGTGTTGGTGTTTTACAACAGTGTAATAAGAGCTCTCACGTTTCCTGTTTGGCATATGGAAAGTAAGGACTATTCATACGGTCTTGCAAAGGGAGAGTAGGGGGCCTCGTACAATGTCGGAAGCACCGTTAACTCTCTGACGATTGTCCTTCGCATTCAGATATTTAAGGTCTGTGATTGATGCTGTTTTGTATAGATATCCTCATTATACCTTTCTCTGCTCAGATTTGCCCCTCTTTCGAGATGAGTTAACTCTGTGAACTTTGAATTGATTTTTAACAATGTGTTCTGTGTTGCTGTGAAATCCGTTACATTATCGTTCTGCTCTGAAAAGGGGACACTTGGCCCAGTGCATTTATTTTGTGGAAGAGCTACCTAATTATTTGCACCCTGTTGCTCTTTCCTAAGTGCCCTGCAAATTATTTCTTGAAATATTTATCACCTTCAAGAAGATATAAATGCTGTCCAATTCCGGTACTTTTTACCAAGAATATTACTAATTATCATTCTCGTATGTTTATATTTTTTAAAAATCTCCATCTACCTGCTGGTCCTCATGCAAGTGATTTTTGCTAAAGGTAATCTATGATTACCATAAGATCATAGGAGAAGAATTAGGCTATTTAGCCCATCACATTGTCTACAGCTGATTACTCGAAGACAGCTAATTATTTTCTTCTCAAACCATTCTCCCTGTAACTAATAATCCCCTTATTAATAAAGAAACTACCAATCACAGCCTTGAATGCACCCAGTGACTTGACTCCCACAGCCCTCTGTGGCAACAAATTCCACAGACTCACCCCATTCTGGCTGAAGAAACGCCTCCTCATCTCACTCCTGAAGGGATGCCCCCAGATCCCAGACTGTCCCATGCCCACTCTATCCAGGCCTCTCCATATTCAGTAAGTTTCAATGAGAGCTGCTCCCTCATCCTTCTGAACTCTCCAGTTAATGGAATCATTTGCTGCTTTTAACCTTGGTTCTATCTGTGATGTAGAAATGTCTCCTGGTGTTTCACCGCTCTGACGATGAACCCTTGGGCCTCTTCTGCACAACTTGAGATCCCTCACATCTGTCGTCAACCATGCATGAACTGAAAGCTTGAATTAGGGTTCTCAAGGCCTTAGGCTAAAGTTGAGTGGGAGCATAAAAGCTATCCCAGCAGAGATGTGGGAAGGTAAATAAATGCTGAGCCAGTGAGGGCTACCTGGGGTGGCATGGTAATGTAGTGGTTAGCACAACGCTTTACAGTACCAGTGACCCAGGTTCAATTCTCACTGCCGTCTGTAAGGAGTTTATACGTTCCCTGAGTGACCACGTGAGTTTTCCCCAGGTGCTCCAGTTTTCCCCACAGTCCATAGATTGGTCGTTGTAAATAGTCATGTGATTAGGCTGGGTTAAATCGGGGTTTGTTGGGTACCATGGCTCAAAGGGTCAGAAGGGCTATTACTTTGCGCTGCATCGCTGTCAATAAGTAAGTAAATAAGTGGATCCAGAACTGCCCGCAACTAGTGCTGAGTTTGTTGGTCTTCCTCGTTTTGCAGGTTGTTTGGTGTGACGGGGAATTGTGCCGCATGTAGCAAGCTGATTCCTGCCTTTGAGATGGTCATGAGAGCCAAGGACAATGTTTATCACCTGGACTGCTTTGCCTGTCAGCTCTGCAATCAGAGGTAAAGTTTTTTTTTTGATCAGAAGTCCTCATTGCCAGCAGTGCACGCAGAAACCCAATTAGTTAAAAGAATGTAACATCTGGTACTCACTGTAAATTCAAATCATTTTTCAGAAACCCATCTGCTTTATATTAGATTTTTGACTATAGAAAATGCTACCCATTAATCACAACAAAGTCTGGCTTGACTGTATAATGTTCCCCTACTTCAAGAAAATGCAGTGAGCGTTCTTCAGGCAACTTAATATTCTGGAATTAACACCATAAACTATTAATTGAAAATGTGTCAGCTTCTGATCCTTACAGTGTTGAAGTTTTGATTAACCAATAGCATTCATAGGGTTAAACAAATTAATAGTAGAGCATGTTTAAATAGTGATGGAGATACCAGTACTTGCCAAGAAGCCGGCTCTGCACATTAATAGGAAAATTCATTAACGTTTCTACAGCCTTTGGGGGCCTTCCTGCCAACTCCAATCCCCTGAGGGTAATAATTGTGTTGAAGTCTATAAATATGTAGGATCTAATATAAAAATGATACATTGTGCAATGTTTGTTCATTAGCTTGTGGCTGAGGTGTGTGTATATTAAATTTAATATTTTAGAAAATTAATGAAAGCACGTTTCGGATTCTGGTGGAAAAAATTGTATTCAGGAGAGATTAAATCGCCTGGCTTTAACTTTCTTAAATAACAGGAAAGTAGCTTCAGAAACTATCCCTAAACCTTGTGCAATACTTCCACAGGTCTGGTATTCTATTTTCGCAATATTGAGCAGAGAATAACTCAGGAAAGGTTGTAGTGGGGTTGCTTAATGAGCTTTGCAGTCATGAAGGTACAGCAAAATGGAATAACTATTTAAACAAACCCTTTATTTTAGCTTGGAGTGTAGTCCCATAATATGGGTGCGGTACCTGTTTGTAACCATCTTTGAATACAGGGCACTGTCTGACCCAGGAGAGCAGAAGACACAAATGCATTATGAACATCCCAAACCAACCCTCTTTGAATGATGGATCAAAGCAGATTGGTGTGGTGGATATGACTTTTGTGAGAGACGAGGATCTCCAAGGCTAACGTGTTACTGCATAATATCTTCTATCTATCTATATGTATGTGTATCTGTGTGTATGAGTGTGTGTGTGTGTGTGTGTGTGTGTATATATATATATATATATATATAAATATTGGTGGAACAACTGACTTACAGTACTGTGCAAAAGTCTTAGGCACATATAAAAAATCTGTAAAGCAAAGATTCAAAAATAATGAAATGATAAGTTTCTAAATATCAGAAGATTTACTATAAAGAGCAGTAGAGAGTAAAAAAAAACTAAATCAAGTTAATATCTGGTGTGACCACCTTTGCCTTTAAAGCTGTATCAATTCTCTTAGGTACACTGTCGTGCAGTTTTATATGAAAATTCGCTGGTAGGTTGTTCCAAGCATCTTGGAGAACTTGCTCAAGACTTTGGCTGTCTTGCTTGCTTCTGTCTTTCCAGGTAATCCAAGACAGCTTTGATGATCAGGGCTCTGTGGAGGCCATACCAGCTGAAACCATATAAAAAACACAGGGTGTCTAAGACTTTAGCCCAGTACTGTACATAGATAGATAGATAGGTATACTTTATTGATCCCGAGGGAAATTGGGTTTTGTTACAGCCGCACCAACCAATAATAGAGCATAAATATAGCAATACAAAAACCACAAACAGTCAAACAACAAAATGCAAACTATACCAGATGGAAAATAAGTCCAGGACCAGCCTATTGGCTCAGGGTGTCTGACCCTCCACGGGAGGAACTGCAAGTTCGATGGCCACAGGCAGGAACAAACATCAAGAATTAATACGCTTTCTGGCTAAGCCATTATGCAGAATATGCTAGAAAACCTGAACTGTTTATCCCTGTTATTCTCAGCATGCTGCAATGTACATGGCTGAACTCGAATTCTTAATGCTAATATTTGAAATGCTGAATGAGCGTTTCAGATGTCTGAATTAGCTGTAACAATTGACAGAATGTTAGCAAAGCTACAACTATGTTACCTGATGCGGATTATTGGGGACAGGCTACCCGGTGGGTTTCAGTCAGGAGCAGGTACAGCGTAAAAGACTGTTGGAATGACAGTAATGGTAGGGTTGGTCTTGGTAACTTATTGATCGCTGCAGAAACAAATGCAAGGACCTACAGAAAAAGTCAGAGTTCACTAAATTTGATTTGTTTTTAAATTATTTACAGTAATAAGTAACGGTGCACGTTCTTCCTGATACATAGTTGTAAATCTCTGTAATATTAAGTACCAATGTAGCAATGCATGCCATTCTGGATTTCTCTTTTTAGGGAGGATCCTTTAGTTTTGCAAGAAACGCCGCATAGATTTATAAGAATGATATCTGAACTTTGAGGGTTAAATTATGAGGAGAGATTATACAACCTGCAGCTGTATTTTCTGGAGAGGCATCGGGTGCAGATGGTGAAAGTTCTTTTACTTCCATGAAATAATAAAAATGAAGCTAATGCTACATATCGTTATGTACGATCCAGCAGAATACAAGAGTAAGATGTTTATCAGCAAACTTTCCAAGACTAAGACAACATGTAAAGTGTACACCATTGCTGTTCTTACATAAATAAAGATCAAAGTTGAAGATATTAAGTGGAATTGAAAGGGTGGACATGGTGAAGCTTATTTCTCCTGAGTGAAGAAGATAGGACTAAAAAACTTAGAAGGAGTGTTATCAAAAATATATATGTCTGGAGGATGGTAGAAGTCTGATTGCTGAATCCGGTGTGTCCAGAGTGAGCCATGTTTCCATGAAACACAGACTACAGCAATTCCTCATTTCCCTCCTACTCCCATATTTGATTAACTTTGCTTATTTCTCCAGCATATGATGCTTCTGTTTTCTTCTTACTGGAATGTGCTTACATGGCACCTGGCTCACTTGTGCTTCACTGACAAATAACATATTTCTTTGCATATGGCACCTCTATGTGGTCATCACACTTCTATCTATTGAGTCCCCTTGATCTGACAGGGAGAATAGATGGTACATTGTATAAAATGTGTAGCCATCTGATGTCAATGATATCATTAAGTAAACTATTAAGTGCTGATATAAAATTCCTAAAGGTTGCAAGAATATGTGTTGAGGGACACACTGAAGTTTGGCACAGCCACTGCAAGGGCTCAGTGGGGAAGGACCACAGTAAAGGTTTCTTCTGCTACAGGACCAGAAGGGGCCAGTTTGGGTGAGGAAGTCCCTCAGTTATTGCAGTAGTGTACCATGCTGGGGCCCACACGAGTGGCAATAGTGCTATTGATTTTATAGAAATGTAATAGAACACCACTTAATGTGTTGTCTATGAATTTAAGAATGAAAAAGCATTGAATAGTTTATTCTTGCAAATGATTTTTTATTATGAATGAAGTTTATTTTGTTTTAAAATATCCCTAAGGGTTGTGCACTATTACAATGATCATGGATTATTATTGATATTGTATATACCAGTCATTGAACTTCCTGGGAACAGTTTCCCCCTTTATAGCCCCATTTGCTATGCTACAATGTTTATAAATGTGTTCCTCTGAATTGGTTGTGGTTTAGGTGAAGAGGTGTCCGGTGGAAATGGTAGATCTTTCCCTTACATGGTGTGCAATATGCAGTCCAAACAGTGCTCCCAACAATGAGACTACATGTGGACTACTGTGTACAGTACTGGCTTTAATTAAGGAAAGATATAAATGCATTTAGTGATATCTGGAATGAGAGGGTTGTTTTATGTGGAATGGGTGTATGGGATAGGTTTGTATTTTCTAGAGTTTTGAAGAATGAGAGAGAAGTTGATTGAAATGCACAAGATCCTGTTAAAATGGATATGGGGAGGATCATTTGGAGGTGTTTAGAACAGTGGGTCACTGTTACCGAAGAACAATTCACTCACTTAAGGAATGTGGATTTTTTTTTCTCTCTGAAAGTGATGAATATTTGGATCTCTGTTTCCTTTGAGGAAAGAAGTCTTTGATTTTTTTTTTAGGACAGGAAGTTTTTTGGTAAACGGGGATAAAAGATACGTAGGAAGGAGCGAATGAGGTTACAACCAGAATAACCATGTTCTTATTCATTATGGCTAAGCAGGCCCAAGAGACAAGGACATCGCCTCCTGATCCTACTTGACTAATATCTTTGGTAGATCCTTGGCGAAAATCCTGATGATAACACAAGGAAGTGCATTATGGGCAGCTTACAAAAGTGCTAAATATATCTTCTGAACTATTCTCATTGCAATCTGCAGCCTGTAATTTCACTTTACGTAATGTACTTTTGAACTGTCTTAATGAAGTAACAATTACAGGATCTTCTGAAAGGCTCTCAATCATGCAGTTACGGCATCTTTAAACGAACAAAGATGTATCGCCATAGCTGAAAGAGGGAGGGGGGGGAGAACTCCAAGCCAGACTAAAATGATGAGATATGAAACTTCCTCTACCCAGTGTCTTGTTAGCAAATGTACACTTGCTGGAGAACAAGACTGAGGACCTAAGGTCAAGATTGCTGTATCAGAGGGAAATGAGGAATTGCTACGTTCTGTGTTTCAGCAGGATGTGGCTCACTCTGGACATGCCAGATTTGGTACTCAGACCCAAGGGCTTTTCGATACACAGGGTAGACCGGACTGCTAATTCAGAAAGGCAAAAGGTGGGGGGGGGGGGGCGGTGTTCTGTGTTACATAATAAATTCTTTGTGGTCCTTGGATGCAGCAGTCTTATCGCACTGTGTTCCCCCGACCTAGAACATCTAATAATTAAGTTCCAACCATCCTACTTATGAAGAGAGTTCTCCTCCTTGATCCTGACCACAGTTTACATAAGGCCAAAGGCTGATGTTAAGGAGGCACTCGAAGTATTGAGTGCCAGCATCACAAACAAGAAACAGCCTACCACGACACCATTCATATCATTATTGGGGACTTCAATCAGGCTTGATTGAAGAAATTTCTGCCCAATTATCATCAACAAATCACCTGCAGCACTAGGGGACCCAACACACTCGACCACTGCTATACTGTGATTAGGAATGCCTACTGCTGCATACCTAGACTGAATATCAGGAAATCTGGTCTGTTGGCTGCCCTCCACCTGCCTGCATACAGGCAGAGGCTAAAGATCAAAGCTCCAGAAGTAAGGACAACAAAGAGGTGGCCATGGAAGGCAGAGGAGCAGCTGTGGGATTGCTGTGAGTCGGAGGATGTTCAGGTACTCATCAAAGGATCTGAATGAACACACTACAGTTGTCCTGAACTTCATAAAAATAGTTATAGACGAGTGTGTCCCCTCAAAATCACTCAGAGTCTTCCTCAACCCGAATCCATGGATGAACCATGAGATTCACAATCTGATGAGGGCAAGGTCAGTGACATTCAGGTCTGGTAACCAAATAAAATACAAGAGCTCCAGAAATGATCTCGGAAAGCCATCTCAGATGCGAAGTTGCAATTCCGGACCAAACTTGAATCACTGAAGGATGCTTCACAGCTGTGGCTGTGCTTGAATGCCATCACCTCCTGCATAGAAAAATAGGTGACAACAAAGTTTTGCTCCCATATAAGCTCAATGCCTTTTATGCTCGCTTTGACCATCAAAACATTAAGGCAACTGCACAAACTTCCACGGTCCTGAATAACTCTGTGATTTCCGTCTCTGAGGCCAACATGGGAGCATTCAGCTCATACGAGGTGACCTGTGCTGATCAACCGGTTGGAGTGTTCATCGATATCTTTAACTTCTCACTTCAGCGGTCTGAAGGCTTCAATTATACCAGTGCCTTAGAAGCATGTGGTGAACTGCCTCAATGACTGTTGTCCAGTAGCACTTACATCCACTGTGATCAAGTACTTTGAGAAGTTGGTGATTTAACTTATCAATTCCTGCCTGAGAAGTGACACAACTCAACGGCAGATGTTAATTCATTAACTGTTCACTTAACCCTGGAATATCTGGACAGTAAAGATGCATACATCAGGATGCTCTTCATTGACTACAGTATGGCATTCAATACTATCATCCCCTCAAAACTAATCAGTAAGCTTCGAGACCTTGGCCTCAATAAATCCTTCTGCAACTGGATCCTCAATTTCCTCACTTGCAGACCCCAGTCAGTTTGGATTGGCAATATCTCCTCCACAATCTCTATGAGCACAGGTGCACCGGAAGGCTGTGTGCTTATCCCTTTGCTCTACTTGTGTTACTGTGAGGCTAAGTACAGCTCCAATGCCATATTTTAAGTTTGCTGATGACGCCACTGTTGTTGGCCAGATCAAAAGTGGTGACGAATCACCATGGGAGGGAGGTTGAAAATCTGGCTGAGTGGTACCATAACAGATCCCTCTGATACAATGTCAAAAAGACAAAGGAGCTGATTATTGCCTTCAGGAGGAGGAAAGCAGAGGTCCACGAGGCCATCCTCTTCAGGGATCAGAGGTGGAGAGGGTCAGCAGCTTTGAATTCCTCGGTGCTAACATTTCAGAAGATAGATCCTGGGTCCAGCATATGAGTGCTGTTACAAAGAAAGCATGGCAGTGACTCTATTTTCTTAGTAATTTGCAAAGATTTGGCATTTCATCTAAAACTTTGACAAATTTCTATAGGTGTGCTGAGGAGAGTACTATGGCTTGGTATGGAAACACCAATGCCCTTGAACAGAATAGCCTACAAAATGAATGGATATAGCCTAGTCCACCACTGGTAAAGCCCTACCCACCACTGAGCACATCTACATGGAGCAATGTTGCAGAAAAGCAGCATCGGTCGTCAAGTAGCCTCACCATCCAAGCCATGCCCTCTTCTCACTGCTGCCATCAGGAAGAAGATAAAGGAGCCTCAGGACCCACACCACCAGGTTCAGGAACAGTTATTCCCTTCAAGCATCATGCTCTTAAGCTAAAGGGGATAACTTCACCAAACTTCACTTGCTCTGTCACTGTACCGTTCCCACAGTGTATGAACTCAGGAACTCTTCATCTCATGTTCTTGATATTTATTGCTTATTTATTATTTTTATTATTTCTTTTTCTGGTTCCTCCTTTTTGTGTTTGCACAGTTTGTTGTCTTTTGCACACTTCTTGTTTGTCCATCTTGTTTAGTGTGGCCTTTCATTGATTCTATTGTGTTTCTTGGATTTACTTTGAATGCCCACAAGAAAATGAATCTCAAGGTTGTATATGGTGACATACGTGTACTTTGACAATAAATTTACTTTGAACTTTGAACTTTGGGGGGGGGGAGACTGCAAACAGGAGCCTGGTGACTGTTGGCCTTGAACATCTGCATCAGCTGAAAAGATCAGGAGTTGGTGGCATCCTTTCCAAGAAATATCTGGTGCTGTTATCAGTGCAACACTGCTGGGGTGATGGTAGAGGGGATATATTTGGGAGACTTAAGAGAAACTTAGATAGGCCCATAGATGAAAGAAAAATGGAGGGTTATATTGGAGGGAAGTGTTAGATTGATCTTGGAGTAGGTTGGCAGAGACATTGTGGGCTGAAAGGCCTGTTCTGGGCTTTGTCCTCTGATTGTCACCTGGGAACACTTCATTGCCTGTCTCCACACATTGAGATGATTTAAGTAACCACGGCGAATTTAGGATTACTGGATATCTGATAGCTACAGAGTAAATTGATAATGATGGGAGACAATGACGCACACTGTTTATTTCAGTCTCATTTGATTACAACCAACCTCCTATTCGAGGGGAGGCAGGTGGTAATGTTGTGACAAGACTGCAGTGTTACCAAAAGAGTTCTTAGTTAAGGTTTCCCTCTCCCATAAGTAAAACATTTTGGAGGAAGAGGAGTACTGGCTCTCTTGTTCCATGACATGTGCCGCAAAACGACAAATTTCGGTGGTACTATGTCAGAGGTAATAAACCTGATGTGATTCCTGGGTGTTTTGCATTCCTTTACACATCCAGCTCAACGCTACGGTCTTCTTTCACCTCTTTGAGCCACATTTTTGCAAGGACACTACAACCACTTCAATATTTTCCTCCTTTTGCTTTGCCGCTTGGTTTTATTGTCATGTTGCGTACTTTGTCCGACCGACCTCCCATCCCAGCTGATCAGGTGTTACTCACTGAGCTGCCGTGTGCCTGCAACAGGAGAAGGAATGACATTTTTACTTTTACTGATTTAGTAGCTTGAAACTTAGAATTGGTTGGTCTTCTAGCAAACCTGTTAATTACATATCTGTTATAGCTTCACCATCAAAATCAGGAATATTTCAGTGTTTTCACTTACTTGGCTCAACACCAGGTCTTGCCTTAATACCTATCCATGACTGAACCCATTACTTTAGCAACTTGTGTGAGACCCCCTCTTCCAGGCCTACCGACAAGGCACTACCTACAATATCCTACACGGATGGTGTCTATTGGGTGCCACTGTAGCTCAGCGGTTAGCACAATGCTATTGCAGCTCCAGAATTCAGAGTTCAATTCCGGTCCCAAATGCAAGGATTTCATCTGTTCTCCCCGTGACCACGTGGTTTTCCTGAGGATGCTCCGCTCTTCTCCCTCAGTTCAAAGGCGTACCAGTTAATAGGTCATTGTAAATTGTCCTGTGATTGGGACAAGCGTGGGGCAGTGCAGCTTATTAAATGGAAGGGCCCGCCCTGCACTGTAACTCTAAGTAGAAGAAATATCCCAGCTCTCCATTTTTAATGAGCATGCAATTTAATCCAGCATTTTATCACTCAACGAGCATGATTGAAACAGATTTGGGACAGTTTTCTTGTGCAAAGCTTGTTTGCCATTTTTCCTACATTCTCGTCGTTCGGAGGGTGCTGAATGTTTAGTTCTGTTTTTCATGAGAATTTCTTTGTGAAGAATGCTCCTTATGCCTAGATTTGCGGTTATCCAGCCTACTTATCCTGGTTCTTCTGTTCTGCTTCAGTGAATTTATTCTTTGGGTTTACCGTTCTGCATTTGTTTCTGTAAGCTTCCATTCTCAGTCTTCTTTCAAAGTTTCAGTCAATGTACCTTTGTTAGCAGGACCAGCTCTCTTCAAGTTGCAATTCTTCCATTTGTGTCTCCTGTCACGGCTCTGTTTTGGGAAACGCCCTGCTGGTCTGCAAACACACTGCTTTTACTGTCTTCCCTTCGAGCTTTTGCCAAGCTAAGTGATGAGTCCCAAGAAGCTCTCAGGTTATGTTCAACTTCCACTTTAACTCTTTCTATACGATTTAAGCATGTTTAACCAACTTGTAATGCCATGGTGAATGGGGATGGGAGGGGGCCCGATGATCGGTTGTATGCATATGTCACTGCATGAGAATTTCTCTGGTAAAACATTTCTGTTCAGCACATACTACTGTTCTATGCATCAACCTTTAAATAAGTTGCCAAACTATGCAGTCAAAGAGCTGGAGAGGAGTGGAATCTGCAGAAGGGGATCAGGAAGAGAGGGTCCTGATGCAGAGTTTCAACTTGAGAAGTCAACAATCCTTTCCCTCAACGCCTGCTGCCTGACTCACTGAGTTCCACCAGCAGATTATTTGTTGCTTTTCATTCCTTCATCTGCTGAAAATGCTAAACTGTTATCTGCAACCTCCAACTCCGGCCTTGAGCTCCAGGCCGGGTCTTTTTGCACTGCTGCTGGAATCCGTCTCCCCTTCCCCCACCACCACTCTGCAACCCTGTCTGTCTCAGGTCCCAGCGCCAGCTGTAGGGTGCTCGGAGACTCCATCTTCCTCTCACTGCACCACTCCAAATTTCCCCTCTCCTCAGACGCTACCAACCCCCTTCCCCCACTCCGATCCCAGTTATCATCCATGCCGGGAATTCACCATTCCCTCTGACCTTCTCTCTGAGGCAGAACGTTCACCTTTGTCCCCCTGCGCCCACATCTCAGCGAGCTCTGCACCCGCCATGATGCTGAGCTCTTCTTCCACCACCTCCATCTCCACGCCAAATTCTTTGGCAAGGGCTCTCCACCCTGTACCGATGACCACTTCTCCCATCTTCAGCCCGCCTCCTCTTCCTGGACACCCTGGCCTGGTCTTCTGCTACTCTGGACCTTCTCATTGCCAACTACCAATGGGACATCAACCATCTCGACTTCAACACTCCTCTCTCCAATTCCAACATCACACCTTCCGAACACTGCTCTCCACTCCCTCCGCACTAATCCTAACCTCACCATCAAATCCACAGAGAATGGGGAGCTGTAGTAGACTGGCAGACTGACCTCTACTTTGCTGAGGACCTGCGACAACTCTCAGACACCTCCTCTTACTTACCCCTCGAACAGGCCCCCATCAAGGAGCACCAGGCCATTGTCTCCCACACCATCACTGACCTTATTAGCTCTGGGGATCTCCTATCCACCGACACCAACCTCATAGTTCCCGCACCCCATATTTCCCGTTTCTACCTCCTATCCAAGATCCACAAACCCGCTTGTCCAGGTAGACCTGTTGTTCTTGACCCACTGAACTCATATCTGCATACCTTGACTTCCCCCCTAGTTCAGACCCTTCCTACCTACATCCGTGACACGTCACAGACTTCTGATCTTTTCAATAATTTCAAATTCCCTGGCGCCCATCATCTTATTTTCACTGTGGATGTCTAGTCCCTATACACCCCCATCCCCCAACAGGAAGGCCTCAAAGCTCTCCATTTCTTCCAGCAAGTTCCCCTCCACCACTACACTCCGCCATCTAGCGGAACTTGTCCTCACTCTTAATAATTTCTCCCTTGGCTCCTCCCACTTCCTTCAAACAAAAGGTGTCACCATGGGCACTCACATGGGTCCCAGCTATCCCTGCCTTTTTGTCAGCTACATGGAACAGACTATGCTCCAAGCCTACAATGGTGTCCGTCCCCCCACTTTTCCGACGCTATATCGACAACTGCATTGAAGCTGCTTCCTGCATCCATGCAGAACTCGTCAACTTCATCAACTTCGCTTCCAACTTCTACCCTGCCCTCAAATTTACCTGGTCCATTTCTGGCACATCCTCCCTTTCTCAATTTCACTGTCTATCTCTGGAGACAGCTTATCTACTAATGTCTATTATAAACCCACGGACTCTCACTGTTAAAAAAAACACCATTCCGTTCTCTCAATTCCTCCATCTCTGCTGCATCTGCTCTCAGGATGAGGCTTTTCATTCCAGAACGAAGGAGATGTCCTCACTTTTCAAAGAAAAGGGCTTTCTTTCCTCCACCATCAATGCTGCCCTCAACCACATCTCATCCATTTCATGTACATCTGCTCTTACCCCATCCTCCCGCCACCCTATCAGCAATAGGGTTCCTCTTGTCGTTACCTACCACCCCACCAGCCTCCTCATCCAGCACATAATCCTCTGGAACTTCCACCATCTCCAATGGGATCCCATCACCAAACACATCTTTCCCTCCAACCCTCCCCCCCCCCACACTTTCTGCTTTCCACGGGAATCACTCCCTACGCGACTCCCTTGTCCATTTATTCTTCCCCACTGATAACCCTCCTGGCACTTTTCCTCGCAAGCGGAATAAGTGCTACACCTGCCCCTACACCTCCTTCCTCACTACCATTCAGGGCCCCAAACAGTCCTTCCAGCTGAGGCGACACTTCACCTGTGAGTCATGTAGGGAACATCTACTGTGTCTGGTGCTCCCGGTGTGGCCTCCTGTATATTGGGGAGATCCAATGTTGATTGGGAGACCTCTTCGTCGAGCACCTACATTCTGTCCAGTAGAAGACGCGGGATCTCCCAATGCCCACCCATTTTAATTCCACCTCCAATTCCCATTCCGATATGTCAATCCATGGCCTCCACTACTCTTGTGATGAGGCCACACTCAGGTTGGAGAAACAACACCTTGTATTCCATCTGAGTAGCCTCCAATATGATGGCATGAACATCGATTTCTCAAACTCCTGGTAATGCTCCCCCCCCTCACCATTCCCCATCCCCTTTTCCCTCTCTCACCTTATCTTCTTACCTGCCCATCTGGTGCTCCTTCCCCATTTTCTTTCTTCCCTGGCCTTCTGTCCTCTCCTATCAGGCTCCACCGTCTCTAGCCCTATATTACTTTCACCAATCAACTTCCCAGCACTTTGCTTTGTCTCTCTCCTTTCAGGTCTCACCTATCACCTTGTGTTTCTCTCTCCCCTCCCCCACCTTTCAGATCTACTCCTCATCTTTTTCTCTCCAGTCCTGCCCAAGGGTCTCAGCCCGAAACGTCGACTGTATTTTTTTCTATAGAAGCTGCCTGGCCTGCTGAGTCCCTCCAGCATCTCGTGTATGTTGCTTGGATTTCCAGTATCTGCAGATTTTCTCTAGTTTGTGATCTCTTTACCCTTGTAAGTAACTGTGCATTACATTACAATCCCGTACTTTAAATCTAAGCAGTACTAATTTAAAATATAGCAAAAATTAATCATCACACAAAGTGCCAAATCTTCAAAGAAGATCCCACTACCGATCAGCATACAAGTGTACTGCCTTTACATTAAAATGTACAAAGCACTTTTATTCTTCTTGCATAACACTTGAAATAAGTAGGCTTTTCAGCTTATTTAAAAAAACAAATCCTGCGCAGATTATGCATTGATTTCCGGCGGCCCAGTCAGCAACGGGAGCAGAGCACAGCGTTGAGGTTTCTCGCAGATCAGCAATGCTTGCTTAACAGGAGAGCTTTGTGGATGTTCAGACATTCCGGAGGCCCAATCAGCGGCTGAAGCAGAGCACAGAGAATTAATTAAAGTACAGAAGGGACAAGCGGAGCAACCGTTGTTGGGAGTAGACCAGTGGTGAAAGTAGGAATGTCAGGCTTCAGCTCAAAGGATGCTTTGACTTGAAACAGGCATTGGCTCAGGGTAAGTTTCTGTTAAGTTTTCCCTTTTTCCTCACCTACTGTAGCTAGTGTAGTAAATGGCTGTGGGTGTTCTTCACACTGGATGTTGGAGTCCTGGGAGATCCAGAGTCTCCAGAGGAACTACATCTGCATGAAGTGCATCCAGCTGCAGCTCCTTGAAGACCATGTTAGGGATCTGGAGCAGCAGCTGGATGACCTTTGGCTTGTACGGGAGAGTGAGGAGGTAATCGATCAGAGTTACAGGGAAGTAGTTACCACTAAGTTGCAGGAGGCGAGTAGCTGGGGGACTGTCAGGAGAAATGGAAATGTGAATAGGCAATTAGCGTAGAACACACCTGTGGCCATTCCCCTCAAAAGATGAGTATACTGTTTTGGATACTGTTATTGGGGATAACCTCCCAAGGGAATGCCACGGAGACCAGGTTACTGGCCCAGAGCATGGCTCTGTGATGCAGAAGGGAAAGAGAGAGAAGAGGGGAGCAGTAGTGATAGGGGACTCAATAGTCAGAGGAACAGACAGGAGATTCTGTGGACATGAACAGGCCACCCGGATGGTATGTTGCCTCCCAGGTGAAAGGGTCAGGGACACTTTGGATCACATCCACACCATTTAAGAGGGGGAGGGAGAGTAGCCAGATGTCTTTGTACGTATTGGTGCCAATGACATAGGAAGGAAAATCAAAGATGTCCTGAAGACAAAATTTAGAGAGCTAGGCAGGAAGCTAAGAAGCAGGTCCTTCCGGGTAGTAATTTCTGGAATTCTACCTGCGCCGTGCACCAATGAGGGTAGAAACAGGATGATTTGGCAGATAAATGCGTGGCTGAGAAGCTGGTGCAGGGGGCAGGGCTTCAGATCATTGGGATCTCTTCTGGGGGAGGTATGACCTGTAGAAAAGGGGCTGGTTGCACCTGAACACGAGGGGGACCAATATTCTCATTGGCAGGATAGTTAGAGCTGTAGGGGAGGGTTTAAACTAATTGGGGGGGGTGGGAACTGGAGAGAAGGGACTCAGGATAGGACAGTGGTAAAAAAGCAAGCATAGCATGCAGTCAAACAACAGGAATTCTGCAGATGCTGGAAATTCAAGCAACACACATCAGAGTTGCTGGTGAACGCAGCAGGCCAGGCAGCATCTGTAGGAAGAGGTACAGTCGACGTTTCAGGCCGAGACCCTTCGTCAGGACTAACTGAAGGAAGAGTGAGTAAGGGATTTGAAAGTTGATAGCATGCAGTCAGACTGTTAGGAAGGGTAGGCAGATAATAGGACAAAATTGCTACTATCAGGGCGAATATCAGTGCATTAGGGATGCAGAATCAAAAGCGGTAGCAAATATAGCACTCAAAGTATTATATCTCAATGCACAGAGTATCACAAATAAGGTGGCTGAACTTGTTGCACTTTTACAACATCATACCTGACAGTCTGTGGCCATCACTGAATCGCAGCTGAAACATGATTGTAGTTGGGAGCTGAATGTCCAAGGTTACACATTGTATTGGAGGATAGAAAGGTAGGCAGAGGGGGTGGCATGGATTTGCTGGTAAAGAATGGCACCAAATCTGTAGAAAGATGTGACATAGGATCAGAAG
The DNA here is from genome assembly GCF_030028105.1 of Mobula birostris. Taxonomy (NCBI): domain Eukaryota; kingdom Metazoa; phylum Chordata; class Chondrichthyes; order Myliobatiformes; family Myliobatidae; genus Mobula; species Mobula birostris. Next base: position 49,326,607 of record NC_092392.1, on the reverse strand, counting down.
ATGTTGAATCCTTGTGGATTGAGTTAAGAAAGTGCAAGGGTAAAAGGACCCTGATGGCAGTTATACAAGGCCTCCCTACAGTAGCTGGGATGTAGACCACACATTACAATGGGAAATAGAAAAGGTGTGTCATAAGGGTAATGTCATGATAGTCATGTGAGATTTCAACCTGCAGATCAGTTAGGAAAATAGGGTTGGTAACAGATCTCAAGAGGGTGAGTTTGTAGAATGCCTATGAGACAGCTTTTTAGAGCAGTTTGTCTCCGAGCCTATGAGGGGATCAGCTCTAACAAATTCGATTTTTTGTAATGGGGAGGGAACGTCGACTCAGACCATGAGAGGCCTGTGTCGGGCATTTTCATGCCTTACAAGGCGCAGATTGGAAGTCTGTGTGGGGTGCCACTCCTCGCACAGACACTAGAGCAATGTGTGATTAAGTGCCTTGCTCAAGGGCACAAACACACTGCCACAGCTGAGGCTTGAACTAGTGACCTTCAGATCACTAGACGAACACCTTAACCACTTGGCCACATGCCCAACACATAATGAGCCGGAGGCAATTAGGGTGCTTAAGGTAAAGGAACCATCAGGAGGCAGTGATCGCATTATGACAGAGTTCAGCTTGAAATTTGATAGGGAGAAAGTAAAGTCTGTTGTAGTATTTCAGTGGAGTAAAGAAAATTACAGTGTAATGAGAGAGGAGATGGCCAAAGTAAATCAGAAAGAGATGCTGGCAGGGGATGACAGCAGAGCAGCAATGTTGTGAGTCCCTGGGAAAAATGAGGAAGGTGAAAGATAGGTATAGTCCAAAAACAAAGGAATACTCAAATGACAAAATAGTACAACCGTGCCTGACAAGCAAGTCAAAGCCAATGTAAAAGCAAAAGAGAGGGTATACAACAAAGTAAAAATTAGTGGGAATAAGTGGATTGGGAAGCTTTTAAAACCTACAGAAAGCAACTAAAAAAATCATTAGAAGGGAAAAAATGAAATATGAAAGCAAGCTAGCAAACAATATCAAAGTGGATAGTAAAAGCTTTCTCAAGTATGTAAAAAGTTAAAGAGAGAAGAGAGTGGAGAGTGGACTAGAAAATGAAGCCAGAGAAATAATAACGGGGGATGAGGAGATGGCAGATGAACTAATTGAGTATGTTGCATCAGTCTTCACTAGCAGTGTGCCAGATGCTCAAGGGGTTGAAGAGAAGTGCGTGCAAGTACTATTATAAGGGAGAATGTGCTCAAAAAGCTGAAAGACCTAAGGGTACTTAAGTCACCCAGGCCAGATGAATGGCACCCTAGGGTTCTGAAAGTGGTAGCAGTAGAGATTATGAAGGCATTAGTAATGATCTTTCAAAAATCATTGGACTCTAGCATGGTCCCAGAGGACTGGAAAATTGCAAATGTCACCCCACTTTTTAAGAAAGGAGGAAGGCAACAACAAGGAAATTATAGACCAGTTAGCCTGACCTCAGTGGTTGGGAAGATATTGGAGTCAATTGGATGTTGGATGAGGTTATAGAGTACTTGGTGACATAGGAAAAGATAGGACAAAGTCAGCATGGTTTCCTTAATAGAAAACCTTGCCTGACAAATATGTTGGAATCCTTTGAGGAGATTACAAGTAGGAGAGATAAAGAGGATGTAGTGGATGTTGTATATTTGGATTTTCAGATGGCCTTTGACAAGGTGCCAACATAAGGCTGCTTACCAAGTTAAGAGCCCATGGTATTACAGGAAAGTTATTGGCATGGTTAGAGCATTGGCTGATTGGTAGGAGACTGCAAGTGAGAAATAAAGAATATTTTTCTGGTTGGCTACCAATGACTAGAGGTGTTCCACAGGGGTTGTTGTTGGGACTACTTCTTTTTATGTTGTACATCAATGATTTAGTTGATGGAATAGATGGCTTTGTTGCCAAGTTGGCAGATGATACAAAGATTGGTGGAGGGGCAGATAGTGATGAGGAAACAGGTAAAATGCAAAAGGGAATGTGCAAGAAAGTGGCAAATGAAATACAATGTTGGAAAATGCATGGTCATGCACTTTTGTAGTAGAAATAAATGTGTAGACTATTTTCTAAATGGGGAGAAAATCCAAAATTCTGAGATGCAAATGGACTTGGGAATCCTTGTACAAAACACCCTAAAGGTTAACTTGCAGGTTAAGTCAGTGCTGAGGAATGCAAATACAATGTTAGCATCCATTTCAAGAGGTCCTGAATACAAGAGCAGGGATGTGATGCTGAGGCTTTATAAGGCTCTGGTGAGGCCTCACCTTGAGTACTGTGAACAGTTTTGGGCTCCTTATCTAAGAAAAGATGTACTGGCATTGGAGAGGGTTCAAAGGAGGTTCACAAGGAATCCGGGAATGAAAGGGTTATCATACAAAGAACATTTGATAGCTCTGTGTCTGTACCTACTGAAGTTTAGAAAGATGACGGGGATCTCATTGAAATTTTTTGTATGTGGAAAGGCCTAGACAGAGTAGATGTGGAAAGGATGTTTCCCATGGTGGGGGAGTCTAGAACAAGAGGGCACCGCTTCAGAATAGAGGGGTATTAATTTTAAACAGAGATATGGATAAATTTCCTGAGCCAGAGAGTGGTGAATTTGTTGCCACAGTCAGCTGTGGAGCAGGTCATCGGGGATATTTAAGGCAAAGATTGATAGGTTCTTGATTGGGCACGACATCAATGGTTATGGGGAGAAGGCTAGGGAGTGGGGCTGAGGAGGGGGGAAAAGGATCAGCCATGATTGAATGGCAGAGCAGACTCAATGGGCCAAACAGCCTAATTCTGCTCCTTTGTCTTATGGACTTTTACACACAGCCTGGATGAGACTACCACTTATACTAAAATCATTTAGTTCTACAGCCACAATGAGGCACACTCAATTTGGAGGAGCAACGCCTTATTTCCGTCTGTGTAGCCTCCAACCTGATGGCATGAACTTTGATTATTCAAACATCTGGCACTTTCTCCACTCTCCCCCTTCTCTCTTTTTCATTCCCCATTCTAGTTCCCCTCTCACCCCTTGTCTTCTCCTCACCTGCCCATCACCTTTCTGTAGTGCCCACCTCCTTCCCTTTCTTCCATGGCCTACTGTATTCTCCATTCAGATTCCTCCTTCTTCAGCCTTCCACCTCCTCCACCTATCACCTCTCAGCTTCTTACTTCATCCCCCTTCCCACACCTACGCACCTTCCCCCTCACCTGGTTTCACCTATCACCTGCCCGGTTGCACTCCTTCCACTCCCCTTGCCTACCTATTTTGGTTTTGTTGCCCTTCCTTTCCAGTCCTGTTAAAGAGTCTCTGAAACATCAATTGTTGACATCCCTCCATAGATGCTGCCTGGCCTGTTGAGTTCCTGCTACGCTTTGCATGTGTTACTCAATATTTTCCACATCTGCAGAGTCCCCTCGTATTTATTGTTTTAATTCTAAATTGCAAAAGGCCACTGCAATTTATTCACCATGTGCTGGATACTCTAATAGCACTTCATCAGGTACAATGGAACTTTTGTAAGTTAAAGGCTAATTATTCTTAAAATTCTTGTCAGTTACATGAGAATTCCAGATGCATAAATACCAAATAAACAAGATTGTACTGTAATTCATCTCCTGCTTTGCTGTTCACATTCAGACTCTTTCTAGTTATCCCATGCCATGGCCATTAGCTCTGCCTCCTGCCTCCCATACCACTAGGTTTGGCATCATCTGCAAACTTAACTACTTTGCACTGAGATTTTTATCAGGTCAATTAACATTCCTAAACTGCAAGGACTCCCCTGGGTACTGTTACTATTGCAGACGTAAGATACGTTCTCATGATTTCACAGATCACTGAGCTTGGGAAATTGTCCTCCATCTGTAGTGTCGCCAGCACATGGCTCTGAGGCAATGTAAACTCTTGAGTGAGGAAAGTATGAGTTGTAGTCACAGGGCTCCCTCAAACTCGGAGCAGTGCCAGTCCTGGAGGAACTCAGCAGGCCAGGCAGCATCTGTGGGGGGGGAAAAAATGTACAGTGAATATTCCAAGACCCTTCGGCAGACCCTTTCTACTCTTTTCCATAGATGCTGTCTGGACCGCTGAGCTTCTCCAGCATTTTGTGTGTGTTGCTCGGATTTTCTCTTGTTCTTGGCAGTGCAAGTCCTGCATGGATATCGGAGAAAAAAAAATTCTCATTGAGAGATGAGAGAGCCGTCATGGGGAATAAGGAAGAATGTGTGGAGAGGGTAGAAATAAAGAGAAAGCTTTTGAAGATACATGAGGAAATAGCCAAAGCTCCTTCAGGTGATGATATGGCTTATCTTTGTCAGAAGGTTGTGGGTTCAAGTCCCACTTGACATGAAGATCAATTTGGACTGTGGCGAGAGAGAGATGCTGTTCTGTCACAGATACCACCTTCAGATGAGATAATAAACTGTGACTTCCTCTGTCTCTTCAGGTGGACATGAAAACATTCTATTGCAGCATTTTGAAGAAGAGTAGGGATCTGAAAAAGGATTTAGTGCTTTTCTAGTGTATATGATGAATAAATTCTTCTCGGGCTTCCAGCCAGGTATAGGTTTCAATTTTAACTGATGTTTTGATAACAAACTCCGCCATCTTCATTAGGGATCTGTTTCCCAACCTATATTTGTTCTTTTTATCTGTTCATTCAATGTGGACATTACTGTCAATGCCAGCGTGTTGGTTTTAGGTACATCTCTCAATACCCTGAATTTGAAGAGGAATTTGTTCGGGCTGGAGTCGCACATAGTCCAGATCAGGTAAGGATGGATATCTGGTGCTTTTCACGGCTGCCTTTGGTGAAGCCACCTTTTTCATTCTGAGTTGTTTCTTTTGCTTGAATTTAAAGTTCACAGATGATGTCTTGGAGAAACTAATCTTTTTGAATCAATAGTCCATGACTCTGGATTCTTAATCACTGTGCTACACAACCCCCAATAGCTCTCAATCAACATCACAAACAGATTATCTGGTCTATGTCATACTTCTTTTTGTGGGAAGTGTGCAAACTGGTAAGCACGGCTTTCCACATTCCAACATTGGCGACAGGAGAAAAGCAATTTATTGATTATTGATATACTTCGGGATGACCTGCAATCATAAAAGGAGTTGAGTCTATTTTTGGATCCGTGCTTTGGCTTTGCTGTAGAATATGTGGCAAGGAAAAGAATGGCCTTGTTTCCATTGCTCATTTTAAATTTAAAGTTCTTGTCTATGCAGTTTCTTCTCTTGAATCTTTGATCAACAATGCAGTCTTGCTCAGAGTATTCTGCAAACTACCTGAGTTAGTAATCACAATGTATGATTTAATAATATTTACAACTTTAATCATTAGCAAACCACTTTAATCCTCACAGTAGAAAATATTACTCTCTATTCAGTGAATTCATGAACACTTTGTCTCCAAGAAGAAATTGGTATTTTTATAAATTGTGGTAAACAATGACTGTGATATACTGCTAATTCAGCATCATGTGGTGTGATTAATTGCTCTCAGATCTGATCATTAGCATAAGCATATGGTTTGTAGAAATATACTCTAGCTTACGTACGTGTACATTAAATACAGAAGCTAAACTGTGAGGTACACGCTGATCCAACGAAGGAGGCAAAAAACACTTAACTCAATAGTTGCAAATATAGCTCTCCTGGATTACTTAAATGTCTACAATATACAAAAAAAATGAGAAGTTACATGTTACAAAGAAAAAGATGATTTTTTTCCTGTGGTCATTTACAAAGAATGCTCAACTGACAAGTCTCTCCATCTTGTTTTAAACTTTGTTAACTTTCTCCATATGTATGCGCAGCACCTGTGGAAAAGAACAAATTTTTAACCTGCTGCCTTTTCAAAAAGATAATCATTTCTTTCAACCTGCATAATCAATGCAGCAGTTCTGAAGGAAATCTACTCGGTTGAGAGAGAGGAGGAGGCACACAATTTGTCTGGAATTAATATCTGTGAAAAGCTTCTAATTCCACACTTGAGAATCACAGAACATTGTGTTGCTTTCAATATTAAATCTAATCTGTTTAACATTATTACCAAAGGGATTTCTGTCAGTACATTGGAACATCATCAGTAAACAGCTATCCAAACAACAAAGCCTGCTATCAAGGGTCACCTGGGTTGATCTGTGTAATTATGCACCGTTTTACTGGATTTGGTGGAGTAGGCATAAGAGCCTCTGAAGGTTAAATCCAAAAAGCACTGTAATTTGCTTAAAAGCCTACAGTTAAGAACTATTTGTGCATACTTGTCATGTATAGATATTAGACAAATGTTGCTTTCCATCAGCAAATTGGAACCCACACCTAACAAATGAGCCAAATGTCTGACTAGGTGAAGTAGCTCTCAATGTATAATAGAAATGTACAGGTGCATTACACACTAATAGATTTTATTCCTATTTAAGGAGCCTGTATACTTGCCTGTCCCATACATTTAACACCTTTAATATTTTCCCCTCTTTCCCCCTTCTGTATTCAGGTTTTGTGTTGGAGATAAATTTTTCCTCAAGAACAATATGATTCTGTGCCAGACGGACTATGAGGAAGGTTTGATGAAAGAAGGCTACACATCCCAAGTTCGCTGACCACGACAGGCACTTCAGTCGAATTAGTTATAAGCACTAACTTCTGTATCGTTTACTTAACATGTAAATATGAATTAAAACAGGAACTAATAGAATAGACACACAGTATCCAGAGCTGATGGCCATGTTTGGAATAAAGGGTGGAAGAAAACGGTATATAGTAATTTTGTTCCTGTTCTAAGTTGAATGTCTTAGACCTACTGTATATATTGAGCTTTTGTCATGAGGGAGACCAAACCCTTTTATTCTTTGCTGCTTACAGTTTATAATTTTTTTTCATTTGGCATGAGATGTTTATTTTGGATGACTCTTGTACATACTATATTGTAATATTTGAAGCACAAATGTAATACAGTTTTATTGTGTTAACATTTGTGTTTAATTCTTTGTTTCCTGGTACTGTTGCATTTAGTACAATCAGTGTTCAAATTTATTGTATAATTAATTACGCTTTCTGTATTCTATTAACTATTTTAACTGAGCTGTCACTTTCTATTAAAATAATCAAAACCGCAATTCTATGCACTTTAATTTGTCTGCCAGTACAATGTGTTTAAGACCTTGAGGCCTAGGATGAGCCAAATATTTAACTTCCTCGCACCTGAGTTGGCAACAGAAAATAACAGCAACTTTGCCGGCAACTCTGATACAATTGCTTTGTCTAGCAGATGAGAAATCAAGTTTGTCCAATAAACAATTTTACACCATGGTTTTGTGGAACATCTTGTCGAACACGGACTTGTTATTGTTTTTCCTTCTACAAAAGTGGAATTGCTTCATTTTCATATACTTGCACATTTTAAATCGTGTCACCCAGACATTCCAAATATAGATCTAACGAGAGCATATTTCTGATAAATTAGTGTGTTCAGAAATACTCTAGCCTAAAGGGCTTGAAGAATGGAAGCTTGTACTTTCTTTTTGTATGTTTTTTGAGTCGTTTGATGTACCCTAGTAATGACTAGCAGCTGAATGACTGGCTGTTATCTGCAATTAGGCAGCCTTTAACAGGCAGTAAATGGTTCTGAAGCATTAGTCAACTTTATTCTGCTTTCCTGATAAGGCAAATCTTGAATCTAACTGCAAATGAGCACTTTTGAAAAGGTATATATCACACAGAACAAATTAACCTGCAGAAACAGCTCAATGTAGATTATAGATTTTAAAAATCTACGATCCTTAAATTTGAAGCATGCCAAATGTTCATGCATCTGAACTGCAGTTTACATTCACTAAACCGAGTATGGGGTGATATTAAAAAACAACTTTTGGTATTGGTTGCACATTTAAATTGAGTTTTGATTGTTTCATTACTAATTGTGGATGGAATTGAATTTAATTGGGAGGGACCACCTACCAACATCTAAAATCCTAAATACCATTGAAATCTAAATTAGCTCCAGGCTACTTTTGGAACTCTGTATGCACTACAGTGTGTAAACTTTGTGGTCTTCCACTAATTAGTACTTTCAGAAAATATATCATATAAATTACCTATTTTGTAAATATGTCTTACAAACAGATGGAGTTCTTAATGTTTCCATTTGATGCAAACTACTTAGAATAAGTGCCGTTGTAGCTTTGCTGGGGATTGGGAGAGGCAGTTGTATAAAATGAAAATGTGGCAAAGGCTTTGGATTGGTCTAATTGAAAGCCAGCCTGTGCTATTTCAGCTATGAAAATATTATTTTACTCTCGGTCAAGTGGGTAAAATGTGCCCCTCAATTACAAGAAGTTTGAGTGTATCTGCTACCTTAGAGACTCAGTGATGGAGGGAATGGAAGTGAGTCACTGGTTCCGGGGCCAAGTAGTAAAGCCGTGAAGCCTTATTATAAAATTCTTTATTCCTGTTGAACTGTTGAAGAAGTTATGAATAACACTTGATCTGGTTAATGGTGGAGTCACCAAGCCACAATAAAGCAATGGAAGTAAGGATGAGGAGGGAATGAACTTCTGTATCTCTTCATCGAACAGCACAGTACAAGCCCTTCAGCCTATAATGTTGTACCAACCTTTTAATCTACTCCAAGATCAATCTAATGCTTCCCTCCCCAGAGCCTCCCAATTTTCTTCCATCCATGTACCAATCTGAGTCTCTAAAATCTTCCTAATATATCTGCCTCTACCACCAACCCTGGCAGTATGTTTCACGCACCCACCACTTTGTGCAGTGTTTTTAAAAAACTTCCTCTGACACCCCTCCACCTCGTCCCATCCTCCAATCACTCTCCAGAGATTTGGACTGAAGGATGAGTAAACTAAGCTTAGCATAGAGCTCATGCTAGTAGAGTGCTGGGTTACACATCTGGAGGAATTATTACCCAGAACAAAAAATATGCTAAGGTCAAGGGTTACTGGTGGGGGGGGGGGGAGGTGAGAATCATTCAAGCACTATTCGTCATCCAGTTCCATTAAAAATAAAAACTGCCCTTTCTTTTTGCAATTGGATGTGGGTTTTTATTTTTGTTGCTTCAGTAAGATTTTTGTTACTCTTATGAAATATTTTTTGGCTGCAATGTCTTTAGCTTAGCCCGATGCATGTTAACACTTATCTATTGCTGACTGACAATTCAGGGTCAGGTTGCCCACGTACGAACTGCAGATAAGAAGTTGCTGATCAGGGCCAGGGTTGCACAATCATATTTGTCAAAGTAATGGGCAATGTTTCTTTTGGGTAACACATCTGAAATAAATCTGCACTTCCTATGAATCCTACTATGAAGAATAAAAAGATACACAATTCAGCCTCCAGTGACAACGGCCCAGATTTTATAGAGACATACTGGCAGGTATGTTTCTATTGCATGTACCCTCAAACTTTGGGATTCCTATCTGCGCTACAACTGATAATCCTGCACACTCTGGACTTGGTCTGTTGGATTTTCTGGACTATTAAATATTATTCATAATAATACGCCAACACAATGAGTTTTTAGACATGGCACGCGTTATTCCTGAGCCTTCCAGGAAGCCAGTAAGATGCAGGAAATAACAGGAAATAGGGAACAAGTTAGTGGCGGGGGTGGATGGAGGCGCAAGAACAAAGCGTCCATAAGCCTTGATGGATCATAGACACATAAGTTTCAGGAGCATGATATTGAATAATAAGGATTTTTGAATGGATGGGTAGCAGATTATTGGAGGTTTACTGCTTGCAAATATTCATGCATCAAGCTTCCTGAGGCAATAGTATAACACCATTTTTTATTAGCTCTTATGGGGCAATCCCTCAGCATTTGCACCTGGAACTTAACCTAAAAAGCTTTGCTGTTGGATCTCTCCAAGAATTGTTTGATTGCCATTGTTGAATGTATCTAGATGTCTCGGAGTTCTTTGACAACCAGTTTAACCAACCAACTTAGCATACCCTGATTCACTTCTTTCAGCATTGTGAAAAAGATGTGCTTTCCACCACCTGTACCTGCCTGACACCCCATTCCCACCCAAACTTTGTACAAGGCCTTCCCATGAAGTAAAAACAAAATGCTGGAAACACTCAGGACAAGGTAGCATGTGTGGAAAGCAAAGCAGTTAATATTTTGGGTCAAAAATGGTCTTTGATCTGAAACATGAACGTTTCTTTTTTCTACAGATGCTGCTTGATCTGTGAGTGTTTCCAGCTGCTGTTCTGTTTTAGTTGCCATGGAAGATTGTTTCAATACTTCATTGGAGTTCACAGCCTGTATGGTCCCTGTTCTGAAGCACCAGAGTCCACGTCAATCCTGACCTTACTGTGTTCTTACTGTGCAATCGTGTGGGTTTCCTCAAGATGCATAAGCTTGCAAAGACACTCAGGCCGAGGGTTTAATTGGTCAGTGCAAATTGCCTCTAATGTGAGGGTGAGTGGAAGAAGCTGGGTGAAATTGGTAAGAATGTAGGGAGAATAAAAAGGAGGATTAATGTAAGGTTATTGTGAATGGGTGGTCAATAAATAGCATGGGCTGAAGGGTTGGTTCGGTGGCACAGGGAGTGTGAGCTCTGATTGCAGAGTTAGCAAATGAGTAACCTGTTAGAGAGTTAGCACCAGTGAGTGTAACCTGCTACTGAAGATCTGGATCACTTATAATAGTGGAATATCCAAGAGGCTTTCAGTGGGACATTAAAGCCTCTTGGATATTCCATTATTCATAGTGATCCAGACTGATCAAGCATGACTGGAGTAAGCAGTAGTAATCGGCAAGAAGGTAGAATGACAATAAATGGAGCCTTCTCAAGTTAGACAGCATGTGACAAGTGAGACACCACTCAGATCCAGGTTTTCCACAATCTGCATCAACGGACCAAAGTTGTAAGATGTAAAGGAGCTTCAGGTGGAAGTGGACAAGCTGAATGAGCAAGAACATTGTCAATAAAAAAATGTGATGTTGTCACTTCTGTACACAGAAAAGAAAATATGTATCTGTTAAAAGATGAGAGATTCCGTATTGTTGGTGCTCAAAGACAAAATGAAGGTTCAGTAACCAGTTAAGAAGGTTATTAGTATGATAGCCCAATTAAAAGATAATTTGAATTCTCATTGCAATTATTAAGGTTCTGGTGAGAAATCACCAGGACTATTGTGCACAGTTTTGGTCTTTTTACCTAATATTTGCCATATAGAAAGCACAGTAAAGAGTCATGAGTAGATTGAAACTATCATCAACGCAGTTTAGAGGTAAGGAGAGATCTCAATGAAGTCTATGTAATTCTTTAATAGTTTGACAGACTAGATGCTGGGAAAGTTCTTCCCCAGGTTGAGAAGCCCAGGAACAGAGTTCTGGTTAGGACTGAGATGGAGAGAAATCTCTTCACTGAGAGGGTGGCAAGTCTTTGGAATTCTCTACCCAGAAGGGCTGCGGAGCCTCTGCTGTTGTATTCATTTCAAAAGAGAGATTGATAGATTTCTGTACTTGAAGGGATTTGAGAGAATGGCTCTGGTGTAAAGTCTAGCCATAATCTTAATAAATGACAGAGCAGATTTGAAGAGCCAGATGCCATATTCTTGTTCCTATTATAACTCACAGAAGTTTCAACTACTTTTCCCTCGTTTAGATGTTAAGGTTTTTATAGCCAGGGGTTTTAATGGGGACAAGCTCCCACTATCTATTAAATGCTCCAATGGTGTGTGCCTCAAAGAGCCTCTGACAACCAAGTCCAGCTCCTGGCCTTCATGTGTTGCTTTAGCTACTAAGCCCAGCAGAACCACTTCTACTGATAGGAGAAGGGGCAAAAGTGGGCTACTAGCACCTTAAAACCAGTCACTTCAGGCAGATGGGGCTCATCAGCTGTGGCTGGCAGCTCTTCCAGGAGAAGGAGAACTCTGATGTCAAACCTCCGCTGTCTTGCAGCTATACCCACTCATGGGGAAGGCTTCGGGAGTAAACCCCGAGGGAAAAATCTGGAACTGGAGTCCCTAAGGCAGACCCGTGCTGAGTTCAACGCTGACTGGCAACTCCTGCGATACTGGTGATACCAAACTGTATCGGTCTCTGCCATTCCTTTGGGCTCATCAGATGTATGGAGGGGGGAGCTTGCTGCATGGGCAACAGCTTGCTCTCCATATCGGACTGCCCAGGCTTGCTTATCTAGGCAGCTAGATCACAACGTCCATGGTCGACCCTGATGGACAGAGGCCTCACTCAGATGAAAGTGATTGAAGTGGAAGAACCAGTAACAGCTCTGTCACTTGTGTTCCACACTCCTATCAGATGTATTGAAATGTGGAAAGGAAATGTATAGGCACCTACTGACTTAGTCCTATTAAGGCGTGCTCATGCACCAGTGTATGATACAAATAATTGCTATTCCAGACAATCTATATCAAACTACATTTGTCAGTTTTATACCATTATTGCGTGCGTAGCTCTCCAGTGAAAAATGATGTCATATCTGTTAAATAGGGGCCGTGGGCAATTCTGATTTGATGGAGAATGGACGTGAAAGCACAGAGGAACATCTGGAGAAATTTCTGAAATGCTCATTCGCTGCTGTCATTACTGCGCGGCCGGGAATCTTTCGGAGGGTAGGCCTCAAAATCCCCGGCCTTGCCTGCTTTTGGCGACCGAGAAAGAGGTCGAATCGCTCGGACCGAGATGGCGCTCAGTACTCGGTGTCGGAGAGCTGATCAGAGCTCGAAGTTTTCGGATGACTCAGAGTCGGATTGTGGTCGGCATGACAGGGAGAGTTTTTCTTCCTTCTCCCGTCTGCGTGAGATGTGGGACATTTGAGAAACTTTGAACTTTACTGTGCTCACGGACTTCTTCATCAAGTTATGGTGTTGTGCACTGTTGTAACTATATGTTATAATTATGTGGTTTTGTCAGTTTTTTCAGTCTTGGTTTGTCCTGTGTTTTGTGATATCACACCGGAGGAAATAATGTATCATTTCTTAATGCATGCATTACTAAATGACAATAAAAGAGGACTACGTGTCTTCATAATCTAAAAAAAAATGAGCAAATAAACAAGCCATACAGATATTATCTCATGAAGCATACTGTGTAGTAACATCACAGTTTTCTCTCTTATCCACCAAGATGAAAGCAGCCTTTGAGATGCTTAACCACATCCTGTTACAGTCTTCATCTCTGGGTGCTAGACAAGTGCAGACACTCAAGTTAGGCTACATATAAAAGGTGGGGTATGAGGTTGGTAGGGAGAGTGCTCAGATTTCTCAATTGACCTCATTCACAGCTCCAGTATTCTCCGAACACAAACCCCTCTCTCACTGGCATAATCTTAAATCTAAATTGGGGTAATGGCATTAAGGTGGGAGCACAGTGTCTGGTGGGCCGAGGTAAGTCCTGACTGGATTTGGACAGACTGCAGAGTAGACATTGTAATAACTGTAGAGTGACTGGTACTGAGGCTACAGTCCTAAAGCAACATATACTCTGCATACCCTGCTGTTAACTGTTATAGTCCCTGCTGATCACCCGTTTAAAAACAAAAAAAAAAAGAAACATTTTGTGCCGTGAGAAAAAGAACCATTTTTATCAGCATCTCAGAACTTGCTGTCTCACTCATACACATTGCTGGTGAGGTTCATTTTTGCATCTGTTCAAGGTGGTGGTTGTTTATCTTTCCCAGGACAGTCCATGATATTTTTTTGTCTTTATCTTGTCTACAGATGCTGGAAATCCAGAAAACATACACAAAACACTGAAGGAACTCAGCAGGTCAGGCAGCAGCTATAGAAGGGAACAAAGAATCGACATTTTGGGCCAAGACCCTTCATCAGAAAGTCAATTCTTTATTTCTTTCCACAGATGCTGCCTGACCTACTGAGCTTCTCCAGCATTTTGTGTGTGTTTTTTTGTCTTTCTCCTCAAATACAATTAGAACATTAGAAAGTTTTTGACAAGAACAGGCCATTTGGCCCTACAAAGCTTGCCAAATTCATGTTCACATAGTGTGTTGAAGAAATGGCCACCCAGTACCCAGATTTCTGAATGCTGAGAACTCCATCCTCCCCAACACTATGATGGGACAATAGCTGGCCCACTTGAACTTCCCTCTACCTGCTGTTGACCTAAACAATATAATTTCTGCAAATCCCTCACATCTCTGCATTGACTCCACCATCTAACCTTGACAGTTGCATACGCCTCGGAAATCTGAAGATCTTCACTTGGTCACCATGAAACCAACCAATTTCTTGTACTACACCCTCATAACTTCCATATGATTTGGCCATAAAGAAGAAGGCTATGTCACAGTTGTCATCTCTGTGGAATTCTCCCGCAATCACACCTCGTGCCCAAATCATGCTCTGAGTAAAACTGCCCTAGATGATAAGCACTTTTTATTGCTGGTGACTATTCTACAAAGTCCCTCCAGCACCATCTTCAATATCTAAAGGTTTTGCCTAAATTTTCTCATTTAGATTCTCCATTGCCCAGTCCAATGTCTAGGAATTGCATCTTTTAATCTGATCATTTGTTCACCACCCATTTCCTCTGGTTCCTGGTTGCAGATGGCAAATTTGCAGCTATTGAATCTCAGCATTTGCAATGGATTAAAGCCTCCCCTGAAGATTCTTACTGTGCCCTCATCTGAGGTTTTTTTCCAACCTTTGTGGTACTTGTAGGCTGAACAACATCCTGAATGACAGAGGCAACAATATTTCTTTTTCTCACGTATCATTGCACATCCCCATTCTCTACACTCCTTTAACCATATTCTTTGTCTTGAAGAACATTTCTACTTGTTTCCCATACAGGACAAAAAAGTCCACTCATACGTTTTGAGCTTCATCGTGTACATAGCTTTCCATTATCACTGCTCCTTCTTACAGCAATGTCTGAAGCTCATCACCAATGTAGTTGCTAATGATTCTTTACTATCGTTGTTTATAAAAAGGAAGTAATAGAGGTTGAGCTTTTATTGAAGGTAGCACCAAAGTCCAGTACAACAATGTATCATAAATGACACAATAGTTAGTTCTTAAATATGTATTTACATTTATTTACAACATATGTACTTTCAAAAAATTATTATATATGTTTACATATAAATCATTTTTGGATGCCCAACAACATATCAAAGTTACACTGACATGAGATAGTCTTTAATTCAATGATGATATCCATAATTATCTTCACTAACTTCAGTCACCCTATGCTGAATTTGAAATTTTGGAGCAGGACAGAAGGCATTTGACGAAAGTGGTTCTGTCAAATTTCCTCAAACGCATTAAAGAGAAATTTTTATTGAGGAGTTTTTAAGGAATCCTCAAATGCACAGAGGAACTTCAATAATTAAAACATAAAATATCAAAAAACCTCAGCAACTCAGCAGAATTCCTTAAGGAACCCGGATCAGAAACATTAATTGCTCCTCTTTTCACAGATGCAGCCTGCTTTCCTGTGTTATCCAGTATTCCCAGCATTTTCTCTCTTTACTTCAGATTTTCAGTACCTGCAAATCATTTCGATTTTCATGAAAAGAAATACAACAGCTGTTTCACAGCCACAGAGCAAGATTCACCAGAGTTTTCAATATGTCAAGTCGACATTTACAAGGCAGTGTCACACTCACAGATTGATGCATTTTATTCCTCGATATTCTCTCCCACTATTTCAGTATAATACTGTGCTGAAAGAACTTTTCCATTTTTTATAGGTAAGTGTTAAACTTCTTTAATACTTCCATACTTGTGTAGCTCTCAACTCAGTTTAGCCTGCCATTTTATACAGGCTTTCTTTATACTGTATATACAGCTTCTGAATCTGTTCCACTGAAGAATCAGGCTTTTGGGTAATGCACTAGATTCACCCTCTCTTATCCAGAATTTATGTAGTATCCCATCCTTGTTGCCAGTCTAAGGTCTAGAATATGCCTTTCTCAGCCTTTTTGTCCTGGAGGAACCCTTGAAATCATTTTCCAGTCTCAAGGAAATCCCACATAAAAATTATTCTATCTACAGCTCATGGTACATTAGCATAATGGGTAAGTTGTAGATATAACTAATCCAAAAATAATTATCAATGCTCTTTTCAGTAGAGAATGGATTTTTAGCCAATCTTTTTTTGAAAAGAAAACAGGTAGTTAAGCTTAGCTTACCTTTCTTGAAATTAATCTTTCTTCCCCTTTCATCAATTTAAAAAAACTCATAAGGCAAACATAATAAGTTTCTCCTTTCAATGAGACTCGAGACTTTCTGATATCCTTCCTCAGCCTCAAGCCCAAGCCGCAGTGGAAACATTTCAAGATTTCGTCTTGCGACATGATTTTTCCAAAGTTTCCATTTCCTTTTAAATCCAAGAATCTTGTCACTTGAAGTCAAACCATTTTCTCCAGGGCCTTGCAAAGACTTGTTCAACTGGTTCATATGATGAAAAATGTCTGCAAAGTAGGCTAGTTTCTGCAGCCATTCTTCATCTACAAAGCACTCAGCAAATTCTGCCCTACTATTTTGTTGAAAGTACTCCTGCAATTCACCTTTCAGCTCAAGCACCCAGTTGAGAACTCTTCCTCTGCTAAGCCACCGGATTTCTGTATGTAGCAGGAGTTACTGTGCTCTATCCAGGTTCTCACGCAGTTCAGGCAACTCAGGGGCCAATCTTAGGATGTCTTTAAAGAGAGTGAACCCTCGCAAGGCGGAAGGTCCTGAAGGAGTACCTGGTAAGGCCCTGAAAAACTGTGCCAACTGGCGGGAGTATTCAAGGACATTTTCAACCTCTCACTGCTACGGGTGGAAGTAGTTGCTTCAAATAGGCAACAATTATACCAGTGCCTAAGAAGAATAATGTGAGCTACCTAAGTGACTATCGCCCAGTAGCACTCACATCGACAGTGATGAAGTGCTTTGAGAGGTTGGTTATGACTAGATTGAACTCCTGCCTCAGCAAGGACCTGGACCCATTGCAATTGCCTATTGTCACAATAGCTCGATGGCAGATACAATCTCAATGGCTCTCCACATGGCTTAAGACCACCTGGACAACACAAACACCTATGTCAGGATGCTGCTCATTGACTATAGCTCAGCATTTAATACCATCATTCCCACAATCCTGATTGAGAAGTTGCACAACCTGAGCCTCTGTACTTCCCTCTGCAATTGGATCCTTGACTTTCTAACCAGAAGATTACAATCTGTGTGGATTGCTGATAACATCTCCTCCTCGCTGACGATCAACACTGGCGCACCTCAGGGGTGTGTGCTTAGCCCACTGCTCTACTCTCTATATCCCCTTGACTGTGTAGCTAGGCATAGCTCAAATACCATCTATAAATTTGCTGATGATACAACCATTGTTGGTAGGATCTCAGGTGGTGACGAGAGGGCGTACAGGAGTGAGATATGCCAACTAGTGGAGTGGTGCCACAGCAACAACCTGATACACAACGTCAGTAAGACAAAAGAGCTGATTGTGGACTTCAGGAAGGGTAAGGTGAAGGAGCACATACCAATCCTCACAGAGGGATCAGCAGTGAAGAGAGTGGGCAACTTCAAGTTCCAGGGTGTCAAGATCTCTGAGGATCTTACCTGGTCCCAACATATCAATGCAGTTATACAGAAGGCAAGACAGTGGCTATGGTTTATTAGGAGTTTGAAGAGATTTGGTATGTCAACAAATACACTCAAAAACTTCTATAGTTGTACTGCGGAGAGCATTCTGACAGGCTGCATCACTGTCTGGTATGGAGGGGCTACTGCACAGGACTGAAAGAAGCTGCAGAGGGTTGTAAATTTAGTCGGCTCTATCTTGGGTAATAGCTTACAAAGTACCCAGGACATCTTCAAGGAGTGGTGTCTCAGAAAGGCATCGTCCATTATTAAGGACCTCCAGCACCCAGGGCATGCCCTTTTCTCACTGTTAGCATCAGGTAGGAGGTACAGAAGCCTGAAGGCACACACTCAGCAATTCAGGAACAGCTTCTTCCCCTCTGACATTTGATTTCTAAATGGACATTGAACCCATGCACACTACCTCACTATCTTTTATTATTTTTGTTTTTGCACTACTATTTTAACTGTAGTTATTTAATATACACATATACTTATTGTATTTAATTTATTTATTTCTAAATTTATCATGTTTTGCATGGTACTGCTGCCACAAAGATAACAAATTTCACACCATATACCAGTGATATTAAATCTGATTGTGATACTGAAGCTACTAACTGTTTATTACGATGGCTACTCAGAGAATGGTTCTTCATGCAGCTAGAACCGATCAGAATTCACAGCACCTGGGAAGGCACGTGTGCTACAGCAACAGCTTCCTTACAATCACTCAAAGGTATTCCATGAGGTAGGGGTGAGATGGAGTGGTGAATAGTGGCTAGTCTGCAATACCAACCTCTGTACACTGTTTAATTGTGTCCCATGTCCTAAAGGAAGGATAAACAGGCATACAAGAACCTCAGGTGGATGAACAAGAACCACTGTCATAAATATTACAGTACACCATGAATGTGTGATGTACCTAAGATAGTTTGTAAATTACAGGTTGGAAAATAATTTTAGGATATTCCATTTATTTATGTTTAATCTTGATTGAAGCTGGATGTATATTACTGTATTTAGAATTTTAAGCCATGTTTCAATTCATGAACAGAATGTGGCAACGTTTTACTGAAATGGTTAAGGGAACTTACTTCAGTCAGGTTTATGAAAAATAAATCACCTCATTAGAATTATTTAATGAATTACTTAGAATTAGGATATTGTAGCAATTTGAACTAAAATAGAAACCAGCAGACTTAAGGAATTGTATGAATTCAAATAAAGTAATAATTTGTCAGCAATCAAGTAAAGAAATCCACATAGTAATAAATCTGTGGGATTGAACGATCTAAAGATGATATTGGAATTAAATTAGTCTGGACAGGAATGCACTTTAGCTAGGCTGTTGTTAGGATAGTTTCAAAGATAGAAAATTATTAACAGTAAGGACGGAATAAAAAGGTGCTATAAAACAAATTTTCTTCAGAAAGCATGAGAATCCATTTAGCAGTATATGTGTATGATGTTGGTTGTTGAAGGTCAATTACTGTTTTAATGCCTTTTAAAGACAGAGTCAGTGAATGGACTGTTCACTGGGTTGCTACATAATAGATGTTTATCTAGGGTCTAGTGGGGTCAGTGGGGATGAGCTTTGGAGTAAATCTGGTCACATTCATTGGGGATCCTGAGCCCTGTTCAGCATTCCATAGTAGAAATCTGGACTCTAATTAAGATTAATATAGGATTCACTTCGTAACCATCGTAAAATGGTACAGCACAGGAACAGTACCTTTGACCCACAATGTTGTGCTAAGCTAATTAAACTAGTAATTAAATGCTTAACTAAACTAATACCTACTGTCTACACAATGTCCATACTCCTCCATTCTCTGCACACACATGTGTTTATCTAGCGTTCTTTAAAAGTATCTATGATATTTGCCTTGACCACTTCCCCTGGCACCCACCGTTCTCTGTGTAGTATCATGGCACACACCTCATGCTTGAACTTGCTCCTCTCATCTTAAATGCATGCCATCAAGTATTTATACATTTCAACCCTAAAAAAAAGACATCAGCTGTCCAAAGCCTTCACATCCTTTCTGTGATGGGCGACCAGAACCGATTGCAATACTCCAAATGTGGCAAAACCAGACTTTTATGAAGCTGAGATATAATTTATCTCAGTGGCTTGCACTGAGGAAGGCAAACATGCCATTGAACCATCCTCTGCAGCCACAGTCAGGGAGCTCTGGACCTGGACCCTAAGATACCTCTGTACATCAAGTTTATTATCACATGAAATGTGTTGATTTGCGGCAGCACTACAAGGCATGAAAATTCCTGTAAGTTACAAAAAAATAAGTAAGTGCAAAAGATGAATAATGAGGCGGTGTTCACAGATTCATGGACTCTTCAGAAATCTGATGGGGGAGGGAAAAAGTGGTTCCTAGGTCACTGAGTGTGGGTCTTCAGACTCCTGTATCACCTCTCCAATGGCAGTAATGTGAAGGGGGCACATCCCGGATGGTGGGAGTCTTTAATGATGGATGCTGCTTTCACGAGGCGCCATCTTTTGAAGATATCTTCGATGGTGGGGAGAGGTGTGCCCTTAATGGAACTGGTTGAATCTACAACTCTCTGCAGCCTCTTGCAATCCTGCGCATTGGAGGTTCTGCACTAGGCTGTGATGCAACCAGTCAGAATGCTGTCCACCATTTATCTGTAGACATTTGCGACATTACATCTTCCTTAATCTCGGAATAATACCGTAGCCCTAGTGTATTAGCAACTCCACACTACAGGTCATTCTCCTTAGTAAGTATTGACTGAGGTACTCATTTAGGAATTCACCAACATTCCCAGCCCCTAAGCACATGTTTGCTTGAGTAGTCCAACCCTCTGCTTAATTATCCTCTTGCTCTTATTGCATTTATAGAATGCCTTAAGATTCTCTATAACCCTACTTGCAGAAGACTTCTTGGCTCCTTCTTCCTGAGTTCTTTTCTAGAATATTTACTCTGTTTGATTTTAGCTTCTTAAACCTTTTACACGCATCCTCTTTCTTCTTGACAAAATTCACCACCTCTTTCATAGGCCAAGGTTTCCTTATCTTGCCATTCTTATCCTTCCTCCTTGCTCTGTGCAATTGATCTTTAACCATGCCCACGTGTCAGATGTAAACTTGCCCAAAAATTGGCTATGCCTAGTTAACTCTCTCTAGTTCCTGTCTAACTTGCCCTGCCCCTATTTAGTTTTCTCGCATAAGGTCTGTAATAATGTATATTCACAGTTATCTTAAAATTTATGGAGTTTCCTGAATGTTCTCCAACTGAAGGATCGGTCACCAGACCAGACTAATTTCCCAATGCCATACTCATGAAAGCATTCACATAATAGAAGTGTAGAATGATGCAGTGGGAGCACAGTGGGGCAGAAACTAGAGCTGATCCCTCACAGTGCCAGTGATCTAGGTTCAATTCTGATCTCAGGTGCTGTCTGTGTGGAATTTGTTTCCACTATGACTTTGTGGGATTTTCTCCATCTGCTCTGTTTTTCTGCCACATCACAAGGACATGTGGTTTGGGAGGTTAATTAGGCTAATTGCCCACTCTCAGTTTCCCCTGGGGTAGGTTGATGGTTGAATCTGGAGGGGGGAGTTTAATAAGAATAAGGGGAAAATGGGTTACAATGAAAATGAGTGACATATAGGTTTGTTCTGTACTGAATAATAAGGATAGTTTCAATGTACTGAAATGGCCTTTTTCTAATCTATAAGGAAATACATAAATTCATAAATTCACCATACAGGCCATGCTCTCTTCTCGCTGCTGTCATCAGGAAGGAAGTACAGGACAACACATACAACAAATCAGCTCTTTATTTCTTTCCATAGATGCTGCCACCTACTTTCCTCCTCACCCAGCTTCACCTGGCACCCTGCAGCTTGTGCACCTTCCTCTCCCTTCTCCCCCACCCCCCACACACACCCCCCCCCCCACCCACCTTCATATTCCGGCTTCCTTCCCCTTCCTTTCCATTCCCAATGAAGGGTTCCGGCCTGAAACGTCGACTAGTTACTCCTTTCCATAGATGCTGCATTTTCTGTGGATTTCCAGCGACTGCAAAACCTCTTATATTTAGGAGGTACAGGGACCTTAGTTCCCACACTGACGGATTCCGGAACAGTTATTACACTTCAGCCATCAAGCTCCTGTACCAGCGTGGATAACAAGTGAAGAACTTCACTTATCTCAGCACTGAATGATTCCATAATCTACGGACTCACTTTGAAAGACTCTAGGACTGTTCTCAGTATGGTTTATGTACTCATTTATTAGATTTTGCATTTGCACAGTTTGTCCAGGTTGTCTTCCTTTGCACATTGGTTACTTATCAGTCTTTGTGTGTAGTTTTTCATTGATTCTATTACAGTTCTTTGTTCTACAACAAAATGAATCTCAGAGTTGTACACGGTGACATATACATACTTCGATAATAAATTTACTTTTAACTTTGAACTTTTGCACTTTAAATTTCAGGTGGGGTGGATGTTAATTCAGGATTATCACAATGAGTTATTTATATAAGGAGAGCGCTGAATGTCATTCGAACAAGGAACTTAAACTACAGATAGTCCACAAGCTAAAGTATGATTCTTGTCACGATTCATTTAAATACAAGTACGGTAAAAGTAGAATAAAGAGCTGCCACACTACTGCCATTGATTTACATAAATTTAAATTAGTGGGTACAGGCAGATGGCACAAAGAACATTCATTTTGAAAATCAGTGCTCGATTTTGGGCTGGAAAGCTGTTGTAAACAGCTGCTACTCCAAATTTCACAGTAAAGGCACATCAAAAAATGACAGAATTTTGTGGCCAAGACTTTTAAAATGCTAATAGATTGCTTGTGATGTTATTCACAATGAATTGATGAGTACAAGATTTGTTTTTATATATACAAAATGGCAACAGCTGGGAGAGAAGAACGGCAAAGGCATATCCTACTGAGCCTTTTTGTGCCCAGAAACAGCAGCTCCACTATCACAGGTAACAGGGAAATTGGATGGGATATTATAACATGGCAAACTACAGTGGAAAACACTGACAGCAAAGTATGACCAATAACCATGGCAACAAGAAATTAAGTTCATAGATAGGAAGCATATGTTCAACAATATATTTTAATTATAGACCACTATTCATAACAATACTATAATGAGCCAATTATTAGAGGAAGAACTGTGACATTTAGAGAAATGCATATTATTTACAAAATTTAGAATTAAATTTAAAAATCAATGGCTACTACTGTTCAGTGTAGCTGCCCATTTATTGGACAGCCTTAAAAACACCATCCTGAAGCAGATGGTCAATTGCTATCTGGCAGTTTAATTGGCCACAGCAATTTTCCCCCAGCATGTGGTGAATGATAGAATCACATTGGAGCTGATGGAAGTGAAGGGAGAATAGGTTACAGGAAATATATTTGGGGAATTGGGTTGATATGTGAACTGGCATAAGCTCAAAGGGCCACCTAGATCACAAGGAAATATGAGTTCTACCAGTTCATTACTATTGGTGTCCCTCAAGAGGTTATCCATTGACAAGTGCTGTATGTCCTGTGATTGTGTGAGAAAGTGCCATAAAATGGGTGGATAGGGTGTATGGAATTGGTGGTTGGGATAGAAGAGTGAGTCAAGGAAAAATTCTTGAATATTCCTCATGAAGGATACAATCCCTTTGAAATGCATAAATGGAATGGGTATATGTGTCAGATGGTGGATTCTAGATAGAGCTGTATAAATTGCAATAGATGAGCCATTGTAACACACACAAAATGCTGGAGAAGCTCACCAAGTCATGCACCTTCAGTAAGGGGAATATGGAAGATAAGGACTAGAGGAAATCCATTTTTATCAGTCCAGGAGATGAGAGATGAGAGCAGATATATGAGAAATAGATCATAATTAATTCCTTAACTTTGTTTCCAAACCTTCTATGGTCTGCTCTTCCCCAAGTCTGTAAAATCCCCCAGCCTTATAACTCTCTGTTATCCACACTTCTCCAGTTCTTGACTCTTGATTACATCCAAATCTATGTCATTAGACAAGTCATATACTTTACAATTTCTTCCCCAACTTCTTTGGCTTCTTTTTCCCATAGGGTACTCATTGACCATGTTTTTGATCATTTGACTTAATATCAACTTATCTGACATCAACTCAAGTTGTGGGTGACTGCATTTCTGTACAATACTTGCTTCATACATTCTTCAGTCCTGAAACATCAACCCACAGATGCTGCTTGATTTGTTGAGTTCCTCCAGCATTTTGTGTGTGTGTGTGTGTGTGTGTGTGTGTGTGTGTGTGTGTGTGTATATGTTGCTCTGGATTTCCAGAATTTGCAGAATTTCTCGAGTTTATACTTGCTTCATTAAATACTTTGTAAAGCACTCTGTAGCTGTTGTTGCCTAAACATCATCAGTACTATATAATATATGTAGAATATAATGAATGCAATCCTGTACTTGGAGGATCCTAATTCGGGTTATTTGCTGTTAATTCAATGGAATTAGGTGGATTCACTATAGGCAACTGCATAATACAGGTTCCTTCTGAGTTTAACTGTTTTCCAATTTCAGATTCAAATGCAGATTAATTAATCGCATGAAACATAAGGCAAAATGCAATGTTTGCCTTAACAGCCAACATAAACCAAGGATGTGCTGGGGGGGGGGGGGGGGGCCAGACCTCAAATGTCACCACACATTCCGGCATCAGCACAGTGGGCCCATAATGTTCGGCAAAACCCAGAATGCCACGAAACAGAACGTACAAAGTAACAATGGCAAAACAAGCCCCATTCCTCCAGCCTGCAGCACCTTTATCTTCTAACTTCACACTAACTTTAAATATATGCAGTATACTTTCAGCTCTCTGGTCTCCAGAGGGAGTGGCAGAAGAAAGATGGTTGCATTGATGTGCCTGGTGCATGTGAATTGTTTAAGGCAAAATCTGTACCTCGCACTCAAGCACTCTACGTAAAGACCTTCAAATAATTTGCTGAACTATGTCATCATCTTCCCCTTTCAAATAACAATGTTTTACACTGTGATTCCATATTCTAAGCCAAAGAGAACTGATGTGAAATGCAACAAAAATAAATCAAAGGAATAACTACTCACCATCACACAAAGTGCCAAATCTTCAAAGAGGATGCTGCTGCTAATCAGCATACAGCCGCACTGCCCTTGTGTGTAAATGTAAATAAACTAAAAATGTCTCTTCCAAACTCCTTTACATAAAATTCACTGAGTTTATTTTCATAAAAACAAGCTATTGCCAGTTGCCTGAGAATTCTGAATATATGAATACCAGATAATTATGAGTTTCCCGCACAATGTTAATATAAGCGAGGTAAACTAGGATTGCAGTAACAATGCAATTCAGAAAATGGATGTGCTTCTTCCTTCTGCAGCCTGTCGGAGTGGAGAAGGAGTTGCTTCCATTTCAGTCCATGGGGTCCTCAGGTGATTGAGGTCACCTATATGGATTCGGCCATAGGCAGGGCAGGAGGGGCCTGTCAGGGGTGGGGAGCCGGTGGAGAATGGATGAGGTGGTGCTATTTATACTGGGCCCTCAGCAAAGGGAGGAAGGTTCTCAATGCCACCCTGCTACTCTGTCCTGAGCAGTTTTTGGCAAAGGATTCCCAGACGTCATTGGGCAATGCCATGCTTCTTCAATGAAGCTTTGAGAAAATATCTGAATCATTTTCTGTTAAGATCTTACCTTGAAGGAGATTGGCATAGGGT
Source organism: Mobula birostris (assembly GCF_030028105.1). NCBI lineage: Eukaryota > Metazoa > Chordata > Chondrichthyes > Myliobatiformes > Myliobatidae > Mobula > Mobula birostris. Next base: position 49,301,244 of record NC_092392.1, on the reverse strand, counting down.
ATTGGTTCCACAAGGTCAGGCATGCAAGGGCTGGCTGAGTGAAATTACGGGCTTGGGGCTTGGGAGAGCTCGCTGATGTTGGATTATTAATCCTACTAATAGATTCAGAGATTTAGGGACAACGATGTGGGGGAGTTAGAGGTCAGATTAGGGGTTGTGTTAGAGGTTGTGCTGGAGTCTAGGGCCTCGCTTTGCACTCCACATTTGAAAGCCAGCGATACAGATGGGTGACAAAGGACATCTAGATTCCAGCCCTCCATTCCTTGCTTGAAAACCAGCGACTTAGCATGTGACGAAAGACATCTAAAAACGCCAGGCCATCCCTGACAAGGGTGTGAAACCCATGAATATTCTTCATGGCCATAATCCCTCCCAATCTACAAGATTAGGACCTCGCCTGGCACCTGGCGAGATGCCTTGAGGTGCCACACCAGATAGACCAAAGCCCCATCCACCGATCTGGGGGGCGGGGGCATGGTAAAGGGAGCAAGGAGGGAGGTTGTCACCATTTCAGCTGGGAAACACAGACCACATGGTGAATCTCATTTTATGACAGTAGACATAATCTATAAGAGACCTTGTTGATAGTCTTCTCCACAACTTGAGGCTCTCAACTTTCAGCGGAAGATCCTTAGAGGCCATCCAGGCTTTCTCCCCTGTTAGGGGAAGCAATCAGCCTGCTGGGCATGTTGTTTCTGAGTGCTCAACAGAGAAGCCTCGGTCTAGCTTGTAGTATGTGGTCAGGGAAGAGCGGTGACTTTAATCCCTTCTGGTACTCAAAGGGGGGACATACTAGTGGAGGATGACTGGAGGTTATTGTGGGCAATCTCTGTCCAAACCAGCTGGGAACTCCAGGATGTGGGGTTGGAAGAAACAAGGCAGTGCAGGGCAGTCTCCAACTCCTGATTCACTCTTTCAATTGGGCCATGAGAATGGGGATGGAAACCAGGTGAAAGGCTTCAAGAGAGCAGAAAACCTTCCAAAAGCAGGAAGTAAACTCAGGTCCTCATTCAGACACCATGTCTTGAGGGAAGCCATGAAGCCCGAACACATGTTGAACCATGAGGGTGGCAGCCTCATGAGCCAACAGGAACCTAGGGGGGGGAATAAAGTGGGTAGCCTTGGAGATTCAGTCCTCAACCGACATAATGGCAGTGTTTCCATTTGATGGAGGCAGGCCAGTGATGAAATCCACCAAGAGGCGGGACCAGGACTGGTGACCCACAGGCAGTGGACGTAGCAGACACACAGGCAGTGGACGTAGCAGACACACAGCCACTAGCTAGATAACGCCTTGTCCTGAGCACAGTACCTTGGTAAATATGATTGCTCCCTGGAGATGTTCAAACAGAGGCAAGCATGGGAAGAGGGTATTGGTTTTTCACTGTGATGTTGTGTGGGCACGTGGCCAAGTGGTTAAGGCATTGGACTAGCGACGTGAAGAGACAACGTGTTGTGTCCTTGAGCAAGGCACTTAATCACACATTGCTCTGCGACGACACTGGTGCCAAGCTGTATGGGCCCTAATGCCCTTCCCTTGGACAGCATTGGTGTCGTGGAGAGGGGAGACTTGCAGCATGGGCAACTGCCGGTCTTCCATACAATCTTGCCCAGGCCTGCGCCCTGGAGAGTGAAGACTTTCAGGTGCAGATCCATGGTCTCGCAAGACTAACGGATGTTGAGAAGCCAATAATCAATGCGGGAACGGAGCTTGCCATCCTTCTTGCTCAAAAAAAGAAGCCTGTCCCTTCCAGTGAAGGCTGATGGATAGATAAGCTCAAAGGCCAATCCCTCCTTGTTGTACTCTTCCATGGCCACCATTTCAGGATGGCAGAGGGAAAGTGCCAGCCCCAGGGAGGGCTAGTACTGGGTAAGAGGTCAATGGCTGGGTTTCAGACAGGGAGGTGGCCTTTTTTCACTGAAGACCTCAAAAAGGTCAGCATAGTCCGCTGGTATGCCAGACAGGTCTACAATTGCAGTTGACACAGGAGGAGATTCGCAGACAGGGGCATGAGCTGGACCCAGACAGGAGACGAGCATGCCGGCCCCCACTCTTAGAGCACTAACAGGACCAATCAATCGATGGGTTGTGTTGAGGTAACCAGGAAAGGCCAAACACCAGCGGCAGTTCAGGCAAAGCAACCAGATAGAAGAACTGTTTCCTATGTTGCCACCTGGCACGTCAGATGGGCCCTGTAGAAAGGTGTATCTTAAAGGTGCCCAGAGGCTGCCCTGGAGTCAATAAATGCCTGAAGCTCATGAGCCTGAGAACCCCCCCCCCCCACCCCACACACACAACAAGGAAGCTGGGAGCAATACATAATTAGGGGAAATGCTTGCAGGAAGAACTGACAAATCAGAACTCTCCTTCCTGCTGACAGGTATCCTCATTTACTGGGTGCTTAGGACATGAAGCCCAAAAGTGTCCTGGATCACCAAGATAGAGCCAGGAACCAGTTCTCCTGCACAGATCTCATTCTTCCTGAGCTAGGGGCATGCACCCACCTGTACAGGCTCCACCAAGAACTATGTACTGGGCAATGCAGGAGAGGATGATCACAGACGGTGATGTAAGGAGTAGGTAGCTTGGGGCATTCTTTCTCTACACCGCTCAGTTGCCCGGTTGTCAATTCAAATGGATCGGGTCATCCAGGCTGCCCTGCTCTTCATGCACTGCAATCATGTGCAGTGCTCTCGGTCCCCGCTGGAATCCAGTGATGAGGGATATCTCGTTCCACCCCGTACCCACCACAAGCGTGCAGGACTTTACTGCATAGTCCCTTGCTGTCCTTCTGCCTTGGCGCAGGCACAGATCCAGGAGTCAGTGGGCAGCCGTCTGACCCTGCACTGGAAGATTCAAAGCTCACCTGAACTTGACAACAAATTACCGAAATGACCGGGCTGCAGAGGGGCCTTGTTCCTGCAGAGCATTGAACAGGGTGAGTGGGGGTCACCGTGCATGCCAGTTTACGCCATCATCTCCAAACCAATCAGGTTGGGCTTAGAAAGTCAGCTCAACTGGGTAATAACGTTTCAGCAACTGTCAGAGTCACTGGAGTATCTGCCTGGTGGAGGGATTCCGGTCGGGACATGGTTACAGGAGATGGGGCATTAGTAGCCGATGTTGATGAGACTGTTGAACAGGAGGATCTGGGAGATGCTGGGAGAGGGCCTGACATGGCTAAAGGTTGCTGAATTGCAACAACAAGAACAGCAGTGGCTGTCATCTGATTCTGGCTGTCAGTAGAAAGCTGCTGAACCTCAAACAGGAGAGCAGAAACTGCTGCCACCTGATTCCAGCTGTCTGCAGTGAGTTGCCAAAACACCGCTGCAAGGGCTGACTACTGTTTTACCAGCTGGAACTGGGCTCAGCACTTTGAAAGTACCTGTCACACTGCATGAGAAACATTGGCCAATCTGGCTTCTACTGGTTTTAGTTTCTCCTCCACAAACTTCGGTCTGGACTGGGCTTGTCATTCAGAGATTATGTATTGCACTGCCACAGTCACCTTTCCCATTGCTGCTTCAACTGACTGTAACTTCTCTCCTATTTGGCTAATGGAGGTCAGGGCAACAATCAGCTGTTCTCTCTCTGCTGGATCCCTTTTCTTTGGTTGAGAATTGCTGACAAGAATGTGTGGTTATGGCCCACGTGCCGAGAGAGAGGGAGACACTGAAGTTGATCAATAGTTCACTGATCTTTACTAAGAACTGTGCAGAAATAAAGGGAAAAAAATAAATGCTGGGGCCTTTAACTAGAACTTTCAAACTAATAGCTTTTAATACTGCAAACATGAGGGATTCTGCAGATGCTGGAAATTCAAGCAACACACATCAAAGTTGCTGGTGAACGCAACAGGCCAGGCAGCATCTCTAGGAAGAGGTACAGTCGACGTTTCAGGCCGAGACCCTTCATCAGGACTAACTGAAGAAAGAGCTAGTAAGAGATTTGAAAGTGGGAGGGGGAGGAGGAGATCCAAAATGATAGGAGAAAACAGGAGGGGGAGAGATGGAGCCAAGAGCTGGACAGGTGATTGGCAAAAGGGGTATGAGAGGATCATGGGACAGGAGGCCCAGGGAGAAGGAAAAGGGGGAGGGGGGGAAACCCAGAGGATGGGCAAGGGGTATGGTGAGAGGGACAGAGTGAGAAAAAGGAGAGTGAGAGAAAGAATGTGTGTATATAAATAAATAATGGATGGGGTACGAGGGGGAGGTGGGGCATTAGCGGAAGTTAGAGAAGTCAGGGTAGCCTCCAACCTGATGGCATGAACATTGACTTCTCTAACTTCCACTAATGCCCCACCTCCCCCTCATACCCCATCCATTATTTATTTTTATACACACACTCTTTCTCTCACTCTCCTTTTTCTCACTCTGTCCCTCTGACTATACCCCTTGCCCATCCTCTGTGTCCCCCCCCCACTTTTCCTTCTCCCTGGGCCTCCTGTCCCATGATCCTCTCATATCCCTTTTGCTAATCACCTGTCCAGCTCTTGGCTCCATCCCTCCCCCTCCTGTCTTCTCCTATCATTTTGGATCTCCCCCTCCCACTTTTAAATCTCTTACTAGCTCTTTCTTCAGTTAGTCCTGATGAAGAGTCTCGGCCTGAAACGTCGACTGTACCTCTTCCTAGAGATGCTGCCTGGCCTGCTGCGTTCACCAGCAACTTTGATGTGTGTAGCTTTTAATACTGTGGCTCAGCAGTGGGTGGGGGGGAGGGAGGGAACGTCGACTCAGACCATGAGGGGACTGCGTCGGGTATTTTCATGCCTTACAAGGCGCAGATTGGAAGTCTGTGTGGGGCGCCACCCCTCGCACAGACACTAGAGCAATGTGTGGTTAAGTGCCTTGCTCAAGGACACAAACACGCTGCCACAGCTGAGGCTCGAATTAGTGACCTTCAGATCACTAGACAAATGCCTTTGTCATGGTCTGGTCTGTGAAATCCGCATTCCGGTTCACGGTCCAGTCCATGTTCCTTATTCCAAGTTTTCCGGTTTTTCCCAGTTTCTGTTGAGGCAGCTGATTCTCGTTTGTACTGGCTTCATAAATACCTTCAGGGTTAAGTCTCTGGTTGCTGGATTGTTCCTGTCCATACCTCCTATCTGAATCCCTTCCTTTCCCCTTCCTTCTGTTGCCTTGCCTCACCTTGCCTCGTCTGAAGCCTTGCCTCGCCTTGCCTTGCCTTGCCTCATCTAAACCCTTGCCTCACCTTGCCTCGTCTGAAGCCTTGCCTCGCCTTGTCTCGTCTGAAGCCTTGCCTCACCTGTAACCCTCACCTGCACCACTGTCAAGTTCAACTGCTGGAGCAAGATAAGGAGCTGTCTATCATTGTTTTGAACTGTCTCTGTGTCCACGTCTTTGCTAGGTAGGTCTGGCCATTTGCCGCTACTTAGTGTTGGGAACCCTCTGTATCCACACCTTCGCTAGGTAGGTCCGGCCGTCTGTCGCTGCCTTGTGTTTGGAAATGTCTCATCATATTCTGCATTCTGTGTAATGAGTCCCGGCCCTATGTCCTGTACCCAAGGAGGGGTCCCGGCTCTGTGTTCCATGTTCCTGTCTCTCCCAAGACCAAGGCTCTGTGTTCTGCGTTCCTGTCTCCCTCGACCAAGACAAGGCTTTGTGTTCTCATCTTGTCCATGTGTCTTGCCCAGCCCGGCGCTGGAGTTCCCTTGTCCTGTCCAGGAGTCTCACATCCAGTCTTGTTGCCACTCCTCATCCTGTAGCCACGTCTTGTCCTCGCCTAGTTCTAGTGTCTGAGCCAGAGTCAAGTCCCAGGTTCTGGGTCCTTGCCCAGTCTCTGGCTCGGAGTCCATACCCAAGCCTTGAAGTACCCTAGCCTCGAAGAATCCAAGCCACGTCATGTCGTCACCTAGATCCAGGGTCCAAGCCTGAGTCAGACCCAGGTTTCAGGTCCTTGTCCAGTCTCTGGCTCGGAGTCCTTGTCCAGGCTCCTAGTTCCTAGTTCCTCATCAAGGTCCCACTTTCCTAGTCAAGTCCTAGCCCAAGTCTGTGTTCTTGTCCCAGCTCCTAGTCTGCATCCAGTCACGTCCCTAACTCTAGTCTCAAGCCATGTCCAGTTCCTAGTTCTTCAATGTCTGTGTCTTGCATTTGTGTCCACCTCCCAGCGCCCCACCTTATGACAGCCTTAACCACTTGGTCATGTGCCCAACACTTAATACTAAATAAATAACAGCATCAGTCTAAACGGTAATCTTCTTTCCCAGAGCCAGGACAACAATACACAGGATGTTGCTCTGTTTTTAGTCAAGTCAAGAGCAAAGATGTTAAATACCACCACAATGAAACACTAATTGGCTAGAACATGCATGCTCACAAACATTATGGCCGAACCCCGCAACAGAGTTCATGATTGTGACAATTCTATGTCGGTGGTCTGGAACTCGAATGTCCATGCACGCAGAGGGTACAAGAGTTTGGAGTTCGGGGTCCTGTCATCAGCTAATCTAGGACTCGATACCAAAGATTAAAGTCCAAAGGTTGATTGGAAGTCTGGAAATCAAAGCCTGAGGCCTGGAGACTGGAGGCCTATTCTAGAGTTGAAGAACTGCCGTCGGTGTGGGTGGATAGGTGGGCGCCAGGAAAGGGGTTTGATTTGTTGTTGTAGTTTTGTTGCTCGTTGTGTTCTGTGTTGCTGTGTGAGCATTGTGAGCGTGTTATGTGGGGTGCCGGAATATGTGGCAATACTTGCGGGCTGCCCCCAGTACACCCTTAGGTTGTGCTGGTTGTTGACACAACTGACGCATTTCACTGTACATTTCGATGTACATGTGATAAATAAATGAATTCAAATCCTAATCTGAATATTTTGTATCTAATGTTGCTGGTACACCTCCAGGGTATTGTGGAGTCTGCTTTGATAAATCCACATCTCAGAAATTTATAGAAAAGCTGTGGATCACTGCTGCCCAGTAAACCACAAGATTTATGCTGGAATTGGTGCCTTAAACTTCAAACACACTTTCCCCAGGTGGACAAAGGTTGTATGTCCACACTAAAAGTGTTGCTGATATTCATCACCAATTTCATTGAGAAGTGGAAGGTGACATACAGGAAGTGAAGTTTCCTTACGGACCTTTATTGCTGAGGGGCAAAGTTATACAGGTGGGGGTAAATATACTCATTGGCTACTTTATTAGGTACACCTCTACTCCTGTTCATTAATGCATACTTCTGATCAGCCAATCATGAAGCAACTCAATGCATAAAAGCATGAAGACGTGGAATGATTGATGGTGCCAGATGGGGTGGTTTGAGTATCTCAGAAACTGCTGACCTCCTGGGATTTTCACTCACAACAGTCTGTAGAGAACGGTAAGGGAGACAAAAGCAATCCAGTGGGAGGCAGAACTGTGGGCAAAATCAGAGATGAGAGAAAAATGGTCACAAACAAGCGAAAATCTGCAGACGCTGGAAGTCCAAGCAACACACATGAAATGCTGGAGGAACTCGGCGGGCCGGGCAGCATCTGTGAAAAAGAGTATAGTCGATATTTCGGGTCAAAACTCTTCAACAGGACTGGAGAAAAAAAGATGAGGAGTTAGAGTTAGAAGGTGGGAGAGGGGAGGAAGAAACACAAGGTTATAGGGGAAACCAGGAAGAGAGGGGAGTGGTGAAGTAAAGAGCTGGGAAGTTGATTAATGAAAGACCCACAGGGCTGGAGAAGGAGGGAATTTGTTGTGAGTGAAAATAGACAGACTGGTTTAAGCTGACAGGAAGGCAACACTCAAATAACCGTGTGATACAACAGTGGGGTGCAGACGAGCATCTCTGAATGCACAACATATCAAACCTTGAAGTGGATACTACAGCAGCAGAAGATGATGAACATACACTCAGTGGTCATTTATTAAATATAGGAGGTACTGAATAAAGTGGCCACTGAGTGTAGTTAGACGACTTTTATCGTGTAAGTCTACAACTCCTTCTCTCCTTTGCTGTAGTGGCAGTGTCAATGATGACTTGGGATATTACCTCCAGACATATACATACCCAGGCTTAATCACTGGGGTTTTTGCCACCAGGTTCAGGAGTAAATCAAACAGTTTGTCCTTTGCCCTGTAGACTAACTCCACTGTGCTCTTTGTGATTTTTATAAACGACTCGCATGAGGAAAGGGAAGGGTGGGTTGGTAAGTTTGCAGATGACATGATGGTTGATGATGTTGTGGATAGTGTAAAAAGCTGTCATAGGTTACAAAAGGACATTGATAGGATGCAGAGCTGGGCTGATGGAGTTCAATCTGGAAAAGTTTGAAGAGATACACTTCGGAAGGTTGAACTTGAAGGCAGAGCACAGGATTTGTAGCTGTGTGGATGAACAGAAGGATCTTGGGGTCCATGTCCATAAAGCCCACAAAGTTACTGTGCAAGTTGACAGAGTTGTTAAGAAGGCATATGGTGTGTTAGTCTTCATAAGTCAGAGGATTGAGTTCAAGAGCTGGGAGGTAATGTTGCAGCTCTATATAACTTTGGTCAGACCACCCTTGGAGTATTGCCACAAACACAAAATGCTGCAGGACCTCATCAGGTCCAGCAGCTCAATGGAAATGAATAAACAATCGATGTTTTGGGCAAAGACCCGTCATCGCAGCTGGAAAGGAAAGAGGAAGAAGTCAGAATAAGACGGTGGGTGGGCGGGGTGTGGGGAGAAGGACTACATACTAGACGGTGATAGGTGAAGCCAGGTGAGGGGGAAGGTAGTGGGTAAGGGAGGGAGGATGAAGTGAGAAATTGGAAGGTGATAGGTGGAAAAGGTAAAGGGCTGAAGAAGGAATATGATGGGAGAAGAGAATGAACCATGGGAAAAAGGAAAGGATGATGGGAATCAGGAGAAGGTGAGAAGAGATAAAAGGGGTGCCAGAGTGGAGAATGGAAGATGATGGGGAATGAAAAAAATTACTGCAAGTTAGAGAGATCAATGTTCATGCCATCAGTTGGAAATATTATGTTCAGTTCTGGTTGCCTCATTATAGGAAGGATATGGAAGCTTTAGAGAGCGTGAGAAGGTCTTGATAGAGGTGTATAAGACAGCAACAGCAGCAACCTTTTCCCAAGGCGGATATGGCGAAGACAAGAGAGCATAATTTTAAGGTGATTGGAGGAAAGGCCAGAGGTTGGCGTTTTACACAGAGTGGTGAGTGTGTGGAACACACTGCCAGGAGAGGTGGTGGGGGCAGTTAAAAAATACACGTGGACTAAGATGTTAACTGTCCTGTGCTATCACTAGTGGGATCATCAGTTGATCTGCCACCTGTCTTCAGGATTTTCGGCCCGAATTATTAGGTACATTTAAGAGACTCTTATATAGGTACATGGATGAGAGAAAAAATGGAGGCCTATGTGGGAGAAAAGTGCTAGATTGATCTTGGAGTATGTTAAAAGGTCGACACAACATCATGGGCCAAAGGGCCTATACTGTGCTGTAATGTTCTATGGTCTAAGTTACAAGGAGAGGCGAGATTGATGTGAAATGCAGCCCTGCAGTGGTGCAGTGACACAGCCTGGCTTCATACCAGTCCATACTGGGAGGAAGCAGTTTGATATAGTGAGGCCAATGACTGACTACAAGTTCTGCCTGAGTATAACTGCTTTCCACCTTCAGCACCTTTACCCTCCAATAAATGTAATTACATGGGAGAACTAAAATATGATGCAAATGAGTTAATATGGCAATATCTGTACAATGCAGAAAATGATGGAGTATTTCACATGTTTAATAGAACATTGAACGCTACAGCACAGTACAGGCCCTTCGGCCCACAATGTTATGCCGACCTTTTAACCTACTCTAAGATTAATCTAACCATTCTCCACTTACGGTACATAGCACTCCATCTTTTTATCATCTGTGTGCCTATCTATGAGTTTCTTAAGTGTCCCTAATGTACATACATTAGGCATGTGGCCCAAATTATGCCCTATTGGATTAGCCATATTCACCCCTGGGAAACAATTCTCTGGCTATTCACTCAATCTGCGCTTTTTATAGTCTTGTACATTTCTCATCTTCCTTCACCCCAAAAGAGGAGAACCCAAGTTTATTCAGTCTTTCTTCATAAGGCATGCCCTCTAGTCCAGGCAGTATCCTGGTAAATCTCCTCTGCACCCTTTCTACAAGAGGATATGGATGTCCAGGGAGGGGCAAAACCTCTGGTGAAGGGACTTGTCGTGTCCATTCTGGGGCAACTCACTCAGCTTTGGTCCCCGCCAGACACTCGGCTCTCACCAGGGGTGCGAGCGACAGCAGCCACACCCCCCGGAACACCGCTTCGACAGGATAAACCAGGTGAGGGGAGCTGGTGGCCTCATATTCCGGTGAATTAGGAACATGCCTGTCCCAGCATGTGAAGTCAGCGCCAGCGGGCTGGGCAGATGATATTTGGAGTGAGATCCAATGGCCAGGAAGGCGGTACTGTACTGCAACACTCCAGGGAGAGCGAACAGCTTGACAAGGCACAAAAGACGTTATGATCATCCACTGCATCAAGGAAGACCAGTTTGTGACACTTGTTCGTACCACTGGGCTTGGACTTCTGAGGTCAAGAGAGTGGAGCTGCCCCTATTCATCGGCTTTCCACTTTAAAAACTCTCCCGCACAGGTTTCCTGTCATCGTTGGACATGATGGACAACCACCACCACCATCTCTCTAAAGCTTCTACATCCTTCTTATAATGAGGCAGCCATGATATTCCAAACAGGATTTAAAATAGTTCAGAATTTTTTGAAGATTGAAGTGACTGCCTTTGTGCTAATTCAAAGAGCACTGGGAATTAACAATTGGAATATGAGGCGTGTAATCAGACAGCAGCAAAGGTTGTTAATACAGGCATCAAACAAACATGGTATTAGTTGGAGATCGGTATCAGAACACAAACACAATGCAGAAGTTGTTACAAAGACTGACCTCTTAAACTAATAAAAGGATTTATCGGGAACGAAGAGTAAAACAACTGGCAAAAAAGGGCCTGTCTCAGAAAGGAAGATGGAAGCAACTTGGGTCGAAATTAGTGATGATAAAGGCGACAAAGAAGTCATTAGTAACTGTTATCATAGCACAAGTTCAAGGTGAAATGAAAGATAGTGAATTGTTTAGACAAGTAAAAGATGATAAAGGGATTGTAATATGATAAGCATAGATTTCAATTCCCTGGAGACAAACTGTGACAGATCAGGGAAAACCAAATGGGAGGGGTGAATCCATAAGCAATTTTAAAGAGATAATAGGGTTGTATTGTGAAGTACAATACATGAAGCAGATAGTAGAACCAGATGTTAGATGTTAGATTTAATATGCCAGAAATGATTATTAGTTTTGAAATGTCATCATAGCACAGTCAGATTTGATAATGAAATAATGATTAAACCCAAAAATAGTCCAAATGCACAAACATTTAAATGACAAATCTCAGGAAAACAATTTCCAGGAGAATCAAATGGGAAATGGATTTGAAAAAGGAAAGACTAAAGAGAAATTTTAAATGTTGTGTTGGCTTGGTTCATTTGGCAGTGTTGACTTTAAGTCTGTAGGTTTAATTTAAAGCTCCACAAACTACGGTGGGCTGATAATGAGGTGCACTATTGTAGGAATGTTGCACTATTGCAGATCTCCTGCAGGAAGTGTTTGCCTCTTTCAGTGATGTGAGAGTTAACATTCACGATTAAAAACAGCACATAAGAAGAAGTCCATAAACACACGAGATAGAAATGCAGAGCAACAGACACAAAGTGCTGAAAGAATGCAGTAGGTCAGGCAACATCTATGGAAAGAATAAACAGTCAGTGTTTTTGGGTCAAGGCCCTTCATAAGGACTGGAAAGTAAGGGGGAAGAAGCCAGAAAAAGGAGGTGAGGAGAGAGGAAGGAATACAAGCAAGAAGGTGATAGGCGAAGCTAGGTGGGTGGGAGTAGGCGATGAAGTAAGAAACTGGAAGGTGATAACTGAACAAGATAAAGGGCTGGAGAAGAAGGAATCTGATCAGAAAGGAGAGTGGACCATGGGAGAAAGGAGTGGAGGAGGGGCACTAGGGGGATGTGATAGACTGTTGAGAAGAGGTAAGAGGGAGGTGAGAATGGGGAATTGAAGAAGAGAAATGGGAAGGGGAAAACTTACTGGAAGTTGGAGAAATAGGTGTTCATGCCATCAGGTTGAGGCCACCTAGGTGCAATATGAGGTGTTGCTCCTCAAACCTGAGGTAGCCTCATCTTGGCAATAGAGGTGGCCATGGACCAACATGGCGGAATGGGAATGGAATTAGAATTAAAATGGTTAGCCACCAGGAAACCCTGTTTTTTGCAGATGGAGCAAAGGTGATCGACAAAGCGCTCCCACAGTCTACGTTGGGTCTCACCAGTGTAAAGGAGGCCACAATGGGAGCACCAGATACTGTAGATGACCCCAACAAATTCACAGAAGAAGTATTGCCTCACCCAGAAGGCATGTTTAGAGCCCTGAATGGAGCTGAGGGAGGAGGTGAATGGGCAGGTAAAGCACTTCTTCTGCTTGCAAGGGTAAGTGCCAGGAGGAAGATTAGTGGAGATTTGAGCCCTGCCACCCAGCAACCCCTGATTTAACCCGTGCCTAACCACAGGACTATTTGCAATGAATCGGCTTTGGACTGTGGGAGAAAATTGGAGCACCAGGAGAAAACTGTCACATTTAACAGGGAGGATGAGCAAACGCCTAACAGGGGATGCTGGGATTGAACTCTGAACTCTGAAGCCTTGAGCTGTAATAGCGAGACGCCAACCCTATGCTACAGAGGTGGCTTCCAACATGCTGGAGGGGGTTTCTCCAGCATTTTGTGTATGTGTTGCATCCATCCGGCAGTCTGGGCAATACCTCATTATCAATCATTTAAACAGTTGTTTGAGGTAAATTGCTTTATGCATTGAAGAATGTAGTAGAACAGAGGGATCTAGGAATAATGGTGCATAGTTCCCTGAAGGTGGAATCTCATGTGGATAGGGTGGTATGCTTTTGGTATGCTGGCCTTTATAAATCAGAGCATTGAGTATAGGAGTTGGGATGTAATGTTAAAATTGTACAAGGTATTGGTAAGGCCGAATTTGGAGTATTGTGTACAGTTCTGGTCACCGAATTACAGGAAAAATGTCATTAAAATTGAGAGAGCACAGAGGAGACTTACTAGAATGTTGCCTGGGTTTCATCTCCTAAGTTACAGAGAAAGGTTGAACAAGTTGGGTCTTTATTCGTTGGAGCATAGAAGGTTGAGGGGGGACTTGGTAGAGGTATTTAAAATTATGAGGGGGATAGATAGAATTGACGTGGATAGGCTTTTTCCATTGAGAGTGGGGGAGATTCAAACAAGAGGACATGAGTTGAGAGTTAAAGGGCAAAAGTTTAGGGATAACATGAGGGGGAACTTCTTTACTCAGAGAGTGGTAGTTGTGTGGAACGAGCTTCCAGCAGAAGTGGTTGAGGCAGGTTCGATGTTGTTGTTTAAAGTTAAATTGGATAGCTATATGGACAGGAAAGGAATGGAGGGTTATGGGCTGAGTGCAGGTCGGTGGGACGAGGTGAGTGTAAGAGTTCGGCATGGACTAGAAGGACCAAGATGGCCTGTTTTCATGCTGTAATTGTTATATGGTTATTGTTGACTTGGAAACAACATTATAAAAAAGCCTCTCGGTTAATAAGATGGCCGTGGGGTACACTAGGACAATTTCAAAAGGTGGCACAAGTGAGATAGAATCCTGAAGTCCTACATCAACAGGCTCAAAACAGTTACTTCCCTTCTGCCATTTGAATTTTGAGCCAATTAGCACAACCTTAATCACTACAGTTTAGCAACACTATGATTACTTTGATCATTTTTCACTAAAATAAAATTTGTTGTTTTTTTCCTAATTGTGTTCTTTCCTGTAAAACCTGTTTAATTATTAGTTCTCTCGTGAATGCTACTTACATGCCATGTGCCTGGGATGCTGCCGCAAGTACGTATGTTTTTCATTGCACCTGTGCATATATATGAAAGTAAGTTCGACTTTGACATTGACATCTCCTGGCCTTTACCCCACTAATGCTGCTGACCCCAACTCTCCCATTTCCCCAATCACCAGGTTCTACTGAATACCACAACGGAGAATAACAAACTTCATCCCACTCACCAACCACTGACCCCAATGACTTCCAGTGACTGTCTATTTCTCCCTCAGTTCCCATTCTCTGATAGCCAAATCAAACCATTGATCCCTTTACCCATTTCCCCATCCCTGTGAAAGCCTCCCTTTGCAATTTTACCTGGACAGTTTTCTTTTCAGCTCATTAAAATGAGCCTTTCTCCAGCTAAGAATCTTCATGAAACACAAGAATACACCCTGAGTTTACTCAGACAGTTATCATAATCTCAGGATATCCCAAAGATGCTTTATTGCCAATTAAGTTTCGTTGGAAGGACATTCATCATTTGATGTTGCAAAACAGGGCACCAGTTTGTCCACAGCAGCGTCCCATGATAATATAGATGATCAGACAATGTGTCAAAGTGTTGTCGGTTACCAGTCAAATCTTGGTTTGGACTCTTGGAGAACTGACCCACTCCTCTTTGAACTATACTGTGAAATATTTCATGTTCACCAGCAACAGTAGGTTGGACCTAATTTTCTAGTCTCTTTCAAAATAAATTGGATTAGCACAGCTGGTCACCATTAATCCAGGCATGCTCCAGATGTACTGGGTGAATTGTTATCTTCCTTCCATCTCATGCAATATAATCTCCAGTTCAGAGCAATGAATAGTTCAGTCCCTTGCAGAGACCTACCTTGCATATTAATATTCTTTCATACCCATGCATGCCGATTACTTCTTATGGGATTTCCTCTGAACTCAGGCAAATAGCACTAATTGGGTGAGTTGCCTTAAGCATTTCATAGTCTGTAAGATTTTCTCCCCTCCAATACACCAACTTCTTACTTTATCACTTATTAATTGCTCATATCCTTAGCAACAGAACTCAGCAGGTCAGGTAATATCTGTGGAAAAGAGTAGACAGTCAACATTTTCTTCTCAATCCTGAAGCAAGGTCTTGGCCCGAAACATCGACTATTTACCCTTTTCCATTGATGCTGCCTGACCTGCTGAGTTCTTCCAGCGTTTTGTGTGTGTTGCTTTGGATTTCTCGCATCTGCAGATTTTCTCGTCTTTGCTTACATTCTTTCTCACGCAAATTTGTACTCCCACAAATTGTATACACCCCAACTCCAGGCACAATGACTATGGAGTTACCGACCCCCTATAAATGAAACGGCTGGTGCCAATTTTCTCTCCTTGAGGCTTTGAACTCATACTTGACTATTAAGATGAAAGTCCTCTTTCAGTGAAAGCAGAATCAATTTTTGTGCAAGCGAAGACCATATTGGAACTCAAAAATTGATGAATAATGCAGCCTTATCTGGTCACCAGCTGATTGGCTATGATTTGCAGATGCACAAAACTTCAAACTGAGTGTCTGTAAGTTAATGAGCTGCGTCACAGACCCTGTGTAAATTGCATGAATCACAAAATATTGTTCAATCCTCTCTGCAGATCAGCTGGTGCATGACCCATAACTCAGTGCCATAAGTTTGAACTGCTTATATAAGCTTCCTACAGCTTTGTTACTCCGTAGTTTTTGTTATGTTGTGCATTGGAATTAAAATCGTGCTCATCTTTAAGACTGAATCATGCAATTTCTTTAACTTTCTCCCAAGTTTCTGCCACACAAACAAGGTGGTGCTAATTTATTTCTGAAAGAAATAACTTAAGTGGTCCAATAAAAATTGTTACAGAGCCCTTAAAGCTGTAAATAAGTCTTGAAACAAAAGATAGGCATTATATTTCAAATTACTGTGGCAGTTTTGAACTGATAAATGGGTGACATAAAATAAAACTAAATGTGATATGTGGAAAGCTGTTTATAATACTCAGGAGAAAAGTGCTCCAATAACAAGTTCACAAGAACATCTCCCGTGGATCAACTCACCCTCCACAAAATAACCGTGGTGCTTCGCTGTTCCTAATGAGCAATATTGCACAAATCCACCATCCTC
Source organism: Mobula birostris (assembly GCF_030028105.1). NCBI lineage: Eukaryota > Metazoa > Chordata > Chondrichthyes > Myliobatiformes > Myliobatidae > Mobula > Mobula birostris. The sequence goes on along the minus strand of NC_092392.1, from coordinate 49,285,174 downwards.
ACAAGATGCACCTTATTTTGAAATGCTGACTCATAACAAATGGAATTTTGTCATGCCAAATCAGTTAACAAGAAACATGTTAAAGAGGCAGTTTCACTATAGAGCCACTGACTAACCATACTACTAACATACAGTAGCTAAACCAGTTCCATGTTTTGTTCCTCTCTGCTAATTGTTGCATATTTTTAACCTAAGTGATAACAATGAAATTATCTTTGGATAATTTCTATGCTGACAGACCAAGGTGCTCTAAATCACTAGTCGGTTGAGTGATTAAGCAAAAACATTTCATGATTTCATTAGTTTAATTACATCTTATTAATAAGTATGAGTTCATTTAAAGAAATCACTTAATTTCTATACCATATCATCTCCAAATGCCAAAGGTGGGATCAATTGAAATAGCATGAGGGGTACAAGAGAATTATGAGTATTATCAAATCATAATTCTGCTAAACAGTGTGTATTTTGAGCATTATATCCAATATATGTATTAAATGGATATTTGATACTTTAGGTAGTGAGTTTGGGTGTAATATAATGACAATAAATAACATAGCAGAGTTGAGTAGATGCAGCTACAAGTTGAAAGGGGGGAAAAGCGTTCGTCTTCAATAAGCAGACTGGCATGGCAGATTGCATGCTCATTATAGAATTTAATGAAATGAAAATCAGCCGGACAATCCACTCCATTAGATTAGCATCTAAATGAAGAAAATAATGATTTATTCCAAACCCTTAAAAGATTCGAATGAATGCATAAATATTACCCAAGCATTGCATAATGCTTCATATTCATACAGAAAAATCATGTTGGAATTCACAGCACTAAAATGGATCTTTTGCTTCATTTGGTTATTGCTGGTGTTGATGCTCTACACAATCTGTTCAATTCATGACTGAAAGTACAATTCAGGAGCTGTAAAACCCCAAAACTGACTTGAAAACCAGATGACAGGAGTAACTGGAAAAACTGCACATCATTAAAAGGTTCACTGAAACAATATCAACAACACCATTAAAAGGTTGCACACCTTACATGCAACTCCCGTGTCTGATGTAGTGTGAAGACAGTGCAAACCTGCATGTTACCGCAAACCTTCAGGCTAGACCTTGGGGAAACTCTCCTGTGAGACATTCCAGCATGACATTTTTTTCATGTTGGATTTCAAAATTTTATTTGGATTGATTTTTTTTTGTTTTTTTAAAAAAAATAATTGGAAGATCATGTATTTTTCAAAAGTCAAGCACAGCAAACAGAAAGAGTACATCAAAGATAGTGATGTTGATTTTATTTCAGTAAACCTCCAGGATATATCTGTTCATTGCTATCTCTTGATAGTGGCCCTGAAGAAGAAGCTGCATCATTTGCTTTGTTCAATTAATTTTTTTTAAGTTTTCCTTCACTGAAGATAGTTATCAGCCCAAGGCAAAAGGCAGCTCTTAAAAATATTTACAATAAGAAAAACAGTGCTGGTTTTGGGGGCAGTTTTAACAATATTCACTGTTGGGTTTTTCCAGCAGGTAGACACACTACCTTCTGTGCAGGAGCCTTCTGAGGTTCTATTTATTTCAAACCGAGGGATACCAGCACCAGATTTACTTGTGATAAATTATGAAATAAAATGGAAGGTGGGGGTGGGGGGGGGGGTGAGAAAGAACATCCATGCACATAAAAACAAACAAAATTAAGGCCAAATGAGAAACTTCACATTATTTAATAATGCAATCATAAAAAGGCTGGCGTACATTAAGAAACACTGTTTAAAGTCCAAGGCAACATTCACACTTTTCAAAGTTAAACATCAAACTTAGATATCTGTACCAGTAATATTCTCATTTACAGTTATAAATACTTCCACTGACTGCCACAAGTTTGTTTTTATGAGTTGGAAATAATGCTTGTGGTCGATAATTCTGGCACTTTGTGGATGACAGAGATGTGAGGATTGAACCTGTATTTTGCAGGGGTCTGTAAAAACGTCAGTTCAGTCCCTGCCTCACAAGCAAATGTGTATGGAACTTGGGTGTTGTTGCAGTGGAGCCCAACGGAAATGTTAGGACTGCTGGGCCAGAAATTGAACACCCTCTGAAAATATAGATTTAAGCGGAGCTGAGACAAGTGCCCACCGCAGGCAAGCAGACTGTATTGTGTATAAACCTGAGGGGATGCATACAGCAGAAGAAGCCACACACACTTGATCAACTTTTTCCACTACCTTCTGTCATTGTCTCTCAGGCTCATGAGCCCAAGTTGTGGAAAGGAGAATGAGGATGAGACCAGGGTATGAGGTAAAGCCAGGCAAAACGCTGGAGAAACTCTGTAGGCCAGGCAACATCTATGGAAAAGAGTATAGCTGGCAGTTTGGGCCGAGACCCTCCATCAGGACTGGGAAAAAAAGATGAGGAGTCAGAGTTAGAGGGTGCGGGGTGAGGGGGAAGGAAGAAACATAAAGTGTGAGGTGAAACCGGGATGGGGGGGAGGAGGGGTGAAGTGAAGAGCTGGGAAGTTGATTGGTGAAAGAGATACAGGGCAGGAGAAGGGGAAATCTGATAGGAGAGGACAGAAGGCCATGGAAGAAAGAAAAGGGTGAGGAGCACCAGAGGGAGGTGATGGGCGGGATAGGAGATAATGTGAGAGAGGGAATTGGGAATGGGGAATGTTTTCTGTAGCTGCTGCCTGGCCTGCTGAGTTCCTCCAGCATTTTGTGCGCGTTGCTTGGATTATCAGCATCTGCAGATTCTCTCTTGCTAAAGTCAACTGGGTTTGCTGTTGGGTTTTTGGTGGAAGCTACTCCCACTCCCCCCACCCCCCGTGTGAATGGAGCAAAGACAATGAAAGCAACCAAAGGGGGAACCTTCAATTAATACCTCCTAACACTGCAACAAGTAAGTATGCTCCTGTACAGGAACTCTGCATAAAGCAATTTCAAAGAATATGTTGCACATTGTACAATGTCACTCCCTGTACATGCAGTACATTCACTCCTACCTGCTCTACATATATCTTAGAGATGGTTTTTGGAAGTGAACCACCAGTGTTTTAAGTACTCAACTACATTTCATCTTTCTTAAATGGGTGTCTCTCAGTGAGCTCGGGTTCTAAATTCCACCTTAAAAGAAACTATCATCCTCACATCTACTCTATCAAGACCCTTCAGGATCTTATACTATTCACTGATAGCCCCTCTCATTATTCCAAACACTGGACCTCCAAGCCTACCCTGTCCGATGCTTCCTCAGCAGACTTGTCCATTCCTGCTGTTAGTCTAGTAACCCTTCTCTCTACTACTTGCCAACAATCCTGGGTAACAAGAAGTCGAGATAAGCAATCCCCAACTAAATGGAAAAGGCCATGGAAACAGGCAATGTACCCATGAAATCCGAAATTGTTGATGAGCTTTCACCGTAACTCCACAATCACATATCCGCATCAGAGTAGAGATGATAAACCAGGAGCACTTTGAGATGTCGTAACCATGACCATTGTCAAGAAGAGAGAGAAGTACATTAGTAGTCCCTCTCTGTTCTCTGCTACAAGGAAGGTGATTACGAGGATCTATCTGGACCACTTCCAGTCAATAGCCAGACAGCTGGTCTGCAACATGCAATGTGGATTCCACCCATCTAGAGGCTCAGTGGACATGATCTTCATCACACTTTAACTCCAAGAAAAATACAAGGAGCATCACAAGTCTTTCTCATGACTGCAGCAGTTGAAAGCAACTGTGGAACATTCTCCTCAAATTCATCTCCCTCCAGAAAATGGATTCCAGCTTAAATTTGCTAATTAACAGAGCTTAACACAGCCAATCCCAATGAAAAACATGGTTAAAATGCCTGCATCATTCCCCATTATATTTCTTAATCTTTCTTCTCCCAACGTTGCACCTTGATGGGAAACAGTTCAACCTACAGCAACTACCAGACAACACTAGATTTACTCAGTCCTCAGTAAATGAACCGCAAGTTGTACACAACGCTCATTTTTGCACCATCTCGGAGATTGGGTTACATTCTCAATGAAGTATATGAGAAAATGGGCCTTCAAGCCAAAAGACCTCAGCCAACCCATCCCTGCTGCACAACATTGATCTTAGACAACCAAGGCTCATGATGAGGTGTGTAAAACATGGGCCGCCACCCACAGCTACCTTTCAGTAAAGGCAAACAATGGTGAAACTTCAATGTCCCAGCACAACCTTCGGTTGATTGAGGAAAAGTGTGTTTATAGATCAAGACCATAGACCTGGCACAGATCCCACGGACTAGAGTACTTGCGATCCCATATGCATCTGTGTCCTGGACCACCAGCAACAGGAATCTCAGGCAAGAGGAAAATCCCTGCCATGCAGCTCACTTTTCCGAAATCATTCATGCAAACACAATCTTCTTGCAAATACAATTTCTTTATTCTACTATAAACCCTATCCATAAACACTTTGCTCCACCAAGTCCTCCACTTTCCCTCCAACAAGAAGCATAAAACTTAATTGTTACTCTAAATGAAATCTTTTTTTTGATGCTTTTGACATTTTCTTTCCTTTCCACAACTGGCAGGTCCAACCGCTCCCCTTGTCCCCAGATTCGAATCCCACACTGACATTTTCCTCTGGTTTCTCCCTTATTTCCTTTCATTTGTTCTATGAACTCATCTTGCCTGCAACAGAAGCAGGCTTTCAACCCAAAACCTGAACGTCAACAATTCCTCTCCTCTCCTGGATGCTGTTCGACCCAATGAGTTCAGCCAGCAGATTGCCTGTGGATCCAGATTCAAACCTTTGCACACTCCTGTGTCCCCATGACCAAGACCTCTTGTCTCACCTCTATAACATTGCCTCAGCCCATTTGATGCTTAATCCAGATGCAACTGGCACTCCCAAGTGCAACTATTGCTCAGCCTTCCATGTCTCATTCTTCGTAAATTTGTTATCTGTTGCTCTGAACTAGCTGACACCAAGTCCCATATTCTCCCTAACCCCACGCCTACAGACAACATCAACTCCCAATCAACCAACTCAACAACTTGAAACTTCACATATTTGCTTTTAATCCCCTCCATGGTTGCACTCCTATCTCCAAAATCTCCTCCACCTCTTGATCACTGAGCATCCCTGAGTGATCTTGGTCTCAGACCAAGCCATCATGGTCTGAGGCTGTGAAATTCATTCCTCACCAACTTTGCCCCTCTCAATTTATTTCTTTCAAAACACTTTGCTTACGCAATAACAAACAAAAGTCATGAGGGTAGCAGCTGCCTTTGTATTCTCACCCAGATCAGGAAATCTTAGTTTCTGAGCTGCTGACTTGCTGTCCAAAGAAATGGTGGAAATAGAAATAAAATCTATAAATATGGGAAATCAGAAATAAAAAAAATGCTTTAAGAGCTCAGTGGGTTCAATCTGCTCACAAAAGACATGGTGACATTTGTGGGAGACAAAATTGCAAATGGATAGCAAAAACGGAAAAACATAACAGACAAAATTACATGGAATTACAGTACATCCAATTTTCAGAACAGAATCAGGCCTTTCAGAAAAGGTTCACAGCTATCCAGGTAAAGAAATTTCTTCTCATCTCGGAATGAAATGGTCAGCCTCAAATTGTGGGACCAAGTTTTGTTGTTTTTTTTTGACCCACCAAGCAGAAGTAACTGCTGTTTTGCATCTGTACTGCCTTTTCCAAAGTTACCTCCAACAGTCTGTCACCCAATCTACTTTGCGCGGACATGTAGAGTGACTTTAATTTCACCAGGACTGGTGACCTCCCATGCATAATCACTTATCATGTCTGTCAACCCTCTCTTACTGTGGCCCAGCAGTGGTTCCTTCCTAACACTTGCAGTCAGTGACTGCAAAGCACTGAAGACCATAACTTGGTTTTTATACTGTCCCTATTGTGAAGCAACTTATTAGGACAATTTACAAAGCCAAAGGAAAAGGAGGAGGCGAGGACATATGGTAGGAGAGGGAAAGTTTACAGGAGATGTGCAAGGCAAGTTTTCTCGCAAAGAGTGGTGGGTTATTTAGATTATGAGGACACTCAGTCCTCATTTATTGTCAGTAAGAAATGTATGCATGCATTAAGAAATGATACAACGTTCCTCCGGAATGATATCACAAAAAAAACAGGAAAAACCAAAGACTAACACTGACAAGACCACATAATTATAGCATATAGTTACAGCAGTGCAAAACAATACCATAATTTGATAAAGAGCAGACCATGGGAACGGTTAAAAAAAAGTCTCAAAGTTCCAATCGACTCCCGATAGTCCTCAATAGCAGGCAGCAGAAGGGAGAAACTCTCTCTGCCATAAACCTCCAGGCACCGACAACTGTCGATGCATTGGAAGCACCCGACCACAGCCGACACTGATTCCGTCCGAAAACTTCGAGCCTCTGACCAGCTCTCCGACATCGAGCACCGAGCACCATCTCTGCTGAGCGCTTCGACTCCGTCCCGGCCGCTGAGCAACAAGCAAAGCGGAAGACATGGGGCCTTCCCCTCCGGAGATTCTGGATCACACAGTAACAGCGACAGCGAAAAAGGCATTTCAGAAGTTTCTCCAGATGTTCCTCCGTTCTCTCACATCTGTCTCCATCAAATCAGGATTGTGCACGGCAGATTACAGATATCATTCACCAGAGTGGCTGCGCAAGCTGCGTCACGCCGCCATCTTCTCCTCCTCCACTACTATTTGACCATTGCTCCAGCAATTTGTCTTTTGCAGTATACAATGGTTGTACTCAACATTCAAAACCAGCACAGTGGTGCAGCCAGTTGTGCTCCCTCCTCTCAGCTCAAGTGACCCAGGGGCCCACAGCTCCTGAACCCCCTGCTTTGGGTGTGTTTGGAGTCTGTGAATTCTCCCTGTGGCTTTTCCACTGAGTATCTATTTACCTCCCACATCCCAAAGGTATGCAAGCTGGCAGGTTAATTGGCCACAGTAAATTCCTTCAACAGGTTAAATGATCGATAAAGTCTGGGAGGAGCTGATGAGAACATGGGGAAAGGAAAAAGTTATGTTACCCGAAAGCTAATGTGGACTAGGGGCAGTGAAGGGCCCTTTTCCATGGTTTATGACTTTATGGCAAATATGACAGCAAATGAATGGCAGCTATCACAGCAAATTAGATAGTTTGTGCTTTGGACCAGAAGCTGAAAGATTTCTATTCCTTCACATTTGAACATATAGCATATGCATCATACAGCACAAATTTCAATAGTGGCATTTAAACTAATTGCTAAATTTTAGATTAGAATTGCAAATACTTGAAGCATTTTTGCACAGAACACAATAGTTGCAGTAACAATAATATATCACACCTGCCTGCCATTTTGTTTAATTGATACACTTTCAAATTTTCTGCACAACTGGCAAATTATGTTCATTATGGATGCAATATCAACATCGTCTTCTGACAATATTTCTTTAAGAAGTCTATGCCTCCTACCTAATTACAAAATATATTTTGGGCATGCATCAGGAAAATAATGTTGCATTTGTGCTGTTGACACAGATTGCCATTATTATTTTAAACAAGACACAACTTTTGAAACGTAGCTTATGCCTCCATGACTATTATTTCTCAAAAATATCTGCTGAATCATATATAAAAAAAACAAATTTAGTTTTAGCCCTCAGAGAAACAATACTAGCCTAGTTAATTAATTTTAGTTTTGGTGATTCTTGTCCTCAGTGAGGTGATGGATGTATCTTGCTATGAAGAATGACGTACTGCAGGGAATGGTTGGAGATCGAGGAGAAAGGATAATGTCTGCACAGGTAACATCCACTCCATGAGTTGTAGATTTAGGCCTCACACTTAAGGGTTTTTTTGAAGTTCAGCTGGGAAGGCACAAAAGGCGGTATTCAAGCTGAATCATAACATCTTGACATTCTCTTCAAATTGTTCTACCTCTACTCTCCAACGTATACCAGACTGAGCAGAAAAAAGTGTACCATGTTTCGAATTACTAGGTGCTTTGGCATCAGTGCTTAAAATTACCAGGTGCACTATAATCAAGTTTCCATTTGCTGTTATCCAATCTAGTGCTTGTAAAATCAAGCAAAAAGGATTTGTGCAGATGCTGGAAATCTAAAATAAAATAGAAACATAAAATGATGAATATACTTGGCAGGTCATCATGCCACATCTGTAGAAAGAGAAACAGGGTTCATGGTCTGGGCTGAAGAGCTTTAAGGACATACCAACCATAAGACATAGAAGGAGAATTAGACCACTTGGCCCATTGTATCTGCTCTGATATTCCAACATTGCTGATTTATCCTTCCTCTCCTCCTTGCTCCCCATAACCTTTGTCACCCTGGCTAATCCAAGAACCTCTGCTTTAAATATATCCGATGACTTGGCCTTCACAGACAGCGAATTCCACAGATTCACCACTCTCTTGATAAAGAAATTCCTCCTCATCCCTGTTCTAAAGATACAAATTCTGGTCCTAGACCTCCCCATCTTCTCCACTTTATCTCTGCCTTTTAATTTTCAATAGGTTTCAATGATTCCCCCCCCCGCCCCAATTCTTCTAAAGTTGAGCAAGAACAGACCCAGAGTCATCAAATGCTCCTCATACATTAACTCATTCGTTCCTGGAATCATTCCAGTGAACCGTCTCTGGACCTCCTTCATTGCCAACACATCTTTTCTTAGATAAGGGGCCCAAAACTGCTCAGAATACTCTAAATGCGGTCAGACCAATGCCTTACAAAGCCTCAGCATTACATCCTAGCTTTTGCATTCTAGTCATCTTGAAATGAATGATTTGCTTCTACACCACCGACTCAACCTGGAAGATAACCTTTAGGGAATCCTCCACGAGGACCCTCAAGTTACATTGCACCTCTTCTTTTTAACTCTTCTCCCCAATTAGAAAATGCTTTTATTCCTTCTACCAAAGCTACATGACCATTCACTTCTCTACACTATATTCCATCTGCCACTTCTTCTAATCTGTCCAAGTTCTTCTGCAGACTCTCTTGCTTCCTCAGCATTACCTGCCCTTCCACTTACCTTTGTATCCTCTGCAAACTTAGCTATAAAAGCATCAATTCCATCATCCAGATCATTAACATAGGTATAACGTCAAAAGAAGCAGCCCCAACATCGACCCCTGTGGAACACCACTAGTCACCAGCAACTAGAAATAGCCTCTTTTACAGTATTCCCATTTTCTGACTCCTGCCAGTCAGCTAATCTTCTATCTTTCCTGTAATATCATGGGCTCTTGTTTAGCAGTCTCATGTGCAGCACCTTGTCAAAGGCCTTCTGAAAATCTAAGTAAGTATCATCAATGAATCCCCTTTGTCTATCCGGCCTGTTATTTCCTCAAAGAACAGATTTGTCAGGCAAGATTTCCTCTTAAGGAAACCATGTTGACTTTGGGTTCTTTTATTCTATCTCCAAGTACCCCAAAAGTTCATCCTTAATAATGGACTCTAACAACTTGCTAGAGGCAAGAAGGAGACAAAAGCTTATTAAACTGCAGGAAGGGTTGGGGGATGGAGGATATCTCTAACCTTGGGAATAAACTTTAAATAATTTTTTCCAGTTAACAAGTGAAAAGGAGCAATTTTTGAGAACGAACATTAATAAAAGTCCTGATGAAGGGTCATGGCCCAAAACATCACCTGTTTATTCCCTTCCATAGACGCTGCCTAATTTGCTGAGTTCCTCCAACATTTGGTGTGTGTTGCTCAAGATTTCCAGCGTCTATAGAATCTCTTGTTTCATAAATAAAAGAATATGAGAGCTGTGAAATGCAGAACAGGAAGTTACACGCAGCACTGCCAGCACAAGAAAGAAAGAAAGGGGGGGGGGGGGGCAAAAATATCAAGGCTGAGTCAATATTGGCCAAGTCAAGTACTTCATCTGTGTGGCTTCTCAGTAAGAGAATCGTGCTTGACCATGGAAGAAAAACCTTTTGATTGGCCTTTGTCAGAGAATAAAAGAACTTCTCATCAATCCTCATCATGAATGTGCCAAAAGGTTGCATAATCAAGACAATTTCTTTTCATCTTTTAAGAAAAATGGATCCAAATTTTATCATCATTCAACAATTTTTTTAACTGACGTCTGCATTTTATTTGGGGCTTGTAAAAGGAATTATCATGATAAAGATTTGGGAGAGAAAGGTCACTTAAGCTTAATATTATTCCATATTCTCAGTCACGTAATATCTTCATTCAGTTTGCCATCTATATCTTTTGATCGATACCTGGTTTTTCCAAGGACTTACTCATTTATTTTTTGAAGCAATAGTGTTCAAACTGCATATTTCATAGAAATAAATTGATCCAGACCTGAAAGCTTAATTTTATTTTTTCATCCTACTTTTGGTCTTTAGACTTAAGGATTTGGGCAATATGTATGACTCCAATAAGATACTGCTGAAATATTTGAGGTTAATTTGGGTGAATGCACTCTCCTAGAAGTTTATACCGAGTCAGGCTTTGGGGCAATGAAATCTAAAGTTAATACCTATTGAGGCAGCTGGTAGGGTGGTATACAATAGTCTAGTGGCTTCACACCCCGAGCTTAGTAAGAGAGAAATAACATCAAACAGGCTTCTTCTTCCTGCTTGGAGTCCAGTGACTATAATATGCATCTCCATACCTCTCTCCCTCTCCCATCTCCCTCTGATTACCCATAGATGAGTAGATGAGCGACAGCCTGTCAGAAAGCAGCTTTTTCACAAAGGACTAGTCATGTTTAATTATCCAATTATCCAGCTCTGTTCTAAATGTTCTTGGGATGCAATCCCAATGTTTCATTCGGAATTCCACCCATCACATGTCCCGCTCCGTCCCTGGCAATCCAATAAGTACATAGAATTTCCACATACAGTAGCATACAATCAGTACAGAGAATTTCAGCTGATGGCAAAAGAATGGAGAGTTAACTAACTTCTTCTCACAATTTGTCTGCTGAATCCCCAGGAAAATCATTTCAGTGACTCCACACATACTGTAATGAGTAAAAAGAACTCAGTGAGAATTGGCACAAGAATTTTGGATGAGCTTGTTAACTGAATACAGACCAGGGGAGACTCAGTCAGGAAGGTGTGGGGACAGGCAAGTCTGCAAGGAAGAGCTGCTGGAGTAGCCTAAGCCATTAATCACATTGCGTTTTGGAAATGGTACACGCTGCAACCACCTGTGCACCTGTAGTATTGCAAATGAATACTTAGGGTGATTAATGGGATGCAAATCAAGCTGATTGCTTAGTCCTGGATAGTGTTGAGCTTCTTGCGACTTCTTGACACTGCACTCATCCAGGGAAGTCAATGTTGTCCAATCACTCTCCTGAATTGTGCCTTTGGGTGTCAAGAAGTGAGTCTCATGTTGTAAGATACCCAAACTCTGGCATGCTATAGTATCCATAGGATTCAAGTGGCTGGTGATCACATTCAATTTCAAGGGGAGGTAAGTAGACTGTCTGTTGTGTACTTAATATTTGAGTAATATTGTAAATATTATTGTTTGATTAAGTATTCTTTGCTGTTCACATAATGCATTGCTGGTTATCTATAAAAGTACCTAAATGGCATACGTTATAACTCCACAGGTGACACATGCCTGTAAAATATGCGCATAAAGTAAAATATGAAGTACACAACTTATCTCCCAGCTCCCCCATTTTCCTTTCGATTAGTGTTTATGTTTAGGGATTACAAAACATAGCACTCTCTCTTCTTGGAGATGGTCATTGTCTGGCACTTCTGTGATATAAATGCAACTTGAAACTGATCAGACCATGGCCCAGTGTTGTCTAAGTCTTGCTACATGCAGGCATGAATTGCTTCATTGACTGAAGATTTGCATATGGAATTGATTGTCTTAATTTTGGACAGATATTTGGTCTGGAACTTCTCTCAGGGGCAAGTTTACAAAGGCTTGGAAAGATCCATTTCATTTCCAGGCAGATGCAAAGGAAAGACTGGAGTCAGTACATAAGAAACAGAGATTTTGAACAGGAACCAAAGACAACACACTATGTCTTCCCAATACATAGCCGAAGAAGTATCTACTCATGCTGGACTGAACGTTGGGCAAGGACTCTGACATATTGGAGCAAGCAGGAAAGATGCTGGTCAGAGAGAGCAGTGTGTGATATCATCAACGAAGATATGGAAACTGTTGCCATGTTTTCAGATGAAATTGCAGCCATAGATTTATCCTTGGGGGAAGCCAATGTAACAGACGAGAGCCCATTGTAGGTGACATGCTGTATACGACTGTAGTTAAGAAGAGAAGCAGGTAAATGCAATCCTACTCAGATAAACAACAGGGTCCAGGTACTATGGAATGGTGTGAAGATGTGTTATCATACTGTAGCATCCAAGTTAATGGCCCCTTAACCAGGTCACATTGTGAAAGGTCAGCTGTGGCACTATTAAGTCAAGAAGAAAATGAAAAACTAGGTGGCAGAATATCGCAGGTTGAAAAGGCAGATGCATTTGTGTGTTGCCTCATTTGTTACCAATCATTCATTTTTTTTTCCTGGCATATGGTCTGGAAACAAACTGCCGCTGTAAGAATAGATGGAGAAGTGAGTCAGTTTACAAAAATCAAGAGAGGCGTTAGACAAGGATGTGTTTTCTCCCCTGATTTGTTTAATGTGTTCAGTGAAACAAAATTACAAAAAATAAGAGACAGCTTGGGTATCAAAGTTAGCGGTGAAAACATCAATAATTTTAGATATGCGGATGACAGTGTTACTTGCAAGTATGGAGAAAGATCTACAAAACTTAATTGATATAGCTGTTGAAGAAAGTGCAAAAATGGGTCTATCTATCAATTGCAAAAAAGATTGAGTGTATGGTGCTATCCAAAAAGAAGGAGAATCCTTTCTGCAGGCTGAGAATAAACGGGGAAGACATAAAAGAAGTACAGAAATTTTGCTACTTGGGAAGCTGGGTGACATCAGATAGCAGGTGCGACATGGACATCAAAAGAAGAATAGGGATGGTAAAAAACATATTAACGAGAATAAAGAGTATACTGACCAACACTAAACTAGGCATGACAACCCGCCTTAGAGCACTGAAATGTTACGTTTATCCAGTTATGTTATATGGATCAGAATGTTGGACAATATCTAGTAACATGAGGAAACAAATTGAAGCAGCAGAGATGTGGTTTTTGAGGAGGATACAAAGAATATCATGGACGAAACGGATATCTAATGAGGATGTCATGAACAGAGCAGATACAAAAAGAGAAATAATGTATGAGATCATGAAAAGGCAACGTGACTTCATTGGACATGTGATTAGGAAAGAGTAGTTAGAATGCACGGTAATTATGGGAAAGATTGAAGGGAAGAAAGCAAGAGGAAGGCAAAGACAAATGATGATGGAGACAGCAGCCAGAGAACTGGAAATGGATACCAATGAATTGATCCACTTGACCCGAAACAGGAGTGTGTGGGCCATGGCAGTCAAAGCTCAAAGTGGGCATGGGGCCTGATAATGATGATGATGATGGTCTGGGGTATCGGGGTGTGATAGACAGTACTCAGTGCCAGTGTTACCTTTCTTTAATATGGCCTAATAGTCCACCTTAGAACATGAAACATCCCGTAGAACATTACAGCACAGGAAGAGACCTTTCAGCCCAAGATGTTGTGCTGAACTAATAAATTAGTAACTAAACACCTAACTAAACTCATCCCTTCTGCCTGAACAGTGTCCATATCCCTCCAATTCTGCATATTTTTGTGTCTATCTAAGAGCCTCTTAAACACCTCTATCATATTTGTCTCCACTGGCAGCACATTGCCGGCAACACCCCCCCACATACACACACTAAGAACTTACCCTGTACATCTCCTTTGAGCTTAATCCCTCTCACTTTAATTACTGTCCTCTAGTTTTAGTTATTTCAACACTGGAAAAATGATACCATTTCTCTACTCTGTCTATGCCTCTCTTAGTCTGGTAAACTTTCACAAAGTAGACTTCACTCAGCTGGGTTTGCTGAGAAAATGTGGCATCTTCTTCTCTGCTTCCATGTCCTATTGATGCCCTCTCCAGCAGCTCCTAAAAGATACTCTGCTGTCAGAATTCTAGAAAGCCAACGCAGGTGCAAATTCTGAAAAGTCTATTCCAAGTTCTCTGACTGTCAACTGACAGGCCATTTCCAGGTAACAAATGGGGTCCACTTTGTAGGTGTACTTAAGACAATTTTGTCTGTAAGATAGAAACACACAAAAATCACTCAATATGGCAAACGTAACTCATAGGATGTCAACAAATGACATAAAAAACACTAATAAGAAAGAATAATGGCTAAAAGCCAGGGTGGGGAAACTGCTTCTGGCATTCATAGGCACCTACATCATATTTTTGAAATTAGTGATGCTTGTTCATGTGTAGGTTTGTCCATAAGTCAAATGTTCATAACCTGGAAATACCCCGGGCTGCTCTTGCTTCTCTACTGTCCCATTAAGGTGCTGCTACGAATCTAAACCAGAAATAAAAATTCACTGCATCAGACAAAAGGGAGCAGAAATGTTCAATTCACTCCCTCAAAAAACAGTGGGTTAATTGAATTTTTCAGAACCGTGATCAGTAGATCAATATTAAGTCAAAGATCAAAGATGGGTCAATGGATCAGCGACAATTAAACTAAAGGGCTTCAATGTTTTGATATTTCTATGAAGCACTTTTCTTTTATATAGCACTAATTTAATTTCTGTTGTCGGCATCCCCATCTGTCTCGAAGGACAATGGGTGATGATGATCATCATCACAAGCCTGGGTGGAAGGTATGGAGATCTTGATCAAGATCCAGTCATCAAGATCCCCCTCTTGGCCTCACCAGTGTAGTCCAAAGGAAAGCTTATGAAGCAATACGTTTGGTACCAGCTTGGCTGCAGGAGCTGCCAGAAGGATGTTCAATGACGTCTAGCCACCTTGGGCCTGCATGCTACGCGTGCAGGGGCCAGACGTCCTCCCTGTTCTCTGTAGTTCAGCCTGAGTCCGAAAGGAGCCCAGTTTGCGTATGTCACCATTGAGGAGTCACTACATGAGGTTTGCTGTTGGAAAGGCTATGTACAGGCAGGGAGAGACTTACACACTCAGCTCTCCTTTTCGCAAGACTGCTAGCCAGCAGTGGAAGCTGAAAGTGAGAGTGATGAGCACTACCCACTACACTGCCACGCTAAATGCATTTTGACACCGATTCAATTTCTGTATACCAGCGAATTTACTTGTACAGTATTTTACAATTATTCCAGTGGATTTATGAATTACCAAATTCAGAGGTTAACTTTAGAATATTCATTTGTAGGTACCATTCCATTGTAGGATGATACAAGACACTTCACTAGCATATCTTCAATTAATTTTGACACCAGATCTCAAAGAGAGATGATCAGGAATTAACAAAAGTACAGTCAAAAATGTAAAACTTTAGGAGCATCTCACTGGAGGTAAGAGCGATCGAGGCAAGAGATTTGGGGAAGAATTGCAAGGATATCCACAGCTCGGGCCTTAGCAGCTAAAAATGAGGTCACCAGTGGTGGAACAACTAAATTGGAGGTCAGAACTACAGAGGCACAGGTACTGTATGTGATAGTAGGGCTGAGGAGGGATACAGAGAGCAGGAAGAAATGGGCAATGGATGAATTTAAAATAAGAATGAGTATTTTTAAGGTATTGAGACAGACAGTTCATTTGGAATCCATTTTGCCTCTTGACTGAAGCAGAGTGCAGCTCTCTTGGCAGAATGGTAGAGTGCTGACAAAACAATGGTAGATGATAATTACGTACAGCTCGATGGTAATTCCTAAAATTTAAGCGTCTATATTGTTGGAGAGAGCCTGGAAAATCCTAACTAAATATGCTGATCTTTTTCAGCCTCAGGATGATTTCAAAGTCCAGGCATACAGAGTGACATAGTATAGAAATAGGCCACTTGACCCCACCAATTACCACCAGTGGGCATCCTTCAATATTAATCCCACCTTCCAGCTTTTGGCCCTCAGTCCGGGCAATTCAAGGATCTTTCTAGACCAGGGGTTCCTTGCCATGGTCCTTGCCATGAAGAAGGTTGGGAACCCTTCACTTATTAAATGCCACCAATGACTCTGCTTCCACTAATCTCCCAGGCTATGTTTTAATATGAGTTACCTTACGTGCTCCTCCAAGCGTGTCATTATCGCCACTCAGCAAAAAAACAAATTTTCTGGTGAGGACTACACACAGATTTTTTTTCACCAAGTCTTTCCTCAGGCCTTGTGTGGGGAGATGCATTGCTTCTCTAACTGACTCAAAGGCTTTTATAAGCAGGAGGCCAAATAGCTTTGGAGTGAGTTTACATCCCTGCTACGGCCTGTTCCCTGCACTGAGATGCTCCAAGGTTGAGCCTCTGCATTGAACATTTACAGAGAAGGACCTGAGTCTTGGAGGACAGCAGATATTAGGCAATCTGAACAATTTGTCTCTTCACACAAGGTCAATGGGACAAGATAATAACAGAAACCCTCCATTAATATCAAAACAAGGAGCAGCAACTTCCCCCGGTCCTCTGCATTTCTGCCACAGTTGCCTTAGGGAGAAGGTCACATCAGTGGTTAACCGCTCTGCTCAGTACTCTAGGACTCAGAATTAACTCTCTCTGCACCTGAATGCGTGCATAGCCCACTGCTCTACGCTCTTCCCATTCCTGACTGTGTGGCTAGCCACAGCTCATACACTGTCTATAAATTCACCAAATGGCACCACTGTTGCTGGCAGAATCTCAGATGGCAAAGAGTGAGTACAGGAGTGACACAGATCAGCTGGTTGAATGGTATCGCAACAACAGTCTTACACTCACTGTGGGCTTCAGGAAGGGGAAGTTGAGAGAACACATACTGGTGGCGATGATGGCAGAGCAGATTAGAGATGGCTGAATTTTCTGGAAATAGTTCACAAGGTGCAGGATAGATATGTCCAACAGAAGAAGAAGTGTGAGGTAGTAATGGGGGACAAAGAAATGGCAGATGAACTTAATGGGTACTTCGCATCAGTCTTCACTATGGAAGACTCTAGCTGTGTGCCAGAGGTCCCAGTTTCTTAAATGCCCCTATTATACCTGCCTCTGCTGGGGCATTTCACGCACACACCCCTCTCTGTATAAAAAGCTTACCTTTGACATCCCCTCCCATGCTTTCCTCCAACCACCTTAAAATTATGCCTCCTCATCATTTCTGCCCTGGGAAAATGTGTCTGGGTATCCATTCAATCTGTGCCTCCAATCATCTTTTACATCTCTGTCACGTCACCTCTCATTCCCCTTAACTCCAAAGAGAAAATCCCTCGCTCATTCAACCTGTCTTCATAAGACATGCTCTTTAGTCTAGGCAGCAATCCGGTCCGCTTTGCATCCATTTTAAAGCTTCTATATCATTCCAGAAATGAACACAATATTCCAAGTGTGGTCTAACTAGGGTTTTATGGAGCTGCAACATTGCTTCACGGCTCTTGAAATCAATCCCCCACTAATAATGACCAACACACATAAGCCTCCTTAACAAACATACCAACTTGCACGGTAACTTGGAACGATCTACGGACGTGGGCCCCAAGATCGCTCTGTTCCTCCACACAGCCAGGAGTTCTACCATTTCCGGCTGTAACTACTGTAATTCACAGTTTAAATTACTATTTATTGCAATGTACCATTGCCGGATAACAACAAATTCTATGGCATGTGCCTGATTCTGCTTCAAAGATAACAATGGAAGCAGCCAAATGCGTATCCACCAACTTACTGCTGGTGTAGAGGCTTCTGCAGAGGATATTGGTATACCAATCATCTCAAAGCCCCTGAGAAGTTTGAGAACTCGTACGTGCATCCCTCTAGGGCACAGCTGTTCTTTTCTCCATGGGGGATAAAAGTTGCGTGAGTTTCTCAAGTAATTTCAGAGCAAGCTTTGAGGTGAATTTCTGATGCTAAACCTATTTACATTGTCTGTGAGGATCTACGTTGAGTCCAGGTGAATCAGAATGGATTTCTTTTTCTCTCTCTCTGTTCAGACAGACATTGCTTTGTTCATCTGGATTCTGACTGAAAAGACTGCTGATTGCAGCCTTAGCACAAGGCAAAACCGCTTCGCATCAGTGCCACTGCACCCTGAGTGCCCGTGTTTGAACAAGTCCAAAGACTACATGCTTAGCTCTGGGTCATAATGAGAGCCAGCCTAAGTGGCGAGAACAGCTGTTTATTTCATAATGTAATGCTGCAGCTTGAGTGACATTCACCAAGTAACTAAAGAGGTTTGTTGGCTGTTTTCACTGCATAAAGTATTTAACAGATCTATCTAGAAATGATGAATCATATGGACAGGCTGATGCAAAAAACATGGTATTAAATTTTTGTGGCCTAATTAACTTTTGCACAGCATCATTTAACAACTGTGATCCATTGACAGAACAATAAATAAAAATAAAGTCCAACAAACATCACAGTATGTTAATGGAACAGTTTAATTGTTAATGTGACCGACTGCTTATTGATTGTCGCAAAATACTGGCGTGTACCTCAAACTACAATTTAGCTTTGGGAGGCACTACCCAACATCTGTGTTCAATTACAACACTCAGAAGGTTAAATCAATAAAATTTAAATTGGTTATGGTAATCGCAACTTCAAATCATTCTGATCAACATAAGCAATCTGCTGACCCTAGCTTAGCTCCGAAATTGAAACTCATAATGAGTGGTCATTTACTTTAGTATCGCCATTCATATTACTTCAGACAAGGATGCTATCCAGATACTGACACAAGGATAATGGTACCTTCACACAGAGGATGGGAAGGTGGGAAACATTCTACAGGGGTTAGCTCGGTCAGATGAGTGACTGATCAAAAGCAGAATAAAGAGCTGTGGGATTGGAATAGTCACATGATATTAGGACAATTAGGAACATTAGAATAATATCAACTCTGATTTGGACAAACTATATCTGCATCACAATTTCTGTGCTATTTCTTTACGATAGCCTAAGACAAATTAGTAACACTTGACCTTTACAACTCTCATGAATAAAGTCCATTGTCGTCCGTAACATTGTCCGCCACAGAGCTCACTGGTAGGTGACAAGCTATGATTTCAAATTTCAGAGTTCTCTTTGTGACTATCAACCACTGCTGAAGGCAAGGTTCTCAGTTCAGAATGACATCAGTGGAGTTTTCTCTCAAAGGGAGAGGAGAACCTGATCAGCATTCAGCTTCACAAGCCCAGTCCTCCTGTGGGATCACAGGTCACCACACAGCAGGGCTGAAGGAGATACCAGCACTCCACATTGGTTTGTCCTCCTGGTCCCATGAGGAAGAATGCTTGGTAATGATCAATGGTTGTCTCACTTCCTTGAAAAGTAAAAAAAAGAATAATTTTTGAAACTGTAGGGCTTTGAAATGAGCCTCTGCTCAAAGCTACAAAATATGGCACTGTGGTTGGTGCTATCGATTAAAAGTCTTGCTCTTCCAATCCTCTATCCTGCTCAAAGGAAGCATTTCAAAGGTATTAGGAGTTATGGGGAAAAGACAGATTTGTGGAGTTGGGACACAGATGCATCCGCATCTAATTGGAGAGCAGAATTAGTGAAAGAGGAATAAGTCATTCATTTATTCATTTAATCATTCATTTATACATAGAACTGCCTCAACTTTTCGCAATAAATCTGAAAGCACTTAAACTCGAAGGTCACTTCATCCTTTTGTCTCCATTGCCTTGAACACAAGCTATTCTGCAGATGCTGGAAATCCAGAGTAACACACACATAATGCCAGACGAACTCAGAAGGTCAGGCAGCATCTATGGAGAAGAACAAACAGTCAATGTTTCAGGCCAAAACCTTTCATCAGGATTCCATTGTCTCACTAATCTGTGCATTGGTTTGCCTCTGTCAGGAACAACGTGTCCGTTAGTGTAAGTAGAAGGCATAAGAGAGACAGGCATCCTATTGGACATACAGGTCCACAAACCAATTATATACAAACCGAACTTGCATCATGTTCAGAAAGGTTCCAGTAAGATTCCTGCTGCCAAAAGGAAGTCATCCATGCTCTAGAAGTGAAATCCTGATCAGGACTGCAGTGGCAGAGTTACCATAGGGAACACAAAATCAATCTGGCAGTCAAAGAGGCCAAAAAATGGGGAAATATGCAGTGTTCTTTGAACAACATTTAATTAGTGTTACACAAAATGTAGGCAGTGCAATTAATCCAGCAAAATCTACCCAAAGCTTTGCCAGTTTTCATTTTGAATTTATTCCATGAATCAGGATGAAACCTAATTACTTAATAAAGTGATACAGAACTTTACACTGCAATGTAATCATTCAAAACTTCATGTCAATATTATGTTACTGGGCAAAAGCATCTGGCTTCCATTGATCTAGATTTAATTAGAATCTGACTCTTATAAATTGTTTAAAAGTTTTCTTTTATGTATTGATGCAGCCTATATCAGTTCCATGGTAATCATAGAAACAGATGGCAAGAGCTTATAGGACTGCAAAGACACACTGAGAGGTAATGTCTTGTTCAAAATGTCAAATACTAGTAGTGCAATCACTGAAGCTGAGTATGATGTTCTTCAAAGGCAGGGGTTCCCAATCATTTTAATGCCATAAAGGCCTACCATTAACCAAGGGCTCAGTGGACCCCAAGTTGGGAACCTCTGTTCTAAGGGGTTGTCTATTGTTGGTCCTCAAGTAGTTATAGAAGCCAATCTGGGATCCACATATTCTGGTGCAGTGTGGGTCTGGAGGCTTCCACACCTCACAATCCTGCCCCCTTCACCACTTGCAGATCGCCATGGGATTTTTTCTGTGGTGTTGGGGTGGATTCCCTTAATACAGTGGTTCTCAACATTTTTCTGCTTGGGGCCCACTTGTGACTTACATTTACCTCTGCGGATCCACCCTCCATAGTCTCCGTTAGTTGCTAAAGTTTTTTTTGGTCAACTGCACTAACTATTTAATATACAGCCAATATTTATGTTCTAACAGGTTATAGCAACCTTTCTCAATATTTTTTGCCCTGGAGGAACCCTTGAAATTATTTTCAGGTCTCAGGGATCTTCAGCATAAAAATTAGTACATCTGCAGCTCACAGTATGTTAGTGTGATCAGTAAATTGTAGATATAATAATCCAAAAATAATTATCAATGCTCTTTTGAGTAGAAAATGAATTTTTAGCCAACCTTTCTTTCTTTCTTTCTCTTTCATAAATTTTTAAAAACTCAGAAGGCAAACATAATTCATTTCTCAATTATAGGTCAAAATTCAGACAAGCACACATGGATTTGACCTTCAACTGAAATCTCTATCCTTGCTCTTGATGCTTGTTAAACAAGAAAAAAGCTTGCTCACACATGTAAGAAGTTGATAACTTCAGCAAAATGTTCATTGCTTTCCTATGAATAACAGGATACTCTCCTTTCACAGAAATCCAGAACTTGTCCAGGAGCAAGTCAGTAAATCTCATCTTGAGTCCATGATCAGAGTGCAGCTCACAAAGTTCTTCCTCTTCTCTCAAAGTCAAGTTATCAGGCTGAGCAGAAGATGCAGAGAAAGAGTCCCTCATCCAGACATACACTTTTGTTGAAAGGAAGGAAAAATACTGTTCAATTTAGTTCTGCAATTCTTCCAGGTGGTTTTCAATAAGACTCAAAACTTTCTGATATTTTCCTCACCCTCAAGCCCAAGCAGCAGTGGAAACATTTCAAGATTTCCTTTTGCAACTTAATTTTCCAAAGGTTCAGAGTCCTTTTAAATACCAAGAATCTTAGAAACATAGAAGATCAACAACACATTACAGGCCCTTCAGCCCACAATGTTGTGCCGACCATGTAACCTACTCTAATAGCCCTCTATTTTTCAGCTTACAAATGGAGCATTGGTTGCACTTCAGCCCCGCGCTCTTTACATACAGGCACCCAGTACGGAAGGAGGTGGGTCAAGAGGAGAATCTCCAGGTGAGCTTACTCCTGGGCCTGGCCAAGATGGCCATTCACGTGTCTAAGTGGCGGAAAATCAAGGGCTCTGCCTGCCACTCTTTCAAGGATACGTTCATACCCAGCTGTCCTTGGAGAGGGAGCATGCACTCAGGATGGGTA
Organism: Mobula birostris; assembly: GCF_030028105.1. NCBI lineage: Eukaryota > Metazoa > Chordata > Chondrichthyes > Myliobatiformes > Myliobatidae > Mobula > Mobula birostris. Next base: position 49,263,036 of record NC_092392.1, on the reverse strand, counting down.
CAGTGGGGGATTTCCAGGAGTGGTGGGCCACACAGGGAATTAATTGTTTTATAGACAGTAATAATCATATCTTAATTTGAAATTTTTCACTGTCTTATAAATATTTAATGTTTGTACTTTGTGTGTTTGTTGTGTGAATAAGCCAGGATCAGGGAGGCTAAAGACAGGTACAGGAGGAAGCTTGAGTGGAAACTCCATCAGAACAACATGACAGAGGTCTGGAGTGGGATGAGGACCATCACTGGGTTCCAGCAAACTAGCAACAGAGGAGCTGAGGGCAGTGTGGACAGGGCCAACGAACTTAACCTGTTCTTTAACAGATTTGACATTGTGACCCCTGCCCATCCCCCACATGAGCCATCCGTTGTCGCCCCCCAACCAACATATATTCGACTCTTCCCTCCTACCCCTCCTCACAGTCCCCCACCCTGCTCTCATGACCATACCCCTCCCCCACACAAAACCACCACGGTGGGCTTCACGGCTGAACAGGTGAGAAGACAGCTGAAACGTCTCAACCCAAGCAAGGCTGCAGGACCAGATGGTGTCAGTAGCAGGGTGCTCAAAGCCTGTGCCCCGCAGCTATGTGGAGTACTTCGCCATGTATTCAACCTGAGCCTGAGGCTCCAGAGGGTTCCTGTCCTGTGGAAGACGTCCTTCCTCGTCCCTGTGCAGAAGACACCGGGCCCCAGCGGCCTCAATGACTACAGACCGGTGGCATTGACCACCCACATCATGAAGACCCTGGAGAGACTTGTTCTGGAGATGCTCCGGCCTATGGTCAGGCCACACTTAGATCCCCTCCAGTTCACCTACCAGCCCCGACTAGGAGTTGAGGATGCCATCATCTACCTGCTGAACTGTGTCTACGGCCACCTAGACAAGCCAGCGAGCACTGTGAGGGTCATGTATTTTGACTTCTCCAGTGCGTTCAACACCATCCGCCCTGCTCTGCTGGGGGAGAAGCTGACAGCGATGCAGGTAGATGCTTCCCTGGTATCATGGATTCTTGATTACCTGACTGGCAGACCACAGTACGTGTGCTTGCAACACTGTGTGTCAGACAGAGTGATCAGCAGCACTGGGGCTCCACAGGGGACTGTCTTGTCTCCCTTTCTCTTCACCATTTACACCTCGGACTTCAACTACTGCACAGAGTCTTGTCATCTTCAGAAGTTTTTGGATGACTCTGCCATAGTTGGATGCATCAGCAAGGGAGATGAGGTTGAGTACAGGGCTACGGTAGGAAACTTTGTCACATGGTGTGGGCAGAATTATCTGCAGCTTAATGTGAAAAAGACTAAGGAGCTGGTGGTAGACCTGAGGAGAGCTAAGGTACCGGTGACCCCTGTTTCCATCCAGGGGGTCAGTGTGGACATGGTGGAGGACTACAAATACCCGGGGATACGAATTGACAATAAACTGGACTGGTCAAAGAACACTGAGGCTGTCTACAAGAAGGGTCAGAGCCATCTCTATTTCCTGAGGAGACTGAGGTCCTTTAACGTCTGCCGGACGATGCTGAGGATGTTCTACGTGTCTGTGGTGGCCAGTGCTATCATGTTTGCTGTTGTGTGCTGCGGCAGCAGGCTGAGGGTAGCAGACACCAACAGAATCAACAAACTCATTCGTAAGGCCAGTGATGTTGTGGGGATGGAACTGGACTCTCTCACGGTGGTGTCTGAAAAGAGGATGCTGTCTAAGTTGCATGCCATCCTGGTCAATGTCTCCCATCCATTACATAATGTACTGGGTGGGCACAGGAGTGCATTCAGCCAGAGACTCATTCCTCCGAGATGCAGCACAGTGCGTCATAGGAAGTCATTCCTGCCTGTGGCCATCAAACTTTACAACTCCTCCCTTGGAGGGTCAGACATCCTGAGCCGATAGGCTGGTCCTGGACTTATTTCATAATTTACTGGCATAATTTACATATTACTATTTAACTATTTATGGTCCTATTACTATTTATTATGGTGCAACTGTAACGAAAACTAATTTCCCCCGGGATCAATAAAGTATGACTATGACTATGACTATGACTATTTTGTAGTTTTGTAAAACAAAAAGTGGACTTTTGTGTCTGTTGTTGCACTAGTGCAGTGAAATAACTCAGAAAATTGTAATTCTTCATCATTAATCTTATCAGAGTTGTCTGTAGGCCTCGGCCTAGAATCCTCCTCTGCCATTTCACACCTCCTCTTCAAAAATTGTCACACTGGACTGTCTTTAGAATGAAAATTTCCCTCCAGTTTTCTACTCCACCAGTAGAGTTTGTTTGCTGCCACAAGTCAGTCGATGGCTAATAAGGGGAAGTTGGGGGAGGTAATTCGGGAGGGAGAAGCTGACGTCACAGCCCAGTTGGGCAAATCCATTTCAATGCTCGGAAAATGCACTTCACGCTCAACAGCTTACCATTCACCACTTTGTGCAATACAGTGCTCACCAATTATCAAAATACCATCCTTCCCTCTGTGAAATACAGCGCTCACCAATTATCAGCCTACCATCCTCTCCTCCGTGCAATACAGTACTCACGATCAGCCTATTGTCCTCCCCTCCCTACAATACAGTGCTCACCAATTATCAACATACCGTCCTCCCTTCCATGCAATACAGCACTCACCAGTTATCGACCTATGTACCATTCTCCCCTCTGTACAATACAGCACTCATCAATTATTAACAGCTTTACTGATCTCGCATCAGAAACTGAGAATGGACTCAACCAAATAAAGAGGGTCCTACTGCACATCGCCATACTGGGCTGAGAGACCACGAACGAGATTGCTAACGTGGCTGCTCGGTCATTGCCTACCACTGCAAGCACTAGCATCACACCTTGCTCAAAGTTCAAAAAACGATGTTTATTTTTAATCATGATCTCTCGCAGAACCCTAGGGTTCCATGGAACCCTAGTTGAGAAACCCTGAGTTATAGATATTACATGCTAAATATAATGTTACAGATGTATATGAAAAATAAAACAATTTCAAAGCTCTTCATGGGATATTTTATTTATAATACTGTATACATGATATAATATTATATTATAATATACATAACCAGCTACAAAAAAAGTGCTTAATATTGTTTCTTTGGATACTTAGTGAGATTCCTGCAACTAATGCAAACTGGCGAGTTTTTGAATATCTGGTTGCAACTTGGTTGTAGTTAAACACACTTGACCTCATTCTCACCAATCTGCCTGCTGCGGAAGCAACTGTCCATGACAACATTGGTAGAAGTGACCACCACACAGTATTTGTGGAGACTAAATCTCGTCTCCACACTGAAGAAGCCCTCCACTGCGTTGTGTGGCACTACCACCGTACTAAATGGGATAGACTTCAAACATATCTAGCAGCCCAAGACTGGGCATCTATGAGGTACTGTGAGCCACCAGCAGCAGCAGAATTGTACTCAACTACAATCTGTAACCTCATGGCCCGGCATATCTCCCAATCTACCATTACCACCAGGCCAGGAGATCAACCCTAGTTCAATGAGGAGTACAGGAGGTCATGCCGAGAACAACACCAGGCATACCTCAGTATGAGGCGTCACCCTGTGAAGCCACAATACAGGACTACTTGCATGCCAAAGAACATAAGCAGCAAGCAATAGACAGAGCTAAGGGGTCCCATAACCAGCGGATCAGATCTAAGCTCTGTGGTCCTGTCACATCCAGCTGTGAATGGTGGTGGACAATCAAACTACTCACCGGAAGAGGAGGCTCCACAAATATCCACATCCTTAACGATAGAGGAGCCCAGCACACCTGTGGAAAAGATAACGCTGAGGCATTTGCAACAATCTTCAGTCAGAGGTGCCGAGTAGATGATCCAGCTCAGCCTCCTGCAGAAGTCCCCAGCATCCCAGATGTCAACGCAGCCAATCCGATTCACTCCGCATGGTATAAAGAAGCGGCTGAAAGCTCTGGATACTGCGAAGGCTATGGACCCAGACAAAATCCCAGCCATAGCCCTGAAGACTTGTGTTCCAGAACTTGCTGTTCCAATAGCTAAGCTATTCCAGTACAACTACAACATCGGTATCTACTCGGCAATGTGGAAAATTGCCCAGGTATGTCCTGTACACAGGAAACAGGACAAGTCCAATCCAGCCAATTACTGCCCGATCAGCCTACTCTCAATCATCAGCAAGATAATGGAAAGGGTCATCACAGTGCTATCATGCAGCACCTATTCAGCAATAACCTGCTTACGGATGTCCACTTTGGGTTCTGTCAAGGCCTCTCAGCTCCTGACCTCATCACCTCCTTGGTCCAAACACGGACCAAAGAGCTAAATACCAGAGATGAGGTGAGAGTGATAGCCCTCAACATCAAGGCAGCACTTGACCAAGTATGGCATCAAGGTTCCCGAGCTAAAATGGAGTCAATGGGAATTGGGGGGAAACCCTCCGCTGGTTGGAATCATACCTGACACAATTGACACAATTGACGGCCCCCTGGTAGCAGCAGAGATACAGAGGAGCAGATTGGGAGGCAGATTTTGGAAAGGAGCAAATATTACAGGGTTGTTATCATGGGTGACTTTAACTTCCTTAATATTGATTCGCACCTGATTAGTTCCAAGGGTTTAGATGGGGCACAGCTTGTTAAGTGTGTCCAGGATGGATTCCTGTCACAGTATGTGGGCAGGCCGACTAGGGGGAATGCCATACTGGATCTAGCACTAGGTGATGAACCGGGTCAGGTCACAGATCACTCAGTGGGTGAGCATCTGGGGGACAGTGACCACCGCTCCCTGGCCTTTAGCATTATCATGGAGAAGGATAGAATCAGAGAGGACAGGAACATTTTTAATTGGGGAAGGGCAAATTATGACGCTATAAGGCTAGAACTTGCCGGTGTGAACTGGGATGATGTTTTTGTAGGGAAATGTACTATGGACATGTGGTCGATGCTTAGAGATCTCTTGCGGGATGTTAGGGATAAATTTGTCCCGGTGAGGAAGATAAATAATGGTAGGGTGAAGGAAAAATGGGTGACAAGTGAGGTGGAAAATCTAGTCAGGTGGAAGAAGCAGCATACATGAGGTTTAGGAAGCAGGGATCAGATGGGTCTATGAGGAATATAGGGAAGCAAGAATGGAGCTTAAGAAGGGGCTGAGAAGAGCAAGAAGGGGGCATGAGAAGGCCATGGCGAGTAGGGTAAAGGAAAACCCCAAGGTATTCTTCAATTATGTGAAGAAAAAAAGGATGACAGGAGTGAAGGTAGGACCGATTAGAGATAAAGGTGGGAAGATGTGCCTGGAGGCTGTGGAAGTGAGCGAGTCCTCAATGAATTCTTCTCTTCAGTATTCACCAATGAGAGGGAACTTGATGATGGTGAGGACAATTTGAGTGAGGTTGATGTTCTGGAGCATGCTGATATTAAGGGAGAGGAGGTGTTGGAGTTGTTAAAATATATTAGGACTGATAAGTCCCTGGGGCCTGACGGAATATTCCCCAGGCTGCTCCACGAGGTGAGAGAAGAGATTGCTGAGCCTCTGACTAGGATCTTTATGTCCTCGTTGTCCATGGGAATGGTACCGGAGGGTTGGAGGGAGGCGAATGTTGTCCCCTTGTTCAAAAAAGGTAGCAGGGATAGTCCGGGTAATTATAGACCAGTGAGCCTTACGTCTGTGGTGGGAAAGCTGTTGGAAAAGATTCTTAGAGATAGTATCTCTGGGCATTTAGAGTATCATGGTCTGATCAGGTACAGTCAGCATGGCTTTGTGAAGGGCAGATCGTGTCTAACAAGCCTGATAGAGTTCTTTGAGGAGGTGACCAGGTATATAGATGAGGGTAGTGCAGTGGATGTGATTTATATGGATTTTAGTAAGGCATTTGACAAGGTTCCACATGGTAGGCTTATTCAGAAAGTCAGAAGGCATGGGATCCAGGGAAGCCTGGCCAGGTGGATTCAGAATTGGCTTGCCTGCAGAAGGCAGAGAGTGGTGGTGGAGGGAGTACATTCAGATTGGAGGATTGTGACTAGTGGTGTCCCACAATGATCTGTTCTGGGACCTCTACTTTTTGTGATTTTTATTAACGACCTGGATGCGGGGGTAGAAGGGTGGGTTGGCAAGTTTGCAGACAACACAAAGGTTGGTGGTGTTGTAGATAGTGTAGAGGATTGTCAAAGATTGCAGAGAGACATTGATAGGATGTAGAAGTGGGCTGAGAAGTGACAGATGGAGTTCAACCCAGAGAAGTGTGAGGTGGTACACTTTGGAAGGACAAACTCCAAGGCAGAGTACAAAGTAAGTGGCAGGATACTTGGTAGTGTGGAGGAGCAGAGGAATCTAGGGGTACATGTCCACAGATCCCTGAAAGTTGTCTCACAGGTGGATAAGGTAGTTAAGAAAGCTTATGGGGTGTAGCTTTCATAAGTCAAGGGATAGAGTTTAAGAGTCGCGATGTAATGGTGTAGCTCTATAAGACTCTGGTTAGGCCACACTTGGAGTACTGTGTCCAGTTCTGGTCGCCTCACTATAGGAAGGATGTGGAGGCATTGAAAAGGGTACAGAGGAGATTTACCAGGATGCTGCCTGGTTTAGAGAGTATGCATTATGATCAGAGATTAAGGGTGCTAGGGCTTTACTCTTTGGAGAGAAGGAGGATGAGAGGAGACATGATAGAGGTGTACAAGATAATAAGAGGAATAGATAGAGTGGATAGCCAGTGCCTCTTCTCCAGGGCACCACTGCTCAATACAAGAGGACGTGGTTTTAAGGTAAGGGGTGGGAAGTTCAAGGGGGATATTAGAGGAAGGTTTTTTACTCAGAGAGTGGTTGGTGAGTAGAATGCACTGCCTGAGTCAGTGGTGGAGGCTGATACGCTAGTAAAGTTTAAGGGACTACTAGACAGGTACAGTATATGGAGGAATTTAAGGTGGGGGCTTTTATGGGAGGCAGGGTTTGAGAGTCGGCACAACATTGTGGGCCAAAGGGCCTGTACTGTGCTGTACTATTCTATGTTCTCTATAAAGGAAGATGGTTACGGTGGTTGGAGATAATCATTTCACTCTCAGAATATCACTGCAGGAGTTCCTCAGGGAAGTGTCCTAGGACCAACCATCTTCAGTTGCTTCATCAATGATCTTCCTTCTGTCATAAGGTCAGAAGTGGGGATGTTCTGCACCATTAGTGAGCCCTCAGATAGTGAAGCAGTTCATACCCAAATGCAGCAGGACCTGGACAATATCCAGGCTTGGGCTGACAAGTGGCAAATAGCATTCGAGGCTCTGACCATCGTCCCTTGATATTCAGTGGCATCACCATCACTGAATCCCCTACTATCAACATCTTGGGGGTCACCTTTGACAGGAAACTGAACTAGTCTATGCATATAAACACAATGGCTACCAGAGGAGGTCAAAGGCTAGGAATCCTGCGGCGTGTACATCACCTCCTGACTCCCCAAAGCCTGTCCACCAACTACAAGTCTCAGGTCAGAAGTGTAAAAGAATACTCGCCACTTGCTTGGATGAGTGCAGCTCCATCAACACTTAAGAAGCTTGACACCATCCAGTACAAGGCAGCCCACTTGATTGGTACCCCTTCCACAAGCATCCAATCATTGACGAACAGTTGCAGTAGTGTGTACTATCTACAAGATGCACTGTAACAACACACCAAAGTTCCTAAGGCAGCACTTTCCAGACCCACAACCACTACCATCTAGGACAAGAACAGCAGATACCTGGGAACACCACCATTTGGAAATCCCCCTCCAAGTCGCTCACTATCCTGACTTGGAAACATATCGCCATTCCTTCATTGTCGTTGGGTCAAAATCATGGAATTCTCTCCCTAACAGCACTGTGGGTGTACCAACACCTCAGGGACTGCAGTGGTTCAAGAAGACAGCTCATCACCACCTTTTCAAGGACAACTAGGGATGGGTAATAAATGCTGGGTTAGCTGGCAATGTCCGCGTCCTGTAAATTAATACATTTTTTTGAAAATCGAAGATTACCACTTATCACAGCATCAAGATGGTTACAAGCTTTTGATAACAGGTAAAGAGCTTGACTTAAACCACATTCAATTAGATGAAATAGTGCGAAATCCAATTAAAAATAACTTTGCTTTCACCCAGAGCTGTGGAAATTTATTTTGAATGTCACTAGCTTTCTAGAAATTTTGCTTTCTGTATTTGAATTTTGCTTGAGTTGTTATATCACTCTTCAGCTCTATAAGACACTCTTGCAAAGTGGTGTCAATATCATTCACGCTCACCTCAAATGGATCCACCACCCAGTCCGGAATATGCATCTGCAGCAGGTCTCTGAACCAAAATTCCGTATCAGTGTGCAGTTATTTCAAATGATCAAGATATACAGTACAATCAGATTTATCATCTTGCAATTCTATTGTAAGAGTAGCCAGTGAAGGAAATTGCATAAATTTGTGACGTCCAATATCGCTGCTGAAAAGTTTGCATTTTCCAAGGAAAGTGGTAATAGCCTTTTTGCATGATATGAGATTGAAGTATCTTTTTTCTTGAACTGTTTGTTTAATAAATTCAGTTTTTCAAATATATCTGACAGGTAAAATGTGTCAGATTTAGCAGAAACAATTTGTTCTCCAAACTGCATTTCACTTAGAAATGCTGAAAGAACTATCTCAAAGTGTAACAAAGCGACAAAGACAATTAACTTTTGATAATATCAGACCTTACAGTGCTCTGCGACGACACTGGTGCCAAGCTGTATGGGTCCTAATGCCCTTCCCTTGGACAACATTGGTGTCATGGAGAGGGGAGACTTGCAGCATGGGCAACTGCCGGTCTTCCATACAACCTTGCCCAGGTCTGCGCCCTGGAGAGTGAAGACTTTCCAGGTGCAGATCCATGGTCTCGCAAGACTAACGGATGCCTTTATATATAAAAGCAGTAACAACAATACATTTCTATGAGTAGGCTCTATAGAAATTTAATAAACATTGAAGAATTATAATATTATCTCACCTGAAAAGGATCAGTATTGAATAAACGTGTAAATATAAAGCTAACTTTTATGCAGTATTTTTAAAAATAATTTTGCTTAGACAATTTTTAAAAATGCTATTATATATGCAAATTCGATGTGGCAATATAGCTAGTGTACTTACCAAGAAAAACAAATTGAACTTCCTTTCAAAATATGGTAAGTATCGGGGATTTAATGGAAGGTGTAGTGAGTGGTAGATAGTGATGCTGTGGTAGACTTCATGGATTCTTGACTCTCTGCAGCTTAGCAGGTGTCAGCCTTCGTGTCACATTTGATAAGTATGATAAGATGCATAGGCCAGTAGAAGGCAAACAGAACCATACTCACTGACTGGCCTTGCTACAGACAGCCCTGCCCAATCTGCAGTTTGTTATTTGAGGGTGGATGTGGAGCCAGACTCAGCAGGCCGCGCTGCAGGACGTGAATGGTGGTTTGAGCGTGGTCAAGCAGGAGCAGAGATAATGGCTGATGTGCAGCAATACTACCCCCCCCCCCCAATCCGCCCCATCCACGCACAGGTTAAGCCATTTTGCTGCCTTATTTGCATCATCTAGCATACTTTCCAACTCATTTCATTCAGGGCTCCTATTAAAAAACATATATTCATTTCTTTTTTATTTATATATTTTAGAAATATTTCATTATAACAGTAAACTTATCAAGGCCTATTCAGAAACTCCTGTGGCCCCTAGTTTTTTGATTTTTACTTGTGGCCCCTATGAAATCCGACATGGCTCCCATTGAGAACTACTGTCTTAATAGAGAATGCCTGTTCATGAATTTGTTTAACATGGGAAGGCTAATAGTTGGCAGCCACCACACATTCCTTGGCAGATTGGGGTCAGGGTCCAGTGGCATGTGCACTGGGGATGTTTCACGGCTGCAGCCCCCCTCCACCTTCACTGTGTCATCACCTTCCGCCAGTTCCACCGTTGAGGTCTTGGTTGAGATCAGGAACTCACAAGCCACTCCACCACAATCAGCTGATCCTTGGAGAAGGGTTGAATGCTATGCTCCAAGCAAACCGCGTATGTTCGGCCCAGGTCACTGCAAATTCCCCTCTTGGGTGAATGAGTTGTAGAATCTATAAGGGGAGTGTTGTGAAGAAAATGCAGGAAATACAAAATGAGATTAGCGCAGGTGTTGATCGCCAATGTGGGCGAAAGGCCTGTTTTCACTGTGTATGTCTGTGACTCTGATGCAAAAGGAGTTATTGTGCATCAGTCTTTACAGAGGTTTACAATTCACGTCATTTCACATTCACTGCATAAAAGAAGAATTCCTTTGACATCCATGGGAGAAAAACAGTCAAATCAATGTCAAGAGAACTATTATAATTGAAGGTCACTGGTCTGAACTCATTGCAGGTATTAAGTTGTTTCCAGATGCTGTACAAATCATCCCATTCATTAAGGTGGTACCTTGTGCATTGAAAGCTATTTAGGTAAACAGAATATTAGTTACATCCCCAGCTACAAACACAGCTAAAGAAATTAAGTCAAGCCCTCAAGTTTAGCCAACTTCCAAACTTATCAAATACTTCAATGTTTCCAAATATGTATATTCAGAGTCAAAAACTATTAAAACCAGCAAACCTATTTAGAAACACACACAAACTGCAAACAGAATATTATTTTAAAAACCTTTAAACACTTAGTTCATACAGAAAAAGAAAATCAGCTCATATTTGCTTTTTTCCTCTCCCTGTCCATTTAAATGAATGGAATGCGACTTGCTGCTTTTGTACCAGATTAAAGATCAACAAGTTAATTCTCCAGTGCACAGACAGAAGAATCACAGAAAGTTTGGCCTCTGCCATTAAACACCACAAGAGGTCGAAGGAAAAATGCCTCAATAAATCCAAGTAATAGCAGCCACCAAATGTATGACTCCACAATTTGTGGGGGCAACCTGGACTCAATGCCAATTATGCAGAAAAATTCCCAGCAGTTTCAACTCTCTCCATCTTGGCAAGTGCAACCAAAACATGTGGTAAGGACTCCTTAGGTAAAAGCAAGCTTGAAGGACTCTACTTTATCATCTGCCTAGGCATATTACAGCTTTGGATTCAATAATGAATTTTACAACTCCAACTAACTTGATTTCTGGCTCTATCAGTTGCCTGTCTCTTTATCTCCTTTTCCCCTTTTCCATTCTTTTTTTCCCCTCTAGGAATGGATGACATGCTCAGCCCTGACCTGACAACCCTGTCTTCCTGCTCTGAACTTCAGAACTTTTGTCTATGTCCTCACTCTCTAACTGTTCTCATTCACTCACTGAGCAGATAACGTTAGGTTATCCCTGTTGTCACCCCAGTTCCATCCTATCCTAATAACTCCCCATCTCCTGATATCTCTCCTAATATTTATATCTTCGCATTTCTGGTATTATTTTTCTAAATCTTCTCTGCACTTTCTCAAGTACTCCTGTATCTTGTTGTTCAGTGGCACAATGGGTAGTGCTGTTGCCCCCAGCTCGAGCCACTCGGGTCCAATCCTGATTCCTGGTGTTGTCCACGTGGAGGATTTCTCCTGGGGGGATGTTCTGGTTTCCTCCCTCATCCCAAAGTTGTGCTGGTTGATAAGTTCAGTGGTTATTGTAGCTTTTACTTAATATAGACAACTGTTAGGGAAACCAGCAAGTGAGAGTGAATGGGTTGTAGAGAAATAAGTAAGGGAATGGGCTCAATGGGAATTCTCTGAAAGTTGACATGGACTTAATGGGCTGAATGTCTTCTTATTTCAAGAGACAGTGTGAGAAGTGAGGTTGATGACACCTATAAGAGTACCCAAAAAGCAGGGTCAAGTGATGTCTCAATACAATAACTCAATTTCCCTTTTTTTTACAGCCTTGCTAATGTGGATATGTTTTTGCCTCTTGCTGGTTGAAATTGTTACAGCACACTATAGATGTACAATGATTCCCATCTCAAAAGTGTATGCAGATCATAATCAATGCATCCAACATGTTTTCAGCATAGATGAAAGTCCATTCATTCTGGTACGACTGTTTTGACAGGATTATGAGCAGAGGATGTTACTATAGCTCCTATACAGTGGCGCTTACTTTCCAATCCATTCTAAATAAAAGTAAATTAAAATAAATATACTTTTAAACACTAATAAGGTCTCTCACATGGAGCATAAATTTATATTTACATAAACTGGTAATTGGGCCAATGGATAGAGAAATGAAAGAAAGTGAACAAGGGTCTGGAGAAAGGCTTTAAAATGAGAACTTTTGGAAAGATTAAAACACAATTTATTGCTTTACTTCAGTTGGAGAACATCTATTAAGTAATACTTCTCCATGATTTATTCACAGCTAAGTCACGAAAATGAAGCTTAAATGTAACCTTGCATATAAAAGTAACTTCAGAAAATTACTACCTTTGCCAAAACTAGAAATTGTTAATGAAAGGCTTAGATTTATGCATCGTCTTGAAGCAAATCTAAATAGTCAATAAAGTACTTCGAGAAGGTTTAAATTTGATGATGCCACAGAAAGTACAGAGGCCCTCCAATGGGCGGGCTTCACCACGGATTCTGCACGCCAGCTGTCTACATAATATGCAAGCCAGGACAGTATGATATGGAATAGCGAGCTGTCACCCAGGATCCCCCTCTCCACATAGCTGATGACTCCAAGGGAACGGCAGAGACCGATACAGTTGGGCTCCAGTGGCCTCAAAGGAGTTGCCAGTCATTGTTGAAACATAGAAACATAGAAAATAGGTGCAGGAGTAGGCCATTCAGCCCTTCGAGCCTGCACCGCCATTTATTATGATCATGGCTGATCATCCAACTCAGAACCCTGCACCAGCCTTCCCTCCATACCCCCTGATCCCCGTAGTCACAAGGGCCATATCTAACTCCCTCTTAAATATAGCCAATGAACTGGCCTCAACTGTTTCCTGTGGCAGAGAATTCCACAGATTCACCACTCTCTGTGTGAAGAAGTTTTTCCTAATCTCAGTCCTAAAAGACTTCCCCTTTATCCTCAAACTGTGACCCCTCGTTCTGGACTTCCCCAACATCGGGAACAATCTTCCTGCATCTAGCCTGTCCAATCCCTTTAGGATTTTATACGTTTCAATCAGATCCCCCCTCAATCTTCTAAATTCCAATGAGTACAAGCCTAGTTCATCCAGTCTTTCTTCATATGAAAGTCCTGCCATCCCAGGAATCAATCTGGTGAACCTTCTTTGTACTCCCTCTATGGCAAGGATGTCTTTCCTCAGATTAGGGAACCAAAACTGCACACAATACTCCAGGTGTGGTCTCACCAAGGCCTTGTACAACTGCAGTAGTACCTCCCTGCTCCTGTACTCGAATCCTCTCGCTACAAATGCCAGCATACCATTCGCCTTTTTCACCGCCTGCTGTACCTGCATGCCCACTTTCAATGACTGGTGTATAATGACACCCAGGTCTCGTTGCACCTCCCCTTTTCCTAATCGGCCACCATTCAGATAATAATCTGTTTTCCTATTTTTGCCACCAAAGTGGATAGCTTCACATTTATCCACATTAAATTGCATCTGCCATGAATTTGCCCACTCACCCAACCTATCCAAGTCACCCTGCATCCTCTTAGCATCCTCCTCACAGCTAACACTGCCGCCCAGCTTCGTGTCATCCGCAAACTTGGAGATGCTGCATTTAATTCCCTCATCCAAGTCATTAATATATATTGTAAACAACTGGGGTCCCAGCACTGAGCCTTGCGGTACCCCACTAGTCACTGCCTGCCATTCTGAAAAGGTCCCATTTATTCCCACTCTTTGCTTCCTGTCTGCTAACTAATTCTCTATCCACATCAATACCTTACCCCCAATACCGCGTGCTTTAAGTTTGCACACTAATCTCCTGTGTGGGACCTTGTCAAAAGCCTTTTGAAAATCCAAATATACCACATCCACTGGTTCTCCCCTATCCACTCTACTAGTTACATCCTCAAAAAATTCTATGAGATTCGTCAGACATGATTTTCCTTTCACAAATCCATGCTGACTTTGTCCGATGATTTCACCGCTTTCCAAATGTGTTATCACATCTTTGATAACTGACTCCAGCAGTTTCCCCACCAGCGACGTTAGGCTAACCGGTCTATAATTCCCCGGTTTCTCTCTCCCTCCTTTTTTAACATAGGACTACTTTAGGGGCTCCAGCTCCAGATTTTTCCCTCAGGGTTGACTCCCAAAGCCTTCCCCGTGAGTGGGTATAACCTCAAGGCGGCAGAGATTTGAGATCAGAGTTTTCCTTCTCCTAGATGAGCTGCCAGCTACGGCTGACAAGCCCCATCTGCCCGAAGTGACTGGTTTTAAGGTGCCAGTAACCCACCTTTGCCCCTTCTCCTGTCAGTAGAAATGGTTCCGTAGGCTTAGTAGCTAAGCCACACATAAAGGCCAAGAATTGGACTTGGTTGTCAGAAGTATTTGAAATGCACATCATTGGGAGCATTTAATAGATAGTGGGAGTTTATCCCCACTAACCCCTCCAACTATAACAACCTTGAGGAACCACACAAAGTACAGACCACCTGGATAATAGAGCTGGCCTTTTCCAGTATTCCTCATGTTGTAGAACGACGATTTGACATCTGAATACTTCCACCAATGTGAGCCGCGACATGATATTCTCAGCATAAGTACAATATCTACTGCACATGCATATAAACAACTACATGGAGACAAGCACAAAAAAAAAGATCTATCCAAGCACATCCTAGCAACTTTTTGCTAGATTGAGAGCTAATTATTATTTCTGGTAAAGGTAATTTAACGAAAACTGTTAATTTCAGGGAAATACACAGCAAACAAGCAAACTACAAGATACCAAAAGTACAATAGCACATCTCCTCTTCACTGCACTTGGAACACAGAGCTGTACGAATGCTCCATTTTCTGGGCCATTATCGCAATAATAAACGGGCAGGAGGAGAAGATGGCAGTGCGCCTGCGTGTGCGCAGCCCTCCGGTGAAAAATGATATCGTATCTGTTAAGTAGGGGCCGTGGACAATTCTGATTTGATGGAGAATGGACGTGAAAGCACAGAGGAACATCTGGAGGAATTTCTGAAACGTCCGTTCGCTGCTGTCGTTACTGTGTGGTCGGGAATCTTTCGGAGGGTAGGCCTCAAAATCCCCAGCCTTGCCTGCTTTTGACGACCAAGAAGGAGGTCGAATTGTTCAGACAGAGATGGCGCTCAGTACTTGGTGTCGGAGAGCTGATCAGAGCTCGAAGTTTTCAGGTGACTCAGAGTCGGATTGTGGTCGGCATGGCAGGGAGAGTTTTTCTTCCTTCTCCCATCTGCGTGAAATGTAGGGCATTTGAAAAACTTTGCACTTTACTGTGCTCATGGACTTCTTCATCAAGTTATGGTATTGTGCACTGTTGTAACTATATGTTAAAATTATGTGGTTTTGTTAGTTTGTTTAGTCTTGGTCTGTCCTGTGTTTTGTGATATCACACTGGAGGAAATATTGTATCATTTCTTAATGCATGCATTACTAAATGACAATAAAAGAGAACTACGTGTCTTCATAATCTAATATTGGATCGTTTTCCAATATCTATTCACTTTTAGAGTGTTTACTCTTTAAACATGTTTGCGGCTGAGTTACTTGATACTTCACTGGGGGTAATCAGTCAAAGTGAAATCACTGAAGATGACAGAGGCATGTCGGAGTGCTGAGCTCCCACCTGGCAGTTGAACAGTTGAGAGCTCCAGTCACAATTCAAGAATTTAAAGCTGATATCCCAACCCAGCACCGAAGTAATGGCCTGTTGCTGAATTTGTTGTTTTTCTGATGAGGCAGTAAAATAAAGCAATGACTATTATTCTGCATAAATATAAAACAAACTAGAGATTATTCAAAAAAGGACAGGTAAGTATTCCCAAGCACCCCAGAAAACACCATAAACAGATTATAGTCATTATGAGCTTGCTATATCTGAGGCTTCTCTGTGCATTAGTTATATTCCAACTGTATAATCGTGATGGTACTTAACTACTTCTCTGGCTGCAATAAGAACCTAAATGCGATAAGAGGTCAAGAAGCTCATCATGTAAACATGAGAAATTCTGCAGATACTGGAAATCCAGAGCGACACGTACAAAATGCTGGAGGAACCCAGCAGGTCAAGCAGCATCTGTGGAAATAAATAAACAGTCAATAGTTCGGGCCGAGACCCTTCATTGGGACTGGAAAGGAAAGGGGAAGACGCCAGAATTAAAAGGTGGGGGGAGGAGAAGGAGAATGGATGGAAGGTGATAGGTGAAGCCAGGTAGATAGGAAAGATGAAGGGCTGGAGAGGAAGGAATCTAATAGGAGAGGAGAGTGGACCATGAGGAGGGCCAACAGGGGGAGGAGATAGGCAGGTGAGAAGAAGTAAGAGGCCAGAGTGGGGAATAGAAGGAGAAGAGAGTGGGAGAGAATTTTTTTTACTGGAAAGAGAGGTCGAAATTGATATTCATGCCATCGGTTGGAAGCTACCCAGATGGAATATAAGCTGTTGCTCCTCTACCCTGAGGGTTTTAGTTTTCTTCTTTTTCTTGCAATTGATTCCAAGACATTGTGTGAAGAGAAGGAAGATTAAATTGTTTTGTCTCTCATTATGATGTCAACAATAGGCCGTTTACTTGCTTTACTTGATATCATACTCTGCTGAGACTGGTTGTTTAAAATGCTCAGAGAACAGAATATCCACTTAAATAATGATGGTGAAATTGTCTGAGGCACCAATACTGTCAGCCGACTGCCCCTCAACCACGACTTGGTCCAGTGTGCCTACTGGCATAGCTTCCTGCTCTCATTTCTTCCCAGTCTCAGCATTTCAGTGTGAATCGTGACTGGATGCAGGGAGTCACAGCTCTCACAGAGAGGCTTCCACGGCCAGTGACACCTTCTGGCAGCTTTACAGAAGTCCATGAATGTTTACAGATGTCTTTGATAGGCACAAAATCTTTGAACCTGCTAAAGATTAAAATAGTTCTAAAAATTCAAAACCTTAGATATTTTTAACATCAAATTCTTTAAAACACACATGGAATTAAAAACATTGCAACATTGCTTTCTTCCCTCTCCCTTGGCAACCAATGTCTCCAATCTACTGTTGTACCTGCTCCACTTTTGCCCTGGTGCCGAAAAACTGAACAAGCTTTCTACCTTTTCACTGAAGGTGCTCTCACCAGCTCAGGCACACAAGAGTGCAGGAAATGAAGTCTTCCACGGTGAAATCTGGGCAATTCTGGCACTACTGCTGACCTGGGGCAGATCCAGGACAGTACATTGCTTCTGGTGTGCTTCAATGGAGAAAAATGACCGCACTTTATCTCAATCATTCCTTGCATTCAGGGATGACAACCTAGAACTCATCTATTAACGTGAGAAGGGGAAGTCGTCAATGAGATTTGTTGTTAATCTGTAGACATGTCCCCTCAGAAGTTCCACCATTTTCTACAACAGACAAAATTTTCCATGTGCTCTTCCAAGAATATTTTATTCTCTAGAAATTGCTGTACAGACATGTTAAAAGTAATGTTACAACCGAGTGACCAGAATTACAAATGCCTTATCCTGATGAAAACATTTGAGAGGAATATCCTCTTCGTTACAGTTATGAAGCAGGGAGTTGCCATGGGAATGGACACAATCTGTACATATTTCAAGCAGTAGCCAAGTTAGAGTATTTCACTATCATAAGCCCATGCTTAGTACTGATGAGGAATGCCTTAAGAATTTATAACATTATATACGGGAGGTCATCTTTATTCTCTTTGACCCAGCACTTGAGGGTTAATAGAGCTCCTTCACCCACAGAATATTATCATTTCTCCCTCACTGTGCAGGTGACTGAAATCTAACCTAATTCTGACAAATATTGTATCATTTATACTTTCCTCCTTGCTGAAAATAATATACTGTAAACTTAGCCAGGAGTGCTGTCTCAATCTAATACAGATCATCCTACCTCTCAATACAAATGAGATAATTTTGGAATTTTATCTCAAGGGCTCAGTTTTAGCTCAAAGTTTAATTTGCATCTTATTAAGTAATTTTTATCTGAAAATTGCAACTGAAAGTCAGAGATGGAAAGTCAGACGCGTATAAATGATACATAGCTTTGTTGCTTAGAATATGAATGGTTTTACTGACAATCTGGTGAATTTTCCCATCAGAATCTAAAACTATAATTATAACCAATCAAATTATGTGGCTGACAACTAATTTACAAGTGTTCCCACATGAATGTACAATGTATGTAAATTAACTGATTGATTCTTGACACACAAGGGTCGGATTACAATATTGTTAAATAAATCTTAACTCTAATCAGCATAAAATCTGTCCATAAATAAATGTTATGCATCACTTAACTGGACTAGGAAGCTGTTGTTGGTTGTTATTGGGATCAAATAGGTTGCATGCACTTTAATATCCTTTAAGTGGTTGACCCCACCTTCCGAAGATACTTCTTTCTTTATATAACTTATTCATTTATTTCTGACATAATTCACAAACTTATTTTCAGACTAGATTTAAATATGTGGTGGACTAGACTTCAGTTTCATACGTTTTCAGTTCCCCAGCTAGGACTGCCTCATTTCACCATAGACGTCAAGTCCTCTCCACTTCCACTCTCCAACAGGAAAGCCTCAAGGCCCTCCAGTTCTTTCTTTACAGACCCAGCCAGTTCCCCTTCACCACCACCACCCTCCCTCTGGTGAAGCCGGTACCTACCCTTCTCTTTGAGGTCCTCCCAATTTCTCCTGACCTTAGGCATAGCCATGGGCCCCAGCTATACCAGCCTTTTCACTGGCAACATGAAGATAGATAGATAGACAGATAGATAGACAGACATACTTTAATGATCCCGAGGGAAATTAGGTTTCATTACAGTTGCACCAACCAAGAATAGAGTATAAATATAGCAATATAAAACCATAAATAATTAAATAATAATATGTAAATTATGCCAGATGGAAATAAGTCCAGGACCAGCCTATTGGCTCAGAGTGTCTGACCCTCCAAGGAAGGAGTTGTAAAGTTTATTGGCCACAGGCAGGAACGACCTCCTATGACGCTCTGTGTTGCATCTCGGTGGAATGAGTCTCTGGCTGAATGTACTCCTGTGCCCACCCAGTACATTATGTAGTAGATGGAGACATTGTCCAAGATGGCATGCAACTTGGACAGCATCCTCTTTTCAGACACCACCGTCAGAGAGTCCAGTTCCATCCCCACAACATCACTGGCCTTACGAATGAGCTTGTTGATTCTGTTGGTGTCTGCTACCCTCAGCCTGCTGCCCCAGCACACAGCAGCAAACATGATAGCACTGGCCACCACAGACTCGTAGAACATCCTCAGCATGGTCCAACAGATGTTAAAGGACCTCAGTCTCCTCAAGAAGTAGAGTCGGCTCTGACCCTTCTTGTTGACAGCCTCAGTGTTCTTTGACCAGTCCAGTTTATTGTCAATTCGTATCCTAAGGTATTTGCAATCCTCCACCATGTCCACACTGACCCCCTGGATGGAAACAGGGGTCACCGGTGCCTTAGCTCTCCTCAGGTCTATCACCAGCTCCTTAGTCTGAAGCAGCCCATGTTCCAGGCCTACGCTGGAAATGGTCTCCAACTCTTTCTGCTCTGCATTGACAACTCTATTTGTGCTGCTTCCTGTGCCTCTGCCGGGATCATCAATTTCATCACTTTCACCTCCATCTTCCACCATGTCCTCAAGTTCACTTGGTCCATCTCCGACATCTCTCTCTATTTTCTTGATCTCTACGTCTTCATTTCCAAAGACAGATTATCTGCCAACATCTTTTACAAATCCATTGATTCCCACAGTTACCTTGACGACACCTCTTCCCACCCTGCCACTTGCAAGGATGCCATTCCCTTCTCTCAGTTTCTCTGTCTCCACATTATCTGTTCTCTTGATGAGGCTTTCCATTCCAGGACATCCGAGATGCCCTCTCTTCACAGAAAACTTTTCAGTGTTCCCCCTCCACTGTTACAATACAGCTCTCAACCATATTTCCTCCATTTCTCACACATCTGCCCTCACCTGTCCTCCCCCTCCTTGACATTAAAAGGGATAGCATTTCCCTTATCCTCACCTACATCCCACTGCTCTCCATATCCAGCGCATCATTCCCCACAACTTCCATCATCTCCAACAAGGTCCCACTACCAGTCATACCTTCCCCTCCCCTCTCTGATTCCTGCAGGGATCACTCTCTCCACGATTCCCTCATCCGCTTGACACAACCACCCCCACCTCGACAAATCACCCTCCAGGCACAAAACTGCAACTGAGCTCAGTGTTACACCTGCCCCTACATCTCCTCCCTCACCGTTATCCAGGGCCCTAAACAGCCCTTCTTCCAGGTGAGGCAGCAATTTATACAAATTCATTGTTGTTACTTATTCTACCTGGTGTGGCCTCCCCGACAGTACATCTGAAGCAAATGGGGAGATCATTTCATCAAGCACCTTTGCTCCGTCTGCCGCAAAAGGCAGAATGCCCTAGTGGCCAACTATTTTAATTCCACTTCCTATTCCCTCACTGATATGTCTGTCCCTCTTCCATTGCCGTTGAAGCCAGACAAAGACTAGAGGAGCAAATCCTTGTACTCCACCTTGTCTCTGAACTGAGAGCATCAACATAAGTTTCTCTAACTTCCAATAACTCCTCCCCGTTTCCTGCTTTCCTTTATTTCTGTGCCCCCATTACCCCTCCCCTACCCTCAGTACATGGCCATCACCTTCACCTTCTTCCCTCTGGTTCCCACCTCCCAGTTTCCAATCAGATCTCTTCTTTTTCAGTCCTTTGCCTTCCACACCTATCAGATGCCAGCCTCTCAAATTATTCCCTTTCTCTTCCCCTCAACATCCCCCTGCTTCCCCCATTCACATGGATTCAACCATCACCTGCCGGCTCCTGTTCGTGGTCTTCTGTTGTTGTAGCCCATCCACTACAAGGATCGACGTGTTGTGCGTTCAGAGATGCTCTTTGGGACACCACTGATGTAACAAGCCGTTACTTGAGTTACTGTTGCCTTCATGCCAGTTTGAAGCAGTCTGGCCATTCTCTTCTCTTATTAACAAGGCATTTTTGTCCACAGAACTGCCATTCACTGGATGTTTTTTTTTTTTGGTTTGTTTTTCACACCAATCTCTGTAAACTCTAGAGACTACTGTGTGTGAAAATCCCTGGAGATCAGCAGTTTCTGACTCAAACCTCCCTGTCTGGGACCAACAGTCATTCCACAGTCAAAGTCGCCTAGATCACATTTCTTCCCCATTCAGATGTTTGGTCTGAACAACTGAACCTCTTGACCATGTCTGCATGCTTTTATGCATTAGACTGCTGTCACATGATTGGCTGATTAGATATCTGCATTAACGAGCAGGTGTACAAGTGTACCTAATAAAGTGGTCACTGAGTGTATGTACATCAAGGCACAGATCCTTCAACAAAATTGCAAGGTTTGGATAATTTGCACCACTCTGTCAGCGTCACAACAATAACAACTCATCCTCAAGTATCAATGAGTTTCTCTTGGTAGCTAAGTGCGTGCATTAATTACCAACTAAACTCAATATTGAAAGTTAGAGTGGACACTTAACAGGGTGAATATAATTCTAACGATGAATGCTACAGTATGTCATTGCAATCCTATACAAGAAACACTTGAAAATGTAGATTCACATTACTGGGGGATGGTTGCCAGTTAACTATAAGGTATATAACAAAATGAATAGGTTATTCAGCCTGCGCTATTATATAATGGTGAAGAAATGTCTCTCTGAAGGAGGTGTAAGGTGTTCCTTCTCTTCGCTAGCCTGCAGGCCACAGGCCACCCTTAGGCAAGGAGTGGCATCTGCTTAACACCACCTTACCCACCGATAAGGGTCACGTGAGGCCATGGGTGCCGGTGGTGGATGGGCATATGAGCAGCTGTTGCATATCACAAGGCCTGGTCATGAGACCACTGATGCCAGGCAGACAATCGTCAAAGAATATTGATAATGGCTGGGATAATCTTGTACAATAATCTTGTAAAGACACTGCCCACAAGAAGGCAATGGCAAACCACTTCTGTAGCAAAAATTTGACAAGAACAATTGTGGTCATGGAAGGACAATGATCACCCATGTCATAATACACGGCACATAATGAACAAATGAATTATTTATTGAGACCATGCATAATATTTGACTTAACCCAGCATTGTCCTATGTTAATCAATACTTTTGATTAACAAAAAAGTCATCACTATCTACATTGAATATCAGTTGAAAATGAACATAACAACGTAGATTTTAATCTGGGAGTGGATGGAGCAGTCCTGAAAGATCAAGTTCCACCTTGGAAGATCTACACTTCCCAAGGACCAATAAATTTCTTCTAAGGTTTGGTGCCCAGAATTGCTCTCGGTATCCCAGCATCTGCAGAATATCTTGTGTCAATTTATAAGATTTGTACAGTTTTTATTAAGGTATTTCTTTACAGAAAAGTCTACATTTCTTCGATGGCTTAATTCTTTAATCTATTAGTATCCTTATAACTATCTTATAATGTTTATTTCTGGAGGAACTCAATAAGTCTAGTGGTTTCTGTAAAGTGTGTGATGTTGCTTGATCCTGAGTTCCTACAACAGTTTGAATTGTTTTACTCCACATTCCAGCACCTGCTATTTCTTGTGTCTCCACAGAAATATTTAATTTCTGACTTCACCCTTGACCTTTTTGTCCTTTTATATTTCCTCTCAGAGCTTTCTTTAGGTTTCCATTTTGACATTTGCAGTTTCTTGCTCAGCTTTATTGTTCTCAACACTTAGCCCTGTGGTCAAGTGAGGTCAAGTGTGTCCTCTTGCTTTCTCTGTGAGCTCACACTTATTGGTGTGCTAGAAAGTAAGTCCAATTAATAATTATGGTACAAATTGCCCTATCACAAACAATTTTCGATCACAGTGGAATAAAATACTGAAGAGCAGGGGTTCTCAACCTAGTTTGATGGACCCCTCGGTTATAGGGGTCCATGGCATAAAAAAGATTGGAAAGTTACGTTGTAGAAGATGGCAATCTGAAACAAAACAAAAAGACTTAATAAATTTCAGCAGATAAAGCAGCAACAGAACTAATTTTGATCTGACCAGTATACATTTTGAGCTGGAGGCTTCACTAATTTTCAGATACAGTACTGTGCAAATATCTTAGGTATATATATATTTGTCAGCGTGAAGCGGAGAGCCAGTTTGTAAACCTGGTGGGAACAAAGGATGGAGGGAATGACAAGGGTGCAGCTGGTGGGGGGGGAGGGGTCACAGGTCGGCAGAGAAGGAGTCCCAGGGGCAGGGGATGGCGCAGACACACCCAGCCCTGACACACCAGGCAATGTCATTTGATTCCAAACATTTAGTTTATTGATCACTTTGGTATTTCCGGCTCCCTCCCCACTCCCTTCCTCTGTTGCCAACCATGATTCCCCTCTCCCCGACCTCCCCCCCCCCCCCCCGAACTCGCAGTTCACAACGAGACCCATATCAGAATCAGGCTCATCATCACCCACATATGTCATGAAATTTATTTTGTTTTGCAGCAGCACTACAGTGCAATACATAGAATTACTATAGTACTGTGTAAAAGTCTTAGGCACCCCAGCTGTGTATATGTGCCCTAGACTTTTGCACAGTACTGAACTACCAGGACACTGTGGACATCCAGGTAAAGTCCAGCTCCAGCTCTTTGTCTCCACAAAAGAGAAGGAGATCCTTCTGGTCTACACCAAGTTCTCATCCAGTATTAAATACTCCTAGTGTTTTTGGTTAAAAACCCATGTATTTTCCTTTACCTGGACAATCAAACACCGATTTCAGGATGCTGCTCATCGACTATAGCTCTGCATTTAACATCATCATTCCCACGGTCCTGATTGATAAGTTACAGAACCTGGGCCTCTGTACCTCCCTCTGCAATTCGATCTTCGACTTCCTAACCGGAAGACCACAATCTGTGCGGATTAGTGATAATATCTCCTCCTCGCTGACGATCAACACTGGTGCATCTCAGGGGTGTTTTCTACTCTCTCTTTGCCCATGACTGTGTGGCTAGGTATAGCTCTAATACCATGTATAAATTTGCTGATGATACAACCATTGCTGGTAGAGTCTCAGATGGTGACGAGAGGGTGTACAGGAGCACAATATACCAACTAGTGGCGTGGTGTAGCAGCAACAACCCTGCACTCAACATCAGTAAGATGAAAGAGCTGATTGTGGACTTCGGGAGGGGTGAGACGAAAAAACACATACCAATCCTCATAGAGGGATCAGAAGAGGAGAGAGTGAGCAGTTTCAAGTTCCTGCGTGTCAAGACCTAACCTGGTCGCAAAATATTGATGCAGCTATAAAAAAGGCAAGACAGTGACTGTACTTTATTAGGTGTTTGAAGAGATTTGGTATGTCAACAAAAACATTCAAAAACTTCTATAGGTGTACAATGGAGAGCATTCTGACAGGCTGCATCACTGATCACTGCTGTCTGGTATGGTGGAGCGGGGTGGGTTGCGGGTGCTACTGCACAGAAGCTGCAGAAGGTCATAAATTTAGTCAGCTCCATCTTGGGTACTCGACTACAAGGTACCCAGGACATCTTCAAGGAGCGGTGTCTCAGAAAGGCAGCGTCCATTATTGAGGACCTCCAGCACCCAGGGCATGCCCTTTTCTCACTGTTACCATCAGGTAGGAGGTACAGAAGCCTGAAGGCACACACTCAGCGATTCAGGAACAGCTTCTTCCCCTCTGCCATCCAATTCCTAAATAGGCATTGAACTTGTGAACACTTCCTCACTTTTTCAAAGTATATTATTTCTGTTTTTTGCTCCATTTTTAATCTCCAATATATATGCATATACTGCAATTGATTTACTTATTTTTCTTAATCTTTTTATTCTTCTTCTTCTATATCATATATTGCATTGAACTGCTGCTACTAAGTTAACAAATCACGACACATGCCAGTGATAATAAACCTGATTCTGATTAACTCTCAGTTACATTTAAAAAAGAATGAGCATTAAATGTCACCAAGGTTTACTGACCGGATCAATTGCTTATGTAACATCCTATCCAATTTCATCTTGCAACAGGCAAAGGAAGTGATTCCCATGATCAGATCAATCACTTGGTAGGCAGGCAGGTTAGGTTAAAATTATCCCAAGATTTTCAGAAACAACTTGTTATCTGATTAGGATTCCCCAACAAATCTGAACAGTTTCCTCTGCTTATCTTCTCTGTGATGCTATCTTGCCAGCTTCCAGGTATCTTTATTTATTTTGAATGTGAAGTGAGTTTCTGCAGAACCTGGCCCAAAATGTCAACAATTCCTTTCCCCTGCACATTGCATTCTGGAGTGATTGAACACGACAGCTCTGAAACAGGCTCGTTGGCCTACCTAACCTGCGCCAAACTATTAATCTGCCTAGTCCCTTCGATCTGCACCCGGACCATAGCCCTCCACTCCACTCCCACCCACGCACCTATCCAAATTGCTCTTAAATGCTGAAATCAGCCACATCGACCAATTCCACTGGCAGCTCATTCTACATTTGCTCCGTAGCATTGTGGGGAAATTAAGCTAAGGAAAGAGTCAGATTTGTCAAAATCAAAATCAGAATTTGTTGGGGTATTGATTTGATCATAGGGACCACTTATTTTACATGTAAGGTGAAGAAGTTTCCCCTCATGTTCCCTTTCAACAATTCATCTTTTTCCTTGTACCCATGACCTTTAATTCTAGGCTCACCCTACTTCAGTGAAAAAAGCCTGCTTACATCTACCCTATCTGCACCCTTCATACTGTTCCAAGGACTGCTTGAAGCTCCAGCAGAAACACGGGAGAAGATCATCCAGCACAGAAAGGACCAGCCAGAGAACATAATGGTTAAGTTACTTTGTTCAGATGCTAAGCTTCAGGCTACAGAGCATTTGTGGTTTAAACCAGATGTTAGAACATCACGTCACGCACTGCATTATTTCAGATTTTTTGATGGAGCAGTAAAATATTTCCAATTGGTACTAAAAGCAACAGCCTGAATTACATTGCATAGACTGAACTAAGTGGTGCAGTAATTGTCACACCTGCTAATTGAATTACATTTGCAGCACTTCATATGCTTCATTTACATATTTAATAAGAATTTGACCTCCTATTGTTTCCCCATATGGACCAGAACCAATATCACTAGTCTGGGTCCAATCTTCAATAATATTTATCTGAGGTTTCCTTTGACAGTAATAAAACATTTTCTTTTCATAATACGGCATACACTTACTACTAGTAAACAAGAATATGTTAATATGGTTTTAATATCTTAAGGGATTTTTTTTATCCTACGTGCAGCACTGTTCCATTAGGACCTAATTAGTGCGAATCATTAAAACATCTTCCACAAACATAATGAATATATTCCCTTTTATTTGTTACTTGACGAAAACATCACAATTAAAATCATGGGAAAATACTACTCAATAGAAGATTTTCATAAGCAACATACAAACAAGAAGCAAGCCAATGTATAATACTGAAAATAAAAGAACCTTGGAGGTCCAGAGAGGTGAGGAATTTAATCAAGAAGAAAAAGGAAAAGTATGTAAAGATTTGGAAGTTATGATCAAACGCAGCACATGAGGAGTATAAAGAAGCCAGAAAAGAACTAAAGGAGGGAATTAGGAAAAGCCAGGAGGAGCCATGAGAAAAATTAAGGTAAATCCCAAGGAATTTTATACATACATCAAGGGTAAGGGGATAACTAGGCAGAAGTTGGGAATGCTCAAGGATAAAGGGGGAATATTTGCTTGGAAGCAGAGAATGTGAGTGAAGTACTTAATGAGTACTTTACTTCAGTATTTACCGAGGAAAAGGATATGGAGGACCAGGAGATCTGTGCTGAGCGCATAAATTCGTTTGGGCATTTAAAGGTCAAGAAGGAGGAAGTGTTGGGCCTCCAAATGAGTATTAAGGTGGATAAGCCCCCAGGGTTTGATGGGATTTACCCCAGGTTATTGAAGGAGGTTGGAGATGAGATTGCTGGTCCCTTGACCAGTATCTCCATGTCCTCTCTAGCCACAGGAGAGGTCCCAGAGGACTGGCAAGTGGCTAATGTTGTACCTCTATTTAAGAAGGGAACAAGGGAAAATCCTGGGAACTGTAGACCGATAAATCTCACGTCAGTTGTAGGGAAATTGCTGGAGAAAATTCCTGGGTATAGGATAGATGAGCATTTGGAAACCCAGTTAGGGAGAACCAGCATGGCTTTGCATGTGGCAGGTCATGCCTTACCAACTCGAGTTTTTTGACAAGGTAATGAGAGAGATTGATTATGGTAGGGCAGTGGATGTTGCCTGCATGGATTTTAGTAAGGCATTCGACAAAGTCCTTCATGGGGAGCTAAACCAGAAGATTAAGACGCAAGGGATCTGCAGAAAATTGGCTGTCTGGATTCAGAACTAGCTTGCGCATAGAAGACAGGGTAGTGGTTGAAGGAATATTGAAGCTGGAGTTCTGTGGTTAGTGGAGTTCCTCCGGGATTAGTGCTAGTACCTCTGTTGTTGGTAATGTATATAGATGACCTGGATGAAAACATAGATGGGTGGGTTAGTAAGTCTGTGGATGGTACCAAGATTGGTGGAGTTGTGGACAGTGTAGAAGATTGGCAAAGGATGCAGCGCAATATCGATCAGTTGCAGATATGGGCAGAGAAATGGCAGATAGGGTTTAACCCAGATAATGTGAGGTGCTGCGCCTCAGTAGGGCAAATGCAAGGAAACAGTGCAATATTAAGGGCAAGATCCTCAACAGTGTTGCTGAGCAAAGAGATCCTGGGATCCAAGTTCATAGCTCCTTGAAAGCGGCCACACAGGCCGATAAGCTGGTTAAGAAGGTTCATGGAATGCTGGCAGCATTTATTAGCCGAGACATTGAGTTCAAAGGTCAGGAGGTTATGTTGCAACTTTATAAAATGCTGGTTAAGCCACCTCTGGAGTATTGTGTACAGTTCCGATCACCCCCACTGTAGGAAGGATATTGAGTTATTTGAGACCGTACAGAAGAGGTCTACCAGGATTCTGCCTGGTCGGAGGGCATGTGCTGTCATGAGAGGCTGGATAAACTTGGGCTGTTTTCTCTGGAGTGGCAGAGACTGAGAGGAGATCTGAAAGCAGTTTACAAGATTATGAGAGGCATAGATAGAGTGGACAGAGAGTATCTGTTTCCCAGGGTTGAAGTGTCTAATACCAGAGGGTATGCATTGAAGGTGAGACGGGGCAGGTTTAAAGGGGTAGGTTTTTGACTTAAAGAGTCGTGGATCCCTGAAATGGCATGGTGGTAGCGGCAAATACTTTGGAGGCTTTTAAGAGATGTTTAGATAGGCACATGGATGCAAAGAAGATGGAAGGATATGGACATGGTGTAGGTAGGAGAGATTAGTGTTTGGGTGCTTCTGATTTGCTTTCTATTAAAATAGGCATAAACGATTTGCATTGCATTCGCAATCTATAGTCAGATTCGGCATCCAAACAATGAGTGAGCACAAGAGAAGTTAATGGAATTGGTATTGTAGTGTGATTTGCTATAGATTAAGTCTTTCAATCATTATTGATGTGTTTATTTTGAGTAAAGATTATCCTAAGGGAGCAATCTTAATCACATTCACTTTAATTAAAAAATCTAGTGACAATTTTTAGATGCAGAGCTTTAAATGAAGAGATGGAGAAAATATAGAGTGGTCAATAAAACAAGATGCACTTAATGTTACTTCAAAAGTGACACTCTATCAGTAGAAGATTCTCAAAGAAATAACATCTTTATAACATTACACGGTTCTGACAGAGCTCAGAATGCTTTTTAGATCTGTGTGACAATAATCAACACTATTATAACCATTGTTAAGCACAAGAGATTCTGCAGATGCTGGAAATCTTGAGGAACATACATATGCAGAAAAAAAAATTGCTAGAGGAACTCAGCAACAAGGAGCATCCGTGGAGGAGATATTTCAGGTCGAGACCCTTCATCAGGATATCCAGATGAAGGGTCTCAGCCTGAAACTTAACTGTTTATTCCCCTCCATAGATGCTGAATGACTTGCTGAGTTCCTCCAGCGTTTTGTCCTCCTCCTTCAAAGAAATTTCCGACACCTCCCTCCCCTTTCTCGATCTCCCTGGAGATAGCTTATCTACTGATGTCTATTATAAACCCACTGACTCTCACAGCTACCCGAACTATACGTCTTCCCAGCCTGTTACTCGTAAAAATGCCATCCCCTTCTCTCAATTCCTCCGTCTCCATCACATCTGCTCTTGGGATGAGGCTTTTCATTTCAGAACGAAGATGTCCTCCTTCTTCAAAGAAAGGGGCTTCCCTTCCTCCAGCATCAATGCTGCCCTCAGCCACATCTCTTCTATTTCACACGTGTCTGCCCTCAACCCACTTTCCCACCACCCCAGCAGGAATAGGGTTCCTCTTGTCCTCACTTACACCCCACCAGCCTCCACATTCAGCACATAATTCTCCATAACTTCTGCCATCTGCAATGGGATCTGACCACCAAGCACATCTTTCCCTCCCCCCCCCCCACTTTCTGCTTTCAGCAGGGATCACTCCCTACACAACTCCCTTGTCCATTCATCCTCTCCACTGATGTCTCTCCTGGCACTTATCATTGCAGGTGGAACAGGTGCCACACCTCCTCCCTCACCACCATTCAGGACCCCAAACAGTCCTTCCAGATGAGGCGACACTTCACCTGTGAGTCTGTTGGGGTCATCCATTGTATCCGGTGCTCCCAAAGTGGCCTCCTGTATATCGGTGAGACCAGACGTATATTGGGAGACCGCTTCACTGAGCACCGACGCTCCACCCACCAGAAAAAGCGGGATCTCCCAGTGGCCACCCATTTTAATTCCACTTCCCATTTCCATTCCAACATGCCTGTCCATGGCTTCCTCTACTGCCATGATGAGGCCACACTCAGGTTGGAGGAGCAACACTTTATATTCCTTCTGGGTAACCTCCAACCTGATGGCATCAACATCGATTTCTCAAACTTCCAGTAATGCCCCCCACCCTCTCCTTCACCATTCCCCATTCTCATTTCCCTCGCTCACCTTCTCTCCTTACCTGCCCATCACCTCCCTCTGGTGCTCCTCCTCCTTTTCTTTCTTCCAGGGCCTTCTGTCCTCGCCTATCGACTCCCTCTTCTCCAGCCCTGTATCTCTACTTGTATCCCTGTATCTGTATCCCAGATCTTCACTTCACCCTTCCCCCCACACCCAGTTTCATTTAACACCTCATGTTTCTTCCTCCTCTCTCCCACCTTCTAACTCTGACCTCTCATCTTTTTTCCTCCAGTCCTGATGAAGGGATTTGGCGCGAAACATTGACTGTTCACTCTTTTCCATAGATGCTGCCTGGCCTGCTGAGTTCCTCCAGAATTTTGTGTGTGTTGCTTGGATTTCCAGCACCTGCAGATTTTCCCTTGTTTGTGAGTATAACTGTTGCTCTTCCTTTTGAATTATTTCATAGATATGCATAGATAAATGTGAAACCTGATACTGAACACAGGCTGGAAAAATGGTAGATGGAATTCACAATCCTCTGTTGTTCCTACGCGTGAAATATTGTTGGCTGCTTCTTTCCATATTGCTCTATTTCCTACTGCTCCACTTCTCACTGAATCTAAGCAAGCTGTTGCTGATAATTGTACCACCACTGGGCAAAGAGTGGCCTGAGCCACCCACAGGGGGCGCCATTGGACAGAGGGCCGACATCTCCTGGGACAACAGCAGCAATATTCAAAATTCAAGATGCAAGGTTATTTAATGTTTTTTCTAGTACACAAGTGTAAAGGAGATCAAAATAATTGTTACTCCGGATCTGATGCAGCACAAAAAAAAACCCACAATAAATATAAATACATCAGTTATCTTATATACATAGATTGATTATATGTCCATAGGGTGGTGCTAAGCACAAGGGTACGTAAGGAGACTCTGATAGGAAATTATAGTGTTGATGGGAGTGGATTAGTGGGCGAGAGGGTTGATCAGCCTTTCTGCTTGGGGAAAGTAACTGTTTTTAAGTCTGGTGGCCCCGGCGTGAATGCAATGGAGCCTCCTTCCTGTTGGGAGTAGGAAGAACAGTTCATGAGCAGTATATTGCTTCATAATATTGTTGGCCTTTACCCAGCACCTTTCTGTATATATGTCCTTGATGGCAGGTAGGCTGGTATAAAGGTTAGTTAAATCAGATTCATTAGGAACAATCTAAAGGCAATTGGAAAGACATTTAATTCACATGGATGACAAGAATTTTGGAATGTATCCAGGTATACTTATGCCACAAGAAATGCTTCTCCCAAACTCATTAGACACTGGCTGAGAGTGAAATCAAAGCTCAACCAGACAAAACAATGAAGAAGAGCAAGACATTATAGAGAAGGCAGTATTAATCACCTTAATTTCAGAGTTAGTTCAGGCTATGCAGCAATAGTGAATAATTTTACAGTTCACAGGATTAGCATTGCTGATAAGATGACAAACAAGAGAAAGTCAGCAGGTGCTGGAAGTCCAAGCAAAACACACAAAATGCTGGAGGAACTCAGCAGGCCAGGCAGCATCTCTGGAAATAAGTCCTGCCAAAGGGTCTCAGCCCGAAATATCGACTGTACTTTTTTCCTTAGATGCTGCCTGACCTACTGAGTTCCTCCAGCATTTTGTGCTGATAGGATGAATCTATTTTCCAGTTAGTGCTAATGGGTATTTGATGGTCAGCACATACTCGGTGGGCTGAAGGGCGTTTTTCCATGCTGGGTAGCTCTATAACCACTTGAAACTTGTGATGTGAAAGAGAGAGACAGAGAGAGAGAGATGGAGAGAGAATGAAGGGACAGAGAGAGAGATGGAGAGAGAATGAAGGGACAGAGAGAGAAAGACAGAGAGAGGTTCAGAGGAAGTCAAAGATGTAGTCATAAGGCAGGAATTTCTGGCTAAGAACTAAATGAAAGATAAAATTTAACTAAACATTCCAAAGAATTACGTAAACTAATAAAGTCCCAACACCATTCAGAGTATTGTATTATCACTGTCTGAACTCTGACAAAGTTCAAAAACAGAAGAGTCAGCAATTTCACATCAAAGTTGCTGGTGAACGCAGCAGGCCAAGCAGCATCTGTAGGAAGAGGTGCAGTCGACCTTTCAGGCTGAGACCCTTCGTCAGGACGGCTTGGCCTGCTGCGTTCACCAGCAACTTTGATGTGTGTTGCTTGAATTTCCAGCATCTGCAGAATTCCTGTTGTTTGAGTCAGCAATTTAATAACTAACCAGAAAGATATCAAGGTTTCAGACAAGACAGAGTGTGACTAAGGTTAGCTAGGACATTTTAACTTTGATTTGTAGTGTACATAGTGAAGCAACACTGAAAACACAAATCCTACAACACCCAGACCTGTTCCTACACATGAGATCCTCAAGAGCTGAGGAGAACAAACTGCAATGTTCCTCACTTATCTACACTATTCAACTTTTGGCCTTTACGTTCAGGCGTACTTTGAGGGATGGTCAAGATGTGTAGCTATAATCAAGAATCTCAGCCTGAAATTCGACTGTTTATTCCTCTCCATAGATGCTGCCTGACCTGCTGACTGCCTCCAGCATTTTGTGTGTACTCTGGGTTTCCAGCATCTGCAGAATCTATTGTCTTTATGAGTAGCCATAAATTGCCTTTGGGAGATCACTGTAAAGCGAATGGATGAATTTACAACCCAGATGTCTTCAAAGTATCTCAGGCATTGTTGCAGAGAGCTTAACAATCTTGAGTTTGGCCAAGGAATAATGTCAATAACTTATACTTACATGTAATTCTGGTAACATCACCATCCCCTCCCCATGGCAAAAGAAAACAGCAACATTTATACTGAAGTAATTCATATTTCATGACTACAATGATAACAGGAACTGAGTCTGCTGTAAGAATATCACCACCAGCAATTCTCTGCCAAAATTGTAAAACCCACTGTGATACTTACCTCAACAGTCCAATAGTTCAACAGAACTTTTTCATAATAATAACTACATCTAATCTGAACCTCATGCTATCAAAAGAGACCGTTGATCTTAATGCCCGATGGCACAAAAGCCAGACTTTATGTTGGAGATAAATACAGAACTCTTCTTTTTTATGCAAAATAATCCCATATATACTTTTCAAAATGGGGTTTGGGGAGGGAATCTAGAACTGAATATGACTGCTCCACACGGACATCAGTAGCACAGTCTCAATCAATGTGAAACCTGGCTGAATCTGGAGGTGGACAAGCATAAGGCCAGAAGACAATGGAGCAGCATTTACCCACCGTCTGCTCACCGTGACTGATTTATTATTCCCTTTCAACCCCATCTTCCTTACTTCTCTCTGTGACCTTTGACACCCTTACTAATCAATAACCTATCAACCTCTGTTTTAATATACCCAATAACTTTGCCTCCACAGCCGTCTGCGGTAATGAATTCCACAGATTCACCACCCTCTGGCTAAAGAAATTCCTCCTTAACTCTGTTCTAAAGGGGTGTCCTTGTACTCTAAGGCTGTGCTCCCTGGTCCTTGACACCCCCACTATAGGAAACATCTCCTCCTCGTCTATTCTACCTAGGCCAGGGGTTCCCAACCTTTTATATGTCATGGATTCCTACCACTGACCGAGGAGTCAATGGATCCGAAGTTGGGATCCCTGATGTAGGCCTTTCAATTTTCAATAGATCTCAATGAGATCACCCCCAGAGCTGTCCTCTCTCTCATTTGCTTGTTCGCTTTATGGAACCTGTTGTTGACTCCATTCAGGGGGATACAAGCCTGCAAGGGCTGACAATCCCAGCCAGTTAACACCTTCAAGTGAAAACCTCTGTACATGGACGACATCTTTGCCTCCAGCCCAGTTCTGCCTTTGGCCTGTCTGACAAGTTCAAGCCAACCTCCTGAGTGATAGTTAACAGCAGCAAAGAAAATGTGAGGCCACATTCTTTGGCATTTCATCCAAATGATCATTAGTCCTCTTCATGGTCAGACCCAGTAATACGAAGATACTAAATATATGTCTCAAAGAGCAGGCACCGAGAGCTGAGCAGAGCGTATAGATAAGGGGAAGCAGGAGCTTGGAATGAGGAAGCAGAACTCCTTTTGCATTGCGAGAGGGAACTTGGACAACAGGAGCTCAATATTGCTCTTCTCACAGTTCCAAGGAACAATCTTCAACCTGAAAAGCTACCTTGGATTCTTTTTCCGCAGATGCTTTCTTACCTGCTGAGAGTTTCCATCATTTCCTATTTAAGCCCATAAGACCAGGAGCAGAAGTAGGCTGTTCAGCCCATCGAGTCTGCTCTGCCATTCCATCATGGCTGATGTCCATTGCAGTCTCAAAGCGCTCAATGAACAAGACTGGAATGTGACAAATAAGTCGATCTTTTCTTTAGCACGTCAAATGCTCCGACTTCAGACAACTACTTTTTCTTCTTGTTTGTATCAGGACTGGCTATTTTTTGCCCCATTCCCCTATTCCATTTTACTCTCATTTCAGACCTGCCAGCCTTGTTCCAGTTGGCCAGACATCACAACATTAGCCATATGCTACTCAGATAAAGGAGCTCAAATGTATATTTAATAGCTTCATTCATTTCAGCCAATGACAGAGTCATACAGCATGAAACAGGCCCTTCGGCCCAACTCTACATCCCAGCAACTATTCTCATCTGCCTAAGTTTGGCCCATAGCCCTCTAAACCTGACCTATCCATGGACATTTAATGTCCATTTTAATGTTGCTCTTATGCTCTCCTCAATCATTATTTCTGCAGCTCATTCCTTCCCCAATAGGAAGGTTAGCTGGTTCTGCCTGGGGAGGTGGTAGGGGGTTACGGT
Source organism: Mobula birostris (assembly GCF_030028105.1). Taxonomy (NCBI): domain Eukaryota; kingdom Metazoa; phylum Chordata; class Chondrichthyes; order Myliobatiformes; family Myliobatidae; genus Mobula; species Mobula birostris. Next base: position 49,228,047 of record NC_092392.1, on the reverse strand, counting down.
TTAACTAGACTTGCAGGGGGATGGGGGCCAGAGTGCCAGGACAGATAATGGAGTGGTTGTGGAGACAGATGTGAGACAAAGTCAGGAATCGAAAGGCTGAGCATGGTGGTGCGAGTGTTCTGAGTTGCGTATAGGAAAGGCAAATGAGCTCAGGGCATGGAATTATGATACTGTAGCCATTAGTGGCACTTGGTCACAGGAGGGGCAGAACTGGCACCTCAGCATTTCGGGGTTCCATTGTTTTAGACACAACAGAATGGGAGGATTAAAGGGGGAGGGGTGGCATTACTGGTCACTGCAGTTCTCAGTCTGGATGGACTGGAAAACTCATCGAGTGAGGCTTAATGGGTGGAACAAGGGATAAGAAAGGTATGCACACATTAATGGGGCTATAATATCAACCACCCAACAGTCCACAGGATTTAGAGGAACAAATTTGTAGAGAGATTACAGACTGTTTCAAGTAACATAAGATTGTGATCGTAGGTAATTTCCACATGACAATTGGGACTCCCATACTGTAAAAGGACTAAATGGGATAGAGTTTGTCAAATGTGTTCAGTAATGTTTCCTTAATCAGTTCATAGAAATCCCAATGAGAGAATGTGCAATACTTGATCTTCTATTGGGGAATAAGACAAGGCAGGTGACAGAAGTTTGTGTAGGGAGCACTTTGCATCTAGTCATCATAATGCCATTAGTTTCAAGGTAATTATGGAAAATGGTAGGTCTGGTCCGAGGGTCGAGATTGTAAATTGGAGAAAGGCCAATCTTGATGGTATCAGAAAGGATCTGGCAAGAGTGGACTGGGACAGACCGTTTTCTGGCAAAGTTTTACTTGGTAAGTAAGAGGCCTTCAAAAGTGAAATTTTGAGAGTGCAAAGCTTGTATGCACCTGTCAGAATAAAAGTCAAGGATAACCAGATTAGGGAACCTTGGTCTTCGACAGATATTGAGGCTCTACTTAAGGAAAAAAAGGAGGTGCATAGCAGGTATAGGCAGGTAGGAACTAATGAGGTAGTTGAGGAGTGTAAGGAATGCAAGAGGACACTGGAGAAAGAAATCAGGAGGGCTAAAAGGCGGTATGAGGTTGCCCTAGTGTAGGTGAATAGTTTCATAAGGGCTTCTACAGATTTGTTAAGAGCAAAAGTATTCCAAGGGACAAAATTGGTCCTCTGGAAGATCAGATTGGTACTGTATGTGTGGAATCAAAAGGGATAGGGGAGATCTTAAATAGATTGTTTGCATCTGTATTTACTCAAGAGATGGACCCAGAGTCTACAGAAGTGAGACAAAGCAGCAGTGAGTTTATGAACCCTGTTCGGATTACAGGGAGGAAGGAGTTTGCTGTCTTGAAACAAATTACTGTGTACAAATCACTAGTGCCTGACAAGTTCCCTCAGACCCTGTGGGAGACAAGCGCAGAAATTGCAGGGGGCCTAGCAGAGATATTTAAATGATGCTTAGCAACTGGTGGGATACCAAAGGATTGGAGGCTAGCTAATGTTGTTCTACTATTTAGGAAAGGCTCTAAACATAAACCAGGAAATTATAGGCCAGTGAGTCTGATATCGGTAGTTGGAAAGTTATTGGATGGTATTCTAAGGGACTGGATATATGAGTATTTAGACAGACAGGAAACAATTAGGGAGAGTTAGCGTGGCTTTGTGCATGACAGGTTGTTTCTAAGCGATCTTACAGAGTTTTTTGAGGAAGTTACCAGGAAAGTTGATGAAGGCAAGGCATTGTTTGTTGTCACATGGACATCAGCAAGGCATTTGACACGATCACACTTGGGATGTTTGTCAAGAAGATTCAGTCACTTGGCATTCAGGATGTGGTAGTAAATCGGATTACTAGAGTAGTTGCAGATGGTTGCCTCTCTGCCTGGAGGTCTGTGACAAGTGATGTGCCACAGGGATCGGTGCTGTGTCCATTGTTGTTTGTTATCTATATCAATGATCTAGATGATAATGTTGTTAACTGGATCAGCAAATTTGCAGATGACACCAAGCTTGGGGGTGTAGTGGACGTGGGGAAGACTATCAAAGCTTGCTGCAGGATCTGGACCAGGTTGAAAAATGGACTGAAGAAACAGCAGAACAGAATTTAATGCAAACAAGTGTGAGGTGTTGCACTTTGGGAGGACCAACCAGGGTAGATCTTACACTATGTTCTATGGGGTGCTGAGGAATGTGGTAGAACAAAGGGTTCTGGGATTTCAGGTCCATAATTCATTGAAAGTGACATCACAAGTAGATAGGATCATAAAAAAATTTGACACATTAGCTTCATTGATCAATGGATTCAGTACAGAAGATGGGACACTATGTTGAAGCTGTACAAGACATTGGTGAGGCCCAATTTGGAGTACTGTCTGCAGTTTTGGTCACCTACCTACGGGAAAGATGTAAACAAAGTTGAAAGAGTGCAGGGAAAATTTACAAGGATGTTGCTGGGATTGGAGTAACTGAGTTATAAGGAAAGATTGGATAGTTAGAACTTTATATCCTAGAACGTAGAAAGCAGAGGGGAGATATGATAGAGGTATACAAAATTATGAGGGGTAAAGATAGAGTAAATGCAGTGAGGCTTTTTTCACTCAGTTTGGATGAGACTGCAACTAGAGGTCATGGGTTAAGGTTGAAAGCTGAGAAGTTTAAGGGGAACATGAGGAGAAACTTCTTTACACAGAGGGTGTTGGACCAAGCTGCCAGTGTAAGTGGTGGATGCGATTTTGATTTCAACGTTGAAAAGAAGTTTGGATAGGTATATGAATAGCAAGGGTGTGGAAGGCTATGGCCCAGGTGCATTTCGATGTGAGCAGGCTGTTTAAATAGTTCAACACAGACTAGATAGGCTGAAGGGCCTGTTTCCATGCTGTAGTTTTCAATGACTCTATAAATACGCACTACCCTTGACATGAAGGAATTGCCCCTGATGCCCCTTTAAAATTTTTCGCTTCTGATTTTAAACCTATGCCTTCTTAGTTTTATTTTAGTTTTAATTTAATTTTTTTTAGAGATAGAGCACAGCGACAGTCCCCTCCGACCCAATGAGATACAGAGATAGAGCACAGTGACAGTCCCCTCCGACCCAATGAGATGCAGAGATAGAGTACAGTGACAGGCCCTTCGGCCCAACAAGACCACCCCACCCAATTACACCTACTGACCCAAATTTCTTTGGAATGTGTGAGGAAACCAGAGCAAACAAGGAAACCTTCATGGGAGGAATGTTGAAACTCCTTATATACTCTGTCAGAATTGAACCCAGTTTGCTGGTGTTGTAATAGCACTATGTTAACTGCTACACCACTGTGCTGTCCCAAAATTATTTTTATCACTGTGTCCCTGAGAAATTCTATATTCCATACGTTTTGTGCTTTCTCTTCTACCTAGATTGCCTTGGTTTTTCTCTTTCCCAGTTCTAATGAAAGGCCTGAAACATTAACAGTTCCTTTCCACTGATGCTGCCTGGCCTGCTGAGTGTTTCCAGCATTTGGAGATACAAGAGACTGCAGATCCTGGAATCTGGATCAACAATCAATCTGTTGAATGAAATCAGCTTATCAGCGCCCAGCAGCTGTCTCTACCTTCACTCTCTCCTCCCCACTCCTGGATCCATCCTCCACTTTTTAAAAACTCATTCCTTGTATCATCTACCTCAGTGGTTCCCAACCTAAGGTCCATGGACCCCTTGCTTAATTGCATTGATTCATGGCAGGTTGGGAATATCTGATCTCCCTGCTTCTCCCAATTCCACTCCTCACTCCTCTCTACCTGGCTCTGGCAGCCCGTCATCCAATCTCTCTCCCCCTCATCTTTCAGTCCACTAATCTTCTCTGGTCCCTTTCTCTCCACTGCCCCTAACCATGTTATACTGGCTATCCTCCCTTTCCTCTCTCAGTCCTGACACAGGTTTCTGACCAGAAATATTGACAATTCCTTTCCCCCACAGATGCTGCTCAACCTGCAGACTACCTGCAGAAATTTGTTTGTTCTTTCTGCTTTTACCTCAGATTTCCAATATGGGCAGTTCTTTGATTTAATTTTGATCTTTTCTCTTTGTCTGTGTGCCTCCAACATGACCTTCCGCGTCGCATAGATAAATGTTAAGCAAAGATTGAACAAAACACAAGCAAGTTTGCTTGGAGGTGTATAAGATATTGCAGGAATAAGTCAAAAGTACAAACAGAAGAAAAATAAGAACAAACTGCCTGAAGAACTCAGCATTTTGTTTTTTTTTGCTCCAAAAAAATCTAGCATTTATGTCTCCAGGAAACATTGGAAACAAGCAGCAGGTCAATGGGGAGAAACAGATCCAACTGTTTAAAGTCAACGACCTTTCTTCAGAACTGGGAGAAGATAGAAGATAAAACAAGTCTTATGTTGCAGAGAGAGAGAGAAAGTGGGAAATGATAGAGAGAGCCAAAGAAAAGGTCTTTATCCAGGTTGAGGAGAAAAGCAATTGAAATGATAAAGTGCAACACTCCACATTGAAAGAGGGTGCTAAAGCCTAATAAATACAAAGTATTTTTGGGAGAGGCACAGACAAATGAAATCTGTAAATACAAGAGAGAAAAGGACACTGGTACCTGATTTTTAAACAATGATCTAAACAGGAAGGCACAAGGATGTCCCTATCACCTAATCCATGTTGAGCCATTCTATCACACTACCTCCAAAAGCCTGGGCTTAAAAAAAGAAAGCTGCAGGAACAGGAGAGCTTCAACAAGATAAACCACGCTTCTACCTCAAGGACCTCACGAAGAGAACTCTTTTCAGACAGCACTGCCATCAGAGAGATAAATTCTAATTAACTGCGGATGAAGAATTCCCACTGTGCCTGAATGAGAACCCACTGTTAGTGCCCGTAAAAGGAATCTGGGCTTCATTATCAGAAAACACCAGGATTGGTTTGATAAGAAGTATTAGGAGATCCAATTGGCCATTATGTATGATATTCTTAGATTAGACCATAAACAACTCCAGGGAATGAAAGTCTTCTAGAGATAGATAGTAGATGATGAGTGAAGGGGATTCAGCAAATCCCTGATAACCATGGTGTAGTTGGATTCTTCAGCACTCTCAGGACCACTCACTGCCAAGAAAACCTAAGGGTCCCCTCCACTGAAAAGGTGGGGCAAAGGGGAGCTCATCGAGAACAGAGAGGCAGTGGGTACCTGCAGGATGTCCCACCACAAACAACTCCTGAACAAACTATCCCAGTTCAGGCTTGCCACCATTCTAGGCTAATGAGCAGCTGAAAAGGTCATACACTAACTGAAAATCAGAAGCTGTAGACCACAGCCTTTGCGTGCCTGTGGAATGGTCTCTTTGCCTCCTGAGGTCTGGTGAAGCTTCTAATACCCTGAAATTCTAAAACGTGATGGAACAGACACAAATTCACAGCCATGACTCTCACAAATGGGAAAGGAGAACATGCCAGGAGTACCTCACTGCTTGGAAGCTCAGAAGGTTAAAAGTACGGCAAAATTCAGTGTAAACAACAATTCCAGATACCCACCACTGTAATCTTGTTCCTCTTGTTTATGACACTCAGAATTTGTTTCTCTTTGGTTGATTACAGATATCTTTCTTCTATTTACACCTCACTGCACTGGCATTCCATTTCCCTAATCGCTGCCATCCACATTCAGCTGGCACTATGTTTGACAATTACTGCTATATCTACCCCTCCCCCGCTCTTTCACAAAGCCCCTTTTATTCTCTGTCCCAGCTGCTTTTTCTGCATGTTTACCTCTACTTTCTTCCACTGCGGATGAAACTTCATTAAATTAAAAGGTTCAGTTCAATTTCTCTACAGATGCTATACAATTTATTTCTGATTTGCAACACTGTGCAGTACTGTGCTTTAGGATTATAGTCCAAAGTTCTAGTCTTATGGCTAATGATAATGTTTAACCACTTCAAGGACAAAGTCTAAATGATAGCAGTCACAAAAACAAGATCATACAGTGTGAAAACATGCCTTTTGTCCCTTTAAGTCTGCACTGATCATAAAGAGCACATTTACACTCATCGTTTTTTTAATATTCTTCCCACATTCCATCAATTTCTATTAGTTTCCATGTGTGGGAGAGTCTAGGACCAGAGGCAACAGCCTCAGAATTGAAGTACGTCCTGTAGACCATAGATGAGAGGGATTTGTTTCGCCAGAGGGTGGTGTATCTGTGGAATTCATTGCCACATACAGCTGTGGAGGCCAAGCCATTGAGTATATTTAAAGCAGAGGCTGATAGGTTCTTGATTAGAAAGGGCTTCAAAGGTTACGAGAAGACAGGGGATTGGGGTTGAGAAGGATAATAAATCAACCATCATCAAGTAACGGAGCAGATTCGATAAGTCAAATGGCCTAATTCTGCTCCTATGTCTTATGGTGTTATGGTATAACTTATCTCAGGCTCTCTCACCCACTTTCACACAATTTACAGTGGCCATCTAGCCAGCTAACCAAGATGATAACAAGTTTGAAATCATTCTCCCACAATTCCCCTATTTGTAAAGTTCAGTGATTTATTTAATGTCATCATTTATTAATTCCTATCCATTTTTATAATCATATTTAAATAGTTTCTATTACTAGAAAAGATAATAGCCACGAGTATATCCACTAACCAGGGATGTAGTGTCCATCCTTAATCCTTCTTCAGGATGTTCCAGTATTTAAACCCTGAGAAACAGAATCAGAATTAGAATTGGTATCATGTTTAATATCACCCGCATATGTCATGAAGTTTGTTAACTTTATGGCAGCAATACAATGCAATACATGATAAATAAATACAGAGGGAAAAAACTGAATTACAGTACGTGTATATCTGTCTATTAAATAGTTAAGTTAAAATAAGCAGCGTTAATAAAACAGAAATAAAATAGTAGTCAGTTAGTGTCCATGGGTTCAATGCCGGTTAGAAATCTGATGGCAGAGGGAAAAAAGCTGTTCCTGAATCACCGAGTGTGTGCCTTCAGACTTCTGTACCTCCTTCCCGATGGTAACAATAAGAAGAGGGCATGTCCTGGGTAGTGGGGTGATGCAGCCAGCCAGAATGCTCTCCACAGTACACTTGTAAAAGTTTTGAGTGCTTAGTTGACAAACCAAATCTCCCCAAACTCCGAATGAAATATAGCTGCTGTCTTGCCTTCTTTAAGGCTGCATCAATATTTTGCTTCCAGGTTAGGTCCTCAGAGACATTCAGGACTTTGAAGTTGCTCACTCTCTCCACCTCTGATTCCTCTATGAGGATTGGTTTGTGTTCCCTCATTTTACACTTTCTGAAGTCCACAATGAGCTCCATGGTCTTGCTGATGTTGAGTGCAAGGTTGTTGCTACAACACCACTCAACTAACTGGTATACCTCGCTTCTGTACGTCCTTTCTTCATTGTCTGAAATTCTGCCAATGATGGTGGTATCATCAGCAAATTTACAGATGGCATTTGATCTATGCCTAGCACACAGTCATGGATGTGGAGAAAGAGTAGAGCAGTGGGCTAAGCACACATCCCAAAGGTGCTCCAGTATTGATTGTCAGTGAAGTGGAGATGTTATTTCCAATCCACATACATTATGGCCTTAGGAAGTCGAGGGTCCAGTTCCAGAGGGAGAGACATGGGGCCTAGGTTCTGGAGCTTTTCAATCAGGACTGTAGCAACGATGGTGTTAAATGCTGAGCTATAGTCATTAAACAGCATTCTAACAGAGGTACTTGCATTGTCGACGTGATCCAAGGCCACTTGGAGAGCCATTGAGATTACATCTGCCATAGACCTATTGTAGTGAGGGGCAAACTGCATTGAGTCCAAGTCCTTGCTGAGGCAGGTGTTGATTCTAACCATGACCAACCCCTCAAAGCATTTCATCCCCGTAGATGTGAGTGCTCTTGGATGATAGTCCTTAAGGCAGCCCACATGCTCTTCTTGGGCACTGGTATCATTGTTGCCCTTTTGAAGCAGGTGGGAATTTGCTCTGCAAGTCATACTGGTTTTTCCTGTACAGACCTGGGTCACCTGATTTAAATGCCACAGATCTAGCCCCCAGCAGACTACAAATCTCCTAGTTCATCCACAGCTTTTGGTTTGGGAATGACAGTAAGTTTTCAAAGGCACGAACATCCACACAGGTTTTAATCAAGTCGGTGAAAACTGTGGTATACCCATCCAGATTCAAAGATGACACCCTGAATATAGGCCAGTCCACCGATTCAAAGCAGTCCTGTGATTCCCTGGTCAATACCTTCTTGGTCCTCAATACTAATGCTGCAGTCTTCAGTCTTTGCCTGTACTCAGGAAGTAGAAGCACAGCCAGGTGATCAGACTTACCAAAGTGTGAGCACAGAATAGCACGGTAGGCACTCTTGATCTTAGTGTGACAGTGGTCCAGTGTGTTGTATCCCCTGGCGCGACTGATGATTTGTTGATAGTAATTATTTAGTGACTTTATCAAGCTGGCCTTGTTAAAATCCCCCAGAATGATCGGAGAAAGGATCAGGATGTGCTGTTTCATGTCTGTTGATTATATCACTCAGTTTGTCTACAGCCTGTCTGACGTTGGCCTGAGGTGGAATGTACACCACTACCAAAATGATTGCTGAAATCTCCTGCAGCAGGTAAAATGGCTGGCACTTAATTGCAAGAACATGAAAAGCATCTTGTTTTACTCAGAAGGCAAACTACGGAGGATAACTTGGAGGGGAGGGCACTCATATGCCTGTCACCTTTTTCCCTTTCAGATCAGTGTTTAGGAGTTTCTGTTGAAGCAGCTCATGGGGAGATGTTGAAGGAGCAAATATGCAAGGTGGGGGGACAGAGTGACAATCTAGTCGATTGCATTTGGCCTGAATGGTATTGGCATTCTTAAATGCTTTCAACTAAGCAAGTGGAGAGTATTCAACCAGGCATACTTGCTGTCTTCTAAACTTCAGAAGTTGGGTCATCATGAAGCAAGTTGCTCACCATTTAAAATCCCAGCTTCTGCCTTGTACTTATAGTATGAGTATAATAAAATAGTCTGGCTAGACTTCCAGTAAAATCATTTTCTCTCTATATATTTATTAAGTGTGCAACTTCATATCTTCCACCATTACAAAATGCAATCCACTATTTTAACATACAATGTGGACAAAATCAGTTACTTTGCACACTGTAGGATTCCAGAAATAGCAAATAATTAGTTCACAGTGGAGGAGGGAAGTGTGAGACAGAGGATGAACCCAAAATTCACTGAGTATCGTGTGATCTGCCTGTGCACCTACCCAGGAGAAGCAGGCTGATTTGAACACAAGAGATTTTGCAGATGCAGGAACCCAGAGTAAGACACACAAAATGCTGGAGGAGCTTAACAGGTCAGGCAACATCTATGGAAGGAATAAAAAGCTGACTTTTCAGGCCGGAAGCCTTCACCAGGCACATTTAAAGCCTTTTCAGCAAAGATGAACTTGGAATACTCACTCAGAAATGTACCAAAAGAGTAGGGCTTGAATGCATACATGGACTGAAGAGTGCCCACTGAACTAAGCAGGTACTCAGACACAGGATTCCCAGCCTTTGAAGTTTGGAGAGCTGTTTTCAGTCAGAGCAGATGACAACAGGCCAGAACTTTCTCTGGCTATTTCACATATATAAGACCCATGAGCATAAAAGCCAGTGAGTATACACAGCAATATCAAATAGAGCACAATTTACTGGCACAAACTCCTATGTTGCAAGTAAGGCCCAGAGAAACTGAAGCAGATCTTCACCTTAAGGTCAAGGCCTATCACTTACTGAGCAAGTGCCGGCTTCTACTGTCAAGTGGCCACTTTATTAGGTACCTCCTATTCCTAATAAAGTGGCCACTGAGTGTACGTTTTGTGGTCTTCTGCTCCTGTAGCCCATCCACTTCCAGGCTCAATATGTTGCGGGTTCAGTTATGCTCTTCTGCACACCACCGTTGTGATGCATGGTTATTTGAGTTACTGTCACCTTCCAATGTGTTGGGTATGTGGCCAAGTGGTTAAGGCATTCGTCTAGTTACCTCAAGGTTGCTAATTCGAGCCTCAGCTGTGACAGCGTGTTTGTGCCCTTGAGCAAGGCACTTAATCACACATCGCTCTAGTCTGTGCGAGGAGTGGCGCCCCACACAGACTTCCAATCTGCGCCTTGTAAGGCATGAAAATGCCCGACGCAGGCCTCTCATGGTCTGAGTCCACCTTCCCGCCAGCTTGAACCAATCTGGCCATTCCCCTTTGGCCCCCCTCATTAACAAGGTGTTTTCTCCTACAGAACTGCTGCCCACCGGATGTTTTTCTGTTTTTCACACCATTCTCTGTAAACTCTAGAGAATTCCCAGGCAATCAGCAATTTCTGAGATACTCAATCAACTCTGTCGGTCACTAACAATCATTCCACAGTCAAGGTCACTTAAATCACATTTCTTCCCCCATTCTGATGTTCAGTTTGAACAGCAACTGAACCTCTTGACCATATCTGCATACTTTTATGCATCGAGCTGCTGCCACATGATTGGCTGATTAGATATTAATGAGCAGGTGTACAGATGTGCCTCCTAAAGTGACAGCTGCTTATAATCTCTCATTACCTATTTGCTTGTAACAAGGCTATAAAATACATTCCTCAGTATCAATCCCTCCATCTACACTTCCTTACTTATATATGTTTTGTTAACCTTTGAAGTTCATTTTAGCACATAGAAAGAGACATATCCTCCCTTTTATTGGTTCTATTTCACGTGGTAGTAAATGGAACCTTCATCTCAAGTATACAAGCAATTCTGACCAATAAACCTGATAAATCATAAGTCCACTTCCAGCTCTGTGCCTTACATTTTAATGGAATTCCTGAAGAGCACAAACACAGTATGGTCAGTACACTAATATTTAATCTTGAATACAAAAAAAATTAGCAGAGAACACTGAATCTGACTAATAGAAAGCTTCTGAACGTTTTCTTCAAGTAATTTAAGTCAAACCAGAAGTGCTAAAGCTATTCCAACGATTATATCACAAGTTCAATTGTGGCTTTCAAAAGAAAGCTGGATAAATATTTGAAGCTAATTTTGTAAGACAACAGGTAAAGAAACTGAACAAGTTGCTCCACAAAGGGCCAGCATGGGTGATATGGGTCAAATTATCTCTTCCTGCCAATTTGACAAATGCCTGACACTTTTACTAGAATCTCAATATAAGAACTAATGCATCCAGGGAAATCTGCTGTGCAAAATTTGCAGTCCACAGTTAGCAGCATAAAAATAGAACAAGCATGCCAGGTTTTAAGCATATTCAAGTAAAAAAATTCAAAGGCATTGAAAAGAGTTCATTGAGTTTATTAAATTACGAATAGTTTAACCAACAGTTGCTACTGTTTGCTCAGTTTTTAAAGTGTCAACCATTCTCAAGTAAATGTTTTGAAGTTTACTGGAATCACATATAGCATCACCTGGTGGCTAGATTGTGCAAACACGAGGAAATTCAAGCTGGAAGTTCAAGCAACACACACACAAAATGCTGGTGAATGCAGCAGGCCAGGCAGCATCTATAGGAAGAGGTACAGTCGACGTTTCGGGCCTAGACCCTTCATCAGGACTAACTGAAAGAAGAGATAGTAAGAGATTTTAAAGTGGGAGGGGGAGGGAGAGATCCAAAATGATAGGAGAAGACAGGAAGGTGAGGGATGGAGCTAAGAGCTGGAAAGTTGATTGGCAAAAGGGATATGAGAGGATCATGGGACGGGAGGCCCAGAGAGAAAGAAAGGGGGAGGGAAGCCCAGAGGATGGGCAAGGAGTTATAGTGAGAGGGACAGAGGGAGAAGAGAGAGAGAGAGAGAGAGAGAGAGAGAGAGAGAATAAATAAATAAATAAATAGATAGATAAATAGATAAATAACAGATAAATAAATATGAAGGGGAGGTGGGGCATTAACAGAAGTTAGAGAAGTCAATGTTCATGCCATCAGGTTGGAGGCTACCCGGACGGAATATAAGGTGTTGTTCCTCTAACCTGAGTGTGACTTCATCTTTACAGTAGAGGAGGCCGTGAATGGACATATTAGAATGGGAATTGGACATGGTATTGAAATGTGTGGCCACTGGGAGATCCTGGTTTCTCCGGCGGACGGAGCATAGGTGTTCAGCAAAGCGGTCTCCCAGTCTGCGTTGGGTCTCGCCAATAGAAGGCCACATCGGGAGCACCGGACGCAGTATATCACCCCAGCCAACTCACAGGTGAAGTGTCGCCTCACCTGGAAGGACTGTCTGGGGCCCTGAATGGTGGTGAGGGAGGAAGTGTAAGGGCATGTGTAGCACTTGTTCCGCTTACAAGGATAAGTGCCAGGAGGGAGATCAATGGGAAGGAATGGGGGGTACAAATGGACAAGGGAGTCGCATAGGGACCGATCCCTGCGGAAAGCAGAAAGGGGGGGAGGGAAAGATGTGCTTAGTGGTGGGATCCCATTGGAGGTGGCGGAAGTTACAGAGAATTATATGTTGGACCCAGAGGCTGGTAGGGTGGTCGGTGAGGACAAGGGGAACTCTATTCCCAGTGGGGTAGCGGGAGGAGGGGGTGAGTGCAGATGTGCAGTCCCTGTATACCTCCATCCCCCACCAGGAAGGTTTCAAAGCTCTCTGCTTCTTTTTGGATTCCAGACCTAATCAGTTCCCCTCTACCACCACTCTGCTCCGTCTAGTGGAATTAGTCCTTACTCTTAATAATTTCTCCTTTGGCTCCTCCCACTTCCTCCAAACTAAAGGTGTAGCTATGGGTACTCGTATGGGTCCTAGCTATGCCTGCCTTTTTGTTGGCTTTGTGGAACAATCTATGTTCTGTGCCTATTCTGGTATCTGTCCCCCACTTTTCTTTCACTACATCGACGAGTGCATTGGCACTGCTTCCTGCTGAGCTCGTTGACTTCATTAACTTTGTCTCCAACTTTCACCCTGCCCTCAAGTTTACCTGATCCATTTCTGACACCTCCCTCCCCTTTCTTGATCTTTCTGTCTCTATCTCTGGAGACAGCTTATCTACTGATGCCTACTATAAGCCTACTGACTCTCACAGCTACCTGGACTATTCCTCTTCTCACTCTGTCTCTTGAAAAAATGCCATCCCCTTCTCGCAATTCCCCCGTCCCCACCGCATCTGCTCTCAGGATGAGGCTTTTCATTCCAGGACGAGGGAGATGTCCTCCTTTCTTAAAGAAAGGGGCTTCCCTTCCTCCACCGTCAACTCTGCTCTCAAACGCATCTCTCCCATTTCATGTACATCTGCTCTCATCCCATCATCCCACCACCCCATTAGGAAGAGGGTTCCCCTTGTCCTAACCTACCACCCCACCAGCCTCCAGGTCCAACATATAATTCTCTGTAACTTCCGCCACCTCCAACGGGATCCCACCACTAAGCACATCTTTCCCTCCCCTCCTCTTTCTGCTTTCCACAAGGATCGCTCCCTACGTGACTCCCTTGTCCATTCGTCCCCCCCATCCCTTCCCACCGATCCCCCTCCTGGCACTTATCCTTGTAAGCGGAACAAGTGCTACACATGCCCTTACACTTCCTCCCTCACCACAATTCAGGGCCCCAGACAGTCCTTCCAGGTGAGGCAACACTTCACCTGTGAGTTGGCTGGGGTGATATACTGCGTCCGGTGCTCCCGATGTGGCCTTCTATATATTGGCAAGACCCGATACAGACTGGGAGATCGTTTTGCTGAACACCTACACTCTGTCCGCCAGAGAAAGCAGGATCTCCCAGTGGCCACACATTTTAATTCCACGTTCCATTCCCATTCTGACATGTCTATCCATGGCCTCCTCTACTGTAAAGATGAAGCCACAATCAGGTTGGAGGAACAACACCTTATATTCCGTCTGGGTAACCTCCAACCTGATGGCGTGAACATCGACTTCTCTAACTTCTATTAATGCCCCACCTCCCCTTCTTACCCCATCCATTATTTATCTATATATCTCTCTCTCTTTCTCTCTCTCTCTCTCTCTCTTCTCTCTCTCTGTCCCTCTCACTATAATTCCTTGCCTATCCTCTGGGCTTCCCTCCCCCTTTCTTTCTCCCTAGGCCTCCCGTCCCATGATCCTCTCCCTTCTCCAGCCTCATATCCCTTTTGCCAATCAACTTTCCAGCTCTTAGCTCCATTCCTCCTCCTCCTGTCTTCTCCTATCATTTTGGATCTCTCCCTCCCCCTCCCACTTTCAAATCTCTTACTATCTCTTCTTTCAATTAGTCCTGACGAAGGGTCTCAGCCCGAAATGTCGACTGTACCTCTTCTTATAGATGCTGCCTGGCCTGCTGCGTTCACCAGCATTTTTTGTGTGTGTTGCTAGATTGTGCAATTCTGGAGTGACATTAACACTCATTCCTTTATAAATAAGGGCATTTCTTATAATTTTTTTCATGTTCTATGCATCACTGGCAAGAGCAGCATCCCCGAATGTCCTTGAGGTGGCTGTGAGCCACTTTAGCTTTCTTGGTGAAGTTATTCCTATAGTGCCATGGAGGTGGGGGAGGGGGTTTAACACTCCAGGATTTTAGATTCAGTAATGAAGGAATGCCAATATAACTTTAGAGAGCTACACTCAGGTGTACACTGTGATCCCAGAAGTAATTGTAGGCTGTGTATTGGAACGTGGTCCAGGAGTTCTATAGGCTGGAGAGAAGAGAAAATTCCAGTCATTACTGATGTTCTCCAGCCTGCAAGGAATTACAGGACATCCGCTTGGTTCAACACTACTTTAAAGTGCAATAAGTTCTTGGAACATTTAACATCACTGGATTCAGTTTTATGTTTGGAAGATGATATTAGGAAAGCACAGTCTGGTTGGTGGCAGTAATGCACCTTTAAGTTGGATTGCCAACCACCATTAAAAGACAGAAGAAGAGGAAGGCGGCCAATATAGTTCTCAGTCAGGATGCAATGCATTTTGAGAACAGCCTGATGCAAGTGTTCCCACGTGCTAAAAGCCCACATCTCTCTTGGTGGCAGAGGTTGCGGTTCTGCATTCATCCCAGCAGATGGGAGAGTGTTTCATCACACACTAGCCTTATAGATGGTGGAAAGGCCTCAGGATAGCGGCAGGCAATTATCATCACTGGACATTGATGCAGATGGTAGAATCTGGAGACACAACCTACTGGAGGAACTCTACAAGCATCATTGAGGGGAAGGAATTGTCCTGCAGCTGTCTCCACTTTCACCTGTTTTTTTTTCCTTGGCTTCCATCTATCATCCACTTACCTCCGTCTCCCATTTCTAACCCCAACCCCTTCCCCTACCTAGCTCACCTGCCCATCATCTTCCACCCCTCCTGAATCTACTAGTCATCTCAGGCTCCTGTCTTACTACCCCAACTCCTTATACTGGCTATCCTCCCTCCCAGACCCAAATCAGGCTATTGGTCCAAAATACCAACAATTCCTTTCATCCACAGATCTTCCTTGACCCACTGGGTACCTCCAGGAGGTAATTCCTGGCTACAAGACACGGACTCTCTGATCTGCTGTTGGGAGACACAGTATTCACGTGGTCGGTTCATTCCAGATTCTGGTCGATAATTCCTCTTGATGTTGATAGTTGAGTACTCAACCATGGTCATGATATTGAATATGAAGGATAAATGATTCAACATTCTCTCATTAGAGATGGTCATTGGTTCCTGGTAATGTTACTTGCCATTTATCAGCCCATGCCTGATTGTTATCCAGGCCTTGCTGCATACAGCCATGGACTGGTTCAGTTACAGAAGAGCTGCAAACAGAACTGAAAACAATAATAATGTAAAAAAGTGACGGTATTAGTTACAATATAGGTTTGTATATAGAGAGTAAACTGGCTTTTAAATACAGTGGATCACTTCGATGGAGGATACATAATGAAATATTGTGAATTCAAAGTAATGAAAATGTTATTCAGACATCGGGGTATATGGGTATCCAGGGAGGGGTAGCACCTCTGGTGAGGGGGCTTGTTGTGTCCATTCTGGGGCAGCTCACTCACTCTTACCTGTGCCTCCAAGTAGTCGTTTGCATGAGACACCTGACACATCCCACTATATGCTTCAATAGGCAGACTAAACCAGGTGAGGACAGCAAGTGGCCCTTGTACCCCGGTGAAATAGAGACATGCCCGTCTATACAAGCAAAGTTAGCTCCGGTGGACTGGACGGATGAGATCACAGTGAGATCTAACGGGCAGGGAGGGAGTTCTGGAACGTTTTGCAAAAAAAGAAGACCCCAGTGGTGACAACTACTTGTGGGACCAGGGCCTCCGTCGTAGAGGCAGTGGAACTACCCCAGTGCAATGGCTTTCTCACTTTCAAAATTCTCCGGCACAGGTTTAAAACTGTAATCTTTGGATATGACAGACAACGAATCAATAAATCAATCATTCAATCATGATTAAAATGTTGATTACAACAACAAATTGCAAAATGCTAACAGTAATTTTTTTTGGAGCAGTGACATTAACTGGCTGCTATAAACAGTAAATGCAAACCTCTTGTTTATGACATGGATTCAATTCAGATTGAGGCAAAACACAATTACTGTTAGTTTATTCATTTGTCAGGACCTGGGCTGGGGAATGACAGAATTTATTGTCCATTCCTGAATGACCTTAAGGTGCCACTGAATTGCCTTCTTGAACTGCTGCAGTCCCACTGAAGAAGGCAGTCCCACAGTGCTGATGAGAAATTCCAGCAAAGTGATTAGTGACATTGAGGAATGTACTTTGAAATATCACGGCTGTGTAATTTTCACACATCAATTTTAATGAATTTGGGATTATGGGCTTTGTATCCTTGCAAAGAGAGCTTTACATCTGGAATTATCCACACATAGTCATTTTCTCTTTCTAATTATTGTCCATATACAATCCAGCTTTTAAGTCAGCTACACTTTCTGAATTATGCCTTGATATTTACATATGATAAAATGGAGTGATTACCAAGCACAACTGGTTAGTGATAGAAAAGTGAACAATCAGATTACCGATATGTAGAGTTCTGTCAAGGTCCATTACCCTTTGTAAATCACAGCTTCAATTAGGATTAAACAGGGCTTGTAATCTTGGATGCCCATTATGGTTCCTCTATTTTGGAATGCAATCATGAGCACGGCTGTTTACTCCTTGCATACTAACAGGTTTTCTCTGCACAATAAACTCGATTTCAGATTCTGACTCTGCAAGGCCCTGGTACCTTAGCTCTCTGACCTATATTGTCAGGAATAGATTCTCAGGAAACTCTCTTTACCTTGTTACCTTCTCAACTAGATTTAACTACCGTAATTTCTTAAAATGTACAGGTTGGACATGTAACTATTTCAACCAGCAGCTCCAATAATCCATCTCGCTTTGCATTTCAACCCTGTTGTCCAGTCTAATTTTGTCCCAATTCTTGCAGATATCTTGGGCTTTCTCATGGTAGTCAGTTCCTACAGTGCCATCTCACCACACTCATTTCAATTCATAGCAACATTGCTTGCTTTCCCCTCCAGTTCAAGATTTTCTCAGTTAATTCTATACATTTGTAGCTCTTTTCCTCCTACAGGTGCTGGTCTCACTCACTCTGTCCTTCATGGTGACTGGAGAACTTCACAAGAACATAAGAAATAGGAGCAGGAGTCGGCCATCTGGCCCATCAAGCCTGCCTCGCCATTCAATAAGATCATGGGTGATCTGTCCATAAACTCAGCTCCATCTGCCTGCCTTTTCCCCATAACCCTTAATTCCCCTATGTAAAAACGTATCTAACTGTATCTTAGACATATTTAGTGAAGAAGCCTCAACTGCTTCCCTGGGCAGAGAATTCCAGATTCACCACTCTCTGGGGAAAACAGTTTTTCCTCATCTCCGTCCTACATCTTCTCCCCTGAATCTTGAGGCAATGTCCCCTAGTTCTAGTCTCAGCCACCAATGGAAACAACTTTCCTACTTCTATCTCACCTATCCCTTTCAAAATTTTGTATGCTTCTATAAGATCCCCTCTCATTCTTCTAAATACCAGAGAGTACAGTCCCAGCCGACTCAATCTCTCCTCATAGGTTAACCACTTCCACAGACCAACTTTGCAGTAGCTTCTCAAGTAATATATTACTCCCAAGTTTTGTATGTATTTATGGAAATATAGCATAGAATAGGCCTATCTGGTCCTTCGAGCCACGTCACCTAGCAACTCCTGAATTAACTCTAGCTCAATCACCGGACAATTGACAATGACCTACTAACTAGTACATCTTTGGACTGTGGGGAGAAACCCACGCATTCCACAGGGAAGACATACAGACTCCTCACGGATGATGTCGGAATTGAACTCTGAAGCCCCGAGCTGTAATAACATCGTGGCAATTGCTACGTTACCATGGTGCCCAACGCTTTTATGCATCTCAAGTTCAACATACTGAATGTCGCAACTAAACAAGTAATACATAAGGAGTATCCTCATATTTCTTTTCAATTCTACATTCTCGACCCTTATGTCAATGCACATAATCGCAATCTTTCCTGCACTGGTCAACACAGTGGTGCAACTGTTAAAGCTGCTGCTTCACAAATCCAATGATCCAGGCTCCATCTTGACCAATGGCAGTGTGAAATTCCCATTCTCCCATTTGGCCTTCCCCCAGATGCTCTACTTCCCTCCCACATCCCAGAAACATAACATTGGAAGATTAAACTGCCCCTGGTACATAGGCCAGTGGTTGAATTTGGCTGGGGGTGTTGCTAATGAGAATGTAGAGAATAAAACAGGTTAAAGATTGGTGTAAAAATGTGCTCAGAAGGCCTTTTTCTCTGCTTTATCTCTGTGACAAGAGCAGCTCAAGGGCCCAGATTTTATGGTCAGAAATGAAGTTTGTTTTTTAAAAAATGTTATAAAAACTTGGTGGAAAATGAAAAATCAAGTCTTTTTGAAGAATTAGTTTTAATGCTTGCTTGATCTAGCCAAAGAACTTTATAAACATGTGAAACAACTTCTGGGGTAATAATTAGTTATATAAGCAATCCAAAAATTTAAATAGACCAAACACCAAGGGTTTTAGTTCTATATTCAGTCCATAGAAATAGCCCTGAGCTTCCAGTTGGCACCCATGTTCCAACTTCCCTGAAAATCAGCCTGTTTTCTCTCTTCCCAACTCTGACAAGAGGTCTTAGATCTGAAGCATTAAATATTTCTTTCCGTAGATGCAGCCTGACTTGCTGAGCGCTTCCAGCACTTTTTGTTTATACTTCAGTTTGCAACTGTCTGAAAATTTATGACAGTTCAAAACTTCTCTTGATTTAGTTGCACGTTGCAGTGCTGAATCACAGACAGCAACTTCAGAAGTTCAATATACATGACTGAACATGAAAATCCTGACATTTTTGCCTTTTTCAGCAATTTCTGAAAACTTCATTATGACTCATGCCAAAATGCTTTTCTAAAACTCAGCAACAGTCCTCAATGGATTTCACCAGTGGTCCTTTGAACATCATTGGAAGTTCCTAGAACTCCACTACCTCAAGCCTGGCTGCAAAAGGAGAGGGGTTTGGCATGGGGCTAGCTATGCCATAAAAACCCAGAGCTACAGAAACAGCAACCGAAGCTTCAATGATCTCATTCCTGGGAGAGGAAGGATCTTTGTCTAAATAGGTTACATCTAGGGGACAACTTGAAAGAATGTCCCAGAACAGAGGACTCTGGTGAGCCACAGTTAGTGTTCAATGCCCTGATAGGGATGACACACTCAAGTAAGAGTTCAAGTTCTAATTTCAAGCCATTTCTATCATTATTATAACTAATTATCTCTTCTCTCTTCTGGAAGCTCTTAAGGCTCTCCACTTATTTCTAGACAACAGACCAAACAAGTTCCCCTGCTCCACATGGTGGAACTGGAATTCACACTGAACAATCTCTCTTTCCACTCCCCAAACTTTCTCCAAACCCAAGGGGCAACCACGAGCTCCAGCTACGCCTGCCTTTTCCATCTTCCAAGCCTACACTAGTCACGCTCCCCAACTCTTCCTGCACCCATGCTGAACTTACCGATTTTATCCAGTTGGCCACCAGTTTACACATTTTCCTCAAATTTACTTGGACAATCTGACACCCCTCCTATTTCTCAATCTTTCTGCCTCCATTGAAGACAGACTGTCTTGTTATCTTTTATAAACCTACTGACTCACAGCTACATGTCTTGACTTCCCACCCTATCACTTGTAAGAATTGTTCCTCTTTCTCAGTTCCTCCATCTCCACCACATCTATTCTCAGGTTAAAATTTTCCATTCCAGAACATCTGAGATGTACATGTTATTCATAGGCAGGGTTTCCCTTCCTCTACCATCAATGCTGTTCTCACCCATATCCCCTCCCAGTTTCTCACTCCACCCCCCCCCCCCCATCACTTGGCTCCACTTATCATCTACCAGGTTGGATTCCTTCCCCTCCATTCCACCTTCGCCCTTCCTTTCCAGTCCTGATGAAAGGTTTCAGCCTGAAACGCCAACAGTTTACTCTCCTCCATAGATGCTGCCTGACATGCACAGTTCCTCTACATTTTGTGTGTTGCTTTGGATTTCCAGCATTTGCAGAAACTCGAGTTTATAAAAAGTAGCTTAGCTTTGTTAAGCACCACAACACGTTTACTTCAGATATTTATTGACAGAAAATACAATGAAAAGGTGACTGGAAAGAATTACAACAATTTTCCTTCTTTTTAACAAAAATAAGCATTTTAGCAAAATTCTTTAACTATATCAGCATAAATGACACATAGCAAAATACTAGATGTGTTAATGTGCATACTCAGCATGGGGCGGTGATTATGTCAGAGGAAGCACCAAGCGATGACAATTCATTAACGATAACTATGTTAAAAAAAGATAAGTTGCTAAAGATAGACAGCAGCTGGTAAGTTTAGGAAATAGTGCGTAATAAAGCAAACTTTAGGAACCTTTAAGACAATACATTTGCACCTGGATCGTAGACAGTTTTTACTTACCTACAATGGAACAACAGAGATTAGGGGTATGAAGAGCCTGTGTCAACTTTGGGCTAAACCCCATCATCACAAGAAGCTGTGATGGTACAATTGATCTTGTGCTATCTACAGAATACTTCAACTTTACCAGATCTCTCTGTCAAACAATGTAATGTTAGTACTTCCATCAGGTTTGGAATGATTTTAAAAAATATATCTGAGAACAACTACGGCAATGATCATTCTTACTGCTCTGGTCTGAACACTTTTTCCATCACTTAGCTGTGGTGCTGCAAGTACAGAGTTTCTGAACAAATGTTTAAGTTATAGAGATGCACCAAGATTCAGTCCAAAAACAGAAATAAGGTCTGTATCTTAAGAACATGGCAACTGTGATTTAAAAAGCTTGCTACAGTAGCTGAAGACTTGCATCATAATGGTCCATCTAACTCCAATTTTATTGCACTGCAGGTTTAACCCAATTGAATCTGAAATCCATACATTTTTAAGCATTATATGTGCATTTTGGACTCACTAAACCAGAATGTTCACACTTACACAATCCCAAGAAATAATATAGTCGCGGCTTGCTGAGATAAAAGCTAACACGTCAAATCTATAAAACAAAATTGAAGCAATGCCAATCTTGTTTCAGATCAAGCTGCATTTCACCCATCCTTGTATTTGCCATTCCCATTCTCCATTCGTTGGGTCTTTACCTGGTTTATGACAAGCCTAATTTCCTGAAGGTCTCTCCCAGTGCTAGCAACATGCCCATGGTTTTGAGCAGTGCCTGACCCAACTAAAATATTGAGCAATAGTTTGAAAAGCTGATAAACCTTTCAAAGTACTCAGATTGCAAAAGGAACAAAAAAGTTTCAAACAAGCACGTCACCAGCCTAAAATGAACATATCTCAACCCTAACACATGTGAATAAATCCCTTGTGTGTTCAATTAGAACCATGATTAAATGCTGCTGGTTCAGCTGCATGCACTTTTATATTTAACTTGGGTTTTGCCAGCTTATTATCTATGGGTCAGTTCATTACAAGAAACTGTCCAATTTCCAAATGCATTTATTAATCTGTGATAGGTTGTGGAAGAACAGATATAACGACTGTGAATGCTGGCCAATACACACTGCTGAATAATTATGTTTAAAAACAGCTTCCCAAACAGGTTTTTCCAGTTGGAGAGGGAACAGCTATTTGCTCAGCTCACACCCACAAAAGCGAAGCTATCCTGCAACTTGCTTTGTCTTCCTTACAACCTCCGAACAAATCAAACCCGGGTTTTGTACTTGCGCTGCTGTTATTAAGCACTATTACTGAGGATAAGAACTGAAGAATGGAACCGGGGAAATAAAGTGAAGCTAAAGAATGCCTTGTGAACAATTGTTGTTTTCATTCAAAGGTACAACCCTGCCTTCAGCACTCTATAAGCCATTGAAAAAGTAACTCCCAAACCCAGCATCCAGCTCAAACCTCGTGAGGGCTGGGGGAGAGGAAGCACGTAAGCAATACTGTGGAAGATCCTGGAACCAGCAAAGATTCTGAAGTGCAGTAGAGCAGTGGTCAGGTCTGGCTCTGTCAGCGTGTACAGGAGTCCGATGCCAATAAATGGAACAATATTCTCCAGGTCATTCCGGTGACATCTGTAAGGAACAAAAGAAACAAGCACTCAGGTTTAGTTTAAACACACAAAAGTTAATACTTTCAAATTGATGAAATGTAAATGGAAGGCTAGAGCATTAAAAACTGAAGTAGGAAGCAGCCATTTTGCACTTCCTGCTTTAATCTTACATCCTTGGTGTCCGAAAATAAGCCACTATCTCTTGAATGTACGCAGAGGCTGAGCTTTCCCAGCTTTCTTGTATAGGGAATTCCAAAGGTTCAGTAAGCTCTGGGACAAAATAGTTTCTCCTGAAGAGCTGACCCCTTATTTTGAGACTGACCTTTGTTCCAGTTTACGCTTGTTGCCACAGGCAAACCTACCATGAAAGCTAGCCTTTTGCAGCAGCGTCACTGCACAAACATGATAAACACAAGGTAACAAACTTGTATGAGCATAAAATATATAACTTGCATCACAAAATACACATGATATTAGTGCAAGTTGAGAGAAACTAAAAATATAGCTAATCATAAACACCAGATTCTGGATACGCTGGCAATCTTGAGCAACACAAAACACTGGATTAACTCAGCAGGTCAGGCAGCATCTAAGGAGGGGAACACTCAATGCAGATTGGAGGACCACTTTGACAAGCACCTTCACTCTACCTCAAAAGGCAGGATCTTCTGATAGCCAATCAACTTCCCATCCTGTCTGACATGTCTGACCATGACCTCCTCTAGTGCCACAAAGAGCCCAAACTCAGGCTGGAGGGAGCAATACCTCATATTCCATTTGGGTAGCCTCCAACTTGATGGCATGGACATTGATTTCTCCAACTTCTGGTAATTTCCCCTCCCCCCCTTTGCTTTTTCAATTCCCTTCTCTTCTCCTCACCTGTCCCTTCCTCTCCATGGTTCCCCTCCTCCTTTCCTTTCTTTCATGGTCCACTCCCTTCTCCTATCAGAATTCTTCTTCTTCAGCCCTTTACTTCTACCACCTATCCCCTCCCAGCTTCTTACTTCTTCCACACACCCACTTCCTCCTCACCTGGTCTCACCTATCACATGCCAGTTTGAACTTGTACCGTAGAGCCTACATTATAGTAAGGGACAACTTTATGTTTTAGTAACACATCGTTGCATGCACTATTAGGCACGTATTGATCTGTATGTGTGTGTCAAGTTCGGACTCTACCAGTAAAGAACCATGAAACTTACGTTCCCGTCTCCCAGCGTTTTCATTAATAACATAGTTGTGTAAACAGGCCACATACACAACAAATTGGCGACAAGAATTATGAACCTACATCCTATCGGAACGTCGTGTTTTAGTTGATAACGACGCTCAAAGAGAGAGAAGGGAGATGGAAAGGAGCGACACATGCATCTAGACGGAGTGCACTCGTTGCACTAGCAAAAAGAACACATGAGTCAAGTGGAACGTGCAGTGACTGCAAGGAGCTAGCTAAAAAGAAAACAAGGAAAAACCGGACTAAACTAACATAACAAAGATGGCGATGATTGGAACCATTACAGCAGTTGATAGTGGCATTGAAAACTGGGTAATTTACATTGAAAGAGTGGAGTTATATTGTGATGCTAACTGTGTTAAGGATGAAAAAAAGCCAGCGTCTTACTCAGTGTTATACGGGCTGCTACGGAGCTTGTTAACCCCTGAAAAGCCAGCTGACAAAACGTTCAAGCAAATAGTAGACATTCTCCAACAGCATTTAAACCCCAAACCACTGGTCATTGCTGAAAGACTTAAATTTCACAAATGGCATCAGAGAAAAAATGAAAGCATTTCTGAATATTGTGCTGAATTGCGCAAATTATCAGATCATTGTCAATTTGGAGCTGGTCTATCGGACACATTGAGGGACAGGTTAGTGTGTGGCATGTACTGTGAAACCACACAGAAGAATCTCCTGGGTGAAAAACACCCTACATTAGAGAAGGCACTGAACATTGCAACATCATTGGAAACAGCAGTGCGGGGTGCTTCAGAGATGCAACAAAAATCTCTGGAATATGCTACAAATAAAATGTCACTGAACAGAAATGAAGGAAAGAAATTTTACCATTGTGAGAACAGGTCACATGACCCTGATGACTGTTGGTTTAAAGACAAAGAAGGCAGAAACTGTGGCAAACAGGGCCACACTGGCAGATTATGCAAAGCTAGTAAACTGCAGAAAAAGGACAAAATACAGAGAAATAAGAAACCCCAGAAAGGAAAACACAACAACGTACACAAAATGAAAGAAAGCAGTTCTGATGAAAACGACTCAGACAAAAGTAAATTGTCTTGTCTGCAACTGGACAGCGTGAAAGAGATAGATGATCGAAGAGTAATATGGATCACTCCACAAGTGGCAGGCGTGAGACTGAAAATGGAATTGGACACAGGCTCAGTTTTAACAGTGATCTCTGTACACGACTACAAATGACTGCTTTCTCACATACCTCTGAAACGAACTAAACTACTGCTAAAGACTTACACAGGAGAGAGAGAGAGTCCGAAAGGTAAAATTAAAGTGACAGTAACCTACAGAGACAAAACACAGCAGCTGAACCTCTATGTACTGAAAAATGGAGGACCACCATTGCTGGGACATGAATTGCTCAGGAAAATCCAGTTGGATTGGCACACCATCAAGGCACCACTTGTGTCAGCAAAGGAGAGCAGCAAGGCTACATCTGACAGACTGTCACAAATACTTGCTGACTCTGAGGAAGTGTTCATGAAAGGAATAGGAACACTTCAGGGCATGAAGGCAAAGATTGAGGTTGAACAAGATCTAAATATCTCCTTATCTGATGCGGTTTGGGATTCAATTCTTAAAGTCAGTCAACTCAACCTCGCTATGTGCTCACCACTGCCTTTAGCAGTTTAAGGTTGTACACAGGGCTCATATGTCTAAAACTAAATTATCACGGTTTTATCCTGACATTAGTCCTGTTTGTGATAAGCGTAAAGGGGCTGAGGCTTCCCTTATTCATATGCACTGGACCTGTCCTAGTCTAGAGAAATTCTGGAGAGAAGTTTTTTCAACCCTATCTCATATTCTTAATTGTCATTTAGAACCTAACACTCTGGTTGCTCTTTTTGGCACTTTAGGTGAAGTAAATATGCACTTGAGTCGACTAAATGTCGAACATTATCTTTTGCCTCTCTCTTGGCTAGACAGTTGGTTCTTCTTAGGTGGAAAGATGCTGCCCCACCCACTCACGCTCAATGGCTCAGTGATATTATGGCCTGTTTAGTCCTCAAAAAGAGTAATTATTCACTTCTTAATTCGGACGTAAAGTTTCATAAGGTGTGGGGACCTTTTCTTGAATATTTTCATAACTCTACTTTATCCTTTTTTTGTATGCTACGATCCCTTACTTTCAGCTTTTATTTTGTAAGTTATATGGTTCTTTGTTGTGAATTACATTATACTTTTGGTAGTCGGCATTATTCTTCTTTTTTCCTATATATATTTAGTTCTCTGGGGTTGAATGCTCTGATTAATTTTTTTTCTCTTTTGTATGCAGAAATGGTTGGCCTGGGTTTTTTTTCAGTGGGAGGTTGGGGTGGATACTAGTTTTACATAATTCTCTCAGGTGCTTTTTCTTACTATTATAAATTACATATTGGATTTGTTTGATTCGCACTGTATAAATCTCCATTTTATTGTTGGGTTTTTCCTCTGTAGTTTCACTGTAGAAATGCATAAAAAATTAATTTAAACATTTTTTTTAAAAGAAGATTGAGATTAAGGGAAATGCACGTCCAAAGTTTCACAAAGGCAGGCCAGTACAACATGCAATCCATCCTACAGTAGAGGCAGAGCTGAAAAATCTGGATCAGACTAGGGTCATGTCAAAGGTGGATTGGAGTGAATGGGCCACGCCTATTGTTCCAGTGATGAAAAAAAACCTCCAGCACAAAACCAGGAAAACCGAGCAAGGTGCACATATGTGGAGACTTTAAGGTGACTATTAACCCAGTTCTCCGCACCGCACAGTATCCTCTACCTCGTATTGAGGACATCTTTGCTTCCCTGTCAGGAGGGGAACATTTCACAAAAAAATCGATTTGGCCCAGGCTCATCTCCAAATGGAAATCGATGATGCATCCAAGAAATACCTGACAATAAATACACATAAAGGACTTTACCAGTAAAACAGGTTCGTGTTTGGGATAGCATCAGCTCCTGCAATCTGGCAAAGGGCAATGGACCAGGTCCTGCAGGGGATTCCAGGGTTTTAGTGTTACCTGGATGACATCATTCTCATCGGCAAAGATGACATCTTTGACGAACATCTTTCTAATCTCGAACAAGTGGTCACCATGTTATGAGAATATAGGCTCAGAGCTAATCGACAGAAATGTGAGTTTTTCAGAAAGGAAATTTCACACTGTGGGCATGTGATCAACAAGGATGGCTTACACATGTCTCAAGACAAGACAGAAGCGCTGCTTACGGCACCACCACCTGAAAATGTGTCTCAGCTGAGAGCATATTTTGGACTAGTGAACTATTATTACAAGCTCTTGCCTAACCTATCCACAGTCCTACACCCACTAAATGCACTATTACAGACAGGGACACAATGGAAGTGGACTGAGAGCTGTGAGAAAGCGTTTCTAAGAAACTAAAAGGCTCATAACTTCAGAAGGGGTGCTCGCGCGCTTTGACCCCTCCTTACCAATCCGACTGGCTTGTGATGCCTCATCCCATGGGATAGGAGCTGTGTTATTGCACAAGTTTCCAGATGGCTCAGAAAGACCAATAGCCTTTGCCTCAAGAACACTAACATCAGCTGAATGTAACTAAGCAGAGACTGACAGAGAGGCCCTAAGCCTTGTGTGGGGAGTCAAGAGATTCGGTCACTACCTGTATGATCAAAAAGTTTACTCTGTTGACTGACCATCAGCCTCTCGTGTCAATCTTCAACCTAAGAAAAGGTGTTCCAGTGATGACAGCACAAAGGCTGCAGCGATGGTCTCTTTTCTTAGGAGGTCACAGCTATGACATTGAACACAAGGGGACCAAGCAACATGGCAACACAGATGGTTTGTCACGTTTACCACTGCTGACTTCAGAGATAACTACACAAATGGATTCAGCAGAGGTCTTTCATGCAACAATAGTTGAACAATTACCAGTGACAAACAGCCTCACTGAAAGGGAAACACACAATGACCCTATGTTGTCAAAAGTGTATGACATCATGGTAAAGGGATGACCAGCGCGTGGTAACACACTGTTTCCAGCCTTCTCAGCGAGGAAGGAGCAGTTGTCAGTGTGTCGGGGATCACTAATGTGTGGTTCACGAGTTGTGATTCCTCCCAAGCTATGCAGCAGAGTGCTGGAGGAACTGCACGAGGGGCACCTGGGTACCGTGAAGATGAATGGTCTTGCCCGTGCCTATGTGTGGTGGCCAGGAATCGATAAACAAATTGAGGACTTGACCAAGAACTGCTCTGGATGTCAAAAGATCCAGAACGCACCACCACAAGCCTCTCTCCATCCATGGGAGCGGCCCTCATCACCATGGCAACAATGCACATCCACTTTGCTGGACCATTCATGGACTCTATCTTTTTAATCGCCATTGATGCACATTCCAAATGGCCAGACGTCATCAAAATGAAGACAACCACATCAGAAAAGACCATTACAGTTCTGAGGGCCATGTTCGCCTGGAATGGCATACCAGAACAAATCTGTACAGAGAATGGACAGCAATTTGTCTCTGAAGAATTCCGAAGTTTTGTGAAGAACAATGGAATCAAGCACTTTACATCTGCCCTTTACCATCCATCTACAAATGGCTTGGCAGAAAGGTTTGTGCAGACATTCAAGAATGCCATCAAGGCAATGGACAGCAAAAATCCACCACTGCAACACAAGATAGACAACTTCCTCCTTGCCTATCGTAATGCAGTACATGCAACCACTAATCAGACTCCAGCGATGATGTTTCTGAACAGGAACCTGAGGTCCCACATGGATCTTCTCAAACCAGATGTACGGCATGATGTGGAGAACAGACAGTTCAAACACTTGAATGCTAAGTCAACACGGAGCCTCAGTGTGGGACAGTCAGCCCTTGCACGTGATTACCAGACACAAAAGTGGCAGCCCAGTACAATTTCCACCATAGACTTGCCACTGATGTATAGAGTTCAGGTGGGAGAGAATGTATGGAGACGTCATGTGGACCAAACCCTGGATGCTCAGGTGAAAAACACAACAACACCTTGCCCGGATTCCCCTGACATAGAAGCAAACACCCCTGATGTGACCACATCAGCTTCATCTACAGACAAGCCTGTCATCAGGTACCACTTGATGTACCTGTGGAGACTCATTCCCCAAAACAAACATTTCAGGATAGCTGTTACCCGGAGAGGCTGAGAAGAACCCTCCCAGAGACTTGAGTTCTAAATGGGTGTTAGACCAAAAGTAAAAAAAGAAAAAAAAAAGGCTTGTAATAATTTGATATTAAGTTACTTTGTTATGATTTGTAAACAAATGGTATATTTGTATGTTAAGGGTAAACATATTTGTTTAGCATAGTGCCCCAGTAAAAAAAAAGTTGATACACTATTAAAATAAAAGGGGAGGAGTGTACCGTATAGCCTACATTATAATAAGGGACTACTATATGTTTTAGTAACACGTCGTTGCATGCGCTATTAGGCGCGTGTTGATCTGTACATGTGTGTCAAGTTCGGACTCTACCAGTAAAGAACCATGAAACTTAGTTCCCCTCTCCAGCGTTTTCATTAATAACATAGTTGTGTAAACAGGCCACATACACAACAGAGCTCCTTCCCCTCCTCCCACCCTTTTATTCTGGTTTCTGCCCCCTTCCCTTCCAGCCCGAATCATCGACTGTTTATTCTACTGCAAGATGCTGCCAGGCTCGCTGAGTTCTTCCAGCACTTTTGTGTGTTTTGCTCAGAAAAATGGCACAGGTAGCATGAAGATTAGATAGTCCAGCCACCAGTAAGATCATGCCTCATTCTTCATTCTTCTAAACTCAAGAATGTTTAACACTTCATCATGTGACAACACTCCTCCCGCTCAAACCAAGGAATCAATCTGCTGAACCTTTACTGCACTCCCTTTACTGCAAGTATATCTTTCCTGTGTTTTGGAAACTGGTGATGTTCAGAGTCCAGAGTGCAATCACACCAGGGACCTACATGAATTGGGTTTTCTTTCAATCACAAACAAGCCTTACCTTCTCACACGCTCCACATCCGGATCAGTCTTCAGCAGCTTTTTCCTGGCTTCTTCATCGCCGCCATGATGTCGCGCATCTTCAGGGTTGGCAAAGGCCTATTCATAAATCATGTAATATAAAGGTTATTTGCTAATTGAATAAAAGTATCGTTCATCCAAGTCATACAATGTGTAAATCTAGGAATGCTCAACTTCTGCTGTCTTCCAGAATACTTTAGGAATTATAAATTTCAGAAATGGATGCTAAAAGTATATCCTATTACAAAAAGCAAACTCGGGCCATTAACTTTAAAAGACCCGTATTATTGACAAAAAAATATAACTTTCCTCAGTACACCCCTATCATAGGTAGATATTATGATATCTACTTAAAACTTGAAGAAAAACTGTATAGAAGCATAGGTGCAGTCAAAATGCAAACTTTAAGCAAATTTTATGTTTCCAATTGATCATTTATGCTATTGTTTTGGATGGCAGGGTGGAGATACGTCTCTACCAAGGAAGTGTAAGGCACCTCTTCCCACTAGCCTGCAGGTCACCCTTGGGCAAGGTGTAGCACCTGCTTGACCCCCGATCAGGGTCACCTGAAGCCATGGGAGCAGGTGGTGGATGGTCATGAGCAGCTGGTGCATATCACTAGTCCTGGTTATGTGACCACTGGCGCCAGGCAGACAATCTCTGAAGAGTGTTGATAATGGCTACTGTCACCTGTCTTGTAAAGGTACTGCCCTGAAGGCAACGGCAAACAAGTTCTGCAGAAAAATTTGCCTAGAACAATCGTGATCATGATTAATCTTGATCACCCACATCAATACGGTGCGGCACATAACGATGATGAAATTGTTTATTCCTTGTGTGGATGAGCTTTTTTGACAGGAATGAATCCATCAAAAACAATACATCTTTAGCAAGGCATTTACTTCACCCCTTTAAAAAGAAAAATAGTGATACGAATAATTTTATGCTGAAATTTGACAAAAGAACGTGCATTTCAAATCATTGTGAATACAAGACAATAAAAAGACAAGTCCCTATACAAAGTTAAGGAAATGTGGAAACTAAGACAAAGTGATCCACTGCTGAGACTTTAAATGCTACATGAATTCAAATGGCAATCACAATATTTAGTATTTAAACCAACTGGATCTGAAACATTTCCCTTTCCACAAGTCCTCAGTATTTCCAACACATTGTTTTTATCCCAGATTTCTATAGCACTGATTTTTTTTTTAAATATAAAAGACAGGCATGATTTGATTGCAAACTCAATAGCCAAAAAGCACAGAAAAGTGCCAAAACGTTATTTAGAAGCAAATTCAATTCCTTCTTCTCGCTAAGAAGCATTTAGCCAGGTCACATGGTTGACCAAGTAAAGACATGAACTTCCAAAATAACTTTACAACCATGAACCTTGTACATCAAGATTGAGTAGAAAGAGAACATGGTGTTTTCCACACAAGGTAAAATGAAATTCAAGGTGACAGTTTCTTCACTGAAATGGATTTTCATATCCATAAAGCATACAGTAATTATCTTAGTATTTTAAAGTAGTACTTGGCAGAATTACACAATAATCAAAGTCAACTTTATAATATTACACCTTCCACACATTACATCCTTCAAATCTACAGTTATTCTCCTCACATTTTAAAATATTCATATAAATATCCTACAGCAGTAATACCGATGATTACTGCAAAACAAAAAAAAATCGTTAAACTTCCAAAATGTGGCACTAATCTCTCAGTTCTTAACTTTCGACTGCATCTTTGGTAGAGTAGAGACAACTAATTTCAGGATCCACTGAGGAGTTAACAAAGCTAAATGAGAACTAGCCCAATCCAGGGGCTTGGCATCAGATATTTCACATCGTTCAGACACAGCTGAGTGGAAACAAAAGGGGCCAGCATTTACACACCCACACAACAGTGAAACAAGACGGGGAGGGGATAAAAAAAGATCTGAGAGGGGAAGAGGAAATTGATGCAGCAATTAATTGATATTTCATTGTTGGTGAGGTAGATTACATTTCCCTTTCAATAATGGGAAGGAATAGTTTTTGGAAGCCAGTATGAAGGTACCAGGGAATACCCAGAGGGCACAACAACAAAACAAAAACAGTTATTGGTTAAAAGCTGGTCCAGGCAGCTGCACTGCCATAAATATTTCAAAGCAGCCAGGAAAGTGCAGAGTCTGGGGTTCCACTGGTAGAACTAGAGAGAACAGTACCAAGCAAAACAGGACTGGGAGTCTGTGACATAAAAACAAGCAGCAGTTACTTAAGAGGCAAGGCTGGAATACGGTAGTTTAATTTTGTTTTAAAGCAAAGTCAGAGAAGCAGTTGAAGCGAAACCGGTTCAGGCCGCCTATACCTGAAGGAAGAAGTTGCCCTAACCTGAAGCCAGCAGTACACAGAAACCTGCCACCTGATGAACAGAGAGTGCAGAAGACTCAGTAAATCTATGACCACCATGTCGTCAAAACCATTTATGACTACAACACCCTACTAAGAGCCAAGAAGGAGGCAAAACTTAACAGCCATCGACACAGTCATTGCATGGTGGAAGCAACATTTCAATGACTCGTACAACCACGGCTCTGCCCTTCCACTTTATCTCACAGCGACATGCTCAGTCCAGCCTCCAATTCTAACCACCCAGAAGCTGTAAAGAACCAGATCCCTCCTCAGAAATAATGGCCTGGAAGCAGCTGATATCCCTGCTCAAGTCCTAAAACACAGTGAAGCCCACCAGTCACAAATTCGCCATCTCACCGTCAACTTTCAGGAACAGAAATATTTACCAGACATCTTAGCGGTGCCACAATCATGGGCATCTTCAAAATGGAGACATATCTGACTGCAGTAACTGAGGATACTGACCCGGGAGAAGCTGCCACACCGCCCTCCAACAATGAAGGTTATATAGTGGTACCCTGAAAAATATGGACCACTTCCCTTAATTCAGGAGCTACCCTTCAGTGAAAGCAAGCATCAATGATGAAATCCAGCACTAGCAGTCTTTGACTGACTAAGGTAAAAAAAAACTTCATGGTCTTTCAGACAAGAGTGATCCACGGTCCTCTATAAGCTTCTGAAACCTGGGCTACTTACAACAGGGATGGCAAAACACTGGGAAGTGTTCACTGTCATCTCCGCAAACTCCCTCAACTTACTGGAAAGACAAGGGAACCAATGTCAGCATTCTCTCCTGGGTCAACATCCCAGTACTGAGGCCCCACAGTAACACTCATTTGATCCTAGAAGGCCAGACATATCATTCACCTGCCCAGCATATCACTCCCAAGACACACACACTATCCTGAGCTCAGTTAGGGAACGACACTGCAGATGGGCAGATTACATATCCATAGCCCTTTTTTTGAAAGGAAAAAATACAAAAACCCACTGAATCTCTTGCCCATGAGTACTCCAAGAAGCAATTCAGGATAGCATTCAAAAAGCCCAGAATATAAAAGCAAGAATGTAACGTTGAAACTACATAAAACATTGGTAAGGCCCCATTTGGGTTCAAAGGGGGTTCACGAAAATGATTTTAAGATTATATGGCTTGTCATATGCAGTACGTTTGATGTCTCTGGGCCTGTATATATAGGATAAGGGGTGACCTCATTGAAACCTATCCAATGGTGAAAGCATTGAAAATGAAGCGCAGCAAACTAGGATAATTTGCGATTCCTCGGCCCGCTTACCCAGTTCATTAATTTATTTTATAACCTTTCTCAATGTTGATGACATCACCTATTTTAGGTATCATCCACAAACTTTCGTACCATGCCCTGTTGATATAAATAACAAGCCATAAAATCCTTAGCACCGAACTATAGGAAGTGCAAAACAGACCAAAAACCACTTCAATCTGCAGCTTGCATCACTGCCAATGCAATGATTTTGCGAAACACTCGTCCTTGCACAATGATGAGGAACTAAAATAACAAATGTTTTCATTTTTAAATCAGTTAATGCAATATTCTTGATGTCGTTGACCTTACCCCACGAGTCACCCTGAAATAAGCGGTCAGGGGTGACATTAGCATCATCTTCACTAGCACGATACAGGCGTACGTGGAGTAGGCGAGGAAAACATCGCTTTTAATTAACTCGGACATTTCCAAACCAGAGATCAACAAATGCTAGATGGGAAAAGCACACAGTTAATTCACAAATAATTGGCAGTTGGGTCTTTCAAACCCGCCTTAAAACTTCACTCAGGCAACAAAAGCGTAAACCCAAATGGAAAAGTTTGCATCCAACTTCAAAATCAGCAATGCAGAGGTTGCATTGGTCCCGGAAATCCGCGCCACATTACCCGCAGCTCCCAAACTTCACAGGCAGTCTGGATCCAACCCGCGCCGCTCAGCTCGCCGGGATACTGGAGGTCCGCCCTCCCCGGACCGCTCCTCCCACCTCCGCCCGCTCCGACAACACCTCGTACGTGACCCGGACAGCTCCCGACGATATTTCTGAGGCCAACCTAGGACAAGTGGTTGTCGGGGTGGGGATGAATGCGGATGTTGCTCAACCCCCTGTTAGTAAAATAGCTCAATTCACAAATTAGTAATCTGGATCTTTCTGTGTATAGGGTACCTATATACGGGTTATTTTCAAATGGGGAATTTGGATCTTTCTGTGCATCTCTTCCAAATGGGGTCCCTATGTGTGGGGAATTCTTAAATCGAGGGATGTGGATCTTTCCGTGCCTATTGTCAGCAAAAAGTCCTTGCCTGCAGGGAGTTCTCAAATCAAGGAATTTGGATCTTGTGTCTCTGAAGAAGAGGGCGAGATTGCTTAATGAAAAAAAACAGCGACTCTGCTCTAGAGAGAGATGAATACTCTCTAAATTAACTCCACTAAATTTGGAATAAGGACAGGAGATGATGGAAATGCTCAACAGGTCAAGTAGAGAAAGAAATTAACATTTTAGGTCAATGACCTGTAACAAGATCCTCAGAGTAAAGTCTCTGGTTCACCCCAGTTTAACTTCGTCCGTCATGAGTGAATGTGTCTTAGCTGCTGATGACCTGAGCTCTGGAAATCGCCTTTTCCATCGTGTATACTTTCTTTCCTAGTTTAAGACACTGCCGAAAATCTACAAAATTATCAATGCTGGCCCCTTTCCTAATGTGGCATGATACTCTCTTTTGGAATGCCCTTGAACAAAATGTACTATAAAATGCAAGTTGTGTCTTTGTTTCTGTTTAAAAATGAATCTAATTGATTAACTAAAACGTTTTGAAAACAACCTACTGAATTACTGCTGTTCTATTGTAATCTCTTTCAGGGAATTGAGGGAAAATCCCTGCATTTGGAAGCATTTGAAACAATTTTTTTTGACAAGTCATTGATACTGGCAGCTCTGACAGACAAATGTTTATTTTGCAGCTTACCAGAAGGTATCAGGAAAAATGTTTAAATGGTTGCTTCCTGCACTGCGATGTTTCGAGAGGATCATTATCAAAATGCCCCTTATAAATGCCCCTTGTGCGCAAGCAATGGAGGGGGTCCAGAGGGGGTTCACGAGAATAAACAGGTTAACATATGAGGAGCATTTGATGGCTTTCGGCCAGTACTCACTGGAGTTTAGAAGACTGAGGGGAAGACTGAAACCTACTGAATATTGAAAGGCCTATATAGAGTCAATGTGAAGAAGATATTTTCTCGGCTCATTGGGTATATTTAAAGCGGAGGTTGATTACTGCATGAATAGTAGGGGTAAGAGAAGACAGGAAAAATGGGGCATAATAAATCAGCCATGATGGAATGGTGAAGTAGACTCATTGTGTTGAATGGCCTAATTCTGTCCCAGTGTCTCATTGTCTTTGTAATCCTCAAACTTTGACCTTTCACACATAAAGTTACTTTTTTTTAATTTAAATGCTACTGCAATATTAGAGTCTTGTGTAATTAACACTAAGTAGCCGCTTTATTAGTTACAGGAATGTACCTAATAAAGTGTCTACAGAAGTGGTCGTCTGCTGCTGCTGTCCACTTGAAGGTTCGACATGTTGTGCATACAGAGATGCAATTCTTCACACCACTGTTGTTGTGCATGGTTATTTGAGCTACTGTCACTTTCCTGTCAGCTTGAGCCAGTTTGGCTCGTTTTCTCTGATATCTCTTATAAACAAGGCGTTTTCGCCCAGACAACTGTTGCACATTGGATGTTTTCTTTTGTTCCATTTTCTATAAACTCAAGAGACTGTTGTGCGTGAAAATCCCAGGATATCAGCAATTTCTGACATCTCAAATCACCCCAACAATCATTCCATGGATGATTTCTCAGATCACATTTCTTCCCCATTCTGATGTTTGGTCTGAACATGTCTGCGTGCTTTTGTGCATTGAGTTGCTGCTGCACCATTGACTGATTAGATATTTGCATTAAAGAGCATGTGTATCGGTGTATCTAATAAAGTGGCCTCTGAGTCTTTGTCACTTCGTTTTTTTTGTAATCCTGCCAATGAATTACCAAATGAAGATATAAATGCTGAGAACTAACTCTAATCATCAGACATTGTGGTGATAATCCTGGATTAGACAACCAAAGAAAAAAACCAACTCCAACCATGATAATTTGTGGTGAAATCAAATTTTAAATTTGGATTTTGAAGCTTGATTTCCATGCATTTTAATACAGGACACAGACCTCAGCAATTAATGCCACTCCCTAAATGTCTCTGGAGTAAAGAGGTAGTTGCAAATCATTGGTGGTAGTCAACTCACGCAGAACCCAGATCTGGTACAAGCAGCAGATTCCCTACTATGCTGACGTTAACGTACCAGGCAGGTTATACAGCAAACCTGTAGTTTCATAGTTACTGTGACTGAGACGAGTGGTTTATTTCCAATTCTGGATTCACCATTCAGGCAATGCTCACCTCTCACTGCTGCCATCGGAAAGGAGGTGCAGGAGCCTCAAGAGCAGCATCACCTGGTTGAGGAGCAGTTATGACCCTTCAACCATCAGGCATTTGAACCAGAGGGGATACTTACCCTCAGCCCAGCACTGAATTTATTCCATTACCTTTGTACTGACTTTTAGGAACTCGACGGCTCATGTTCTTGATATTTGTGCTTATTTATTATTATTACATTTTTTCTTTTTTTTTTGTATTTCTACAGTTTATTATACTTTGCATCTTGGTTGTTTTGCCATATTTGTTGTGTGTGCTTTCATTGATTCTATTGTGTTTCATTGTACTTACTGTGAATGCCTGCACGAAGATGAATCTCAGGATAGTATATGGTGACATACTAAACACGAGGAATTCTGCAGATGCTGGAATTTCAAGCAACACACATCAAAGTTGCTGGTGAACGCAGCAAGCCAGGCATTTTAATTCCACGTCCCATTCCCATTCCGATATGTCTATCCACGGCCTCCTCTACTGTAAAGATGAAGCCACACTCAGGTTGGAGGAACACCACCTTATATTCCGTCTGGGTAGCCTCCAACCTGATGGCATGAACATTGACTTCTCTAACTTCCGCTTATGCCCCACCTCCCCCTCGTACCCCATCTGCTATTTATTTATATACACACATTCTTTCTCTCTCTCTCTCCTTTTTCTCCCTCTGTCCCTCTCACTATACCCCTTGCCCATCCTCTGGGTTTTCCCCCCTCCCCCTTTTCCTTCTCCCTGGGCCTCCTGTCCCATGATCCTCTCATATCCCTTTTGCCAATCACCTGTCCAGCTCTTGGCTCCATCCCTCCCCCTCCTGTCTTCTCCTATCATTTTGGATCTCCCTCTCCCCCTCCCACTTTCAAATCTCTTATTAGCTCTTCTTTCAGTTAGTCCTGACAAAGGGTCTCGGCCCAAAGCGTCAACTGTACCTCTTCCTAGAGATGCTGCCTGGCCTGCTGCGTTCACCAGCAATTTTTATGTGTGTTGTGTGGTGACATACTATTTGTGTACTTTCATAGTAAATTTACTTAGAACTTAAAACGTTATTCAATTACTTTAAATTCCCCAGAAGCCATGGTGGAATTGGACTCTTGTCTCCTGATCAATGGTCAGGAGCTCCGTTCGCTATTGCAGTTACTCATCCACTACATTTTGGCACTCCTCTACCAGTGACCATGAAGAGCATAAAAAAAGTAAGAGGAGGAGTAGGACATTCACCCCCTTTCACCTGCTGTACCAGTCAACAAGGTCACAGGTTACTTTCAGCACCACTACTGATAGTGAGTTACAGATCAGAGCGTGTTTGTATTTAGAAGAAAAAGCTACTCCTGGTATTTTCTTGGTACTGAACCAACATCTTAAATCTGCACCTCTGGATCTTGGCTCTAGGGAAGAGTTTCCTGACCAGAACCAGTTATGATCATGTACTTATCAAATTTTGTCTCAACTTTTTGTTTGCTTCGGCGAGAATTGTCCCATGTTTTCCAGTCTCAGCTCTGCTGAAATTTTTCATCCTCGGACCATTCTAGTGTATATTTCCTGCATTCTATTCTGGCAGGGCACTGTAGGGTGTTTTGGAACAGAGGGACCTAGGGGAAGAAGTAAATGGTGGTGGTTCAAGTAGACAGAATAGAGGAGAAGGCACTTGCCGTGCTGACATTCATTAATCAGGGCACTGAGTGTAGAAGTTGGGAATTTGCTGTACATTGCAGTTATCATCCAGAAAGTCGTGAAACATGAAAACTCGGCTGCATGGGTTCAGAATTGGTTTGCCCACAGAGGCAGAGTGTAGTGGAATATGAAGTGTATTTTGCCTGGAAGTCGGTGACTCGCGGTTACAAAGGGATATAGACAGGATGCAGAGTTGGGCAGAGAAGTGGCAGATGGAGTTCAATCCAAAAAAGTGTGAAATGATTCACTGTGGAAGCTCGAACTTGAAATGGAGTACAAAGTTAACGGCAGAACTCTGAACAGAGTGGTCTTGAGATCCAGATCCACAAATCCCTCAAAGTTGCCACGCAAGATTATAGAGTGATTAATAAAGTGTATGGTGTATTAGCCTTCATTGGTTAAGGGATTGAGTTCAAGAGCCGCGAGGTAATGTTGCAGCTCCATAAAACTCTGGTTAGACCACACTTGGAGTACAGTATTGAGTTCAGTTCTTGTCACCTCATGATAGGAAGGATGTAGAAGCTTTAGAGAGGATGCAGAGGATGATGTCTGGATTAGAGAACATGTTTTATGAGGAAAGGTTGCGCGAGCTAGGCCGTCTCTCTTTGGAGTGACAGAGGAAAAGAGGCAACCTATAGAGGTGTATAAGATTATGAGAGGCATAGATAGAGTGGATGTCCAGCACTATTTTCCCCCAGGGCAGCAGTGAACAATATCAGAGGTCATCTATTTAAGGCGAGTGAAGGACAGTTTAGGGAGGATGTTAGAGTTAAGTTTTTTTGACATAGAGAATGGTGGGAGCCTAGAAATCACCGTCCAGAGTAGTGGCAAAGCCTGACAAATAGGGGCATTTAAAAAATCTCTTAGAAAGGCATATGGATGTAAGAGGATTATAGGGTGTGTAGGAGGGGAAGGTTGGATTGATCGTGAAGTAAGTTTATATAAGTCAGCACAACATCGTGGCTGAAGGGCCTGTACTGTTCTATTTTCAATGCTTGTACAAGATGTTGGTGAGGCTATGTTTGGAATATTGTGTTCAGTTACGTCACCCTGCTACAGAAAATGTGTCATATAAGCAAGAGGTCATGGTCCGGTCCATGAAGTCCACATTCCGGTTCATGGTCGGTCCATCACTCCTTATTCCAGGTTTTCCAGTTTTCCCTTGTCCTGTTGTGTGCCATAATTAAGGCACATGATTCCCATTTTGGGCTGGCTACATAAACAACTCCTGGGTTCAGCTTCAGTTGTTGGACTGTTCCCTCCCCCTCCCTTCCTTCTGAAGCCTCGCCTGCTACCTTCGCCTGTGCCCTCGCCGGTAACGCCGTCAGGTTCAACCGCCAGGGCAGGATCAGGGCCTTGCTGTGTCTAGATAAGGAACTGTCCTTCGTTGTTTGGAACTGTCTCTTTGTGTCCTCACCTTCACTAGGTAGGTCCGGCCGTTTGCCACTACCTTGAGTTGAGAACTGTGTCTGTGTCCACACCTTCGCTAGGTAGGTCTGGCCATTTGCCACTACCTTGCATGGAGAATTGTCTCTCAGTGTTCTATGTATGAGTCCGGTCCCTACGTCCTGCTCCCTAGGAGGGGTCCTGACTCTGTGCAGAGCCCCGGCCCCAAGTCCTGTTCCCAAGGAGGGGTCCCGGCTCTGTGTTCCATGTTCCTGTTCTCCCTCAACCAAGTCAAGGCTTCAAGTTCGCGTCCTGTCAATGTGCCTTGCCCAGCCCAGTGCTGGGGTTCCCTCGTCCTGTGCAGGGGTCTCACGTCCAGTCCTATTCCCACTCCTCATCCTGTAGCCACGTCTTGTCCTCGCTCCGGAGTCCGGCGCTGATGCCACCGTCACCAGCCGGCTTGATGATGGTGCCGAGACTAGCGCTTGATTTGGATTTAATTGGGGGAGAGTTGCTCTCCCTCTTCCCAATTTCCATCTGGATCCAGTAGCAAGACAAGAGTCGAGACGGCTGGAGATGGGACTAGGCGCAGTGGATGACCAGGACATCTTCTGTGTCTTGTCGTGCTCTACACATTTCATGACGCTTGCAGTGTCCGCCTTCTTGACCGTTGGACCTTCCATTGGTCTCGTCCGCTCAATCTGCCGGAGTCTGTCTTCACATGCTGGGATAGAGAACTCCCTATCTCACCGAGGGTTTGAGACCCGTCAGCTACCCTCACCTGGTTTAGCCGGCTTTTCGAAGCTGTTGCCCGGGGTGTGGCCGCTGTCGCGTGCAAACAGCTACGGGGAGCCACAGGTGAGAGCTGAGTTCCAGGTGGGGACCAAAGGTGGACAAACTGCCCTGAAAATGACACGACATGTTCCCCCACCAGAGGTGCTACCCCTCCCTGACACCCCATACACTCCAAAGCAAGATGAATACAGATGATCAGGAGACTTCATGTCAGTTCTCATTGGTGGAGAGATTCAGCAGCTGCAAATTCCTGGGTGTTAACATCCCACATGACCTGTCCTGGGTCCAACACATAGATGTGATTACAAAGAAGGCGCGGAAGCATCTCCACTTTCTTAGAAGCTTGAGGAAATTCAGCATGTCATCAAATACACTAACAGATTTCTAACAATGAGCTGTTGAAAATATTCTAACTGGTACATCAATTCTAATACACAGGAATGCAAGAGGCGGCAACAAGATATGGGCATAGCCCTGTCCATAGTAGGCACAATGCTCCACACTATTGAC
The DNA here is from genome assembly GCF_030028105.1 of Mobula birostris. Lineage (NCBI taxonomy): Eukaryota > Metazoa > Chordata > Chondrichthyes > Myliobatiformes > Myliobatidae > Mobula > Mobula birostris. The sequence goes on along the minus strand of NC_092392.1, from coordinate 49,186,913 downwards.
AGCATCTATAGGAGGAGTTGCCTTAAGAAGGAGGCATCCATTATCAAGAATCCCCTCCATTCGGTTCATGTCCTTTTCTCACTGTTACCATCAGGCAGGTGGTACAGAATCTTGAAACCCACACCACCAACAGCAGGAACAGCTACATTCCTAACAACCTTCAAGTACTTGAACTGACTTGCCCAACCCTAAACCTATCTCATTACTGGAACACAATAGGCCTACACTTCCACTACCACAAACTTGGCTCAAGTTGTGTCCTTTGTTTTTGCACTGAAGTCTTTTTTGCAGTGCCTTTTTTCCCCCTCTGTCTTCACTGTCTTGTATAATTTCAACATTATTTATGCATAGTTTATATCTGTGCCTACATGATGCTGCTGCAAGCAAGTTTATAATTGTGCCCGTATCTCACCATATTTGCGCACTGGACAATTATCTGAACTTGGACTTGACTTTACTTCAATGACACTTTCTCTCCCTTGATTTCTCTATTATCCAAAAACTATTGATCTCTCTCTTGAATATTCTCAAGCCTCATGGCCCTCTTGAGCAGCAAATTTCAAATATTCACTGCGTGAAGAGCATCTCACCTCATTCTCAAAAAAGTCAAGCCTCTGCTTCGAGACTCTGATTGCTGGTTCCAAGCATTCCAAGCAATGAGTCCAAAGTAACCATGAGGGTTTGTGAAACTAAATTTATTTTTTAAAAAGTATGGAATCATAAGCCTAATTTCCAAGTATTCATATACAGGATGTGAATATTTCTGACACCTCCAGCATTTATTGTAACAGCTTTCCTGCATTTATCCCATCAAGCCCTGTAAGAATTTTATGTGTTTCAATGAGATCATTAAATCACATTTAAGAGCTGAAGCTGTCAGACTGTTTTCTTAATGATTTTTCATGTCTTTTACTTAATTAAATACCCAGCGTAATATTTGGCTCATCCAAAGCACTGCTACCATTTTCTAATACGTATTCCATTCATCCAAAATCCCTTTACTCATTGTCTTACATTGGCTCTCGATCCACAAAACTTTGTTGTTACTATTTTCACTTTAATTCTATTAATATTCATAACCTGCATGTCTTTCTCATTCCAATCTGAAATCTCTTCAAGTCCTGCAGCCCAAGATCACTGTGCTCCTCCAATGATATCCTCTTCTGGTGAGGACTCATCGTCATCATTGCTGTGCCATCAGCTAAGTTTTGGAATTCATTCTTAAATATTTATTTCTAATGGAAATATTTAAGGAATAATTCTTTGAGACATGGCTTAAAACTGACCTCTTCAATCATTTTGCACTTGTCACATTCTAGTATATAACCTTGTTGGGACCGCTCTGTTATAGCAACCTTGGATATCACTGTAGTGTATTTAATATTTCAATAATATTTGAAATATATTGTTTGATTAAGCATTCTTTAATAATTCATTATGGGTTATATGTAAGAAGCACATGAATCATCAATACGCCACCACGTCATAGCTGTGTGTCTCACTAAAGTAAAATGAAGTAGACACATTACATAGCAATCATCTTACATGAATAATGCTGCATCAAAACTTATTGTTGCTAAAATAAGCCTCATGTGTCGCTACAATCCAACATCGTCTTCGAAAGTGACTTACCAGAAATCCCATCATCCCATGACAACAAGCAGACTCCAGATGGTAATCTTGCTGATATCAATGTTTCTGGAATGTACAAGGGGTAAATATAGTGAAGAAATAAAGGCAAATTAGATTGTATTTTTTTCTTCTTGGAGTCCATGTTGCATTCAGATCACAATTAAGCAACTGCTCTCTTCCATTGACTGTATACCTCAGTGTTTCTGTGGCTGGTGATCCAGAGATATGGAGTCATCTCTAGGGAAAACTGTTTTTGTCAGGGTTTCCATTAACTCTGGACAACAGTCCTCTGTTTTTTGTGAAATGGAGTGTTAAAGAAAGTATTCTGGTCCAATCTAGTCCATAAGCTCGAAAAACCCAGTCTTCCCTCTACACACAGCATGGAAACAGGCCTTTTGACACGACCGGTCCATGCTAACCAAGATTCCCATCCAAGCTAATGCCATTTGAACCTATCCTTCTAAACCTTTCCCTTCCATCTATTTGCCTATCTTTTAAAAATTGTTATTGTACTTGCCTTAATCACTTCCACTGACAGCTCATTCCATTCACATAAGTCTCTCTGATTTAAAAAAAAAGTTTCCACTCAAGTTCCTATTAAACCTTCTCCTTCTCACCTTAAGCTTGTGCCCTCTAGTTCTTGAATTGTCCAGCCCTGAGAAAAAGACTGAGTGTATTCATCCTCTCTATGCCCCTCTTCATTTCAATCACATCCAGTATTACACCCCAAGGAAAATGCCTTAGCCTGACAACCTCAGTCCCTCATGTTCTATCAACATGCTTGTATTTTTTTTCTGCATGTTTTCTAGTTTAATAACATCTTTTCTATAGCTGGGTGACTAAAACAGAATACAATACTCCAAGTGTGATCTCACCAGCATCTTGTTCAACTGCACCTTAATCTTCCCAAAAGCCTTGTTCACCATCCTATCTAACTGTGATTCCACTTGTCACTACTCTATCCTACTATACTGTATAGGGAATTAACTTAAAACACTATTCCTGTCTCTAGACTGCTTGACCTGCTGAAAATTCTCACAATATCCTTTTTTTTAAATTCTGGATTTCTAGAATCTGTAGGCTTACGCTTTTCAGTTCCTTAATGTTTGCCCCTTTATCCAATCATTTCATCACCCAATGCTAATATGTACATTTCTTGGCACAAAGTTAACTTTCTATCCCATTATATTTCCACGAAGCAGCAGGGGATATTTTGGGAATTTGGGGACATGTGTTGCTGGTGTCCTTTTTCAGTGCTTTAGGGGAAATAAACCCATAAAATATCCAAAACAAGTAGGTTCCATTAGAGACGGTCCAGAGGAAGTTCACAAGAATAACCCTAGGAATGAAAGGGTTAATGTATGAAGAACATTTGATGGCTCTGAGCCTGTACTCACTGGCGTTTAGAAGAATGAGGGGAGATCTCATTGAAACCTACTAAATATTGAAAGGCTTAGACGGATTGAATGTGGAGAGGATGTTTCCTATATTGGGGGTATCTAGGACCAGAGGGCACAGCATCAGAGGGACGTCCATTTAGAACAGAGATAAGGAGGAATTTCTTTAGCCAGATGGTGGTGAATTTGTGGAATTAATTACCACAGATGGTTGTGGAGACCAAGTCATTGGGTATATTTAAAGCAGAGGGTGATTGGTTCTTGATTAGTTAGGGTGGAAAAGGTTACATGGAGAGGCAGAGGAATGGAGTTGAGAGAGATAATAAATCAGCCATGATGGAATGGCAGAGCAGACTTGAATGGTCTAATTCTGCTCCTATGTTTTATGGTCTTATAAACTTACTGTATTTACTTCTTATTTCATAATTGTAAACGAGTGAATAAACACGTGCCCATTTGGCTTCTCTGAGGAAATAATAGGCAGGGTAGACAAAGGAGAATTGGTGGATGTTGTTTACTTGGATTTTCAGAAGGCCTTTGACAAAGTGTCACACGAGAGGATGTTTAATAAGGTATTACAGGAAATATACGAGCATGGATAGAAGATTGGCTGACTGGCAGAAGGAGAAGAGTGGGAATAAAGGGGGCCTTTCTGGTTGGCTGCCGCGGACTAGCGGTGTTTTACAGGGGTTGGTTTTGGGACCGTTACTTTTTACATTATATGTTAATAATTTGGATAACAGAATTGATGGCTTTGTTGAATTGATGATACAAAGATAGGTGGAGGGGCAGGTAGTGTTGAGGAAGCAATGAGTTTGCAGGAGGACTTGGACAGATTAGGAGAATGGGCAGAGTGGCAGATGAAATATAGTGTTGAGAAGTTTATGGCCATGAACTTTGGTAGGAGGAATAAAGACTGTTGTCTCAGAGAGTCAATGGATATTGCATCCCAGCTGTCTACGTGATACGCAAGCCAGGGCAGTACGATATGGAGAGCACGTTTTCACCCAGCTAGCAGGCTCTCCCTCTCCATGCAGTTGATGAATCCAAAGGAAAGGCAGAGACTGACACAGTCTGGCACCATGACGTCGACGTCGTAAGAGTTGCCACCCAGCGTTGAACGACATACGACTGCCTCAGGGACTTCAGCTCTGGATTTTTCCTCAGGGTTTACTTCCAAAACCTTCCCCATGAGTGGGTATAGCTGCAAGGCAACAAGGAGAAAGTTTAAAAATCAGAGGTGCAATAAGATTTGGAGGTCCTTGTGCAGGATTCCCTAAAGGTTAATTTGCAGGTTGAGTCGGTGGTAAGGAAGACAAATGCGATGTTAACACTCATTTTGAGAGGACTAGAATACAAAGGCAAGGATGTAATGCTGGGACTTTATAAGGCACGTTCAGACCAGATTTAGACGTATTGTGAGCAGTTTTAGGCCCATTACCTAGGGAAACATGTGCTGGTGTTGGAGAGAGTGCAGAGGAGATTCACGAGGATGATGAAAAGGTTAATGTATGAAGAGTCTTTGATGACTCTGAGCCTGTACTCACTGGAGTTTAGAAAAATGAGGGGATAGCTCATTGAAACTTATTGAATTTTGAAAGTACGAGGTGGAGGGGATGTGGAGAAGATGTTTCCTATGGTGAGGGGATGTCCAGGACCAGAGGATTCAGTTTCAGAATAGAGGGCTGTCCATTTAGAACAGAGATGGGAAGTAATTTCTTCAGCCAGGTTGTGGTAAATCTGTGAATTTCGTTGCCACAGATGGCAGTTGGGCCCAAATCATTGGATACATTTAAAGTGGAGGGTGATAGGTTTTTGAATAGTCAGGACATCAAAGGTTCCAGAAAGAAGGAAAGTGAATGGGGATGAGCCGGATAATAAATCAGCCATGATGGTGGAGCAGACTCGATGGGCTGAGTAGCCTAATTCTGCTCCTATGCCTTATGATCTTATAACAAAGGTCAATGCTCTCTATATAGGTCTTCCAAGTCAAACATTACATGAGCATCAATGCTCATAGTACCCTTAGGGCAGTCCTCAACACTTATACACTATTTTAAATCTCCACAAGGGCTCAACATAACTTCCAGTGACTTGTTCAAGTCATACAACCAAACTATAAATCCAGGTAACTCCAAACCACCATCAACTGTGCTCCAGTTGTCACGGTCCTGATTGGTTATTCCCTGGGTCCCTTTAAGTTTACTTTGTGTCACGATCAGGACTGTTGGCTCCCTGTTTTCCTTAATTCATTGTTTCCCCATGCTTCTTGGGCTCTGTAATTAAAGGCACTTGAGACTCAGCTGAACGAGCAGTATATAGTGCCGGGCTTAATGCTGCTCAGTGCTAGACCGTCGTCAGACATCACCGAAGCAAGTGCGAGCAAGTCACCCTGCCAGAATGAGCCAAGTTACAACGCCGGAGCTACTCGAGTCTTCTCCCCAAAGCAAGTGCCAGTAAGTCGCCTCTCCTCACCGGATCCAGCCTGTCAAGTTACCTTGCCTGATCGAGCTGCTAAGCTACCTCACCGGAACGGGTCCTTCAAGTTAACCCGCTGGAGTGAGACTAGAGCCGCTGTCTGCAGTTCCTGGGCCATGTCAAGAGCTTGCCACTACTTGGAGGCATTTCGTGTCAAGGGATGAACTGTCTATCACTGTGCGGTACCATCTCTTCGTGTCCTCGTCTCCGCTGAGTAGGTCCAGCCATTTGCTGCTACCCTGAGTGGGGAACTGTCTCTTCGTGTTCTCGTCTCCACTGAGTAGGTCCGGCCGTTTGCTGCTACTCAGAGTTGGGGAATCCTGTCTCTCAGTGTTCAGTGTCCTGTGTCTAAAAGAAGAGTCCCGGCTCTATGTCCTGTATCCAAGGAGGAGCCCCGACTTAACGTTCCATGTCTTGTGTCTAAGAAAAGTCCAGGCTCTGACGTTCCGAGTTCCAAGTCCAGGCTCTGATGTTTCGAGTTCCAAGTCCAGGTCGAGTGGGCAATGGGGCTGGATATTTATAACCAAATAAACCTCAATATTACTCCCCATTTTCAACAGGACCCCCCACCACCACCAACAAACACATCTTTAACTGCCCCCCCACATTTCACGCAGAGATCGCTCCCTCTTTGATTCCCTTGTCCATTTGTCCCTCCCCTACTCTCCTTCCTGGCACTTATCCTTACAAGCGGCAGAAGAGCTGCTCCTGTCCATTCACCTCCTCCCTCACCTCCATTGAGGGCCTCAAGCGGTCCTTCCAGATGAGGCAACACTTCACATGCAAGTCTGCTGGGGTCATCTACTGCATCCGGTGCTCCCAGTGCGGCCTCCTCCACATCAGCGAGACCCGACAGAGATTGGGAGACTGCATTGTGGAGCACCTTCACTGCATCCACAAAGAGCAGGATATCCCAGTGGCCAACCATTCCCATTCTGACATGTTAGTCCACGGCCTACTCTACTGCCATGCTGAGACCACTCTTTGGCTGGAGTAGCAACACCTCATATTCCATCTGGGTAGCTTCTAACCTGATGGTACGAACATCAGTTTCTTTAAGCTGGTAACTTTGGCTCCCCTCTCACCTCTTCTCTTCTCCTTTCCTGCTTATCACCTCCCCAAGTGCCCCTCCTTCCCTTTCTCCCATGGTTCATCCTTCTCTCGTATCAGATGCCTTCTCTTTCGTCCTTTACCCTTTTCTCCAATCACATCCCTGCTTCTTGCTTCCTCCCTCACCCAATCTGGCTTCACCTATCATCTTCCGGCTTGTACTCCTCCCCTTCCCCCCACCTTGTTCCTCTGCCCCCTGCCTCCTTCCTTTCCAGTACAGGTGAAGGATCTCGGCCCCAAATGTCGACTGTTTATTCATTTCCATAGATGCTGCTGAGTTCCTCCAGCATTTTGTGTATGCTGCCTTAGAAATCAGAGTGTGCAGAAGTTTCAAGGACCAGTCTGTTCCGTAGTTTTGATACACTGAACAACTTGTACCAAGTACTGATTTGCAAATATGCCCAAGATTGTGAAAATAAATGAATGGGTTGTCTTGAACACTGATGGGCATGTTGCAATCCAGATTATTTGTTGCAAATGGCATGAAATAGTTATAGATTGTAACAAAAAAAGAACAGTTTTCACCTCACTGCTTTATTGCTGGGCAGGATCAGGCATCCGTTGGTTCAACTATGCCTACTGAAGGACGATTGCTATCATTTTGTGTTCTCCCTAGAAACTAGATACTGTCAAGGACATGTATCCCTTCTGGGGTCTTCACAAGCCTGAAGCTGCAGCAGCAATCATGAAGTTAAAAGGAGACTATATCGCACCACAGGCTTTGTGTTAAATCCATTACAGACATTTGATAATTATTTTAAGTGTTTCCTCTGCATATTGTAATGGAGCCTAGTTTAAGATTACTAGTAAAGGGTTTATTAAAACCATGGTACACATTCAAAACATCACTAGATCATCAGGATTTTAAATTGTGGCCAAACATTTCACAGCTAGGGGCAAAACTGTTACACTTTTTTATTTTTAAGGTGATAAAGCGACTCGTGTTCATGATTATGCAGGAAACAAGGACAGTGCCATTACATGTCTGAAATGATCTAAGTGAAACACCCCAGTATCCTTGCCTGCATAAGTCTAGGGAAGATAACTTCCGGCCCCGCCAAACTCGTGAGGTTGGGGCGCAGTCAATCCCACCCCGAACCCCGGGTTTGTCTGGATGCTGTTTCACTTGCTACCCTGTTACAAATAAGTGCCATGGACTAACAGACAGTACACTGCATACAATTAAAGGAATTATATGTATGAATCTTAGTGAAGAATAACAAAAAAAGGACCCATTCTAATTAAACAGTCAAATGTGCACAAGTTGGAGCTCAATGTGAACTTCTCTGTCACTCACACGCTGGGTCCTCGGTCAATGTGGAAGCACACACCACCTTCCGAACGTCGCTCGCAGTCCATCTCGAGCAAACGGGTCTCCCATCGGGTGGTATGCTACGACCGGCTCTCCCCAGCTTCTTCTCTCTTCATCTCCCAACAAACAAAAAAAACACACCTTATTGTCCCTCACCAATAAAACCTCCCTCTAATTGGACAGCACACATTCCACATCGTCCCTCATCTTCAACAATAACCCAAGCAGGCTGAAAGCAGAACAGAGCTACTAAATGAGATACCTAAAGATGTGAACCAAGACATTACATAAGCAAAATTTGGTTGCTGGAAAAGAAATATCAAAAAGGAATAGATTTTGTTAACAAGCTGAAGGACTGTCTCTTCTCTTCCTCTCTGCTCCCAGCTGAAAGAGTCGCTTTCTCTAATGTCTAGGACTTCCATTGTTAAAGCACCACACCAGGCAAATCTTATTAACTCCCAACTCCTTTATCATAATGTCTTTAGGATAATTAGGGAAACAAGCTGAACATCAAGAGTAATCACAATAACTTTGTCTGTAGAAGCCTGAGAAACTGGACAATTTTTATACCTTCATCAATATTACTTGTAAATTTTCAGTGGTTTAGTTAGATGCTCAGTGACATCATACAGCAGGGAAACAATGCCCCCTGCTCCATCAAGTCCATATTGACTATCAAGAAATTACGCTCATCCCATTTAATTCTCTCCATTCCCTAATGGAATTTGACTATGAACTCCCCCCAGGTTTTACCACTCAGCTACACACCAGGGGCAATTTACAGCACAGGCATCAGGGTTGTGTGGCTGTTAAGAGAATTGTGTTTCAAGAGAGTTTGTACGTTCTCGCTGTGACCACATGGGGTTCCTGCAGGTGCCCCTGTTGCCTCCCAGGATGCTGGAACAGTGAGAAAGCAGATATACCGGCTTTCAGATTAAAAGAAAGCGAAGACTCAAAAGGCAGCAGATGCTAGGATCCGGAGCAACTCACAAGATGCGAGGGGAACTCACTGAGTCAGGCAGCAACTGTGGAGAGAAATGGGCACTCAACACTTTGGGTTGAGACCCTTAGTCTGCACTGACTAAAGAAATTGGGGAGATACCCAGTACAAAGAGGTGGAGGGCAGGGGTGAAGCAAGAGGTGGCAGGTTGTGTCAAGAAGGTGACATCTATCATTCAGAACCCCCACCACTCAGGACATGCCCTATTCTCAATACAACCATCACAGAGTAAGTACAGGGTCCTGAAGACACACTGAACATTTTAGTAAGAGCTTCTTCACCTCCACCCTCAGATTTCTGAACAGACAATGAATCCATGAACACCACCTCACCATTTTTTATCACAAACAAGAGAAAATCTGTAGATGCTGGAAATCCGAGCAACACACACAAAATTCTGGAGGAACTCAGCAGGCCAGGCAACATCTATGGAAAAAAAGTACAGTTGACGTTTCGGACCAAGACCCTTTAGCAGAAAAGGAAAGGTATGTCACATCCAGAGTTTCTCCGGATAGTGGGTGATTCCCTCCACGCTTCTCTGATGTAGTGGGGAACCGTGTACGAGGCAAGTTACAGCAGTGGTTTAACATTGCCTTCTGCCGGGTGAGTTTCCAAAGAGATGACCAGCTCGTAACCCAGCATGGATGGAAAGCGGGCAGGGGAGCCGGCTGGATTCGAACTCGGGACCTTTTGTCCCGAAGTCCGACGCTGATGCCACTACGCCACCAGCCGGGTCCCATTAATAGGACTGGAGAAAGAAAGCTGAGGTGTAGATTTGAGAGGTGGGGGAAGGGGGGAGAGAAACACCAGGCAATAGGTGAAACTTGGAGGGGAGGGTTGAAGCAAAGAGTTAGGAAGTTGTCTGGTGAAAGAGACAGAAGGCCATGGAAGAAAGAAAAGGAGGGGGGAGGAGCACCAGAGGGAGGTGATGGGGGGGGCAAGAAGATAAAATGAGAGAGGGAAAGGGGATGGAAAATGGTGAAGGGGGGGTCAGGAGGCATTACTGGAAGTCTGAAAAATCGATGTTCATGCCATCAGGTTGAAAGCTATCCAAACAGAATATAAGGTGTTGTTCCTCCAACCTAAGTGACAGTGGAGGAGGCCATGAATGGACATATCAGAATGGGAATGGGAAGTGGAATTAAGATGGGTGGCCATTGAGAGATCCCACTTGTTCTGGCAGTCAGAACGTAGATTAGATTAAATTATGATTAGATTATGAGGACACAGTCCTCTTTTATTGTCATTTAGTAATGCATGTATTAAGAAATGATACAATATTCCTCCGGTGTGATATCACAGAAACACAAGACAGACCAAGTCTGAAAAACTGACAAAAACTACATAATTGTAACATATAGTTACAACAGTGCAAGCAACACCGTAACTTGATGGAGAACAGGCCACGGGCATGGTAAAAAAAAGTTCAAAGTCTCTCGAAAGTCCCATATTTCACGCAGACGGGAGAAGGAAGAAAACTCTCCCTGCCATGCCCGACCACAGTCTGACTCTGAGTCGTCCAAAAACTTCGAGCCTCCAACCAGCCCTCCGTCACCAAGCACCGAGCACCATCTCTGCCGAGCAGTTTGACTCCAGCCCCGGTCACCAGCAGCAGGCAAAGCCAATGCTCAGCGAAGCAATCTCCCAATCTATGTTGGGTCTCAACAGTATACAGGAGACCACATCGGGAGCACCAAACACCGCATATGGCCCCAACAGACTCCTGGGTGAAGTGTCGCCTCACCTGGAAGGACTGTTTGGGGCCCTGAATGGTAGTGAGGGAGGAAGTGTAGGGGCAGGTGTAGCACTTGTTCTGCTTGCAAGGATAAGTGCCAGGAGAGGGGGGAATCAGTGGGGAGAGACTAATGGACAAGGAAGTCATGTAAGGAGTGATCCCTGCAGAAAGCAGAAAGAGGGGAGAAGGGGAAAAAAAGATGCGTTTGTTGGCGGGATCCCATTGGAAGTGGTGGAAGTTTCAGAGAATTATGTGCTGGATATGTAGGCTGGAGGCTGATGGGGTGATAGTATATTAGTGTGTATACATATAATTATAATCTATATTTTATGAATTCCACTGTATTGCTGCTGCAAAACAACAAATCTCCTGACTCATGTGGGAGATAAAAAATGCGGATTGTGATTCGGATTCTGAGGTGATGGGTGGATCCGGGTGAGGGAGGGGGATAGCAGATGAGGGAAGGAAATTAGAGACGGGAATGACATCAGAAGCTGTGAAGTGACAACGTGCTGAAGATGATGGAATCTGATAGGAGGGGAAAGTGGAGCTGAGAAAGGAGGGAGGGGAGCCGGTGGAAGACAATGGACAAATGGAGAAGATAAGAGAGGGTGATTGTAGCCAGATGGATCAGGAGGAGAAAGAAAAGAAAGGAAGGGCAGTGGGGACAGCAGTTACTGAAAGTTACAGAATTCAGAGTTCATGCTGCCAAATTGGAGACGGCCCAGGCAAAGTATGAGGTGTTGTTTCTCTAATTTATGTTTTGCCTCAACCTGGCAGTGGAGGCGGCTGTGGGCTGCCATGTCGGTGTGGGAATAGGAAGTGGAATTGAAATGGCTGGCCACTGGAGATCCCGGCTGGCAGAGCGGACAGGGCAAAGTTGCTTGGCGAAGGAGTGGAGCAGAAGGTTGCGTTGTGCAAGTTCCATCAGAAGGGAGCCTTATTCTGCTTCAAACCCTGGCCCCCCCATTCCAAAGACACTCAAGCTGAATTCAGCTTTCACTTGCATTAGAAGGATAGCATAAAGAGGTTGAGGTAAAAGTAATCCGCCAAGTCTCCTGGTTGAAGCACTGCAGAACTAGTCGGCATCATTTCACTGACAGCTGTACCAATTATCATTAAATATTTTAATATTAAATGTCAGTTCAACATACGGGGTCAATGGTACATTTGTGTCTGTACTAAGTATAAATTTTAATATCCACCACCGTTTGTATAAATGGCAGATAGCAATGTTACATTACAAATGCATGCAAATTCATAACAAAAATGAATTTCAGAATCAGGTTTAATATCACTGGCATATGTTGTGAAATTTGTTGTCTTTGCAGTAGCAGAACAATGTAATACATAACAGCAGAGAAAGAAGAACTGTGAAATACAGTAAGTATATATATATATAGATATAGATATATGGAAAGAAAACTGTTAAATTAAATAAGCAGTGCAAAAATAAAAATTAAGAAAAGTAGTGAGGTAGTGTTCATGGGTTCATTGTCCATTCAGAAATTAGACAGCAGAGGGGAAGAAGCTTTTCCTGAATTGTTGAACGTGTGCTTTCAGGCTCCTGTACCTTCTTCCTGATGGGAGCAATGAGAACAGGGCATGTTCTGGGTGATGGGAGTCCTTAACGATGGATGCTGCCTTTAAAGTTGCATTGTTCCTTGAAGATGTCCTGAATAGCACAGAGACTAGTGCCCATGATGGAGCTGACTAAGTTCACAAATCCCTGCAGCTTATTTCGATCCTGTGCAGTAACCTCTCCCACTCCACCCCACCTCCATACCAGACAGTGATGTAGCCAGTTAGAATGCTCTCCGTGGCACATCTGTAGAAATTTGCGAGTGTCTTTCATGACATATCAAACCTCCTCAAACTCCTAATGAAATATAGCCACTGCCTAGCCTCCTTTGTATCTGTATCAATATGTTGGGCCCTGGATAGATCTTTGGAGATGTTGACACCCAGGAACTCGCCTGCATTTGTAAAGTAACATTAGCACCTGTAATCTATAAAATGTAATTTATGTGATTTATTCATAATGTCTCATGTAATTAGTGCAAGTTTGCAGAAGCTATCCCCCACAAGGGGTAGCTGGAAAAGAGAACACCACCAATCACTAAAGTTGCTTATTAAATTAGGAAGGTCATCAGGAAAATATCAAACAAAGTATTCAAGGAGACAAGTGACTGCAGGTGCTGGAACGTGAAACAGCTAGAAGCACTCAGCAGGTCAAGCAGCATCTATGGACATAAAAGGGGTGGTTGATATTTCGAGTTGGGACCATGCACTGGGGAGAACGAGCGAGCTGCACACTAACAGGACCCAAGTTCAGGATTGAACCCAGGTTGGCAGAGCTATGAGGCAAAAGCTTTGTTAGTTGTACCACAGTGTCACTCTTGAGTGAACTGTACTGAAATATGCCTTTTAATTTTGTGTTTTTATATTCTGTGTTTTGACTCGGTTTTTATTTCTGCTGTTTACACCATTTTATTGCGTGGGGAGTTGATGTTTTTCTTTGAGCGGGTTGGTTCCATGGTCCTTTGTGTTTTGTGACTGTCTGTAGGGAAGACAAATTTCAGGGTTATATACTCATACATACTTCGATAATAAATGTAGTTTGTAGTATAACTCTGATTGTCCTCATCAGACAAATGACCCAAGGAAAGTTTTGGTTTTGGGGCACACTAAAGCACTTGAATGACCTGCTGACTTCCTCCAGCATTTTGTTGTGTTGCTAAAGATGCATAAAAGCCTCCTTGGTTGAAGTCAAGTCAATGTGAATGCACAAATCCCTGACTGGCTGAATTCCATGCTCCAACGATCCAAACCACTCGCTTTCTGTTCAGACAAGCCCTTAACAGTCACTGTTAAAAGATAAAGATTAGCTTTGTTTGTCACACATATATCAAAACATACATTTGATTTCTTATTTGAGTCAAATCAAATTAGTGAGGATTGTGCTGAGCAAGTGCCATCGCAGTTCTAGCGCCAACATAGCATGCCCACAAATTACTAACCCAAACTGCATAGATATTGAACCCTTGGACACTACCTCACTTTTTAATATATATTATTTCTGTTTTATGCACGATCTGTAATCGATTCAATATACCTATACAGTACTGTAATTGATTTGCTTATTTATTTATTATTATTATTATTCAACAAAAGGAGATGGCCCAGGAAATTATAGACCAGTGAGTCTTACTTTCAGTGGTTGGTAAGTTGATGAAAAAGATCCTGAGGGGCAGGAATTGTGAACATTTGGAGAGGTATAATATGATTAGGAGTAGTCAACATGGCTTTGTCAAAGGCAGGTCGTGCCTTACGAGCCTGATTGAATTTTTTGAGGATGTGACTAAACAAGTTGATGAAGGTAGAGCAGTAGATGTAATGAATATGGATTTTAGCAAGGCATTTGATAAGGTACCCCATTCAAGGCTTATTGAAGAAGTAAGGAGGCATGAGATCCGAGTGGACATTGCTTTGTGGATCCAGAACTGGCTTGCCCACAGAAAGCAAAGAGTGGTTGTAGACGGGTCATATTCTGCATGGAGGTTGGTGACCAGTGGTGTGCCTCAGGGATCTGTTCTGGGACTGTTACTATTGATTTTTATAAATGACCTGGATGTGGAAGTGGAGGGACGGGTTAGTAAATTTGCTGATGACACAAAGGTTGGAGGTGTTATGGATAGTGTGGAGGGCTGTCAGAGGTTACAGCGGGACATTGATAGGATGCAAAACTGGACTGAGAATTGGTAGATGGAGTTCAACCCAGATAAGTGTGAAGTGGTTCATTTTGGTAGGTCAAATATGATGGCAGAATATAGTATTAACGATAAGACTCTTAGCAGTGTGGAGGATCAGAAGGATCTTGGGGTCTGACTCCATAGGACACTCAAAGCTGCTACGCAGGTTGACTCTGTTGTTAAGAAGGCATACAGTGCATTGGCCTTCATCAATCAGGGGATTGAGTTTAGGAGCCGAGAGGTAATGTTGCAGCTATATAGGACCCTGGTCAGACCCCACTTGGAGTACTGTGCTCAATTCAGGTTGTCTCACTACAGGAAGGATGTGGAAACCATAGAAAGGGTGCAGAGGAGATTCACAAGGATGTTGCCTGGATTGGGGAGCATGCCTTATGAGAATATGTTGAGTGAACTCGGCCTTTTCTCCTTGGAGCGATGGAGCATGGGAGGTGACCTGATAGAGGTGTATAAGATGATGAAAGGCATTGATCGTGTCAATAGTCAGAAGCTTTTTCCCAGGGCTGAAATGGCTAACACAAGAGGGTACAGTTTTAAGGTGCTTGGAAGTAGGTACAGAAGAGATGTCAGAGGTAAGTTTTTTACACAGAGAGTGGTGAGTGTGTGGAATGGGCTGCTGGCAGCGGTGGTGGAGGCGGATACGATAGGGTCTTTTAAGAGATTCCCGGATAGGTACATGAAGCTTAGAAAAATAGAGAGCTATGGTAATTTCTATAGTAAGAACATGATCGACACAGCTTTGTGGGCCGAAGGGCCTGTATTGTGCTGTAGGTTTTCTACGTTTCTATGTTTCTATTATTATTTTGTTTTTTTTCTTTCAATGTTATATATTGCTTTGAGCTGCTGCTGCTAAGTTAACAAATTTCACGTCACATGCAAGTGATAATAAACCCGATTCTGATTCTGATATCTTTGGATTTTGGGCGGGAACCAGAGCACTCAGAGGTAATGTACAAACTCCTTACGGATAGTAGTGGGAATCGATTGGTGATTGGTGGCGTTATAAAGCGGCGTCACGTGTGGAGTTAAATCCACACCGCCCTTGAGGATTCACATCTGTATGGTTGTATAACTGACAAAAAGATGAGTTTGGTTATTCAGTAGAGAGCTGCTGGTGGTTATGGTACTAACTCATGTGAGAATCTATACCTTCAGCTGAGGTGAAGGCTGAAAAAAAAATAGGATCCGTCACCCAGAAGTACAACAAAATATTTGGTCTGGTTTGAGATGTTTTGAAATATTCATACAATGATTTCAGTGCAAACCTTTTTTAACAAAGTTGCAGAATTGTTGCACAAAGTGGTAGATAATTGACAAATTTGGAGAAGAGGAGCTGACAAAATCCCTTCTTTTATTTTCACAGCATTTTATCAGTTATATCTCACACAACATCTGAATGTGGGACTCCCCCAAGTGGGTTGGTGTATGGCAGCTGTAATTACTGTGTGTGAATTTTATTCCAGCGAGATCAAATTATTGCTTGACTACCGGCATTCTTTTATTCTTCTTAAAAAATGTGCTTTTAAATGATTATTTTTCAGGGCTATTCATCAGAATTTAGTATTCTGCTCTGTGTTTCCCACACCCAGAAATGAGGTAAAATGTTATATCTACAGGCTGACGACAGGTGCAAACAGATGAAATCTTTTGTAAAAATGGGGCTGCCATGCTATCATTTGGTAAAAGAATGAAAGAAGCCAAGGTTTTTTTTTGGGGGGGGTGGGAACTGCTTCCATTTCCTTCTGCCTCACTCCCTTCTCACTTGGTAATCTCACTTGCATTTCCATCTCATTCTCATCCCCAAAAACCACTTATTATTGCGACCCCTTCTCTAGTTCAGTCCCTTCCTCACACTCCCTGCCCTTCCCATTCATCCCCTCCACAAGCAGAGTCACACTGCCCTATCGCCCACCCATTCCTCTTACTATCACTCCCTCCCCTTCCAATCAGCACATTCCTTCCTGCTCAACTCTTTTCTATTCGGCCCATCGAGTCTGCACCGCCATTTAATTATGGCTGATTTATTATCCCTCTCAACTCAGCTGTCCTGCCTTAGACCATAAGACAGGAGCAGAATTAGGCCATTCAGCCCATCGAGTCTGCCACTATTCCATGATGGCTGATCCCGGATCCCACTCAACCCCATACGCCTGCCTTCTCACCATATCCCTTGATGCCCTGACCAATCAGGGAACGATCAACTTCCACCTTAAATATATACACGGACTTGGTGTCCACCACAGTCTGTGGCAGAGTATTCCACAGATTTACTACTCTCTGGCTAAAAAAAATTCCTCCTTACCTCTGTTCTAAAGTGTCACCACTCAATTTTGAGGCTGTGCCCTCTAGTTCTGGATACCCACACCATAGGATACATTCACCCTGTCTAGTCCTTTCAACATTCGATAGGTTTCAATGAGACCCTATGCATTCTTCAAAATTCCAGTGAGTACAGGCCCAAAGCTGCCAAACACTCCTCATATTTTAACCCCTTCATTCCTGGAATCAACCTCGTGAACTTCCTCTGGACTCTCTCCAATGAGAACACATCCTTTCTGAGATATGGGCCCTAAACTGTGTACAATACTCCAAGTGCGGGCTGACTAGTGTCTTATAAAGCCTCAGCATTATTTCCTTGATTATTCTATTCCCCTTGAAATAAATACCAACATTGCATTTGCCTTCTTTACCACAGACTCAACTTGTAAATTAAGCTTCCGGGAGTCTAGCATGAGGACTTCGAAGTCCCTCCGCACCTCTGATGTTTGAACCTTCTCCCGATTTAGATAATAGTCCACACTATTGTTACTTTTACCAAACTGTATGATCATACATTTCCCAACAATGTATTTCATCTGCCACTTTTTGCCCATTCTTCCGATTTGTCTAAGTCCTGCTGCAATCACATTGCTTTCTCAGCACTAACTACCACCCCACCTATCTTCGTATCATCCGCAAATTTTGCCACAAAACCATCAATTCCATTATCTCAGTCATTGACCAACAATGTGAAAAGCAGCGGTCCCAATACTGACCCCTCAGGAACACCTTCTTCCCATAACCTTTGACACCCTTTCTCATTAAGAACCTATCAACCTCTGCTTTAAATATACCCAATGACTTGGCCTCCATGGCCATCTGTGGCAATAAATTCCATATATTCACCACGCTCTGGCTAAAGAAATTCTCCCTCATCTGTTCTAAAGGGTTGCCCTCTGGTCCTGGATTCTCACACTGCAGGAATCATTCTCTCAACATCCATTTTGTTTGTTCATTCGTTAATGTGTCGTGTTATATGTCACGTACCCCGTGACGGGAATAAAGAACCAGCAGAAATAGAAAGCACTTTGGAGTCCAGTATTGCTATAAACTACTAATATTTATTAGTAACTACGCAATACTGTAATATTATAAATGTAGATAAATCAAACAGGGTAGCAATGATTATATATAAAAGTAAGTGTGGAATATATATTTATGAAAACCAAGCTTCTTTAAGTCTAGGGGTGAAAAGATACAGTCTTACGATGTTGAGTAAAGTTCAGTTCAGTTTGTGGTATTTAGTTGAGTAGTGATGGAGAGAGAGAGAGAGAGAGAGAGAGAGTGAGTTGAGTCTTCAGGTGAGCTGATGCCGTCGATCTTCTCGTCGTCCTCCAAAATCCTTTACAAGTCACCGACTGTGACTTTAACCGGGGGACCAGTCTTCCGTGGTGGAGCTATCACCCAGGCGAGGGTGGACACATAGACAACTCCCCACCAGTCAACCCCTTTCCACAGGTGGAATAGCAAGTTGGATCGATCTGCCTGATCGATCCTCCAAAACCCACTTTCGCTGCGGGCACAACAAATCTCATTCAGTGTCCAGATCATGTGTCTGAGGTCTGTATCATCTGACCTCCCATTTATTTCACCAGGCTGAGCATCACCAGTCATTCAAAGAGTCCCTCCTTCCTTTGACTGCAAAGAAATGCAAACAGGCAACCTGTCCTTGAAGAAATATCAACAACCTGCTGAAAATCATAACATCGAGTGTCCATTAAACAACACCGCCTTCGGTCACCATAGCAACTTACGAGCTGTTCGGTGCTGTTTCCAACTCCAACCTCAGTAAAAATCCAAAGTTACTTCCAATGCCCTAAAGTGACAATCCAACTGTTAATCTTCGTCGCTCTCTCTCCTTTCCCAACAAACCATCAATGATGAATGTCTCTCTCTGTCTCTCTTCAAACGGTTAGTAGGGGCACTCCTGGATCCCCTCATACATATGACATGGGTAATCATTGTCTTTCCATGACCATGAATGCTCTTGGCAAGTTTTTCTACAGAAGTGGTTTGCCATTGCCTTCTTCTGGGCAGTGTCTTTGCAAGATGGGTGACTCCAGCCATTGTCAATATTCTTCAGAGATTGTCTGCCCAGCATCAGTGGTCACATAACCAGGACTTGTGATATGCACCAGCTGCTCATACGGCCATCCACCACCTGCTTCACGTAATCCTGAATTGTTGGGGGTGGGGGTGCTAAGCAGGTGCTACTCCTTGCCCGGGGTGACCTGCAGGCTAGCAGAGGGAAGGAGTGCCTTACACCTCCCTTGGTGGAGAAGTATCTCCACCCCACCACCTGGCCACTCTCTGAAGGCCTTTCAAATGGATGATTGATAATTGGTGTGCTCCCAGTGGGGCAAGTGGTCTGTTTCAGCGCTGTGTGTCTCTATTGACCCTATTTCTTCCCCCCACACCCCCCCATCCCTCCAGTGAAACTGCCTGACCTGCTGAGTGTTATCAGGACTTGACGTTTCAGGTTTCAGACATCTGCACTTTATTTTTAATACTGAAAACTGCAGTCAGCGAGGCGTGTGTCGACATGCTGTTCCCTCGTGGCGCGAGTGACTCGCACCGTGACACCTATAGAAGGAAGTGAGCCAGGGAAAGCGATATGGTAGTTTCACAGAATCTGAACCGTGATAAAGTGGTGCAGAAGAGACAGACAGAGTGCTGGGTGTGCGTGGCAGGGATCTTGTCAAAACCTCCTCTCGTGCAACAGACACGTAAATGGAGTTGGCACCGACACGAAATGCCAACACTCTCGCCCACAGAAATGTAGGCTGCAATTTATCCTAATCTAACCAGCATTCCATTGCCAAAGACAGGGTCCAAGCGCCCGCTGTAATTATCAGAACTCACCAGGAATAGCATTGGCTGCTCACTGCCACGATTTCGGCTTCTCAGTGCAAGTGCACTTGCAAGTCTATTTATGAATAAATTCAAGTATAGAAAATGCGTCGCTTCGCATTGTAATATTGCGCCCAGTATCATTGCAAGATTTTCGGAGGAGTATGTTTATTTTTAAAGCAGGTAATCGCCAAACATTTTTCTTCAGGGTTGGTCTCCGAAACAAGGCGCGGTGAGATCCACTTTGACAATCTCCTCCGATTTCTTTTTTGCCTGGAATTTGGCAGCGCAGTGTTTGTACGTGGTTAGCGCGGGGTCCCGGGTAGCAACACTTGTTGCGCAATCCACCAATCGTTAACGCTAAACTGCAAAGAAATTGTTGCCATACACAAGCTAAAAACATGCAATGGTATTACTACTTTCTGGGGGCCAACTTGTGTTCTGCCAAATTAGTTTTCCAAGATATGTCATTACCTCGCACTCAGCAAATTCCCCCCTTCTTAAACAAATGCATTGAATGAGATTAGAGCAGCAACTGTTGCTGAAGGATGGATTAATGTCCTCGGCGTCTTATAGATAAACTTGCATGCAAGCGACAAAGTAACACAGGAGTAAAGTGCCAGAGCATTGCAAACAGCAGAATGATTCAAAGAAAGTTGCTAATGCTGGAAATCTCTCATATGAAGTCCGGATCACGCAACCCCTGCAAAGAAGGCAAAGGTTTCTGGATCTTTATGCCAAGTATTATCAATATGTGTAATGAAAGTCCGCTTTCATTTAGCGAGACTAGGGCTCGCTCGTTGGTACAGCATCAAGGCACGATGTTATAGTCACACTTGCCCGCGAAATTCAAACCATACATTCTACCAGTCTGACAACTGACTAATAAGCGCCGGCAGGTCCGACGCGCAGACCTCACACGGCCGGGGACGGGGCAGCGGGAATGGTTGTACTGTAATGGGTTTGGAATACCGACAAGGAGCCGGACAGTGGAGAGGAGGGAACGAGAGCGGAGGCATACGGCATTCCAGAAAAAAAGTGCAGATTGTGGTCTGCCTGCTTTCTGTTGAGCTGTGTGAGCGCTTCACTCACCTAGGCATCGTCTGCAACATGATTCTGTTTTGCACAATGAAGCTGGGCTACGAGAACTACGAGGCTGCGATGGTCAACCTGTGCTTTATTGGTGCCAACACCCTGACTCCAGTCTTGATGGGATGGTTGGTAGAGTCTTGCATGGGAAGGACTACGGTGGTTTATATCTGTGCACTCCTTCACTTCATAGGTATGGGACCTGTTAGAATTTACCATTGTTTTACTGAGAAAATGGTAGAGAAATAGAGGGTTATGTGGGAGGGAAGGGTCAGATTGATTTTAGAGTAGGTTAAAAGGGCAGCACAAAATCCTGGGCCAAGGGGTCTGTTCTGTGTTCTATTGCTATACACAGTGCGTTCTGGTTAATTGCTCCATTAAGGCAGCCACTTATTTGGGACAACTCTTAAAGAACAAAAAATAATCAAGAAAATAGCCGGATTCCCTTAGTTTATTTGGGTTTCTGTGCCACTTAATTGGGACAGGAGAACATTCCTAAACAGTTTCTTAACAAGCATCAGTCAAAAGAACTTCTGTGGCCATTGGACACTACACTGTGCTTAGAGCAGTCAGTTTTTTAAATAGCATCAGTTGCACATGTTTGTGTTCAAAAAGCAGAGATTTTTGTCACCGAGAGTTGCCCAGAAATAAACAGTAAGACAATTCAGAACTGTTTTGCTCACTGCAGTTACAAGCATTCAGGCTTGGAGTGAAAATGAAACGATTTCACTCCTTCAAAGAGTTAGGAGTTACGAAGAATTTGAAGGTACAATCAGCTTGAATGTTGTAATGAAAACTAAGATCTGGAGAACGCGGTCATCAAAAGCATTTGTATGAAGGCAGTCCATTATCTGCACTAGGTGTCTGCGCTGATTTAGTTCATTTACAGTCAATCAAGAGAAGATGGCAGCGTGTTGGTTGTCTGTTGCAGGGGTCCCCAACCTTTTTAGCACCGCGGACCAGTTTAACATTGACAATATTCTTGCGGACTGGCCGACCCGGGGGGCGGGGGGGGGGGTGAGTGGTAGGGTTGCCAACGGACAAGAGTAACAGTCAAATACATTGTGTTTACCCCGAGAAAGACTACCATGACCATGAAGCCTTGCGTGGGCACCTGTGTGCGCATGCGTGATTGCATATAGGTGCCGATTTTTTGTCTAGAAATCATTTTTGGCGATTCTGTTCGGGGGGGGTGTTAATCACAACCGGAATATAGGTCATAAGTGGCTAATACACTCAATTTTGTTTCTAAAAGGGTTTATCTAACGAATTTAATATTAAACACACTGTGCATATTTTCCTCGCATGAATATTGTGATAAGACAATTTTCAGGGGAGGACAGGGGAGCTTGAAGTAAGTGTTGAATGAACTTCCAGTAGAAGTGGTAGAGGCAGGTTCGATATTATCATTTAAAGAAAAATTGGATAGGTATATGGACAGGAAAGGAATGGAGGGTTATGGGCTGAGTGCAGTACGGTGGGACTAAGTGAGAGTTTCGGTGCTGTAATTGTTATATGGTTATATAAGTCACTTATAAGTCAATAGCATCATAACATTTTAAGTAACGTTTGGATATTAAACACGCGGCACATATTTTCCCTGTATGAACATATAAGATCATTGCAACACACCAATATCGCTGAATCAGTGGGAGCCCTGGGCTTGTTTCCCTGCAACAAGACGGTGCCATCGAGGGGTGGTGGGAGACAGCGATGCTCGAAGGGGGTTCCTTATGTCCAGTCTATTTTGCAAATTAGTTTTCGTTGCGTTCATTGCAGAGATATGTTGGAAATGGAAGCAATGTTTTCAGTGCTTTTATGGCTATCTCAGGATATTTAGCCTTGACTTTGATCCAGAATGCAGGCAGAGATATTATGTCAAACATACTTTTCAGCCCGCCGTCATTTGCAAGCTTGAGGAGTTGATCTCCTTCCTGCGCTGACATGGATGACGCGTGGGTAATGACCTCGCGTGCGTTGAAGCTCAACAGTGGGCGTGACAGGGAATGAGGAAAGGTGCAGCTGACTCATATCGCCAAATCATATCGTTTCCTCACGGCACGGTAGTGCATGCTTTGCGGCCCGGTGGTTGGGGACCGCTGGTCTGTTGTATCCGACGATGATCGTCGAGTGCGTGCAGGAGAGATTTTAAAGTGGAAAAGCCATTGCGTTGGGACAGTGCCATTCTCTCAACCCTGGGAGTCTGTTTCCAATGGTACAAAGAGTCGGCACAAACTGGGATCTTCCTTGGTAGCAGTGGATAGCCCTGACTTCTTCCATGCCCTTCGCTCTCCGCAAAACATTGCAGACCACCAGCTTGGCAGTTGGATCTCACTGTTAATCTCATCTGCCCAGTCCGCAGGAGCTGATTTCACACGCTGGGGATAGGCGTAACCCTATTTTTCCGGAGTATGAGGCTCGCCAGCTACCCTCGCCTGGTTTAGCCCGCTTGTCGACGTAGTGTGGCCACTGCTGCGCGTGAACAGCTACTTGGAGCCCCCGGCAAGAGCTGACTGTCCAGTGGGGATCAAAAGTGAGTGAGCAGCCCCAGAATGGACATGGCAAACCCTTTCACCAGAGGTGCTACCCCCCCCCCCCGGATACCCAATACATGGCAGTGTACACTGGATGAATTCCTTTGACAATCACTATTAGAAACAAATACAACTTTCTATATTATGCACTACAGCAGCATGGGAATATTCTAATTTAAATACATAACTTATTACTCAGTTAAATCACAAGAAGATTTGCAGATGCTGGAAATTCCAGCAACACACACAAAATGCTGGAGGAACTCAGTAGGCCAGGCAGCCTGGGAAAGAATACAGTCAATGTTTCAGGCCGAGACCCTTCATCGGGGCTTGAAAAAAAAGCTGAGGTCAGAGTACGAAGGTGGGGGGGTGGGGAGGAAGAAGTACAAGGTGGTAGGTGATAGGTGAAACTGGGGAGGGGTGAAGTAAAGAGCTGGGAAGTTGATTGATGAAAGAGATACAGGGCTGGAGAAGGGGATAGGAGAGGGTAGAAGACCATGGAAGAAAGGGAAGGGGGAGGAGCACCAGAGGGAGGTGATGGGCAGGTAAGGAGAGAAGGTGAGAGAGGGAAATGGGAATTGGGGAATGGTGAGGGGGGGGTGCAATTACCGAAGTTCAATAAATCGACGTTAATGCCATCAGATTGGAGGCTACCCAGACAGAATATAAGGTGTTGCTTCTCCAACCTGAGAGTGTGGCCTCATCACAGCTGGAGGAGGCCATTGACTGATATGTTGGAATGGGGATGGGAAGTGGAATTGAAATGAGTGGCCACTGGGAGATGGCACTTTTTCTGGCGAGTGGAGCATAGATGCTCAACGAAGTGGTCTCCCCATCTATGTCAGGTCTTACTGATATACAGAAGGCCACACTGAGAGCACCGAATCCCACCACCAAGCACATCTTTCCCTCCCCCCCCCCCACCTTCTGCTTTCCGCAGGGATTGCTCACTGTGGCTCCCTCGTCCATTCGTCCCTCCCCACTGAGCTCCTTCCTGGTACTTAACCTTGCAGGCAGAACAAGTGCCATACCTGCCCCTACACCTTCTCCCTCACTACCACTCAGGGTCTCAAACACTCCTTCCAGGTGAGGCAACACTTCACCTGTGGCCTCTAGTGTATCTGTGAGACCCGACGTAGGTTGGGAGACCTCTTCAATGAGCATCTACACTTCATCTTCCAGAGAAAGAGGGATCTCCCCATGGCCACCCATTTCAATTCTACTAAATATTCCCATTCCGATGTGTCAGTCCATGGCTTCCTTTACTGTCGTGATGAGGCCACACTCAGGTTGGAGGAGCAATACCATATATTCTGTCTGGGTGGCCTCCAACTTGATGGCATGAACATCGATTTCTTGAACTTCCGGTAACTGCGCCCCCCCCACCCACCATTCCCCTAATTCCCGTTTCCCTCCCTCACCTTATCTCCTTACCCGCCCACACCTCCCTCTAGTGCTTCACCCCCTTCCCTTTCTTCCATGGTCTTCTATTCTAACTTCTCGTATCGATCCCTCCTTCTCCAGCCCTGTATCTCTTTCACCAGTCAACTTCTCAGCTCTTTCCTACATCCTTCTCCCCGTCTCTGGTTTCATCTATCATCTGCCACCTCGTTCCTCTCCCTCCCCTCCCCCCACCTTCTTGCTCTGACTTCTCGTCTTTTTTCTCCAGCCCTGATGAAGGGTCTCCGCCAGAAATGTCAACTCTTTTCCATAGGTGCTGCCTGGCCTGCTGAATTCCAGCGTTGTGTGTGTAACTCAGTTAAATGATAGTTTGTCTTTTTTTTTGTATCTCCTTAACTATTTCCATGAAACTTTGGCTAATTGGGCCAAAATATACTGGCTCGGATGTGTTCCAATTAACCAGAATCCACTGTGTATTGTTGAGCATATGCTCCTAACTATAAACTTAATTTCTTGTTGCCATGGTTATTGGTCATACTTTGCTGTCAGTGTTTTCCACTGTAGTTTGCCATGTTATGATATCCCTGTTACCTGTGATAGCGTAGCTGCTGTTTCTGGGCACAAAAGGTCTCAGTAGGATATGTCTTCGCTAGTCTTCTCTCCCAGCTGTTGCCATTTTGTATATATGAAAACAAATCTTGTACTCATCAATTCACTGGAATGTTTGTGCCTTAGGTTTTTTTGTTCACCATGTAATGTTGGCAATTTCAAAATATTTAAGCTCAAAAGAATAAGCTATCAATGTCAACTCTTGGGCAGAATCAGGCTCATTATCACTGACGTATGTGGCGAATTCTGTTGTTTTGTGGCAGCAGTACAGTTCAAGACATAATAAATTTCCTTTGGTAGTAGATATGGATAGTTAGATAGATAAATAGATAGGTAGATAGTGCAAAAGAAGAATAATGAGGTAGTGTTCATGAACTATTTAGAAATGCAATGACGGAGGAGAAGAAGCTGTTCCTAAACGTCCATTGTGGGTCTTCAGGCCCTGTATCTTCTCCCTGATGATCGTAATGAAGGAGAGTGTTGAAAATGAAGGGGGAGTATCAAGGAGTCTGAGTGTATTCTTTAGAAGCAGCCCATACAGAAAGTGGCAGTGACGTATCTCTCGCTCACTGCATGCCCCATTTGAGGGCCTTGCATTGGCCTCATGAGCCACCTCAGAGCCCACGGGAGTGGAGTAGAAGCAAGTCATCCTCAGGCCAGAGTGGAACCTGCTGTTAGGTAGAAAGTTTCAGGGCAATAAAGCGATCTTGACAGTTGACAAAGTTCGGCTGATCTGTGACTCAAATTGGAAATAGAGGTGGTAGTGTTCCCATGACTCTGCCGTCCTCGTCCATAAGGATGCTAGAGAGGGGTTTGACAGTGGGATCTGAGCTCAGCCATCCTCCAATACAACCACAATGTCACCACTCATTATTTAAAAGTTAAGTGTTCTTTGAGTGATAACATATCTTTTGGTGATTGATTAACTTCAACACAGTAAAAATCTTACCTTAAATAACAGATGTTGGTATAGCTATTGTCTTATAGGCCTAGTAGTGCAAAGGAACTAATTCAAATCCATGGAAAGATGGATTTTGTTTGAAAAGTTAGCAATTTTAATAGCGGTCATGAAACAACCAGCCACAACGACCCATCAGGGTCATGGATACTCTTTTGGTGTACTCCATATTTGACACAGAGCCCATAGTAAAATGATTAACTTCTGTTATGACCCCAATTGTAACTGAGGGAAATTACCGGTGGCCACAAGTGATAGATTGAATTAAAATAATCTCATTAATCTCTTGAAGGTTTTAAGCAGCCACTTTGCTTTGTTAAGATCGTGGATGACTAAATTAGGGCCTTGACCTGCAGTTTGCCAAATATGGCCTACAACCCCTTTTGTCCTGGCCTGCTGAAATACTCTGCTGCAGTAGCTCAAATCTTCTCTCCTGCCATTGTGGAGAGAAAGGGTGAATTAGGGGAAGTCGAGGGGCGAGGGGATTGGACAGACAATCAGGGCAAGTACTCAGGAGCTGAACACATTGGCAGTGATAAGAAAAAAGATGAGGATAACCATTAATGACGAAAAATTCAAGATGACACTTATTTGGAGGAAGAGGCCTTTGACTCGTCTCATTGTGTAAATCTCAACATCTCAGTTGGAATTCTGCTTGTTATTGTATAACAAATTAATTGTACTGAGAATTAATATAAGCTCCTCTGGAACCTCACAAGCACAGTAGGACTGCGCACAGTAACATCAACTGCGTATTGTGTGTATGCTCAACGACTTGTGCTCACTACAACATTGAACACACATCAATGCTAGATTTTTGGCTTCATCTTGAAATGGCTCTTCAAGCACAGAAACATGGGCAGTTCTAATTGAAGTGGAATAAATACTCCCCCTCTTTAGATATTAATTTTTTTTTGCTGCAGTGTGATTCCATAGGGGCCTTTTGTACAACAGGACAGTGATAATATAACTTGAAGCTCCAGGATGAGCATTGTTTCGTGCATACTTGTACAAGTTGTGGAAAAGTTACACTCTTGATGCTTCAGAGGAGAATTACTGTACCTGATTTTAGTTTCCTCTGATGGTGGATTCAAAGCTCCCCATAAAGCTGGACCTGATAGATAGTGGGTGGTATAACTAGCTCTGCAGATTGCTGTCCGTCCCTTTAAGTACAGCTTCCTGGTCTGAATGTGGGATCGGAAAAAGTACTCTCTAGTTTCCAAACAAACTATATATAAATTTGTCATTGAGCGTTAGCTGAATATTATCATTAATTAAGGGTACAATGGTTAGAATTACGGTAGCTGTATTTTAATTCAGTCCATTACGGTTAATTGGGCCCAGTTAACCGGGGCAGCCGTTTATTTGGGACAGCACTTAAAAGAACATAAACTAAATCAAGAAAATAGCCAGAATTCCCTTCATTTATTTAGGACACTGTGCCAGTTAATTGGGACAGGAGACTGTTGCTGAACAGTTTCTAACTCGTGTCAGTTGTGTGGACTTGCGTGGCTGTTAGACGCTACACCGTGCTCAGGAAGAACAGGTTTTAAATAGCATCCGTTGCATGTGCTCGTGTTTAAAAAGCAGTGATAGTTGGCGAGAAATAGTGGTACGACAATTTGGAATTGTTTTGCTCACTGGGGTTTTCAAGCATTCAGGCTTAGAGATGCCAGAAACAGCCAGAGGTGGGTGAAAATGAAATGACTTCACTACAAGTTATGAATTACAAGGAATTTGACGGTATCGGCGATCATCTTAAAGATTTGGTGAATGCATTTGGCAAAAGCATTGTATGAAGACAGTCCGTTATCGGCACGAGGTATCTGTGCTGATTTTGTTCATATACAGTCAATCAAAAACATGGCAGATGAATTCCTCTGTTGCTGATTATCAGGAACTAATACACAATTTTATACTATGGTAGAGGTTCTCATTTGTTCTGTAATTCATTTAAATACACTAATTGTTACAGCAAATTGGCTTTTTTATATCTTTTAACTATTTCCATGAAACTTTAGCTGATTGGGGCAGCCACTTAATTGGGCCAAAATGTACTGATCCCGACGCGTCCCAATTAACCAGAATCCACTGTATTTGTTTATTTTTTATACTGTACTCATTTCCTTAAAAAACTCAAATAAATAGCTTCAAAAATCCACTTAGGTGATTCTTAAAAGTGAATCTTTGCATTCAGTGGAGCTTTTCTTAAAAGCAGCACAGTAGTGTGGCGGTTAGCACAACATCTTACAGCTGTAAGATTGAGGTTCCATTACCGCCACTGCCTGTAAAGAGTTTGTCTGCCATCCCCATACCCATGTGGCTTTCACTGGGTGCTTCAGTTTCTTCCTATGTTCCAAAGACGGTTAGGGTTACTGAGGTGTGGGCGTGCTCTGTTGGCTTAGGAAGCACAACGGCACTGGCAGGCTGCCCAGCACAGTCCTCACTGATTTGATTTGATGCAGATGATGCATTTCGCTGTGTGTTTCGATGTACATGTGACAAATAAAGCTAAACTTTATCCCTTTATCTTTAATAACGTCTGTTAAACAACCCTGCATGAGGTCGAATAGATTCAGAATCCGCAAAAATAGATTAACGGTATCGCTAAAATTGAGCCCCGTTTAAGAGCACAGTGGTGCTTTACAGTAATGTAGCAAGCTCACTGAGGAAGTAATCATACCCAGATTGCAGGCTGAGCTGATCTGGCCATGACTGTCAGCCTTGATTGGAAACCAAGGAGCACAACGGGACACAACGATAGAGTCCAAATGACCAGAAGGTAACTTAGAAGGTGGTTGAGGAGTATGATTGCAACTGACCTGCAGCCCTGTGAGCTTGGCATTGTGTGGATACAGAAAGCCATACCAGAAACCACTGGGGAGAGTCAGATGTGGTCTGTTTCCACAACTTAAGTTGGACGATGAGCTCCATTTCTTCTGAGAGTTAAGAGAAAAAAAAGTGCATAAGATAAAAAAAATGTATGATCCATGTAGTAACAGCTAATCAGCTAAAATAGGTAGTATACCTGAGATGGATTATTTTTGCTAGAAATATTTTAATTCTGCAGAGCCTTTAGATAGGGGAGCCGTGAATTTCAAGTGAAATTAGCTGGGCTTATGGTCTTCTGACCCATATCTGGTTGCACTCTGAAATCAAGACCACATTTTGCAATTATTTATGAGATTTATGAGACAGACAATTTTATTACATTGTCAATAAAAGTAAGTTCCAGAAAGTATTGTAAATCATTAGGATAATATTTTCAATAATGCTTCACATTGTTGAGTTATAATATGAGATGCCTTGATTGGAAAATCTTTCAACAAATACTCTCTTTTCATGACTGTTTAATTATCAGTTATATTCAGTTACATTAATTTATATACATGCACAAAATATTTAATATTATACAATGCTGGAAGTGGAAAAATTTATGCAAGAAGCAGCAAACCTTCTGAAACTCAGTGGATCACAAATAATTCACTGTCAATGAGGTACAGTGAAGTAGAGAAACACAGTCGACAGGAAGCAGCCAGATGATCAGATAATTCCACCTTGTTTGCAATCCAGAATTCCCAAGGATTAATAGATACTGGGTGTTACAGCTCATTGTCAGAAGTGAGGTTAGCTGCAGACAATTGTCACGCCTGCATAACATGCTATGAACACATGGTTACATCCAATGTTCCCTCTAATTTATGGAGATGAGGAATTTCTTTAGCCAGAGAATGGTAAGTCTGTGGAATTCTTTGCCACGGGCAGCTGTAGAGGCCAGGTCTTCATGTATATTTAAGGCAGAGGTAGATAGATTCTTGATTGATCAGGGCATGAAGGGATACGGAGAGAAGACATGAGATTGGGGCTGAAAGGAAAATTAGATCAACCATGATGAAATGGCGAAGCAGACTTGATGGGCCAAATGGCCTAATTCTGCTCCTGTATCTTATGG
This sequence comes from Mobula birostris, assembly GCF_030028105.1. Classification (NCBI taxonomy): domain Eukaryota; kingdom Metazoa; phylum Chordata; class Chondrichthyes; order Myliobatiformes; family Myliobatidae; genus Mobula; species Mobula birostris. Next base: position 49,156,767 of record NC_092392.1, on the reverse strand, counting down.
TCTAGTTTGTAATGAGCAATGTGTGCAAAACTCTTGTGCTGTGCAATTTTTTGCTCAGTGACAGCAACATGAGCCCACTGAAATATTGATTTAATAATTTCTTCAATAAAAACAGTACAGTATAAGTAAGCCAGTTCTAAAATCTGCAGACATATCATCGCAAACTCCATGTTGTCAACACCGTCTGCATTAGAAACCAGAAAAGGAAATGTGATTAACACGCACAAGATGCTGGACAACTCAGCAGCTCAGGCAGCGTCTATGGAAAAGAGTACAGTTGATGTTTCAGGCTGAGACCCTTCATCAGGACTGGAGAAAATAAGGAAATGTGATTGTGTACAATTGTGAAATATACTTTATACTTTATTGTTGCCAAACAATTGATACTAGAACGTACAATCATCACAGCGATATTTGATTCTGCGCTTCCCGCTCCCTGGATTACAAATCGATAGTAAATATTAAAAATTCAAATTATAAATCATAAATAGAAAATAGAAAAATGGAAAGTAAGGTAGTGCAAAAAAAACCGAGGCAGGTCCGGATACTTGGAGGGTGCGGCCCAGATCTGGATCCACTTGACATGCCTACGAGGTAGAGGGTGACAAACTTCTGTGCCCAGTTTAAAATCATTTGTACACTAGTAGCAAAAGATGTGTGTGCGCGCTCGTGTGTGCACACACACCCCTTAGGCTGATCATTTCCCTCTAGTAGGTCCTTTAAAGAACTGGATAGGAGCACAGTGGCCTGCTGTGCAATAAATTCATTTAAAATATACAAGTTTATTCGCATTTCAGCAAATTCTGAAAACCCACCACGTGTCCCACTCATGAATTTCTCCAAAGAACCCCTAAGCAGCTATTAGACACGTCACTAACGTAGCAGGAGCTGGTAGCTTAGTGTAGTTAGTCAACAGTGCCTAACAAATATTTTAGCTGAGATCTGAATGAGTGCCCCGAACAGGAATGGGCCATTGTGCAGCTGGCTTTGTTTCTGGTTCATTAAATGACACAATAAATGTAATTTCTTCTTTATTTATGACATTGATTGAGAAGTAATTGTTCGTCTGGACACGAAGGAAAGAACTGCTCGTCTTTGAACTGCACCCACCTGGGAGGATGGTAGGATCCAAGAATTTGGCATCTCATTCCAAAAGGTGGCTCTGTTGATGGTAACATGCACCTTCAAAATTGATGTCAAGGACTGCATTTATAACACTGAGAAACATGAGGAAATTCTCCTTTTGACCAGCAGTCCTATTTCAGACACCATTGAGTGGATTAGACCAGTGGTCCCCAACCTCCGGGCCGCGAAGCATGCAGGGGTGCAGTGGTAGCCGGAACGCACCCAGCACATCTTTAAGAAAAAAGCCGAAATAAACAAGCCAATTAATTAGGTGTTGCCCAGCACGTAAATGTCGGCCCAGATTAGGCGGCACATAATTAATTGGCTTGTTTATTTCGGTTTTTTTCTTAAAGATATGCTGGGTGCGTTCCGGCTACTGCTGCACCACTGCTTTCTTCGCGGCCTGGTATCGGAGGTTGGAGACCACTGGATTAAACAGCATATCTTATGAAGAAAGGTTGCATGAGCTAGGGCTATTCTCCTTGGAATGAAGGAGGATGAGAGGTGACGATAGAGGTGTATAGGATGATAAGAGGCATAGATGGGGTGGACAGCCAGAGATTTTTTCCAGGAAAGAAATTGCTAAAACAAGGGGCGTCATTTCAAGGTGACTGGAGGAAAGCATAGGGGGATGTCAAAGGTAAGTTTTCTACATGGAGAATTGTGAGTGTGTGGAACACCCTGACAGTTGTGGATGCAGAAGCAGTTACATTCAGGAGCATTTTTAAAAAACTTTTAGAAAGGCTTGTGGATGATAGGGAAAATGGAAGATTATGTGGGAGGGAAGGATTAGATTGACCTTGGAGTAAGTTAAAAGGTCGGCACAACTTTGTGGGCCGAAAAGCCTGTTCTGTGCAGTTGTGTTCTATACTGGGCAGCACAGTGCATAGTGCAATACATTACAGTACTACTGACTGGGGATTGACTCCCACCACAGTCAGTAAGGAGTTTTTACATTCTCCCCGTGACTGAGTGGGATTCTTCTGCATGTTCCTGTTTCCTCCCACAGTCCAAAGACGTACCAGTTGGTAGATTAATTGGTCATTGTGAATTGTCCCATCATTAGGCTAGGGTTATTTCGGGGGTTGCTGGGTGGCGCAGTTCGGAGGACCAGACGGGCCAATTCCACACCGTTGCTCAATAAATATATAAATATGCTCTTTATATTATTGTCATTAATTTTATTTTCTCTTCATGGGGTCTCATAGTGTTCAGATCAGCTGACAGTATTTCAAAGGTAGTTTTGGGAAGCATGGAGGGTCTGTAGATTATATAAGAGATCTTCCTCTTTGCTAAAAAGATTTTCTCTGCCTGTTTCCGAAGGTACAGTTATGCTGCCCTTGGTCGCATTCCCCTTTGAGGATTTCTACGTTGGTACACACCATAACATCCACACTGACAGCCAGCAGGTTGTGCTCTTTTACGTCGCCCTCACAGCAGCGTCTTTGGGCTCGGGAGGAATTCGTGCCATTGTCTGCCCATTCAGGGCTTATCACCTCCAGGACTGCAGCCAGCACCAGCTTCTAACCTTCTTCAACTGGTCAGTGTCCACCTTTTCCAATCATTGTGTATATATTTTGATAAGGGTATGAAAATGACTTCATTTTGCTAATGTTAAGCCCTCCTTAAATTATACCTTGTAAAACAGTACTCTATTTTCACGTTCATAATCTAGTGGATCACTTCAGTGAAGACAAGGAAAAAGAACTTGAAATTATACCACCATTCATGATCTGATGTTGCTTCAAAGTGTTTCGTAGCTAAAGTGTAGTTGCTGTTGTAAAGTCGGAGAAGTGGCAGACAAGATTTCTGTTGGCTGTATTCATGGGTAGTCATATCCGATTGAATGACAATTAAACTTGAACTTGAAGTCAACAATTCCAGTTCACAACCTTTCCAGTTTGTATCAGAAGTGACATTTCTGATTAAATTTGTGGGTTGCCCCTAGCAATCTTTAGAATATGTTGGTTGTTTAAGCAAATGATGGATTTTACTATATATTTCAACGTTCATGCGATAAATAAGAGAATCTGAATCCGAAGCCATTACTATGTAATATTCTCCACAGATGCTGTCTAACCTGCTGAGTATTTTCAGCTTTCTCTCATTTTAGAGATTCCACAGCTCACTCCTGTGTTCTCATTTCTCCAGACAGTTCTACAAGCCTTCACCTCCCTTTCCAGCTGACACCACCACTAACTCTGTCATTAGAACGTAGAACATTACAGCCCAGGACAGGGGCTACAGCCCACCATGTTGTGCCAGCCTCTTAACCTACTCTGAGTTCAATCTAACTCTTCCCTCTCACATAGTCTCCATTTTGTATTCATCAACGTGCTTATCTAAGAGTTTCTTAAATGTCCCTAATATATCTGTCTCTACCCCCAGCCCTGACAGTGCAATCCACATACTTACCATCTTCTGTAAAAATAAAGCTACCTCTGACATCCCCCCCCCCCCACCATACTTTCGTCCAATCATCTTTAAAGTATGTCCTCACATTGCCGCACTGGGAAAAAGGCTCTGGCTGTACACTCTATCTACGCCTCCATCATTTTTTACACCTCGATCAAGTTCTTTTCATCCTCCTTTACTCCAAAGAGAAAATCCCTAGCGTGCTCAGCCTATCCTCATAAGACATGCTGTTTAATATAGACAGCATCCTGGTAAATCTCTTATGCACCTTCTGCATCCTTCCAGAACTGAACACTGCACTCCAAGTGTGGTCTAACCAGAGTTTTATAGAGCTGCAACATTACCATGTGACTCCTCAACCAAATCCCCCAACCAATAAAAGCCAACCCACCATATTGCTTCTTAACCACCCTATCAACTTGCGCGACAACTTTGAAGGAGTGAGGAGGTGGAGAAGCAGTACAATGGGATCAGTTTTAGATTGAAGGGACCAAGGACTGGAGGCCTGGAGGTGGCCTGTCTTGGGGATGGGGGCCTGACTGTCTGTGTGAGTGGGTGGGAAAGGGGCTAGTTTTTGACTTAAATTTATTTAAATCTTACATCCATCCCACAACGTGACGGAGTAAAAAACTTTGCATTGTGACTCCGTTGCAATGTACAGACATGTGAATTTATAAGTCTAATGGCTTGTAGAAAGAAGCTGTCCTGTAGCCTGTTGCTCCTGGATTTGGTGCTGTGGTACCGTTTGCCAGACGGAAGCAGCTGTAACAGTTTATGGTTGGGGTAATTGAGGTGGAAGAGACGCTGTTGTGTTTTTTTTGCCACACAGCCGGTGTGTACAGTCCAGGTGAGATCTTCGGTGATGTGTATACTGAGGAACGTGAAACTGCTGACCCTCACAACTGCAGTTGTTCTGTTGATGCTCTTGCTGCTGTTGCTTGTGTTGGTCTGCTGAACACTGTGGGCATGCTCTGTTGGTGGCCGTATCTGTGGCGACCCTTGCTGGCTGCTCTCAGTACATCTGTTGGTCTGCTGGTTGTTAACGCAAGCAGCACATGCCGCTGTATGTACGTGTGATAAGTAAATAAAAATCTGAATCTGACAGCCCTCCAACAAAGTCACTCCAAGGATTAAAAGGCCTCCTTCTCCAATATTTGCTTCAAAGCTTCACCGCTACCTAATGTTGGGACTGCTATATCATTGTGCAAATAGATTCCTTAAAAGTCTGTGCTCCTGTTTTCAATGCCAGTTTGTGATCCATCTTCCCGCAGGTTTCACTGGTTTGTGAGCTTGAACTCGGTCGTTGTGTTTGCGAGTATTGCCTACCTTCAGCAGTCTATTGCCAAAAACCTGGGCTATCTCATCCCATTCGCTTCCATACTGATGACCCTGATCACCATTCATATGGTGCGGAGCAGACTCATATTCCGGCCCAAATCAGGTGAGAGCAACAAAAAGTGATCCTTAGGTATCCTGTTTTTATGATGTAGGTTGAGGTTTGTCCTTTGGCTGCATTTAATGAAACCTTCCAAAAAGCAAATAATGTAATGGTGATTTCTTTCTAATGCTTCAAACATTGTATTTCGAGGAGGTGTATCGGTCTTTCACTCAGCTCCCATTCCCCACTGATCAGCTGTCTGCAGGCTTGTGAGGTCATCTCCAGGACCCGCTTTGGGTATTTTTGAACTAGAATGTCACATTGCATGTGCAGTTTGAGGACCCAGTCATTGTCTATTTCCCAGCCAGTTTTTATCAAGTGGCTCTCTGATTTGCATTGTACTAATGGAGAGCACACTTTATTTATACACCATCTGCTTTCAAAACTGATCGCTGCTTCTTTCAATGTGCTCAATTCAAACAGTTTTATCTCACGTAGTTTTCTTTCAGGTATTTTAACGTTTTGAGTTATTTATTAGTGTATGTTAATGCTGTCAAAAGGGTGTAAGTATTGTCTTCAAAGAAAAAGTGTTAAGGGTTCATTTTTATCCTTGGGAAGTCCACATGCCCTTTAACCCTAACAGATAACAAGGGGTTGTATGCACAGTTGCAGATGTTTGCTGTTCTTCCCTCATCCACAAGGTGACAGAGTACCCACTAAAACACTACACGACACCGCAGGGGCTACTGCAGCCTCCCTGAACAGCTTAAAGACCCTGACTTCATTATTGGGTGGAAACCATGCAAGTTTGTCAACCTCCTGTCTATAAAACGCTCAAGGCTTTACACTGGCTCCCAGTTCATCTGTGATGCACAATACCTTGCACGATCTTGTCCGATCATTTGGCAAACCCAGCCCCCAGAATTGCCATAACCATGTTATAAGCAGTCAAGGGGATTGAATACTTCACAAATGTTCAAAACAATTGAAAAATAAATACACTAATACATGATTATTAAAAGAAATCAAAATAAAAATGAATTGCAATACTTGAAAACACGAGAATATTTAGGAGGAAAACCATTTAATTGGTAAATTGACTGTTAGAAACTATTTACCTGTCTTCCTCATGGTTGTTTTCTTCATTGAGTCGAAAGGATGCAGCAGTCTTTGTCAGGTCACAGATTCAGTGGGGAGATTTTCCCTGTGTTTGGACTCCATAGCTCTACTCCTTTGTCTTATGGTCTTATGGTCTGTTCTGTGGTGAGTTTCACAACTAGTGCTATCGGCCATGTAGAAGTTTCGAAATTCCACCTTTGCAGATGAGTTCTGCTGTTATGCGTGGGTGATGGAGATCAAGGGCAGCATTTCTGCAGCAGCTTCGTGCTATGGTGGAACTCCGTCATTAGTGGGAAGAAGTCACCCTTTGCCATATTCCCTACCAAGAGCCAGACTCTCTTTCTAAGGCTAGACTTTGTGCAATGTTAGCTGTGAAAACTTGATGTTTGCAGAAAGAAAATTATCTCTTGTGACATAATTGTGTTCTGGGTGTGTTTGTGCTGACCCCTTAAAAAGAGAATTGTACAAGAGTGAAGGAACTTACCTGACCCATCAAACCAGTATCGGCTCTCCAACAGAAAGAGCTATGCATGTAGTGATGTTCCCTTTAATCTTTTCTGATTATCCTAAAAAATTCCCTTTAAAGCAATTATCTAGTTTTCTTTTAAAAGTAACTGTTGAATGTATTTTCAATCACTGCTTCTTGCAGGACATTTTAGATCACAATTCCTTCTGCAAAGAAAATTGTCCTCACTTTCCTATGAATCCATTTATCAGTTATCTTAAATTGTTCTTGACAGAATGGGTTCTTGACCCAGTGGCAAGGAAATCAAGATATCTGCTGAGAGAGCATGTGGGAAATTTGTTCAATGCCTAACATAAGAGATGTTACCCTTGACGGTGTTCCATTTCCTCAGTACTTCACTGGACTGTCAGCTTTATTTTTGTCTTCATGATTCTGGAAAGTGATTAGAACCCAAGCTAATTAGAAAGTTTAGAGTAATACAGGAGGAACTCAGCAGGCAGAGGTAGTATCTATGGAGAAGAATAAACAGTCGAAATGTCAGGCCAAGAGTCCTCTGGAGTTTCAATATCTGCAGAATCTCTTGGGTTTATAATTATAAAGTTTGACACAGTTCCATACGTACCAATTCTCAAATAGAGTTGGTTAATCATTAACATACACCATATCAAGACCCATAGAAATATCTCCATTCTCTTTATGACTCAATATTCACAACTTGGTTGCTGCTAATCAGCAGGACTAAGAAGGCCTGGCTGTTTACCACTGTCAGTATGGTCCTGAGTTAATCGGAGGTAACTCGTCAGGCTCTGCATGTAATCCAAAGCTGACCATTGCTGGGTATTTCCCACTGCTTCCATTTCCCACTGTGCTGCTCAGATTGATTCTGGCTGGCACCAGCTGGGGCCAAGCAAATAAGCTATTTCAATTCAGGTGGAAGTTTGCATTCCAGTTTAAATAAAAAAATTGAGACTCCTTGACATTAAGACAGTAGGAAGTAAGTGTCATGGGAAATACAGTTTCAAGAAAAAGGAGACTGGAGCTCCTAATAATTTCATCAGTTATTAATCTGCACTATAACAAGTCAGTTTTAGTGAAGAATAGTAACCAATGAAGTTGATGTACAGATGTTCTGTTAGACTTGTATTGGTAGTATAGAGTTATAGAGAACAGCACAGAAACAGGCCCTTCAGCCCATCAAGTGTATGACAAATTATTACTCAGACTAATCCAATTGACCTGCACCTGGAGCACAGCCCAACGTACCCCATCTATTCATGTACTCATCCAAATTTCTCGTAAGGTTGAAATCGAACCTGCGTCCACCATTTGCACTGGCAGCTCGTTCCACACTCTCACCACCTCTAAGCGAAGAAGTTTCCCTCGCGTTCAAACCTACTCAAGTTCTGCATTTCACAAGAGTATCTCTCCAGGTGCTAAAAGGAAATAGGAAAAGAATCCACTTACTCAGATTTCTGGATGGACATTGAGCCCACGAGCATACCTCACTACTTTTTTTTCTCTTTTCGCACTATTTATTTAATGTTTTAAATATATATACTTAATGTAATTTACAGATTTTGTTATTATGTGTTGCAATGTACTGCTGCCGTATAACAACAAATTTCACAACATATGCCAATGCCAGTGAGAGTAAGAGTTCGGCACGGACTAGAAGGGCCGAGATGGCCTGTTTCCGTGCTGTAATTGTTATATAGTTATATGGTTATTAAACCGGCTTCTGATTCATGCAGTCATTCAGATTGAACTTGCTTCCTCTCTGATGACTGTCGTGGCCACAGGTTCTTCCACAGATGAGTCAAGAAGTGTCTGTCAGGCCAGGCAGAGTGAATGGATAGTTTGTGAGATAGTGTGCTCCTTCTGCCTTCTTCACATAGAGCTTCTATGTGGTCCTGACCAGTGGCCTAAGATTCTTAATGCCATCTTAAATGCCCCTTCTCCCTTTAAGCAGTACTATGCTATAGAAGCTACTGCTATTTCCTCACTGTTCCAGAGACCATAAAGCCATAAAACATAGGAGCAAAATCAGGTCATTTGGCCAATCGAGCCTGCTTTGCCATTCCATTATGGCTGATTCCCTCTCAATCCCGTTCTCCTGCCTTCTTCCTGTTACCTTTGATGCATCTACTAATCAAGAACCTCTGCTTTAACTATGCCCGATGACTTGGCCTCTAGAGCTGTCTGTGGCAATGAATTCCACAGATTCACCGCCCTCTGACTAAAAAAAATTCCTCCTCATCTCTGAGGCCTGGTTTTGCTCCCAACATTAGCTGCTGTCAAGATGGAGTTTGTTTGTTCTCCCCACTACTATGTCCGTTTCCCCTGGGTGCTGCGTTTTTCCTCCCTCATTCCCAAAACAAGTCGGTTGGTTAGTTAGTAAATTACCCCTTAATGCAGGTGAGTGGCAAAGGAATGAGAAAAAGCATGGGATATGTTTGAGAGAAAACAAATTATAGGGCTACAGGAAAATAAGAATAGGAGAAACAGACCAATGGGAATACACTATAGGAGCCGGTATAGAATTGATAGACCAAGCTGCCTCCTTCTGTATCGTTCTAGGTGAATGAGAGTGGTCATGGGCCAGGGATTCCCCAGAGCCAGTGGGAAGAGTAGAAAGAGCCAAAAGGCCTGTTTCTGTGCTGTAGTTTTTCTATGGTTTCTATAGGTCAGTGGGACTAGGCAGAAAATGGTTCGGCACAGCCAAGAAGGGCCAAAAGGCCTGTTTCTGTGCTGTAGTTTTTCTATGGTTTCTATGGTTTTCTAATGTATAAGGCAATTAAGAAGAGTGAGCAACAGGAGAAGGCTGCTGTGTAATGGTGTTAGCAAGTTGTATTACAAAGTGAGTGAAACAGGATTATGTACAACCCCCTGTTGATCTGTAATATGTTCGGCAAACTCAATGTTTTCAGCCCTCATCATCCACGTCACGGGATGTAGATTAATTAGATTTGCTAATCAGAAGTAGCTACCTTGTTTTGAGTCACAGAAATTTTCAGCAGTTTTGAGCTTTCATAGCAGTCCTCTATTGTGGACGCTTTAAAAATATGACACCTACATAGTTCATGTGGAGTCACTAAAGCCTGATTTATACTTGTGCGTCAAATGCACGCCGTAGGTATGGCGTAGCTGCGAACCCTACACTGTATCTACACCGTAACCTAACGCATACCTCTCCCAAAATGTAACTACACGTCGCGGCGACGCAGACCGCAACAACTGTGATTGGTCGCTTGGTAGCATCGCATTTCCTCCTACGCTGCAATAGCTTCCCACTGGGCGACTGAAGGGCAGGGAAGGAACTCTGGCTGCAATGCTTTCCATAAAGCTGTACAGACCTCCGAAATTATGGAGGACCCTGTGCTTGACACCAGTTTGTATCTAGCTGCTACAGCCTGTTGACTTCCACCTGAAGCTAAAGCTCGAATGGTGATTGCCAGTCTCTGAGTATACTGTGCGTATACTGATGCCAAATAAATGGTTGGAGACGATGAACCAAATCATCAAATCTAGCTGCTGACATCCGAAAATATTTGAAATGCATTTCCTCATCCATGTCTGTCAGTGGCCGGACAAGCACAGAAGATACAGCCTCCTTCAGTTTCAGTCGCCATTGTTTGAAGTTTGAGTTCCTTCGTGTTGAAACTCAACACAGTGGCATAGAAACCCCACTGCCAACTAGCGTTTTGGCGGTGAATTACAGAGAGATGCAGACACACCAACGTACAAGTATAAATGGTCACAACGGCGTAGCCCACTTGCATTGGCTACAGCGCAAGCTAGAACGCACAAGTACAAATCAGCCTTAAGACATGTGGTCTGAAACCAGTTATTCCAGGTGTGGTATTTGCAGGATGAGTCCAGCAGAGAACTGTTGTCAATTGAAAGCAGCACACAATAAAACTCTTCAGATAATAACTTTGCTTAAAGTCATTAGTAAAGTCATTAGCCTTTTTCAGTAATTGTAATTGATTGAAAGATTCACTCGGTAGTTTCAAACATGAGTCATAAACTCTTAAGTTTCACACCTCCATCAGTTACACAACTCTAGTTTACTTACACAACTTTCAAATCTCTCTACTTATATTCAGATATTACACACTTAAAATAAACTTGGCTGGGGTTCGACCTTGATGAGTTCTTCTCTGAGTCCCATCTCAGGGTCTTCTTCTTCATTGGCTGCTCTTTGGAGTCATTTCAGTAGGTCATCCCATAAAGAACATTTTTATGTGTATGTTTGCATATCTTCCAAACATTGCCTAGTTCTGTATTGCCATTTACACAGTTGTAATCCCAATTCTTATCTATACGGTGAGGCTACATTTCTGTTAACTACCTCCGGCACCATCTGGTTCGCCAAAGGAGAGTCAGCAGTTTTAAATTCTTGGGTGGTCACCTCTATTGTGTCCAAAACACAGATGCCATCAGAAGGAGAACATGCCAGATTCTTTACTATCTTAGGGGGGTAAGGAGTTCGGCTTGAAATCGAACCCAAACAAACTTCTAAAGCAATTTCCGAACCTGGGGGTCTCAGACACTTTATTTAATGGTATTGGTCCATGGCTTAAAAAAGGTTGGGAACCTCTATGCTAAAGAAATACTGTTGAAATATCCATGACTGGTTGCATCGTGGTTTGGTACAGTAATTTGACTGCCCAGGAATGGTAGAAGCTGCAGATAGTAATCATTTCCAATACATCATGACCCACCCTTGGGAGTATCTATAGGAGGGCAACATCTGTCCCAGGTATCCTCACCAAATGGGCCATGCCATCTTCTTGCAACTACCATCAGGCAGAAGGTACAGAAGCCACACCACCAGATTAAAGAACAGGTATCTTTATTCAGTCATTTGGTCCTCGAACCAAACAATAAAACCCAAATACCACAGTTTAGCAACACTATACCTACTTTGGGCACTTTGCACTTAAGTGGAGTGATTTTTTTTTGTTCAAATTGCTTACTTGCAAAAATTGTGCAAAATGTGTGTTTTTTGTGATGCTATGTGCTTGTGGTGCTAATTGCATCTGTGCATACATGTACACGTGCATTTGACAATAAACTCGGCATTAACTTTGACTAAAACTGACTATGGGTTGAGTATGTGATCTTCCTTTGCTGCATTCTGTGGTCCACAGTGACCCTTCCTCGTTTCCTACTCCTCCGAGTGTCCTCCCAGAGCCTGATGGGTTACTTGACATCGACCTGGCTGCTGCGGAATTTTCCATCCCATCCAGGAATAACGAAGATCCCACGCACGTGTGTGTATATAACGTGTAACCTCTGAAGGTGGTCAAATTTAAATTGCGATATACTACACGCAGCACAAGGCTGCTGTTTTGCAGGTCTTTATGCAAGGTCCATTAATTTTAGAATGTGGTGACACTGGATTCTCCAAAGTTGTGAAATACCTTTAAAAAACACCTATATATCAGTACAGAGCCCTGTGATTTGGCATTTAATACAGTCTTTGTGTGACAAAAGGTTTTTGACGTGGATAGGCTTTTTCCATTGAGAGTGGGGGAAATTCAAACAAGAGGACATGAGTTGAGAGTTAAAGGGCAAAAGTTTAGGGGTAACTTGAGGGGGAACTTGTTTACTCAGAGAGTGGTAGCTGTGTGGAACGAGCCTCCAGCAAAAGTGGTTGAGGCAGGTTCGATGTTGTCATTTAAAGTTAAATTGGACAGCTATATGGACAGGAAAGGAATGGAGGGTTATGGGCTGAGTGCAAGTCGGTGGGACCAGGTGAGAGTAAGAGTTTGGCACGGACTAGAAGGGACGAGATGGCCTTTTTCTGTGCTGTAATTGTTATATGGTTATATGGGCTTTTGAGTGAATCTTTTGTCACTCAAAGACTATATTAAATGCCAAATCACCCTCGTACATCATGGGTATGCCTGACATATCTTTACTGTAAGGTTTCTATTTGCAGGTGGCTCCCTGATGGCAACTGTTGGTGTTTTAGTGAATGCCCTGAAGATGTGCTGTATGAAGTACCGTCATATCAGTGGAGATGTGAACAGCTGGCTGGACAGAGCCAAGGAAAATTATGGTGGCTGGTACAGTGAGGCTCATGTGAACAACGTCAAATGCCTCATCAGATTAATCCCACTCTTTGCCTTTCAGATCCTGTATAGATTCTGCATACTACAGGTAATCTTCTTAAAGCAGACCGTAAGAGTTGAAGCATCCAAAAAAAACGGAACAAATTCTTTACTGGAGGATTATATGATGAGATAGTGAGCTACCACTGCTTCATTGTCCTCCTTGCAAATGGCTATGAAATCCTCACCACATTAACCATTTTATTTTCCGTTATCTGCTTTTGTCATCCTGTCTTTGGTGAACCTATATTCTTCTCTCTTATCTAGATAAAATCAATACAAAATGAATGAACAACAAGGCACATGACTAAACCACAGCTAAAAGCATCAACTACAGTTCAGCAGTTTATAGAAAGTACAGAAATACAGTGGGAAAGGAGACATATTAGAAGATTGAAAGAGATTTGAAGGAAAGAGAATAGAGAGCTGGGGAACATAAATAGCCAGTGTAAAGAATTAGGATTTGTATGCAGGGTAATTAGGTAAGGCCATAAAATATAGGAGCAGAATTAGGCCATTTGGCCCATCGAGTCTGCTCCACCATTTCATCATGGCTGATCCATTTTCCCCTCTCATCCCCACTCTCCTGCCTTCTCCCGTATCCCTTCATGCCCAGACTAATCAAGAGTCTATCAACCTCTGTCTTAAATATATCCAATGACTTGGCTTCAAATGGGGAGATATATGTTGCATTTAGAAGGAAGAATGAGAAATGAAAATAGGCACTAAATTATGAAACGTTAGAAGTAGATGAGCAGAGAGATTTATGTATTCAGAGACACCAATCATTTAAAATTGAAGGACAAGTTGGCAAGGCTTATAAAATATAGCCAATGGAAACCTAAATATTATAAATAGTTTTTGAAGTGCTGGACTGGTGCTAGCTCTGTACAAATTGTTCCTGGGGTCATACTAGAATATGTTTTCCAGTCCTGGGTCTCACACTTAAGCAGAGATATCAGAATCAGTGAAAAAGACTCTGAATTGAATTATACAGAGGATTACAATTTACAGAGGAGGGAAAGTTAATTAGATTAAAAACTTTCATAATTAAGTGATGTTTCAATAAATAGAGAAAAATTATTTCTACTCTTCAGTGAATCTGTAAATAGAGGATCATCATCAAAAAGGGAGAAAAAGGAATTAGGAAACTATTTACTCAGAGGATTGTGTAATTCAGAAAAGCAGATATTTATCTGAAAGGGCTTAGGAAATGTCAAAGCAATGATACTAAATGGATAACTACTTCAGTGAATTGGCATTGGACAATCAGCTATGGTGATGAGAGACTGGATAGGCTAGGTTTATACTCACTAGAACACTAGCTGATTGGTGATCTTTTACAGGCTTGTACAACTATGAGGGGCACAGATAGGGTGGATAGAATAATTTTCCCAGGGCAGTTGGGTCTGCAATGAAAGGACACAGGTTTAAGGTGAAAGGGGAGAAATGTACAGGTTCTTCACACAAAGAGTGATGAATATCTAGAATAAGCTGCCAGAGGTGGTGGTAGAGGCAAATAAAAGTACAACATTTCAAAGACATTGAAGACTCGTACGGCCAGATTTGGGAACAGCTTCTTTCCAACTGTGATAAGACTGCTGAACGGATCCTGACCCGGATCTGGGCCGTACCCTCCAAATATCCGGACTTGCCTCTCGGTTTTTTTGCATTACCTTACTTTCCATTTTTCTATTTTCTATTTATGATTTATAATTTAATTTTTTAATATTTACTAATTTTAACTATTTTTAATATTTTTAATATTTAATATTTGTAATCCAGGGAGTGGGAAGCGCAGAATCAAATATCACTGTGATGATTGTATGTTCTAGTACCAATTGTTTGGTGACAATAAAGTATAAAGTATAGGCATTGGGACAGATACTTGGATGAGAAAAGTACAGATGGATATGGGCTTAATGCGGGCAAGTGGAGTTAGTGTAGGTGGGCATGGTTGAGGTAGGCTGAAATGGCCTGGTCACACACACAAAATGCTGGAGAAACTCAGCAGAGTTAGCATCTATGGAAATGAATAAACAGTCAAAATGGTGACTTTATTCATGTTATATTTTGAGTGTTGCTTTGGATTTCCAGCATCTGCAGAATTTCTTGTGCTTATGAAAGGCCCTTTTTCCGTGCGGCATGATTCCATGGTTCTTACTGTAAGTATCCATAATGGATGTACTTAAATCTAATACATCTGCAAATTTGATATTTCCGAAGGTACTTTGATGGAGCAAACAATTCAGGTGAACCATATGAATATACTGTAATGTCCTTTGCCCATGCTGGTTATATATTTCGAGATGAAATGCTTGCAAACATAAAAATCACTGCCAATGTTATACCTTATAAATGCAGATTCCATCGGCCTACTTCATACAGACAATGCATTCCAACCTAAACCAGAGAGGATTTCTTCTTCCAGTAGCAGCTTTGAACATCGTGGGTCTCATTCCTGTACTGGTGCTTGCACCCCTCCTGGAGTACGTTGTGTCTTGCCTGGTGTCTCTTCATAGAGACCCAATGTCACCATTGTCACAGATCGGTGGGTGTTATGTTGTCAACATTATCATTAAATAGCCATTTTTGGTTTCCATTTGGTTTCTATTCAGTTCCATTGAGTGTTGCTGATATTATTCATTTCAGACCAGCATGAGCTGAGGTTTCTCTAACTGATTACATTTATAAAGCATTTAACTTGACCGAATAGCAAAGAATACACGGGTACTAGACAACTGAACTAAAGTAGAAAATGATGGAAATATCCTGCAGGTCTGGTAGCATCCATGGAGGGAGAGTCAGAGTTAAAATTTCAGGTAGATAACCTTTCCTCCATATTACATTGTACAAACATCAATTATTTTTCCTCTCTGATACATTTTGCAAATCTCTTGCATTTCTTTCTGATTAGTGCAGTTTTATTGAAAATAATAGTTATTCAACAGATGGTGCACTCATCATTTTGAACTATGTAGATTAATTTCTGTACATCTCTTGGGTGATGTTTGCCAATATTAAGTTGCCGTATCTACCCTCGTATAACGTATTTATTCAAAAGACTGACTATAGGATTGATTTATTCATCTTGTATGTTCTAACAGTCCCCCCTGCCAGCAACATTATCCCTCGGAGATGTATTTCAAAACGATGACTAGAATAACAATCAAACAAGAAAAGTAGTTCATCCATTTTTGAGGGATTGTTTGAGGAAGAGAGTACCATGTGAGAAACATGAAAGTTCTCCATAGTTCTCCCAGAAGACTGGCAATAAATTATTTTCAAAAGATCACCAGGCCCAACAGGAATTCAGGCGCTGGATTCAGTCACTGGATTAACAAACAGGAAATGGTGCCAGGATGAAAGATAAAGAAGGTTAAAGGTTAGCTTTATTTGTCACATGTGCATCAAAACATCAGAACGTACGGTGAAATGTGTTGTTTTCATCTGTGACCAACACAGTGCAAGGATGTGCTGAGGGCAGCCCACAAGTGTTGCCATGCTTCTGGCTCCAACATAGTATGCCCACAATTTACTAACCTGAACCCCCGCATCTTTTTGGAATGTAAAAGGAATCTGGAGAACCCAGAGGAAACCCATGCTGTCATGGGGAGAACGTACAAACTCCTGACAGGCAGTATTCCGATTGCTGGTGCCGTAAAGCATTACGCTAAACACTACGCTACTGTGCTTTCCGTGACAGCCAGTATTGGACAATATAAAGACAAATTAACAGACAGTTAAAAATACAGTTAACATTACCTATTGCTGGGATGTTCACTCAGAGAAAGCAACCGTAGTGTACAAAGGCTGTTGTAAATCTAGTCAAGAAGAAAAGATCTTATGAAAGGTTCAAAAAACTAGGTAATGATAGAGATCTAGAAGATTATAAGAAAGGGAGTAGAGGTAGCCAGGGAAATTATAGACCAGTGAGCCTTACTTCGGTGGTTGGTAAGTTGATAGAGAAGATCCTGACAGGCAGGATTTATGAACATTTGGAGAGGAATAATATGATTAAGAATAGTCTGCATGGCTTTTTCAAAGGCAGGTCGTGCCCCAAGAGCCTGATTGAATTTTTTGAGGATGTGATTAATCATATTGATGAAGGTAGAGCAATAGATGTAGTGTATATGGATTTCAGCAAGGCATTTGACGAGGTTCCCCATGCAAGGCTTATTGAGAAAGTAAGGAGGCATGGGATCCAAGGGGACATTGCTTTGTGGATCCAGAACTGACTTGCCCACAGAAGGCAAGGAGTGTTTGTAGACGGGTCATATTCTGCATGGAGGTCAGTGACCAGTGGTGTGCCTCAGGGATCTGTTCTGGGACCCCTTCCCTTCATGATTTTTATAAATGACCTGGATGAAGAAGTGGAGGAATGGCTGATGTTTGCTGATGACACAAAGGTTGGAGGTGTTGTGGATAGTGTGGAGGGTTGTCAAAGGTTACAGTGGGACATTGATAGGATGTAAAACTGGGCTGGGAAGTGGCAAATGGAGTTCAACCCATATAAGTGTGAAATGGTTCATTTTGGTAGGTCAAACATGATGACAGAATATAGTATTAATGGTAAGACTCTTAGCAGTGTGGAGGATCAGAGGGATCTTGGGGTGTGAGTCCATAGCACAAAGCAGCTGCGCAGGTTGACTCTGTGGCATACGGTACATTGGCCTTCATCAGTCGTGGGATTGAGTTTAGGAGCCAAGAGGTAATGTTGCAGCTATATAGGACCCTGGTCAGACCCCACTTGGAGTACTGTGCTCAGTTCTGGTCGCCTCACTACAGGAAGGATGTGGAAACCATAGAAAGGATGCAGAGGAGATTTACAAGGATGTTGCCTGGATTGGGGAGCATGCCTCATGAGAATAGGTTGAGTGAACTCAGCCTTTTCTCCTTGGAGCGAGGGAGGTTGAGAGGTGACCTGATAAAGGTGTATAAGATGATGAGAGGCATTGATCATGTGGATAGTCAGAGCCTTCTTCCCAGGGCTGAAATGGCTAGTATGAGAGGGCACAGTTTTAAGGTGCTTGGAAGCCGATACAGAGGAGATGTCAGAGGTAAGTTTTTTACGCAGAGAGTGGTGAGTGTGTGGAATGGGCTGCCGGCGACAATGGTGGAGGTGGATACGATAAGGTCTTTTAAGAGGCTCCTGGACAGGTACATGGAGCTTAGAAAAATGGAGGGCTATGGTAATTTCTAAGGTAGGGACATGTTTGGCACAGCTTTGTGGGCAGAAGGGCCTGTATTGTGCTGTAGGTTTTCTATGTTTCTAACAGAACAGTGAAGGCAAGCCTGAACATACACTCAGTGGCCAGTTTATTAGCTATCTCCTGTACCTAATAAAGTGGCCACTGAGTGTATGATTGCAGTCTAAACTCGAGAGACTGTTGTGCATGCAAATCCCAGGAGATCAACAGTTTCTCAGATACTCAAACCACCCCATCTGGCACCAGCAGTCATTCCATGGACAAAGTCACTTAGATCATCTTTCTTTCCTATTCTGATTTTAGATCTGAACAACTGAACCTCTTGACTATTTCTGCATGTTTTTATGCATTGAGATGCTGCCACACGATTGGGTGATCAGATATTTGCATTAATGAGCAGGTGTACAGGTGTACCTAGTAAAGTGACCTCTGAGTCTAATGCTTACACCAAGCCTGAAGCTGAGGAAGATTTTGTCCTTTATTCATCGCTTCTCATTTATTTCAGGTATTGGTCACTTGTGTGCAACTTTGTCCATGGTGGTAGCAGGGATATCTGAGCTGCGCAGGAAGAACTTTCTCCTAGTGGAACAAATGTTGTCTGGAAAGGTGCTGCTTGTATCTTCGATGCCTTGTCTTCAGCTCACCCCTCAGTACCTTTTGCTGGGAGTCGCTGAGGCACTGGTCATGCCTGCCTGTGAGTACACATCACTTATGTAATTAGCTCATCTTTGAACTAAGTGGAAAACGATCGAATTATGTTCACCGGGGGTTAGACGAATGAGGGAACCTCATAACTGATAAAATGTTGACAGGACTGGACAGACTACTCTCATAGAGTTAAAGAGTAATACAGGATAGAGACAACCCAACTGGTCCATGCCGAGCCCAGCATCCTCCATTGCCCATGAGTGTACATGATTCTCCAAGCCCTTTCACTCTATGTACTTCACCAAATGCTTCTTAAATGATGCAGTTGTACCTGCCTCAACTACTTCCTCTGGCAGCTCATTTCAGCTATTCAGTACCTTCTGTGTAAAGAATTTACCTTCCACGTCTCTGTTAAGTCACTCCCCTAATGTATCTGTGTCCTCTAATTCAGGACTCCCCAACCCTGGGGAAAAGACTGTGACCTTATCCAAACCCCTCACAATTTATTAAACCTCTCTGTGGTCATCCCCTCATTCTCCTGCACTCCAAGGCGTAAAGATCCAGCATGGCCAAACTCTCCCATAGTAAAGGCCCTCTAATCCAGGCAGCATCCTCAATAATCTCTTCTGTACCCTCTCTAGGTTGAAAATGTCTTTCTCAAACAGGGTGACCAAAAGTGTACACTATATGCCTCGTACTGTCTCACCAGGAACTTGTGTAAGTGCAATGTAATGTCCCCCTACTCCTAAACACGATTGATGGAGGCAGCATGCCAGACGCCTTCTACAATACCTTGTCTATTTGAGCGGCCGCCTTCACTGAACTGTGCACTTGTACTCCCAGGTCCCTTTGTTCATCAACAATCATCAGTGCTCTGCCATTCACCGTGTAGGATCTGCCCTGATTTGAATATCCAAAATCCATCACAATCATCTAAGTTGTAAGTTATTTGACATCCATCAGCCCATCTGCCTAACTGATTGAGATCTCCTTGCCATTTATTGTAACTGCCTCGCTATCAACAAGAGCCCCTAATTTAATATCATCAGCAAATTTGCTAATCATACCATGCACATTCATATCCAAATTATTTACATACTGTAGATAATGCATGACAGTTCCCAACATTGACCCCTGGGGCACCCCACTGGTCACAAGCCTCCAGTCAGAGAATCAACCTTCAGCCATCACCCTCTGTTTAATGCCATTGAGCCAATTCTGAATCCACCTTGCTAGCTCCCCTTGAATCCCATGCAATCCACCCATCCAAATCACCCTGCCATGCACTACCTTTTCATAGGTCTTACTAAAGTCCATGTAGACAACATCCACTGCCCTATCGTCATCTATCCCCTTGGTTACCTCTTCAAAAAGCTCCAAAAGTTCTGTCTGACCTGAACTCCCATGCACAAGACCATACTGATTATTCCTAATCAGCTCTTGACTATCTTAAGTGATATTAGATCTTGTCTCTCTGAATTCCCTCCAGTAACTTTCCTACAACTAAAGTCAGGCTCACTTGCCTGTCCTTGCTAACCTTCTTGAACAATGGAATGTATTAGCCACTCTCCAGTCTCCTGGTACTTCACCTGTGGCTAATAGGAAAGCAAATATCTTTACATGGAACTCAGCGATTTCTTCTCATGAGATCCAGAGGTGAAGTTGGTCAGGTCCTCGGGATTTGCCCTCCTTTTAATAAGCATACAATCCAAGGCCTTACTATTTAAAAACAGTAAGTCCCATTGGGAGAAAGTTGTCGTACTTTGAAGCAATGAATGAGAGTGAAGGATCTGAGCAGAGTGGGAGCCAGTTTGAAACAAGTCTTGTTGGGAGTGAGTTTTATTTGAGTCAACAAAAAGAAGCAAGTTGTAAGCAGAGCGGCCATGGTTGAAGAGGGCGGCATTGGCTCAACAGGCTTCAGTGAGAACAGTGTGAGGCTAAGGGTGAGTAAATTAATTTGTTTGTAATTTATTTTGATTTAACAATTTAGGCTTGAGAAGTTAGAGCCAAAGGTATAACAAACTCGGCAAGAATAGGCTGAATATGTGACCGAGATGAGTGTAGGTTAGCTTTTTTTTGTCTGTTAATCCTTCGTCCTTAATTCAGTATGGATAGGATGGTAGTTCGAGCGTTCGAATGCTTCTCCTGTAAGATGTGCGATGTCCTGATGACTGCTTCTGTGGAAAGTGCACCTGACTTCACCTTCTTTCTGACAAGCTCAAAGAACTCTAGCTGGGACCGGACGTTCTCAGGGTCACCCGGAAGGCTGAAAGCCTTATAGGTGAAACTTTTACCGAGGGGATCACACCCAGAGTACAGGCTTCAGACAGTAGATGGGTGACCACTGGGAGAAGTAAGGGGAGTAAGCAGTCAGTGCAGGGTTCTCCTATGGCCAAAGTATACCCCACTGGATACTGCTAGAGGGGATGAATTATCAGGGCACAGCAGCAGCAGCCGGGCCAGTGGCACTGGGGCCAACTCTGAGGCTCAGCAGGGAAGGGTAAAGACAGGCAGAGTGATAGAGATAGGAGACTTGGTAGTTAGGGGAACAGACAGGAGATTTTGTGACCACAAAAAAGACACCAGGATAATGCGTTTGTCTTGCAAGTGCTAGGGTCTAGGTTGTCTCAGAGCAGCTGAAGAATACTGTCAGGGGGATGGGTGAGCAGCCTGAGGTCATGGTGCACATTAGCACCAAGGGCATAGGTAGAAAAGGGGAAGAGTTCCTGTGCAGTGAGTATAGAGGGTTAGGAAAGAGGCAGAAGGGCAGTATCTCCGGATTATTCCTGGTGCCACGTGCTAGCCAGGGCAGGAATAGGATAATAATACAGATGAATGAGTGGCTGAGGAACTGGTGCAGGGGGCAGGGTTTCAGGTTCTTGGATCATTGAAACCTCTTCTGGGGCAGTGGTAACTTGTACAAGAAGGATGGGTTTCATCTGAACTGGAGGGGAACCAATATCCCGGCCTGGAGGTTCACTAGTGCTTCTCAGGATGGTTTAAACTAGTTTGGCAGGGGGATGGGAACCAGAGCACCAGGTCAGAAGGTGGAGGGGTGGAGAGAAAGGCAGATCTCAGGGCCAGTAACAACAAGCAGGAGCAAAATCAAATACGATGGGATGGATAGTTAGAAGTGTGTGTATTTTATTGCCAGGAGTGTTATGGATAAAGGTGATGAACTTAGAGCATGGATCAGTAGATGGAACTATGATGTTGCGGCCATTACAGAGAAAGAGGAACAGTATTGGTGCTTAATGTCCAAGGGTTTTGATGTTTTAGAAAAGATAGGGAGGTAAAAGGGCTGGGGGGGGGCGAAGTTGCACCACTAATCAGGAACAATATCACAGCTGCACTCAGAGGAGACATAATGGAGAGCTCATGCACTGGGTCTATATGCGTAGAACTCAAAAATTGAAAGGGTGCAATCACTCTGATGGAATTGTACTACAGAATCTCTAATAACCACCGGGGCACTGAGGAAAAGAGAAGCAGACATATTAAGGAAAGTTGTGAAAACAATAATGTTGTTGTCATGGGGACTTCAACTCCCCAAATATAAACTGGGGAATTCTTAGTGCCAGTGGTTTACATGGGGCAGAATTTGTTAGGTGCATCCAGGAGGGGTTCTTAAATCAATATCTTTGTACATAGCCCAACAAGTGCAGAGGCTGTACTGGACCTGGTGTTGGGTAATCAGCCTGGTCGGCTGACTGACATTTCAGTGGGTGCGCATTTAGGGAACAGTGGCCACAACTCCTTAAGTTTTAAGACAGCTATAGATAAGGATAAGTGTGAACCTTGTGTGAGGATATTAAATTAGAGCAGAGTAAATTACAAGAGCATTAGGCAGGAACTAGGGAAAGTTCATTGGAAACAGCTGTTTTTGGGCAAATCTACATCCAGCATGTGGTTTAAAGACCATCTGCAGAGAGTACAGGACTGCTGGGCTCCAGTCGGAAGGAAGGACAAGGATGGCAAGGTAAGAGAACCTTGGATGTTGAGAGAGATGATGAAGTTACTCAAGAAGGAAAAGGAGAAGTACATCAAGTTTAGGAAGGTAGAATCAAACAGCCCTTGAGAATAAAGAAGCCAGAAAAGAACTCAAGAAGGGAATTAGGAAAGCTGCAAGGGGCCATGAAAAGTCCTTGGCAAGTAAGATTAAAGAGAATCCAAAGGCATTCTAAACATACTGTATCTCAAGAGCAAGAGGCTAACTAGAGAAAGTCCACTCCAGGATAAAGGAGCGAGCATTTGCTTGGATGTGAAGGATGAGAGTGAGGTCCTTAATGAGTACTTTAACATCAGTATTTACCAAGGAGAATGACGTGGAGGATAGAGATCAGCATATTGATATGTTAGGGCATTTTGAAGTAAAAGAGGAGGTACTATTTGGTCTTTTAAAGAATATTAAGGTGGATAAGTCCCCAAGGCTTTGTATGACTGTGTTTGAAGTCACTGGAGAGGCACTGGGTTATGAGTATGAAAGTCCTTATTCATCATGTCAAACAGGTGTTGTCACAGAGACACTCTTGGTAGAGGCTCACAAACCCAAAAGTACGAGGGGTGATTGATAAGTTCGTGGCCTAAGGTAGAAGGAGTCAATTTTAGAAAACCTAGCACATTTATTTTTCAACATAGTCCCCTCCTACACGTACACACAGTCCAGCAGTCGTGGAGCATACGGATCCCTTCTTTGTAGAAGTGGTCCACAGCAGGGGTGATTGATAAGTTCGTGGCCTATGGTAGAAGATGAGTTATACAGCTCTCGTTACATGCACGTACAGTTCAACTCGGAGTGAAAATGCAGAAAGTTTGGAGTTAATAACTCATCGCCATCTACCTTAGGCCACAAACTTATCCATCACCCCTGCTGGTGACAACTTCTGGAGGTCCAAGACGCCGACTTCTACAAAGAAGGGATCCGTATGCTCCATGACCGCTGGACTAAGTGTGTAAGTGTAGGAAAAATAAATGTGTTAGGTTTTCTAAAATTGACTCCTTCTACCTTAGGCCACGAACTTATCAATTACCCTCGTACATCACATTCTTATACCCTTAAGCTTAAAGGTGACAGCAGGTGATTCATTACAATTTCAGTAGTTACAATGACATTGTTTACTTCAATTCTTTGGGTTGACAAATAGTTCCTTTGAGGTACGTATTTACAGTGAGAGCATAATGTAATTGATAAGACACCTCTAAAGTTTCAAACACCTTTGCTAATTGCAAGCTTCCTTGGATTTATTTACAATGGTGCAAATTACTTAAACCCATAGTTACCTGGATCGCTGCAGGACAATTAAAAAGCCCCATTGTTTTGACGTTTGGCTGATGCGTCTGCTAATGTCTCATTGTCACCATTTTGTAAACCATACCTCTTAAATCTGTGGGCCAGTTTAACTTCAATTTGTTTCTCGCAATTTACAAAAAAAAACTGAAGACTGGTTCTTGTTTGAATTAATATCAGCTATATTCACGTAACTCCAGAATACCTGATGAGATGTACTCCAGGTCATTGAGAGATTCTTGGGGCCTTGACCAATATCTTCATGCTCTCTCTAGCCACAGACATAGAGGACTGGTGAGTAGTTAATGTTGTTCCATTATTCAAGAAGGGAACTAGGAATAATCCTGGAAACTACAGTCTGGTGAGTCTCACATCAATGGTAAGGAAATTACTGGAGAGAATTCTTAGTGATAGGGGTTATGAGCATTTGGAAAACCATAGCCTAATTAGAATGACTTTGTACGAGGCAAGTCGTGTCTTACTAACTTAAGTTTTTTGATGAGGTGCGAGGGTAACTGATGAAGGTAAAGTTGTGGATTTTGTTTACATAGACTTTAGTAAGGTGTTTGACAAGGTCCCTCATGGGAGGCTCATCCAGAAAATTAAGAGGGTTGGGATCCATGGTAAATTGGAACATTGGATTCAGAATTGGCTTGTCCATAGAAAACGGAGCAAAGTGGTCAAATGGACTTATTCTAGCTGGAGGTCTGTGTTTAATGGTGTTCTACAAGGATCTGTACTGGGAGATCTGCTGTTTATGGTGTGCATAAATGATATGGATGAAAATGTAGATGGGTGGATTAGTAAATTGGTAGACGATACAAAGTTTTTATGTTGTTTTTACGTAGTCTAGTGTAACCTTGTGCTGTCTCACGTAGTCTAGTGTAGTTTTGTGTTGTTTCATGTAGCACCAGGGTCCTGAAGGAACACTGTTTCATTTTTACTGTGTACTGTACCAGCAGCTTATGGTCAAAATAACAATAAACTTGACTTGACTTGACTTGAAGTTTGGTGGTGTTGTGGATAGTGTAGAAGACTGGCAAAGAATACAGCAGGATATAGATCAGTTGCAGATATGGCAGAGAAATGCCGGATAGAATTTAACCCGGCCAGCTGTGAAGTGTTGCACCTTGGAGGTCGAAGGTAAAAATAAAGTACACTGTTAAGGGACAGATCTTTAACAGCATTGATAAGGTATAGGAATCTTGGGGTCCAAGTTCATAGCCCCCTGAAAGTGGCTGTACTGGTTGATATAGTGGTTAAGAAAGTATATGGCATGTTTGCCTTTATTAGTTGAAACACTGAGTTCAAAAGTCAGTAAGTTATGTTGCAGCTTTATAAAGCTGTAGTTAGGGTGCACCTAGAGTTCTGGTTGCCCCATTATAGGAAGATGCCAAGACTTTGGAGAGAGTGCAGAAGAGGTTTACCAGGATGCTACCTGGATTAAGGGGGCATGCGCTAAAGTGAAAGGTTGGACAAACTTGGGTTGGTTTCTCTGGAGCGGCAGAGGCTGAGGAGAGATCTGAGAGGAAGGTTTATAAGATTATGAGAGGCATAGATGGAGTAGACTATCTATTTCCCTATTTATGAACCTATTGAATATTGAGTATCATTTTCCCAAGTTTGGAATGTCTAATACCAGAGGGCATAATTCAATGTGAGAGGGGGTAATTTCGAAGGAGATGTGAGGGGCAAGTTTTTTTTACACAGAGAGTGGTGGGTGCCTGGAATGTACTGCCTGGGTGGGAGAGTGGGGGGTGGGGGGGGTGGATGATAGAGGCACATGCATTAGAGACTTTGAAGAGATTTTTAGATAGGTACATGAATGTGAGGAAAATGGAAGGATATGGACATTGTGTAGGCAGAGGGGATTAATTTAATTGGCCATTTGGTTCAGCATATCATTGTGGGCTGAAGGGCCTGTTCTTGTGCTGTACTGTTTCTTGTTCTTTGTTGCTACTTACTACCTTCACTTCTTTCACATCAATGATATTCTCCTTAGTAAAACTGAAGAGAAATAAACCTTAAAATTCTTGGCCATCTCCTGCAGCTCTGTACACAGACAGCCCCAATGGTCTTTAATAGGATCTGGTTTCAGTTTAGTCGCATTTTTGCTGTTAAAATAACGGAAGAATCTCTTGGGATTTCTTTAAACCTGCCTGCCACATCCATCTCACCCCCTAGAGACAATCCACACCTTCAGTTTGTCTGCCTTATCTGTTACGCTACCTACAATTTAAAGCAATCATCTCACCTGTAGGGAAGTTATTTCCAATGGTGCAGAAGTCCAGAATGCCAATTCAGGGATATGGGGTAAGCCAGTTAGGATGGAAATAAAGAGAAATTTCTTTCCCCAATGTCTTGTGGAATTCTCGAACTTAGAAGGCAATTGAGGTCAAACCGTTTTATATAAACAAGATAAGCAGTAGCTAACTGTAGTTTCATGGTTAGATTAGGGGATATGGGGAGAAAGCTGGAACAGAGCTCTGAATGTGGACGATCGGCCATTATCATGCTGAATGGTGTGGCAGACTCGAAATTTTTCAATGTTTCTTTGAAATTATCTCTAAAAATTGTAAATGTATTTGTTTTTTGTATCTCAATATTTATCAAATATTTTAAGTCACACTTGAACTTCTATGGTTTGACAAACAAAACACAGAAATCATTAAATTTTACTCTGTAGATAGAGGTTGCACTGAAATCAAAGAGCAATTGTAAAGCTTTCGCCGGTAACAATCTTCCTGAAGTGGCAATGTTTCAGATGGAGGACAGGGATGCTCAGTCCAGTGGAGCACTGCAGCAGTTCTCTTGTTGGAGAATTTAACAAACACTTTGAGAATAGCTCCCTCAACCACCAGAAACTTGCTATCACTGACACTGAATCGGACGAGAACAACATGGGAGGACCACCACCTCCAAGACCTGGCTTAGATATTCATTGTTGGTCCTTGGAACATAGAACAGTACAACCCAGTACAGGCCCTTCAGCCCATAATGTTGTGCCTACCTTTTAATCCACCCTATAATAAAGTCAACCTAACCCTTCCTTCCTACATAAGCCCCCCTTCCTACATAACCCTCCCTTTTTCTATTATCCATGCGCCTATCTACGAGTTTCTTAATGTATATGCCTCTCCCACCACCCATGGCAGGACACTCCATGCATTGTATCTTTTGGCCCAATATCCTGGCTGGTACTCATACTACACCGTCGTCATATGAATACACTCAGAGACCATTTCATTAGGTACACCTGTACACCCGCTCATTAATGCAAATATCTAGTCAGCCAATCATTGTATAAAAGTATGCAGATATGGTTGAGAGGTTCACTTGTTGTTCAGACCAAATATCAGAATGGGGAAGAAATGTGTTCTAAGTGACTTTGTGGAATGAATGTTGGTGCCAGACAGGGTGGTTTGAGTATCTCAGAAACCTGCTGATCTGCTGGGTTTTTCAGGCACAGCTGTCTCTAGAGTTTACAGAGAATGGTGCGAGAAGCAGAAAGTGTCCAGTGTTTACTGGGCAAAAGCACCTCGTTCATGAGAGAGGTCAGGGGAGTATAGACAGACAAGTTCAAGCTGACAGGAAGGTAACAGTAACTCAAATAAGCACACGTTACAACATTAGTGTGAAGAAAAGCATTGCCTAATGCACAACACTTTGAACCTTGAAGTGGATGGGCTACAGCAGCAGAAGACCATGAACATATACTTAGTGGCCACTTTATTACATACAGGTGGAACCTAATAAAGTGGCCACTGAGTGTCGTTCTTTCCTCAATAAATATTTAATATGGCAACTTCCATTCACAGTGATTTAACATTTTTATTATAAAATGTTGGCCTATTCTAATCTGATTCAATTAATTAAATTAAATCACAGATTTTAATCTCAGTAGACTGTTTCAGTAGAAAGATGATATTCAACCTTCCATTTGCATTGTAACGTTAGACACTCTGGAAGTTAATTTATTGGTTAAATTGTTGAATGTTATGCTTGTGTTTGTTTATAGATACACTGATTACATTTAGACACTCCCCAAGGAGCATTCAGGGAATTGCAATACATTTCATGACTCTCTTCAATTGTATGGGCTGCTTTGTCGGAGCAATTATAATTCAAGGCATCTACCAAATATCTGGCGGTAAGAGCAATTTGTTTACAGGACGCACTTTAAAATCCATGATTTCATTCTGAATACTGGTGAAAAGCGTAACTTAGCACAAGATATAATCCTCTGATAAAATCATACCTGACCTTAAACAGAAGCGGGAGAGTCTGTCTTACATTGATCCATTGAACTAGCAGGGCTGAGGTATATAGCTGACATTGATGAGGTTCAGGGTTTTGTTGTTTGTCCTTTCTCATTAGTACCTCAAAAATTATTGAGTCTTTTTTAAGACTGGAAACTGTTAGCGGGTTTACCTTGCTCAAGACTGTAAGGCAGGGGTTCCCAGCCTGAGATTGCCAGAAACCTTGATTTATGGTGTTGGTCTGTGGCATATAAAAAAAGTTTGGGAACCCCTGCTGTAAAGGAATAAAGGAACATCACAGTCTGATGAAATGTCAGAGCAATCACTGGGCTTGAGTGCAAAACTGCTGAATTGTTGTGACACCCAGAAGATTTTGGGTAATTTTAGCTCAACAAATTTCTTCCCACTTCAACAACCTTCCCTCCCCATTGTCATCCAAAGTGGGGAACTTACTGGGCCTGACGAGATACCAGAGTCACACACCCTCGCTCTGCATCAGATGATAACGGCCTGTAAATGCCGACACCACATACAATCAAGTACATTTTCGATATCAATTCTTGCTTGCCAGGCATTGCATCACCAACCAGATGCCCCACGGATATATATTTGAGCAACCCCTATTAATAAAATGGTGTGCTATACTTCTGCGTTAAATGAACTTTCCAGCCATTAGTTCCAGGTTCTGTCAGGAGATTAAGCAACCTCGGTAGGAGTCCATGTCACTTTTTTGTTCATTACCACTGCGTTTTATTGTTTATTATTTCAAGTTCCAAAACTAATAGGCAAGAACCATGAATTTTTAGATGCATGAAGTTATTAGCGACACAGAACTGAAGCCTCTTTTACATCATCAGGATATTTCGATAGAGGAAGTGGTGTTATTGTTGATGGCTCCTGTTCCTGGATTTTGTTGAAGGGATTAGGAGGATTCACTATTCGTCTTATACAGCAGGGAGAAGTCTGACAAAACTGCCTTAGCGCAGAAGTGAACTCTCACCCTAAATCATATGACCTGGTCTTCTGGTTCAACTTAAACACATGGTGATGAAGGTGAAAACTATCATTAGTGGACCTGGCCGGTGATGTAGTGGCATTTGCACCTGACTTCGAGGCGAGTGGTCCTGCATCCGAATCCGGCTGGCTCCTTGCCCGCTTTCCATCCGGGTTGAGCGTCGAGCGAGCAACTCAGCCTCATAAAAAAAAAACGGACAAGTGGTAAAGAAATGGCTAGGTTGCTGCCCGACATGCCACAAGGCGTGGAGAGGAACAATAATAATAATAATCATCACCTCTAGTACAACGGCACAGCTGTGTAGTTGCTGGACTACATCAGAGCACCAGTGACCGGGGATCAGTCCTGATCTCCAGTGCTGCCTGGGTGGTGTTTGCACGTTCGCCCTGTCAGAGCATCGGTCTCCTTCTGGCACCCCAGTTACTTCCCACCTCCCAAAGGTGGGCAGATTAATTGTCCCTGGCTGTGTAGGCAAGTGGTGGGCTTTTGGGAGCAGCTGATGAGAATGTGGGTGGAATAAAAATTGGGATTAACGTTGAAATGGGTGGCTGGTGGTTGGTGCAGACTCAGGTGAGCTGAAGGGCCTGTTTCTGTGACGTCTCTCTCAATGACTCTATCTGTTTAGAAAATATATTCAGACAAACATCACCTCACATAACACTCTATTTTTTCTTATTTAAAAAAAGTCAATAATACCTTTGAGTCTTATACTTAGGGAGTATGGCCCCGTTTCATAACAGATACTGTAGATCGACAAGCTGGGATGAGATCTGTTATCTTTCTTTCGAGTGCTTCAAGATCTTTTCAAAGCAGCAGCAATATTCTCTAGGTGGTCTCACTAATGACTGATATGAAGTGTCAACATACTATTTTTTGGATTAATATTCTTCATGCCTACTTCAATCCTCTGACATTGTTTCAACCTTTGAAACTGCTGCTATGCACAGTGAGAATAATTTTGCAGCTTAGTCAAACATTACATTTAGGTCATGATATTTATTGATGTTGAGATCACATAGGGCATTACTTTATTTAATTAACTCCCTTCTGTAATCATTTAGTAGAAATTATGATATTTTATTCAGTTTGAAATCCCTTTTCTGATGGGATTTGCCATTAGTGAATTTCTTCATTCCTTCTCTTAGATCTTTTCCACACAAATTTGCATAATCTGCATTTTTAGCTCTTTTATTCTTATTTCTATACTTAGGATCATTTATAAATATTGTGTGAGTTTTAGAGGCCTCGGGAATAATCCCTGAAGAATTAATTGGTCAAAATTATCCAATTAGAACCAGAATATTGATCACAACCCTGTATTGAGTAGATTGTTATCCCATTTATATAATCGTCATTCACGTCAATAGCTGCACACTGAATTTAAAGCATATCTGGAAGATAGCTGATTATTAATGCATCAGTTTTATCAAAGAAGCCCTATGTTAAAAAAAATCAGAAATACTATGAGAAGATGAATATGCAGATATTTTAAAACAAAATTATACATTTTTGAAGAATCTAATTTTTAAATGGCCTTTTCATTTTTCAGATGAAGTGTCTGTTTAAGTACCATGCATTGGGTTAATAAGCATCTTGTTAATGGTAACATTCATTTAGAGAGAACATTTATTCAGGCCTTGATTCATTCTCCACAATCTTCACTGCATTTGCTTAATATGAATGACTGTTTAAAGAGAATGTTTTACCTAAAGTGCTTTCATTATTAAAAGGTTTCCACTAAATCATACATTTTCTTCATCTTTAATTGTTCCAAGTGTTGGCTGGTCTTGTCTTGTGAATCAAAATCTTGCAGAAGCATAAGGAAAATCAGGCAGGTTATATTGAGCATAGTGTTAATGATGATGGGATGTGTCTAAGGGATTGATTCCTATTGTGCTGGTTTTATTTATACACTGGTTGTGCTTTCTCTTTAGGCATTTGGTTCCCAAATGATCTGAGCACTGGGAATTTGGACAAATACTTTTTCACTGTAGCTGCATTCATGCTTCTAAACCTTCTCGGCTTTTGGCGAATCTCACACAGGTATTTGTGCTGGGAAAAGACTGTTGGTCCATTTTATTTTGTTGCATTTGTATAATATCTTTGCCATATTGCGCAGGTACAGAGACCTTCACCAAGAAGAGGACTGGTGTGTTAAAGGAAGTCTTGTTGATAAACTAATAGAACATGAAAAGTCCCTGAAATTCTACAACAGTGTTCTGGAAAGTTCCTCCATCTTCTATCCTGTGGAGATGGTTCTGTGAACTGGGTCATGCTCTCTTCTTCTGGCTGCCATAAGGAAGAAGGTATAGGAGTTTCAGGACTCTCACCATTAGGTTCAGGAACAGTTATTACCCCTCAACCATTAGGCTCTTGAACAAAATGGGATAACTTCACTCAGCTTCATTTGCTCCATCATTGAAATGTTCCCAAAACCTATGCACTTGCTTTCAAAGACTCTTCATCTCATGTTCGCGATATTTATTGTTTATTTATTATTATTATTTCTTTTTTTGTACTTGCAATGTCTGTTGTCTTTTGCACACTGGTTGAACGCCTAGTTGGTGTGGTTTTTCATTGATTCTACTATGGTTATTCTATTTTGGATTTATTAAGAAAATGAATCTCAGGGTTAATAAATTGTGACTTATATGTACTTTGATAATAAATTTACTTTGAACTTAGAGAACAAGTTCAAAGTGAGTGGTGCCACCCTGTATACCTGACAATGTATACCCTATTCATGTTCCATAGTCTTTCAATTTCTTCTTTTAATTTAGCATATTTCTGCTCTTTTCCATTTGTTGATTTCTGTATGTTATGTGTGTGTTTGGAATGGCTATATCTATTTAGTAAGTTGTTCTTGCGTGTTTATCCTGAAATATTATATCGGGACAGTTGTTATGGATTGCCCTATCTGTAATAAAGGATCAGTTGTAATATAATTTGTAGACTCTGACTCTAAAACTGGATCAAGCTTGTATTTACAGTAAGGTATGATGTCTTTTATGAGTATGTATTTTAGAGCATGAGTTTGGTAGAAGATGTTTGCCACTTGATTGTGCCTGTGTAAGTAATCAGATTGAGTTAAAGTGCTGCAGGATCCTGTAATGTGTTGGATTGTTTTCCACATTTATTGTCTTGAACTTATTGGTCTTTTATTGTGTATTTTTGATAACTTTTTGTGTTAACGGCCTGGTCCTGTATTACTCCACAATGATTATCAGTTTCTGGGAAGAGGTCTCCAACTCTGAGCCAGGCCTTTGATGCTTCCTTGTCGACTCAGATCGTGGGGATGTCTTCCATGGAGGGTCCATTGGTTGACTTCTTCTTCAATAGTGATAATGTCTTCATTTTTCCAGTCTGTGCCTTCATGTGTTGTGCATTTCTTATCAGAATTACATATGCTCACGTGGAGTGCTGAATCCTGTTTTTGTTGATGAAAATATATCCTCAGAAGTTTTATCTGACTATTGTGTAAATTTTTTTATGTCTGTTGTTCCTTTTTCTCCCTCTGTCCTCGGTGGTGTTAAACTAAGTGTGTTCGAGGGTACATAGTGTTTTCTAAAATTTGTCATTACACTTCTTATTTTCATTCATGTATTTTCCAGATTGGTTTCAGACCAAGGTATTACACCAAAAGAATATGTTAATATGGGTAGCAAAAGTGCTTATTACCTTTGTTGTATTTTTACTATTGAGCTCAGTTTGTCTGATTTTCATAAGCCTTGAAGTAAATTTTATCAAGTTTTCCCTTTATCGCACTATGACCTTGCTTGTTGACATCCCAGATATCAATTGCTGCTTACTTTCTCAATTCTTTCTGCTTACTTTCAGACAATTCTAGTGGTGTTTAGTTTTGTGGTTTTTTTGAGATCTACATCAATATTCCCGTGTAGGCATAATTGTTTAATGCTGTTGTGTTGTGACTTTAGAATGATAGCAGTTATTATTATTATTATTATTATTATTATCATTTTGTTATTATTTCTTGTTCTTATGCCATGACTGGAACTAAATGGAAAACTGTGAATGCAAAAGATGTATTATACCTTTACAAGGCTAAAGATATATGAGAACAGAATTAGGCCATTCAGCCCATCTTCTGCTCTGCCATTCAATCCTGGTTAATTTTATTTTAACTCCATTCTTTTGCCTTCTCCTATCTATTTTACCCTTTACCACTCAAGACTTATCAATATCTGCCTTTAACTTGGCCTCCACAGCTCTCTGGCAATGAATTTCACATCTGGCTGAAGGAATTTCCCCTTTGAGGAAAAATACCCTTTATTCTGACCCTGGGCCTCTGTACCTCCCTCTGCAATTGGATCCTCAACTTCCTAACTGGAAGACCACAATCTGTGTGGATTGGTGATAACATCTCCTTCTAGCTGATGATCAATACTGGTGCACCTCAGGGGTGTGTGCTTAGCCCACTGCTCTAATCTCTCTATACCCACGTGGCTAGGCATAGCTCAAATACCATCTATAAATTTGCTAATGATACAACCTTTGTTGGCAGAATCTCAGATGGAGACAAGAGGGCGCACAGGAGCGAGATATACCAACTAGTGGGGTGGTGTTGCAGCAACAACCTTGCACACAACAGCAATAAGATGAAAGAGCTGATTGTGAACTTCAGGAAGGGTAAGACGAAGGAACACATACCAATCCTCATAGAGGGATCAGAAGAGGAGAGAGTGAGCAGTTTCAAGTTCCTGGGTGTCAAGATCACTGAGGTCCAAACCTGGTCCCAACATATCAATGCAGCTTTAAAGAAGGCAAGACAATGACTATACTTCATTAGAAGTTTGAAGAGATTTGGTATGTCAACAAAAACACTCAAAGACTTCTATAGATGTACCATGGAGAGCATTCTGACAGGCTGCATCACTGTCTGGTATGGAGGTTGGTGGCCAATGCACAGGACCGAAAGAAGCTGCGGAGGGGCGTAAATTTTGTCGGCTCCATCTTGGGTACTAGCCTACAAAGTACCCAGGACGTCTTCAAGGAGTGGTGACTCAGAAAGGCAGCGTCCATTATTAAGGACCCCCAGCACTGAGGGCATGCCCTTTTCTCACTGTTACCATCAGGTAGAAGATACAGAAGCCTGAAGGCACACACTCAGCGATTCAGGAACAGCTTCTTCCCCTCTGCCATCCAATTCCTAAATTGACATTGAACCCTTGGACACTACCTCACTTTTTAAATATAAATTATTTCTGTTTTTGCATGATTTTTAATCTATTCAATATACATATACTGTAATTTATTTGCTTATTATTATTTTTAATCTCTTCTATATTATGTATCGCATTGAACTGCTGCTGCTAAGTTAACAAATTTCACAACACATGCCAGTGATAATAAACCTGATTTTGCTTCTGATTCTAGTCTGAAGCAGTTCCCTTGGATCGTAGACTCTCTTACTAATGTAAAAATCCTCTCCACATCTACTCTCGCCAAGCCTTTCAGTACCTGTTAGGTTTCAATGAGAGCTCCTCTCATCCTTTTGAACTCCTTCTGGTATAGACCCAGAGATATCAAATGTTCTTATATGTTAAGCCTCTTGTTCCTGGGATTTTTTTTATGCTCCTGTGGATCCTTTCCAGGGCCAGCACATCCTTCCTAAGATACAGGGCCCAAAATTGCTTGCAGTATTCCAATTACAGTCTGACCAATGCCTTAGAGAGCCTCAGCATTACATCCTTCCTTTATATTTTAGTGCTTTATACAGACTTGCGAGCTGCAGCCAGCACACCCTTGCGTGTGTTGATTGTTAAACAACGCATTTCAGCAGATGTTTTGATGTACATGTGATAAATAAAGCTGAATCTGAATCTGCTGATGAAATGAATGCCAACATTGTATTTGCCTTTTATGCCTGTTAGTAAGTTACGGTTCTAAGTGAGATATTGGTTGTATTTGTGAATGGATACTTTGACTGGTAACTATGAGCTGTGAAATGCAGCAACACGGTAGAGTTGAAGAGCTTCAAATGCTAATCGGTTCTTGAGGATAGAATCATTTTGCTGTTGTAGAGTCACAATTTGTTGAAGTAAAAGTCTTGAGGAAGCTGAAATAGATATTTATAAGCTTTTATTTATAGGTTATGACTTGGTGTTTCCTTGGTGTAGTTATTTTCTTAGCTATCCCACAGCAAGTAAACTCAGTGGCCACTTTATTAGGTATCTCCTGTATCGAATAAAGTGACCATTGAGTGTATGCTCTGATCTTCTGCTGGTGTAGTCCATCCACTTCAAGATTCAACGTTTTGTGCATTCAGAGATGTTCTTCTGCACACCACTGTTGTAATTTGATTAACTGTCACCTTCCTGTCAGCTTGAACCAGTCTGGCCATTCTCCTCTGACTTCTCTCATCAACAAAGTGTTTTCACCCTCAGAGCTGCCACTCAGTGGTTGTAAACGGTTCATATTCTGCGTGGAAGTCGGTGACCAGTGGTGTGCCTCAGGGATCTGTTCTGGGCCCCTTTCTCTTTGTGATTTTTATAAATGACCTGAATTAGGAAGTTGAGGGATGGGTTAGTAGATTTGCTGATGACACAAAGGTTGGAGGTGTTCTGGATAGTCTGGAGGGCTGTCAGAGGTTACAGCAGGACATTGATAGGATGCAAAATTGGGCTGAGAATTGGCAGATGGAGTTCAACTCTGATAAGTGTGAGGTGGTTCATTTTGGAAGGTCAAATATGATGGCAGAATATAGTATTAATGGTAAGGCTCTTAACAGTGTGGAGGATCAGAGAGATCTTGGGGACACTCAAAGCTGCTGCGCAGGTTGACTGTGTGGCTAAGAAGGCATACGGTGCATTGGCCTTCATCAGCTGTGGGATTGAGTTTAAGAGCCAAGAGGTAATGCTACAGCTATACAGGACCCTGGTCAGACCCCACCTGGAGTACTGTGCTCAGTTCTGGTCACCTTACTATAGGAAGGATGTGGAAACTATAGAAAGGGTGCAGAGGAGATTGACAAGGACGTTGCCTGGATAGGGGAGCATGCCTTATGAGAATAGGTTGAGTGAACTCGGCCTTTTCTCCTTGGAACATCGGAGGATGAGAGGTGACCTGATAGAGGTGTGTAAGATGATGAGAGGTATTGACCATGTGGATAGTCAGAGGCTTTTTCCCAGGGCTGAAATGGCTAACACAAGGGCAGTAAAACTGGAAGTAGGTGCAGAGGAGGTGTCAGGTGTGAGCCTCCAACCAGCTCCCCAACACCAACGCACCGAGCACCACCTCCGCCGAGCGCTTTGACCCCGGCCCTGGCAACAGGCAATAGGCAAGGCTGAGGATTTGGAGCCTTCCCCTCCAGAGATTCTCGATCGCACAGTAGCAGCGGCAGCGAAGCGAGCATTTCAGAAGTTTCTCCAGATGTTCCTCCGTGCTTCTTCATGTCTGTCTCTATCAAATCAGGATTGTGCACGGCCTCCTACTTCACAGATACGATATCAATTTGGAACGGCTGCTCGCGCCGCCATCTTCTCCTCCCTCCTCATTAGCCTTTCAAGTACAAATAATGCCAGCAAAGAAAAGTCTAATCGGACGTTTGTATTTTCACCCTCATTCCATGTGCTGGGTAGTTTCTCATTGCTCCTATTGAGGAGATACAGGAGCCTGAAGAGAAACACCTAATGTTTCAGGAACAGATTTCCCTTTTGCCATCAGATTTCTGAATGACCAATGAACCCACAAATACTACCTCAGTATTTTTTACCTCTCTATTTGCACTATGTATTTAATTTTTTATATACACTTCTTTTTGTAATTTATAGTTTTTATTATTATGTACTGCTGCCATAAAACAACAAATTTCATGACATTTGCTTGTGATTTTGAGTTTTATCCTTTTAACAGATCAGAGAGATTAATGTTTCTATGTCTCATATTTTTTTGACAACTCCAGATTTTTTTGTATCCACACTTCAAATATTCTTTTCAAACTCCATAAAGCATAGAACATGTACCTCATGCATCTGGAAGATACAAAAAGAAATATTCATGTGAAGGATGTTGCAAAAAACACAAGGTAGATTCTAATCAACAAAGCTCAATGACTGATATGCAGGTAATATTTTGCACAGCAATCCTGGTCACCTGTATTTTATTAAATTTTAAACCTATCCCTGGCTTATGAATAAGATTCCAGTTTTACAGATGTCAATAGATATTGTTCATAATATATCTATACAGTTGCAAAATCATTTGTTATGATAATCATATCTCCACAGTACTGAGCGAGATGCAACTGAATTTAGAAATGCTGATGAGATGGAGGTGACTGGTTCCGATATCCTTTCAAACTTTAAAAAACCATATTGAAAAAAATGAATAGCTGCTTTTTTTCTTCTAAAATGTCTTTCTAGCATTGAATACCCCTACAAGCCATGAATATCTTGCCCAGTTAAGATCTCACTCTTCTAATAGTGCCAAAACCACCTTCAGATTTCTTCAAAGTTGCTGCCAATCCTTTTGTAGCGAATATTCTAGGGTCTCAACTTCTCATTCCTTTTTCTCATCTAATAGCTTTTATTCCAATTCCATAAGGTCTTCAATGCTCTAGTCTTCAGCATAAAATCCAATCAAGTCAGTGATATTGTCCTCATTAATCTCAAGCACCACCTTCTCCTTCACAGCTTCTATCATCTCAGATAAACCCTGGAAATTATGAACAAAGTTAGGGCAAATTTTCTTCCATGCATCATCATTCTTCTTTACTTAACCTCCAGTCAAGTATCTGCATTATTCTTTACTGCATCGTAAATATTGTATAAATTGCAAAATTCCTTTAAGGTCTTGCTTTCTGCTGGATTGGATACTTTAATAGCTTGAGAGGTTGTCTTACAGAGCTAATATGCTTCAAAAGGTGCAAATATACATTGATCCATTGGCTGGAGAACAACAGTTGTGCTCAGTAGCAAATACATTACCTTGACCTTTGGATGAAAATCATCTAAAATTGCAGAATGCCTGGAGATATTATTGAGAACCAATAAAATCTCAAATGGCAAATTCTTGGAAGCACAGTACATCTCCACCTCAACAACAAAATGGTTCGTAAGCCCGTATTTAAAAAAAAAATCCGGTGTTAACCAAGCTTTTTTCCAGATGCCCAGAAGAGATGCTTTCCTATTTCCTTTAAGGGCCTTAGGATTTTCAGACTGGTAACCAAGTAAAAGATCAAAAATGAGGCATAAAACTTGTTGCTTACCATTACTTATTAAGTGGCAAGAGATCAAGGGGTTTGGGGAAGGAAAGTAGTGAAAGCAGAGTCTAGTAGCACCAGAAGGCAAAGGTGGGAAAGAGAACAGACTGACGCCACGTGGGTTAACCTTCCTATCCCAATTTGTTTACAGCAATAAAATACTTTCCAAATTTGTAAATAAGAGTTAATAAAGATCAGGCAGCCCGTATTCAAACAATGTGATACCCACAACTGCAACCACTATAAACCACACTGAACAATTCCATGATGATACAGTAAGTAATTATATAAAAATACAAACAAGCATAAGAAAGTTAATCTACAAGGAAAATAATTATACAGCCTGATCCGACAATCCCTCCCTTCAATTATCGGAGCTAAAGCATCAGGAGACACTATTATTGCAGCATGGGCAGCATTTTCTGGTTCTCTTTATAATTCAGTGTTATCCAATTAGCCCTTGTTTGAAATCTATTATACCAGTCTCTATTTGCAAGAATGTCTTCATTTTCATTAACATGTTTTTGTCTTCAAACGCTGAACAGGCTCTTTGCTTTTTCTTGAATAATCATCAAGCTAATGAGTATTCAGCATTGATTTTGATGTTCAGGCTAAATCATCAATAGTTCTTCCATCTCAATTATCAAACCACTTCGCTGCTTTGTAATAACAGCAGCCAACATCAGAGCCAATCATTTAACTGCAGAAAAATGTGCTCTTTGTCCTTTTATAATGATACCAAGTGAAACCCAATGCTTTGACAATTTTCGATGGTATTCCCCTGTTTTCAGGTCACTGAACTATATTTATGCATTTATTATTCATTGACATACAGTGCAGTGAAGGCCATTCTGGCCCTTTGAGCCCCAATTTAATCCTAGGCTAATCACGGGACAATTTGCAATGACCAATTAACCTACCAACCTGTACGTCTTTGGATTGTGGGAGGAAACTGGAGCACCCAGAGTAAACCCATGGGGTTATGGAGAGAACATACAAACTCCTTATAGGCAGCGGTGGGAATTGAACTTGGGTCGCTGGTACTGTAAAGCGTTGTGCTAAACACTAAGTTACCATGCCACCCTTAGGTCCATTTTAACTTAATTTTAGATGGTTTTCTTTCACTTAGATGCGTTGCCATCACATATCTTTCTTTTACTTTTAGGAAGCAGGTAACAGCAAAATGCTGTTAAAAAATTATGCATTACAGAGTTCAATAAAGAATCACAAGGCTTGAGTTGTGCCATCATCAAGCATTTTCATTCCTCCATTGCCCGAAGAAAACTACACTCAGCGTACGACAGAAAACTACACAAGAGTGGAACCCAGTGTGATCTTCTGCTGCTGTAGCCCATCTACTTCAGTGTTCAACGTGTTGTGCATTCAGAAATGCTCTTCCACACACCACTGTTGTGATGCATAGTTACTTCAGTTACTGTCGTCTTCCTGTCAGCTTGAAGCAGTCTGGCCATTCTCCCCTGACTTCTCTCATTAACAAGACGTTTTTGCCCACAGAACTGTCATTTACTCGATTACTTTTTTGTTTTTCACACTATTCTCTGTGAACTCTAGAGACTGTTGTGCGTGAAAATCTTAATCAGCAGTTTATGAAATACTCAAACCACCCCATCTGGCACTAACAATCATTCCATGGTCAAGGTCACTTGGATCACATTTCTTCCCCATTCTGATGTTTGGTCTGAACATTTCTGCGTGCTTTTATACAATGAATTACTATCACATGATAGGCAGATTAGATATTTACATTTATGTGTAGGTTTACAGGTGTATCTAATAAAATGGCCACTTGGTTTAATTTTGCTGTCTGTAGAACAAATGTATATATGTCTGTCAGACTTTTGAAATTAAGTGTGCTTGTTAGTATGTAGGGCTGTCCATTAGTTAGTTGTTCCAAACTGGGGATGGAACAACCTCTATAAAACAATGCCCATAAAAGTATGCTACCAATGAATATGGATTTGCCATTGAATTTTTTATAAGAACATACAATCTCATCTCAGGTTACACTGCATGATTTCAAACATTCAAGAATATACATACGTATAATGCTGTTTGAACTGTTTGAATTTCTTGAAAGAATTCTTTGAAATGTTGTAATTGTGTAGGTTGGGGTGAATGCTGGAGTGAAACTATTAATCCACTTTAAAAATGCCAATGTAGAGTCAAACACTTTCACGACCTTGTAATAATGTAAAATGTCCTCAGAACTCATTCTTGTTCAAAAGCTCCCCATTTCTTATTTAAGCTGGCCTCCACTTCCTAAGAAGTTTGAGGCAGGCAAGGCTCCCACTCCCCCATCTTAACTGCATTTTACAGGAGCGCCATTGACAGTGTCCTGAAAAGTTGCATCTCCATCTGGTATGGGCGCAGTTGAGCATCAGACCTGAAGTCCCTACAAAGGACTGTGAGAACAGCTGAGAGGATCATAGGGGTCTCCCTGCCATCCATTGGAGACATTTATCAGGAGCGCTACGTACACAGGTCCTTCAGTACTATTAAGGATCCCACCTATCCATCCAGCATCCCTTTTGACTTTCTACTATCAGGCAGGAGACTAAGATGCACAAAACCAAGAAAGGTCAGATAAGAAACAGTTTCTTACCCCAGTCCATTGGGCTGCATCACATTCTAAGTGTCACTGCTTAATCTGTTCTGTACCTTACAATATTTAATATTAATGCACTATAGTTTGTTTTTTTAATGTGTGATTCATCTGTAGATTTTATCCTTACCTTCATAAGTTACTGTGTGTCACGTGTACTATTGTGCATTACACGCTACTTCAAAGAAACGTCATGTTTCTATATACAGTACATTATATACTTTATATGTATGAATGTAATTAAATGACAATAAACTTGACTTGACTTAATTTATAAGGGAGATTGCCACCTTGTGTGCATTTCCCCTGTCTCTAAGGAATTTCGGGCAGGTTATCAACATCAAGCTAAGATCCCTGCATTGTACGTACCAAAGTTGTGCTGGCTCCCCTTGACATTACTTGTTTCTTATTGTGGTAATGCCAAGTCAGTGAATGCTGTTATTGCATTATATCCCGCTTACTGGCAATATTTTCATTTCAACATATTATGAACCTCAAGTATTGTGTCGATTAATAACAAAAAATGATATTGGAAGATCCCCGAATCAAATTTTTGTTCAGGCTGTTTCAAATCTAATTTTTGAATTGAAATTTAATTTGTCTCAAAGGAAAGATACCAAGTTATACAAAATATGAAATTAGCTAAGAGTAGCGTTTAACACTGAGTGGTAATGAAATTATTTGTTTATTTAGAGATTCAGCACGGCAACAGGCCTAGCCAGCCCAGTGGGCCCCTGGCACTGATTACACCTGTATGACCAATTGACCTACTAACCCGTATGTCTTTGGAATCTGGGAGAAAGCCAGAGCACCCGGAAGAAACCTACATGGTGACGGGGAGAATCTACAAACTCCTTATAGGCAATGCAGGGAATTCAACCTGGGTCACTGGCACTGGTTGCATCATTGGAAACACCAAAGTCCTGGAACGGAAAATCCTACAAAAAGTGGTGGATGCAGCCCAGCCCGTCATCGGATGAAGCCTTTCCCGCCTTTGAGCACATCGACACAGAGCGCTGCTGCAGGAAAGTAGCATCTGTCATCAAGGACCCCACCACCAGGTTCTCTTCTCACTGCTGCCATCAGGAAGAAGGTACAGGAGCCTCGGGACCCACACCGCCAGGTTCAGGAACAGTTATTACCCCTCAACCATCAAGCTCTTGCCCCATCACTGAACTGTTCCCACAACCTATGGAGTCATTATCAAGGACTCTTCACCTCATGTTCTTTATATTTATTGCTTATTTATTTATTATTTCTGTTTGTTCCTTTGCATTTGTACAGTTTATTGTTTTTCACGCGATGGTTGCTTGTCTGTCCTGTTGGGAGCAGCTTCCATTGTTTCTATTGTTTCTTGGATTTACTGCGCATGCCCACAAGAAAGTGAATCTCAGGATTCTATATGGTGACATATATGTACTTTGGTAATAAATATACTTTGAACTTTGTAAAACATTATGTTAGCCATTACGCTACCGTGCCACCACAAGTTATTTGACATTTTATGCTGATTTCCTAAAAAAAATGAGACTTTACATGTGTTGCCAATATTCACAATGCCTAATCCTAACAATTAGTAACTTAACCAGGAAGGAAAAAAGAAAATGCTGAAATGGTCAGCAGGTTTATCAGCATCTGTGGAAGAAAGAGCTGTTACTCCAGCATATTTTCAGTAGTTTCTTTTTTATATGCACTCAGTAGCCATTTTACTATGTGCAGGAAGTACCTAGTGAGTGGTCACTGAGTGTATGTTCGTGGTCTTCTGCTGCAGCAGCCCATCCGCTTCAAGGTCTGGCATGTCATGCATTCAGAGATGCACTTCTGCACACCGCTGTTGTAATGTGTAGGTATTTGAGTTACTGTCAGCTTGAAACAGTCTGGCCATTCTCTGACCTCTCAACAAGGTTTTTTTGCCCACAGAACATCGGCTCACTGGATATTTTTTGTTTGTTTGATTTCCACAACATTCTCTGTAAACTATAGAGGATGTTGTGCATGCAAATCCCAGGAGGTCAGCAGTTTCTGAGATACTCAAACCACTCCATCT
Organism: Mobula birostris; assembly: GCF_030028105.1. Lineage (NCBI taxonomy): Eukaryota > Metazoa > Chordata > Chondrichthyes > Myliobatiformes > Myliobatidae > Mobula > Mobula birostris. The sequence goes on along the minus strand of NC_092392.1, from coordinate 49,113,836 downwards.
AGCACCAACAATCATTCCACGGTCAAAGTCACTTAGACCACATTTCTTCCCTATTCTGTTGTTTGGACTGAACAAGTGAACCTCTTAACCATGTCTGCATGCTTTAATACATTGAATTGCTGCCACATGATTGGCTGATTAGATATTTGCATTAATGAACAGGTGTACAGGTGTATCTAATAAAGTGGCCATTGAGTATATATATAGCTTCCACTATTTTATTTGTTCAGTGCAAGAATATTCTGTAAAATTCATTACTGGTTAATAGTTTTAAAATTACAACCTATTAAAAAATCATGGTTTCGTGTCTATGACGAATTATTGATGAAAGAACAAATTGAACAAGAGTAATATCCTCAGCCATAAAAACCTGCTCCACCATTCAGTTAGCTCTAGCTCACTGAATTTACTTGCCATTACCTAGAGAAAAAAATATACTAATACAACACCTAAATTCATAATTTAATTTTTTAATGTTTACTAATTTTTATTATTTTTAAAAATTTTAATATTTAATATTTGTAATCCAGGGAGCAGGAAGCGCAGAATCAAATATCGCTGTGATGATTGTACATTCTGGTATCAATTGTTTGGTGACAATAAAGTATAAGTATAAATAATGCAGATACCAGAAATTTAAAATAAAATTTATGAATATTGGAACCACTCCACAGATCGTGCAGTATTAAATGAGAGGGAAACTGGGGTTAACATTTCATGAAGTAATTAGAATTAATTAATTTTATCTCATTATTTTATATTCCAAATTACATAGTTTTGTTTTGCATCTTCTCTGTATTTAGAACAGCTTTATCGTGTGCAGTTTTGTGTTCAGCCATAGCCAAGAACCTGAATTTAGAGTGTCAGTTTTCTATGATAGATTAATTTTACTCAGCAACTGAATAATTTTATTCAGTTTATTTAGTATTTGGAAGTGTAGCTTTTCAGTTGACGTAGGCAATTATGCAAGCAGAAAATATATACTTACTGTCAAGTATGATTTGGAAGTTTCCTTGAATTAATTAAGCTAACTTTAAGTTGTTTTGTTGAACACTAAAGGTCATTTCGAATAATCTACAGAAAAGATTATTGCTGGTGCATCTTGCACAATCTTAATGTTAAGTTACAGAGTCTCATTTAGAAGAGTTCCGTAGCTAATTATATGGGGGAAGTAATGAGAAAAAGGGTAAAAGCTTTTCTTATTTTGCTTTTTGTTCATTCAAAGAGGTCAAATGGTCTGGGTTACCTCACATTTCACAAACCATGAGGGTCATAGATAGGGTAGGCTTTTTCCATTAAGCAGAGTGAGGCGATGACTATGCCATATTGGCATCAATGATATAGGTAGACAAGGTGAGGAGGTCCTGAAGAGAGGTTTTAGGGAGTTCGGTAGAAAGTTGAGAAACAGGACCTCCAGGGTAGTAATCTCTGGATTGCTGCCAGTACCACATGCCAGTGAGGATAAGGATAGGATGATCTGGCAGGTCAAACCGGTGCAGGGGGCAGGGGTTTAGATTTATGTATCAACGGGATCTCTTCTGGGGAAGGTAGAACCTATACAAAAAGGATGAGCTACACCTGAACCTGAGTGGGCTCAATACCCTTGCGGGTAGGTTGGCGAGAGTTGTTTGGGTAGGTTTAAACTAACCTGATTGTGGGCTGGGAACCGGAGTGATTGTCCTGACGATGAGGTAGTTGGGTTTCAAACAGAGGCAATGTGTAGTGAGACTCCTAGCAAGGAGAGGCATAATTGCAGTCAGCAGGATGAGTTGCAACGTAAAAGTCAGACAAAATCAAAAAGGGTGAATGCAGGAATAAAGGTGTTATTTTTGAATGGGCACAGTATACGGAATAAGATGGATGAACTTGTAGCACAGTTGCAGGTTGGCATGTACGATACCGTAGGCATTACTGAATCATGGCTGAAAGAAGATTATTGCTTGGAGCTTAATGTCCAAGGACACATTGAATCAAAAGCACAGGCAGGAAAGGCAGAGGAGGTGGCATGGCTCTGAAGGTAAAAAATTAAATTAAATCATTAGAAAGGAGTGACATAGGGTCAGAAGTTGTTGAATCATTATGAATAGAGCCAAGGAACTGCAAAGGTCAAAAGACACTGATGGGAGTTATATACAGACCCCCAAGCTGTAGAAAGGATGTGGTCTACAAATTACAATGGGGGATAGAAAATGCTTGCCAAAAGGGCAATGTCACAATAGTCATGAGGATTTTCAATATGCAAGTAGATTGGGAAAATCAGCTTGGTGTGGGATTCCAAGATGGGGAGTTTCTAGAATGCCTACTGGATGGATCTTGTTTGAGGCCACTAGGGGATTAGCTATTCTGGATTGACTGTTGTGTAATTGATCAGAGAACACAAAGTAAAAGAAACCTTAGGAGAAAGTGATCCTAATACGCTCAACTTCACCCTGAAATCTGAGGAGAAGCTAAAGTCAGATGTTAGAATTACAGAGGCATGAGAGAGGACCTGGCCAGAATTGATTGGAAAGGAACACTGGCATGGATGATGGCAGAGCAGCAATGGCTGGAATTTCTGGAAACAATTCGGAAGGCACAGGATATACACGTTCCAAAGAGGAAGAAGATTCTAAAGCCAAGATGATAGAACAATGGCTAACAAGGGAAGTCAAAGACAACATACAGTGCCTATAAAAAGTATCCACCTCCCCCATAAGTTTTCATGCTTTATTGTTTTACAACATTGAATCACAGTGGATTTAATTTGGCTTTTTTTGACACTGATCAACAGAAAAAGACTCTTTCGTGTCAAAGTGAAGACAGATCTCTACAAAGTGATGCAAATTAATTACAAATATAAACCACAAAATATTTGATTGCATAAGTATTCACTCTCCCCCCCCCCACCTTAATACGACACACCAAATCATCACGGGCATGCAAATGGGGCATCTATTTAAAACAGATACGCGAGAAATTTCTTTTACGAGAGGCTGGTGAATTTGTGGAATTTATTACCACAGGCAGCTGTGGAGGCCAAGTCGCTGGGTGTATCTAAGGCAGAGCTTGATAGGTTCTTGATTAGGCAAGGCATCAAAGGTTAGGGGGAAAAGGCCGGTGAGTGGGGCTGAGGAGGAGAGAAAAGGATCAGCCATGATGCAATGGCACAGCAAACTTGATGGGCCAAATGGCCTAATTCTGCTTCTATGTCTTATGCTCACTGGTGCAGCCATTTGGTTTTAGAAGTCACATAATTATTTAATGGAGATCTGTTTTTGGAGACCTATATGCAGTCAAGATGTTTCAATTGATTGTAGTAAAAATACACCAGTATCTAGAAGGTCCAACTGCTGATGAGTCAGTATCCTGGCAAAAACTGCACCATGAAGAATCCAAGCAACTCCACAAAAAGAATGTTGAAAAGCACAAGTCAGGGGAGGGATACAAGAAAATTTCCAAGTCACTGAATATCCCTCGGAGTATAGTTAAATCAATCATCAAGAAGTGGAAAGAATATGGCACAGTGGTTAATCTGCCTAGAGCAGGCTGTCCTCAAAAACTGAGTGACCATGCTCAGACTAGTGAGAGAGGCCACCAAGAGACCTGATATTTCTAGAGGAGCTACAAGCTTCAGTGGCTGAGATGGGAGAGACTGCACGTACAACAACTGTTGCCCAGGTACTTCACCAGTCACAACGTTGTGGGAGAGTGTGGCTGTCTGGCAGACGGCAAAGAGTGGGAATAAAGGGAGCTCTTTCTGGTTGGCTGCCAGTGACTACTGGCATTCCATGAGGGTCTGTGTTGGGACTGATCTTTTTACGTTATATGTCAAAGATTTGGATGATAGAATTGATTTCCTTGTTGCAAAGTTGCAGATGATCCAGAGGTAGGTGGAGGGGCAGGTAGTTTTGAGGAAATAGGCTACAGAAGGACTTAGACAGAGTAGGAGAATGGGAAAAGAAGTGGCAGATGGAATACAGTGTCAGGAAGTGTATGGTCATGCACTTTGGTCAAATAAATGAAAGAGTTGACTATTTTATAAATGGAGAGAAAATACAAAAATCTGAGGCGCAAAGGGATTTGGGACCCCTTGTGCAGGATTTCCTAAAGGTTAATTTGCAGGTTGAGTCTGTGGTGAGGAAGGCAAATGTAATGTTAGTATTTATTTCAAGAGGACTAGTATATAAAAGCAAGGATGTAATGTTGAGACTTTATAAAGCACTGGTGAGGTCTCATTTGGAATATTGTGAGCAGTTTTGGACCCCATACCTTAGAAGGGTGTGCTGAAACTGGAGAGGGTTCAAAGGAGGTTCACAAAAATGATTTCAATATTAAATGGCTTGTCATATGAACAGGCATCCCACCTCTCCCGGATGTTCCAGGAGTCTCCCGCATATCAATAGTGGCTCCCTGACGCCCGGAAATTATATGCAATATCCCGGAAATCGATTTTTTTTGAGAGCGAGAGCAAGCATCCTGATTGGTCTCTCTTCATGCTAAGTAGACTTATCAGTTTTCTCTGTGGGCAGGCTTTACAGTCGACCTCAAAAATAATGACAGTGTTGCTCGCTGCACTGTTTGCAACAGTGACTTTTCTATTGCCCATGGTGGGTTAAAATGTAAAAGACATGTTGAGGTGAGTTTAACAGGTGTCATTCATTCATTAGCATAGCTAACGTTATTTAAACTAGCTGGCTGGCTGCTAAGGAGCTACTCTAGTGATGTCCTACATGATGAGGCCAAACTCCCTGTAGACTTGCTTAAAGTTGTAATAGAATAAACATGATAAAATAATATAATATAATATAAGTACGTATTTTAATGTCACATTTTCTGCATATACCCAACTTGGTTTACAGATTAGAGAAAATCACTAAACAAAGTATTACATACACCCTTGGAGGTTGACGGGGGTGGGTGGGGTGGTTGGGGTGGGGGTGCTACCTCCCTGAAATGAGTTTTTTCAGGGTGGGATGTCTGTATGAAGACTGCTTGATGGCTAAGGGAATGTATTTGCTGGATTCCAGAAGAAATATAGGTGACCTAATTGAAAACTATCGAATGGTGAAAGGCCTTGATAGAGTGGAGAGGATGTTTCCTGTGGTGGGAGAGTCTAAGACCAGAAGACACAGCCTCAGAATAGAGGGGCATCCTTTTAGAATGGAGATGAGGAACTTCTTTAGCCAGAGAGTCGTGAATCTGTAGAATTCATTGCCACAGGCAGATGTGGAGGCTAAGTCTTTATGTATATTTAAGGCAGAGGTTGATAAGATTCCTGATTGGTCAGGGTATGAAGGGATATGGAGAGAAGGCAGGAGACTGGGGCTGAGAGGAATAATGGATCAGTCGTAATGAAATGACAGAGCAGACCCAATGGGGCAAATGACCTAATTCTGCTCCTACAGCTTATGGTCTAACTAGAGGTCATGGGTCAAGGGTGAAGGGTGAAATATTTATGGGGGAACATGACGGGGACTTTCTTCATTCCGAGGGTGGTGAGAGTGTGGAATGAGTTGCCAGCAGAAGTGGTGGATGCAGGTTCAATTCCAACATTTAAGAGAAATTTGGACAAGCACAAGGGGTCTGGAGGGCTATGATCCAGGGGCAGGTCAATGGGTCTAGGCAGTTTAAATGGTTCTGCATGGACTAGATGGACTAAAGAGCCTTTTCCTGTGACTCTGGTGCTCTATAGTTACCCTTTCTTCTGAGATAGCTAGCTATGAAAGCTATAAATATCTAACAATATGAGATCACTCTATATTTTTAAAACTCTTAGTCAATATATTAGAAGTTAATAGATATAGAATTAACAGACTGGAGCAAGGAAGACTGAGATTAAGACAACATTTGTTATTATAATTGAAACAGCCAGAGGAAAAGAGGCTTTTTATTATATGGAAGTTGAGACAATGTAATAACATTGAATATGTAGGAAAGAAGTGTTAATAATTTATACAATAAACTAGAGCTCTCTTGGATTATAGTCCACAGTTCTGGGTCCCAACTATAAGCTCTTGGAAGAATAAAGATTCATGGGAACAATATCAGAAATTAAATGTTGCAATTATGGAGAAAACCTTGAAAAATGGAGCAACTTTCACTGGGATAAAGATTAGAGGGCTAATCCATGTAAGCATTTCAAAACTAAGAAAGACTTGTGATTGTTTCCAGTGGTTGATATTAAGAGGATATTAATTCAGGATTAATCAGTACACAGTTCTAATTTGAAAAAATAAGTCTAACATGCACTCAGAGGGCAGAATAGTCTCCTTCAGTGTTCAATTCCTTTGACAAGTGAAATGGACAACACACGTAGCCTGCATCTTTGACCCCACAAAATTAAACTCATTACGAATACTTCGCTGAAGATTATTCTGGCACTTTAAATGAACATGGCAATAGAAGTTTAAATCCCACAATAAACAACCTGACACTGAGAAGCCAGTGGCAGAAGTGACACCGCTGGGCTAGTAAGAGAAGGAACTCCCATGATAACTCCTGAATTTTAACTGAGGCTGAAAGTGTAGTTGTTTTATGTTAGTGCTCCACTAGAGGATTTATTTAAGCTATTTACTACTTTTGCTCTATGCTGTTTGTAATTTTATCAGCAGATTGAAGTAAACAGACCATCATACAAATCAGTTCTTCTATCCTTTCAGGAAATCATCTAATGACTTCTAAGAAGCATCCAGCTCAATTTCACTCCTATTTTCTCACATTTTAAATAGAACCCTCCAAGGTTACTGTGCTCACAAGAGTTAGGCTCTGAACTAGTATGGAGGATGGGTCGACCTGTCACCAGCATGGGTTATGCAAATTCAAAAGCAGATGGCTTCATTCACACCCGCAGTACAGCTTGGCAGGAGCTCGCTTCAGGGTTCTCAACTGGGCGGCTGTCTACACGATCTGGTCTGCTGCACCTCCTGTCAGGTCATTTCAGCTGAATAGTTCAATGAAGTGCCTACATTACTCTGCGTCCCCGCCCCCCCCGGCCCCTGTTCTGCTAACCCAGGATGGGGAAGAGCCAGAAAACATCTCAATGACGGACCTTGATGATGCATCACCACCGCTGTCCCTTGCCATGACTCCAGATGCTTACTTGACAGGGTCGGAAGCACATCCAGGAAAAATAAAATGAACGCGCAATACTTGGCTTCTCCAGGAATCCAAGTCACACTGCAGCCAAGGGCTGAACATTGTTCTGTTTACTGCCGACACAAGGTCGGGTAACCCGGCCCATGCACACTTTTATGTGAGAATGGAGAATGGGATAGTTCACCAGTTCAGCACCATCTGCTGTTATGAATAATCCCACAAATTTGCCACTTCTATCCAAGGTACATATGTACACTTTCCTCAGAGTCAAACAGCATCTGTAACAGATTTTAGTTGTGGAAGATCCTGACTGTTGTAAATTCAAGTTTCAAGATCCAAGTACATTTCTTATTGAAGAATGTATGAACTATACAACCTTGAGATTTGCTTGATCACAGGTAGCCAGAGAGCCAGAAACCTAAAAGAACACAATTAAAGGGAAAAACGAATAAAAATAAAAGACCAGCACTCGATGCCCAAGCAAAAGAACAAAATACAAACCGTGCAGAATATTGAATCCAACAACAGCATTCTGAACCAAAACTGAGTCCGTAGATCCGAACCCCCAAGCAGCCCAGAGTAGGCCCAAAGCCTCACTTATCAGTTCATCATATTAGCGGGCATGGAGCACAGCAGCCAGGGCAGCCTTCATAGCCTCAGTGTAATGGAGTTGACCAACGCGGAAAACAATCGACATTAGCTCTCGTCCCGGCCAACACCCTGCCTTTTCAGTCTATCTGGGCTGGCGTTTAAGTTGACCAAACAATGGAACAGCACCCTGGAGAGAAGAGTAAAGATCGCAGAGAGTGAGTAAAATGGACTCTCGCCGCTGATCTGGGCCAGCGTTTAAATTGTCTAAACAGCATATCATACCTCACACTGGGACCCGGGCTCCACTGCTACAAAATGCTCTGGGCCTAGACCATGCTGCCCAGCAACTTGCTCTGGACCCAGATTTCGTCGCCCGTCCCAAAGCCACTCTCAAGCTCTTCAAATCAGATCAATGCCTAGTACGATCCAATCTCGCTCTCGGGCCAGTCGCATGGGCACCAAATCTTCTCTGTCCAAGTCCCAACTTCTCATCTCACAGTCCAGAGCGATGCAATCTCACACCTGGACCAGCTGTATGGGCATCGGAACTCCATCTACAATGATTATGCAACATACCATCTTGGCTCATCCCTCAAAATCACCTCACCATCGCTCGCCCCCTCACTGTTTACAGCAATAATTTAACACAATTTACCTCAGAAACTGTATTTTTAGTGATGCTTTCAGTCAGATTTATTTGCTTTTTGACTACCGGAAAGCTGTCAGACACATTCGAGTGTGCCACCTTAAATGGAATTCACTTTCACTTTCCAAGGCTGGTGATTTGGATTAACTCGACTTTGAGTAGGCAACAAAAGAGATTCATCAAAAACTTCCAATAAAGCCACACACGTCATTCTAATAAGTGAAACTCATTTAAAAAAATCTTTCTGTCTCCCAATTCTGATGCCTCCAATGTGAAATGTTAACTATTTCTTTTCACACAGACACTACCTGACCCAAAAAATTATTTCTAATGAGTCTGTCACGCAATTGATTTATGAAAGATAAAACTCTAGCTTTTTGTATTGGAAAGTTTTCAGTTAAATCATGAGGAATTAATCTGCTCCTCCCCACTACATAATTTCTTATGCAGATCACAATAGATTATCAATCATCAGAAGCCAGTTTACGTAAAGGCATCTACGTTAATTCAGATCATATTCAGATTCAGATTTAATGCATTGTTTGCATTAACAATCAACACAACCTCAAGGATGTGCTGGAGGAAGTCGGCAAGTGGCACAACACATTCCAGTGCCTACATAGCATTTATTTCCACAATGTTCAGCACAACAACGCAAGCAACAACAGAACATAACAATGGCAAAGCAAGGCCCTTTTCTCCCTCACACACACAGACAATCCTCTAACCCTGAACAGACTACCTCTGGGCCTTCAGCCTCCAGCAAACTCACAGACTTGCATACCTCAGGCCTCACACTTCCCCAGTGGACTTGCGGACTTGCAGAAATGCAGATGCAGGGCTTCAGCCATCAGGCCTCAAAGTCTGGACCTCCAATCAACCTTTGGGCTTCAGTCTTCAGTACTGACTACAGGACCCGCTGATATCAACTGGTTTCATCCATAGTCACCTGTGAGCCTGTTTCATCCGTTATAAGAGTCCCTGTTCCATTTATAAATCGTATGTCATTCTACAAGCCAGGGTTAATGGCTCTAAAATAGACCACAGGCATATTAGAAATTAATATGTTCTCAGAGATATTAATGTGGAAATATATCTGCAACCTTGAAGTCTTTATGAACTTACAACTTGTGTAAATGGTAATTTGACAAAATGGATCCCAGAGTGCTTTGCTGGTTTGTTTGGATGGGAGGTTTTCAAGAAGTCTGTGTGTGTTTTATAGCAGGGAGGTGTTTATGGCAGGTAGTGTTTTGCTAACAGAAGTAAACAAGGTACAGCTGAAATGAGGGGTATAAGCTTCAAAAGATAAATCGACTGATTAGAGACAGATGACACAGATGCAGATAAGGAAGGAAGCCATTATGGATGGAACAATCTCAAAGACAAGAAATTAATGAAATACTGATATCTGTAACAGAATAGAAATATTTTGTTTTGAGCTGTAAAATTGAAGCTGCCTACCAATTTAACGTATGGAGGTAGACCTTCCCTTGCAAGTAATAAAAGCGCATATAATTTGACCCACTCTAAATTTGTTGTAGTTTGTTATTGTATATTCAAAGACCTAGCTGAACGGTACATGACACTTCACATGACTTGAAGTTAAGTAATGAAATCTATTCTTCCCATGTGTTTCCCGATGAGCAGAAGTTAAAACTAGCAGGCAGTTTGGCTGAGGAAATGAAAGAATACCACTATTGATTGAGATGTCCAGCCTGTAGGCGCTTCTGGTTGCCTTACTCCAAGCGAGTTGTTTTAGTTTCAAAGCACTGGAGTTTAAGCCCCAAAAAATGAAGCTGGAGAGGTTTCCATAAGCAATTAGTTCTGGGGTGGAAACACCAGTGAGGAGAGGAGTAGTTCCAGTAAGAGGCATACAATTTGTAATATTTATATTACAGCTACAGTACTATTTTCCGTGCCCTCTTTTGGAGTTAACATTTTAAGAACAAAATCACAATTGTAGAAGGTGCCTTATTGTGCTCAAATGAATGTAACTGAGTTGCCACATAATCCATGTTCAGTGTTCTTGCTGGCATTTAATGGGCAACTGGTGCATAATCCTATAAGAATACAGAAAAATGAATTAGGCCACCGGGTCCTAAAATACAATCATGGCCTCAGCTATTCCTCTATAGGATTCCTACAGACCCCAATTCCTCAAACTTTCAATAATTTTCCACCATTTGAATTTATTTCTTGCCAAACCATTGATGCTTTCTCAATACCATGGGTACAGCTTAATTTTGTAACTTTTTACATGAGGAACAGTCTATAGGAAGCTCAGACTGTAAGCCTGACATAGACCTGCTCCTTAAGTACTTCCTTATTTAATTGGTGAAATTTGGGATAAGCTAGAAAGCATTGCACAATGCAATGTGAATTTATCTTTCCTCAATCTCCCTGAGTCATTTGGATAACTTTTGCAGAAGTACATGGGATTTCTGACTACAATAGGCTTGACATGCTTCAATGAACTTGGTTGCCACATCTGCAGGAGTATTTATTCTCTGAGTCTGGGAGCTGGGTTGGCCGATACCACAACTTGGCTGAAACAGACAGCAGCTGACTTACATCTTGCCAAACTTTCACTGCAACAAAAGCTATGTTGCAAAACAATGAAAAATCCCGAGAACATCAGAGCAGAACTGAAACCATCATTTCATATTTTGTGTGCCCAAACAGCTACCATTCAACAAGCATCAGGCAGCTTATTTACTGAATGAGTCATGCTTATGACCAAAAAGGATCTTTGGCAAAGTGGTTATGGATTCCCAATTAATCAATTTTCATTTCATTTGTAACAACTATAACCCACAGCCAAAAGAAAGTAGCTCTAATTGGCAATGTCCCTGACGCTGAACAGGTGTAAGTATAGTTACTTGGAATTAGCAGCTAGGACAGCCACTGACACACAGTCCCAGGGATGCAGGTTCACTCCTGACCTAAGGTGCTGTCTGTCTAGATTCTGGACATTCTCCCCTGTTGGTGTAGGATTATCTTCACTGTGTAATTGATGATGATTTCTGGAGCCCCACAGGCTTGCTTTTCCTGTAACATTCCAAGAAGAACACTGCATGGGGAATGAAATCACATGGATTTCACCCATGCCTTGTGGCTGTGGACTCACTTTTGAGAACTCTACAGTTGGGTGTTTTGTGTGTTGTTGTTTGTTTGCTTTTTGCCGGTTGCTCGATTTGTTTTTTTTTCCTGCACGTCTGATGGTCTTGTTGTGAGGGGACTTTCTTTAAACAGATTCTGTAGCGTTTCTCTGTTTTGTGGCTGTCTGCAAGAAGACAAATCTCGAAGTTGTATACTTTGATAACAAATATACTCTGTATTTGTACTTTGTGTCCAGAATGTGGAGAGATGATCCAGATATTGTTGTTACTGCAGATTGCTCCAGTGCAAATAAAATGATTTTTTCCCCTCATGGGGTAAAAAGCCAACAACAATGGTTCAACTTCCAGTCAGAGATGTTCAGAACATACCTATGGTGACCATTTGTTCTGTCAGATTCCCCTTGCTTACAGGTCTCTTAATCTTTTCTTAACCTGTCTTAGCAGTGTTTATATACCTATAAATGTGAAAAAAGGATGCTAACGAAGGAGCAGAGGAGATTCACCAGGATATTTCCTGGGATGAAGTGTTTCAGTTACAAGGAGAGATTGGATTAGTCAGGTTTGTCTTTAGAGGTATGAATATGGTAAGTAGAATTCTTCCTGTAGCATTGATATCTAAAACCAGAGAGGGTTTAGGGTAAGGGCTAAGGGGTTCAGAGAAGATCTGAGAAAGATCTTAATCTTTCTTAGAAAATGGCTGGAATCCAGAAGTCTCTGCCTGAGTGGGTAGTGATGGTAAGTGCTCTCACAACATTAAAGCATCTAGATGATTTCTTGAAAAACCATGGTGTCAAGAGTTGTGGGAAACTGGAAGATTGGGAAAACCTTAAAAAGCAACAAAGCAAACATAAAGTGAAAACAGACTAGGAAAATAAACTAGCACAACATATAAAAACGGATAATAAAGCTTTTTAAATTATATAAAGTGGAAAAGGGTGGCTAAAGTGAACATAGATCCCTTGGAGGATGAGAAGTGAGAATTGATGTTGGGTAACGAAGAAATGACAGAGGCTTTGAATGATTATTTTGTATCAGTCTTCATGGTGGAGAACATGTCTAATATGCCAAAGAGAGATGTTATGGATGCGATGGGAGGTGATTACCTTGACACATTAGCTAAGACTAAAGAAGTAGTGCTGAACAAACTTTTGGGCCTGAAGAAAGATGTCCCCTGGTCCTGATGGAATGGCAAAAGGGAGGTAACTATAGGTCAGTTAGTTTAACATCTGTGGTTAGGAAAATACTTGAAGCTATTATTAAAGATGAAATGGCGAGGCATCTGGAAAGAAATGGATCCATCAGGCAGACGCAGCATAGACTCAGCAAAGGCAGGTCCTGTTTGACAAACTTACTGGTGTTCTTTGAGGATATAAGGAGCACAGTAGATAAAGGGGAACAGATTGTCGTTATTTACTTGGATTTCCAGAAGGCGTTTGATAAGGTGCTGCATAAAAGACTTGTCAATAAGCTAGGGATGCATAGAGCTGGGGGTGATGTATTAGCATGGATAGAGAATTGGTTAACTAATAGAGCTGAGAGTTGGGATACATTGGTGTTACTCTGGTTGGCAATCAGTAGTGAGTGGTGTGCCACGGGGTCGGTGCTGGGCCCGCAATGATATACATTAACGATCTGGAAGAGGGGACCGAGTGTAGTATATCTAAGTTTGCTGATGATGCTAAATTGAGTGGAAAAGCAAATTGTGCAGAAGATACAGAGAGTCTGCAGAGAGATATAAATAGGTTAAGTGAGTGGGCAAGGGTCTGGCAGATGGAATACAATGTTGGTAGGTATGAGGTCATCCACTTTAAAGGAAAAATGGAAGAGTAGATTATTATTTAAATGGTAAAAAAAATTGCAGAGGGGCTTGGGAGTGCTTGTGTCTGAATCACAAAAGGTTGGTTTGCAGGTGCAGCAGGCTATCAAAAAGGCAAATTGGATGTTGGCCTTCATTGCTAGAGGTATTGAATTTAAGAGCAGGGATGTTATGCTGTAATTGTACAGGGTACTGGTGAGGCCACATCTGGGATTACTGCATGCAGTTCTGGTCTCCGTACTTGAGTAAGGATACACTGGCTTTGGAGGCAGGGCAGAGGAGGTTCACCAGGTTGACTCCAGAGACGAGGGGGGTTAGACTATGAAGAGAGATTGAGTCACCTGGGATTGTACTCACTGTAATTCAGAAGAACGAGAGGAGATCTAATAGAAACATATAAAATTTTGAAAGGGATAGATAAGATCAAGGCAGGAAGGTTGTTTCCACTGATAGGTGAGACTAGAGCTAGGGGGCATAGCCTCAAGATTCAGGGGAGTAGATCTGGGTCGGAGTTGAGGAGGAACTGCTTTTCCTAGGGGGTGATGAATCTGTGGTATTCTCTCCCCAATGAAGCAGTGGAGGCTACCTCAGTAAATATACTTAAGACAAAGTTGGATTTGGCCAGCTGGTGGTGCAATGACATCAGCGCTGGACTCTGGAACGGAGGTTGCTGGGTTCAAACCCAGTCGGGTCCGCTCCTGAGTAGGCTCTCCATCCATGCTGGGTTGACTGTCGAGATCGCAACTCGACCTTATAAAATAAAGGGAAAAATACTATGAAATGTTTGTGTGAGGATTGGTGCACCACACAGTCTCTCTCTCTCTCGCTCCACACCTTGTAAAGGCATGAAAAAGACATCATCCCGCCAACATCACACACGCACGGATGCACGCATGCAAACGCACAGGCACGCACTCGCCAAAAAAAAGACAAAGTTGGATAGATGTTTGCATAGTAGGGCAATTAAGGGTTATGGGGAAAAGGCAGGTAGGTGGAGATGAGTCCATGGTCAGATCAGTCATGATCTTATTGATTGGCAGAGCAGGCTCGACGGATCAGATGGCCTACTCCTGTTCCCGTTTCTTTTGCTCTCATGGCATTAGAAAGTTGCAGACTGTTAGGGCGTATATATTAAATATTAATTTCAATAGCAATCAGTCTTCAGTTTGGAATGTGGATTGCAGATTGAATTTAAAATGCAGCTCTGAACAATGGTCTTCCATTACAGGTGGGGTGGATCACCTGAGATGTCTGCATATGCACATGACTGCAGCTAGAGAAACGATGGGGATTAACATTCATTTTGCATGTCTGGAGTGTTGGAGGTGTTTAAAAATTATATATGATTCAAAGGAAGCATTGTGGATATATTGCAACTATAGAATTGTCCTCCTATTGCCTTTGATCTTTAGCAGATAAAGATGTCATGTAACATTGGGTTGGGTGGGACTCTCCTTCTTCACATTCAGGCATGAGATGAGGTGCAATTCCTTGAGGTTACACTGAGGGACGGGGCGTAGAATGAAAGTGATGAATAATTGAGAGGTCAGGGTTAGAGCTTTACAGAGAAAATGGAAGCACAATGAAAAACAGTCACCTCAACTGCTTTTGGTTTCCCCAATGTAGAGGAGACCAAATAAGTGAGCACCACATGCAGTGCACTATACTGCTCACCCGGTAGGACTCTTCATCCCGGGGCGACAGGAAGGGATGAGGTAAAAGGATAGGTGCTGTTTCTGTGGTTACGTGGGAAGCTGCCCTGAGAAGGGAACCAGGGAGTCACAAAGAAAATCCCTTCTGGGTGGTGGTGGGGGGGCATGTGATTGATGGTGGAATCCCACTAATAGTTACAGAGGATGATCCTTCATCAGCTGACATTCTCACATTGGACTACGATGAATGTCACTGAGTCCCTGGAAGATTGTTGGATCTCAGAAAATGCATTGAGGAAGCCCTGCAATGATGTTCTGGGCTGAACTGAGTTCAGCCGTAAGAGCCTCGCCATTTCTTCCCTTCATTATGGCATGACTCCAGCAAGTGAAGAGTTTTTTCTCCAATTCATGCCAGTTTCAATTTTGCCAAGAATCCTTAGTAACTGCCTCCCTGATGTCTTGACAAATTTGGCTCAAGTAAAATTCATTTTGATACCACTGAAATTAACAGGTTTAATATCTGTGATTAAAATGAGAAATTAACAAAGAAAACAAAGAATACATATATATTTAAACATACTCATTTTTATTAAACATGAAAAAATTATTAACATTTGCTGATATTAGTTACTTAGGTTAACATGATCTACAGTGTAGAAGACTGTTGGAAGGCTCAGGATGTCTCCTAACAGAGATGCTTAAATGAAGCTGTACTTATTTGGTAAGTTTACCTCCAAATTGAGTAAAGGACTGACACACAGGCAGGTTCTGTGATCCTGTAATTCCAGCAGTGGACCTCCATTGACAGAAATGGGATCAGAATTCACAGTGCACTTCACTAACCCAGTCTTCTGAGAGGAAGGACCTCAAATGCAAGCATCACTATAGTGTGAATTATGTAGTGGCGATAAAATAAAATTATTTCACAGAATGATTTGCCACATACAGCCCTTAAAGGACAAACCCTTCACTATCTCAATAAGAAATTAAATTGTTCAGAAAACTCTCGGTATAAATTATCAAAATGAATTTCCAGCATCTGCAGATTTCCTCGTGTTTGCGTTCTTAAATCCCACTTGACCAAAGTACGTTAAAATATATACAAGTTAGCACAGCAGGCAGATTTGTTCAGAACACGTCATGTGAAAAATTGGCATGAAAAACAGCAAAATTTATGCTTTTTAAAATTGCAACAAAAGTGTTTTCAAAACTCTGGAAAAAGAAAAAAAAATCAGAAATGAAGAGTGATTTAGGAATGAGAATCCTGGGCTATTTTCTGACAGGCAGTAATACACGTTCTTTTAAGCCATTGGCAATTCATGAGCTGCTGCATACCTTCCTGTTACATGATGATAGATCTGAAGAAAAAAAAATTAAACACATTTCAGCATATCTACGAGCAAAAGATGTAAATGATTAAGCATTTAATACACATTCTCAGCAGGTACAAGAAATTGCCAAACATAACCAGCATTATGAAACCGAAAGATAAGTTGCTGCTGAAATCCTAACCTGTCTTTCAATGTCAGTCAGTAAAGAACTGGCACCCAATCGGAAGAGATTCGGATTTAGCCAGCAGTCTCCCAGCTCTTCTTTGATCAGTATCAGCCAAGACAGTGCATCCTTCGCTGTGCGAATACCCCCTGCTGGCTTAAATCCAACCTGCAAAGCAAAATACAATTCTTAGGAAACTACATCCAAAGAGTCAGCTTCTACATAAGGATTCCCTTTAAAACACTGATTTCAAAATGGTGTTGTCCATTGAGCCTGTCCTGCCATTCAGTGAGATCACACTGGAAAAATTTTTGCTCCAATATAATCCTGAACCATTTAACCCTCTACCTTCCCTATTTTTAAGATTCAAAGAATTTATTATCAAAGAATGTATAAATTATATAACCTTGAGATTTGTTTGCTTGCAGGTAGCCATAAAGCAAGAAACCAAGAAAAAAAAGACCAACACCCGATGCGCAGGAGAAAGAAAAAGATACAGAACTCATGCAAACAACTGAAACAAATAACAACATTATGAACCAAACTGAGCCCTCAGATCCGAACCATGAGTAGACCGGAGTAGGCCCAAAGCCTTGCTTGTCAGTTCTTCATGTTAGCGGGCACGGAGCACAGCAGGCAGAGCAGTCCTCATACCCTCGGCACCATGGAGAGAAGAGTGACTACCGCGGAGAATGAGCGAAATCGGCTCTCGCCTCTGATCCAACATCCTGTATTTTCAGTCTGTCTGGGCCAGCATTTAAATTGACCAAACAACGGAACAACAAAAGGCTCCGGAATCCTGGACAGAGGAGTGAACATCGCAGTGAGCAAGCAAAATTGTCTCTTGCCTTCAAGCTGGGCTGGCGTTTAAACTGTCTAAACAGCGGATTGTACCTCATACGAGGACCCAGCCACTGTGAAAGGCTTGGGGCTTGGACCACGCCACCCAGCGAATCACTCCAGGCCCATATTTCACCAGCCAGCCCAAAGCAGCTCTCAAGCTCTTCAAATCAGCTCGGCGCCCAGATATCCAACCTCACACCAGGGCCAGTTGTGCGGGCATCAGAACTCCATCTGCAATGATTCTACAACACACCATCCCAACTCATCCCCTGAACTCGCTTCACCATTGCTCGCCCCCTCACTGTTTGCGGCGATAATTTTAACACAATTTACCTCAGAAAAGGTGTTTTTTAGTGAGATTTCTTAACTTCTTAACTGGCAGTGAGCTGCCACATGCGTTTGGTGGCACCATTTTAACTGGAAGCTCGTAGCATATTTCACAACATAACCCCTGGTTCGTCATCTAACTCTCTGCTTACAAGTTGTGGAGTAGCTGTCAGCATGAAAAGCCTTAAGTTTTACAAATGAATCCAAGTTGTATTTATAAAATTGTCATGTTGAATCACTTCCAGTAGTTACAATCCAACACGAGAAACTGTAATCAGGCTCAGGTTACTGATGAGCTAAACACAAAAGGAAAACTTAAATTGTTCAAAGGCTACAACATCTGGAATTGCAAACACAAAAAAAAAGTTTGTAAATGAGTGAGTTTCTGAGGTATCTCAGTGTTCCAGTGCATGGATCACAAAAATTAACGGGCAGGTCCAACAAGTGGTTACAAAGGCAAACAACGTGCTGGCTTTTATTATAAAACGGTTGTATTTATAGAAAAGGGAGGCTTTGTCAAAGTCAAGTTTATTGTCATATGCACAAGTACATGTAAGCACAGGTGCAGTGGAAAACTTACTTGCAGCAGTGTCACTGGCACATGAGACACAAGTAGTATTCATAAGAAAAACATTAATTTTAAAATTGAGGTAGTCTGCAGATGCTGGAAATCCAATGCAATGCACACAAATTGCTGGAGGAACTCAGCAGGTCAGGCAGCATCTATGGAAATAAATAGATAGTTGACATTTTGGGCTGAGCCTGTTCTTCAGGACTGAGAAGGAAGGGGGAAGATGCCAGAATAGAAAGGTGGGCGAGGGGAAAGGAGCTAGCTGGAAGGTGATAGGTGAAGTCAGGTGGGTGGGAGAGATCATGAAGCAGGAATTTGATAGGAGAGGAAAGTGGACCATAGGAGAAAGGGGAGGAGGAGGAGACCCAGGGGGAAGTAATAGGCAGTGTGAAGAAGTAAAAGGTCAGAGTGGGGAATGGGAAGGGGGAGAGAGAGAAAATTTGTTTACCGGAAGGAGAAATTGATATTCATGTCATCAGGTTGGAGGGTACCCAGACAGATTATAATGTGTTGGTCCTTGGATTCCTTTCGTGCCAAGATAAAGCCACCCTTTGGGTGAAGGAGCAACATCTTACATTGTCTGGGTACCCTCCAATCTGATTGCATGAATATCGGTTTCTTCTTCGGAAGTTTGCCAAACCTCAATCTCTATCACAACCATCACACTATTACCTCAACTGGGGCCCTCAACTCCACCACTCTAATCCACAAGTAGGAAAATTTCTGGCAGTCAATCCCCAACTCATATAGCCCACAAAGATCCCCAGTCTTCAACCAATTAGGTTGCAGAATGATATCTTACTCATTTCTTTCTCATGGAATTTAGGAACTTCTTGGCTACTGTTCATTAAAATCAGCTTTCATTTTAAGTGAATAAGTAATTTTCCCCAAAAATATACATAGAATTATGCCGAACAAGTTATACATGAATTTGCGGTTGCAAGTATTTCCCCTTTTGCTGCTGTACCTTATAGCCCGTCTTCCTGTAATAGTCTTTGATGGCCCTCACCATCACCAGGGCAACAGGGAATGTGGCATTTACCCCTTCTTTTCCTGTAGAAGTCTTTATAAAATCAGAACCTTAAAATAAAAAGAGAAATATGATCAACTAAAATGGCCTTTGAAGTTACTAAAGAAACAAGTTTTCATTATACTGTATATTTTTGAATAAAAGTATTGTGGGTCCAATTGTGCATAGCTGTAGAATATGTTTCCCAACACAGTGTTACTTCTGAATAATAATAGATGGCATTGGTAAAATGCTGACTTTCTACAAGAATTCCATTACAGTGACAATAATAGAATAATACTGAACAGAAATGTAATTAATGTGAACTGTAAGTACAGTTATAGATTCAATAAGGAAAAGATCAAAAGAAGTTAGAAGATGGGGAGGAAGAAATAAGACCACAAGACAAAAGAACAAAATTAGGTCATTCGGCTCATCGAGTCTGCTCTGCCATTCCATCGTGCTTGATTTTCTATCCCTCTCAACCCCATTCTCCGGCCTTCTCCCTGTAACCTTTGACCCCCTGACTAATTGAGAACTTATCAGCCTCTGCTTTAAATATACTCAATGACTTGGCCTACACAGCTGTCTGTGACAATGAATTCCACAGATTCACTACCCTATGGCAGAAGTAGTTCCTCCTCATCTCTGTTCTAAATGGACGCCCCTTTATTCTAATGCTGTGTCCTCTGGTCCTAGACTCTCCTACTATAGGAAATAACCTGTCCACATCCACTCTATCTAGGACTTCAATATTCGATAGGTTTCAATAAGATCCCACCTCATTCTTCTAAACTCTAGTGCGTACAGACCTAGAGCCATCAAGCAATCCTCGTACCTCAACCCTTTCATTCCCGGAATAATTCTCACGAACCTCCTCTGGACCCTCTCTAATGCCAGCACATCTTTTCTTAGATAAGTGACCCAATATTGCTCACAATACTCCACGTGTGGTGTGACCAATACCTTATAAAGCTTCAGCATTACACCTTTGCTCTTATATTCTAGTCCTCTCAAAATGAATGTTAACATTGTATTTTGCCTTCCTTATCACTGACTCATCCTTCAAGTTAACCTTTAGGGAATACTGCACAAGGATTCTTAAATCCTTTTGTATTTCGGGTTTATTTTCAACATTCTCCTGGTTCAGAAAATAGTCTACATCTTTATTCCTTCTACCAAGGAGAATGACCATATTTTCCTACACTATATTCCATCTGCCACTTCTTTGCCCATTCTCCCAAACTGTCCAAGTCTTTCTGCAGACTGCCTGCTTTCTCAACACTACTTGCCCCTCCATCTACCTTAATATCATCTGCCAACTTAGCCACAAAGCCATAAATTTCATCATCCAAATCATTGTCATAAAACATGAAAACAAGCGGTCCTGACACCAACACCTGCGGAACGTGACTAGTCACTGGCAGCCAATCAGAAAAGGACCATTTACTCCAACTCTTTGCCTCCTGCCAGTCATCCAATCTTCTATCCATGCTAGTATCTTTCTGTAACACCATGGGCTCTTACCTTGTTAAGCAGCCTCATGTGCAGCACCTTGTCAAAGGTCTTCTGAAAATCCAAGTAAACAACATCCACTGACTCTCCTTTGTCTATCCAGCCTGTTATTTCCTCAATGAATTCCAACAGTTTTGTCAGTCAAGATTTCTTCTTAAAGAAACTATGCTGACTTTGGCCTATTTTATCATGTGCTTCCAAGTACCCCAAAATCTCATTGTTAATAATGGGCTCCAACATCTTCCAACCACCGAAGCCAGACTAAGTGGTTGATAATTTCCATTCTTCTGCCTCCCTCACTTCTTAAAGAGTGACATTACAACTTTCCAGTCTTCCAGAACCATTCCAGAATCTAGTGATTCTTGAAAGATTATTACTAATTCCTCTATAATCTTTTCAGCTACTTCTTTCAAACCCTGGGGTGCAGTCCAACTGGTCCATCTTCAGACCTTTCAGCTTCCCAAACACCTTCTCCTTAGTAATAGCAACTAGACTCACTTCTTCCCCCAATACTCTTGAACTTCCATACTGCTAGTGTCTTTGACGGTGATGAAGTTCACCTGCCATTTCTTTGTCCCCCATTACTACCTCTCCAGCATCGTTTTCCAGTGGTCCGATATTGACTCTTGCCTCACTTTTACCCATTTTTTTCTGAAAAAACTTTTGGTACCCTCTTTTATATCGTTGGCTAGCTTACACCTTGGTATTTAATCTTTTCTCTCCTGATGGCTTTTTAAATTGTCTTCTGTTGGTTTTTAAAAGCTTCCAGATTCTCTAACTTCCCACTAATTCTTGCTATATTATATGCCCTTTCTTTTCCTTTAATGCTGTCTTTGACTTCCCTTGTCATCCACAGTTGCCTCATCGTCCTTTCAAAAGATTTCTTCATCTCTTGGATGTAGCTATCCTGTGCCTTCCAAACTGTCCCCAGAAACGGCAGCTATTCTGTTCTGCTGTTATTCCTGATACCCTGCTAGTGTTCCCTTTCAATTAAATTTCGCCAGCTCCTCTCTCATGCCCCTGTAATTCTGCTTACTCCACTGTAATACTGATACATCTAACATTATCTTCTCCGTCTCAAACTGCAGGGTGAATTCTATTATATTATTATCACTACCTCCTCAGGGTTCCTTTACCTTAAGCTCCCTAATCAAATCTGGTTCATTGCACAACACTCAATCCAGAATTGCCTTTCCTCTTGGTGGGCTGAACCACAAGCTGCTCTAAAAAGTCATCTTGTAGGCATTCTACAAATTCCCTCTCTGGGATCCAGCACCAATCTGATTTTCCCAATCTACTTGCATATTGAAATTCCCCCATGACTATTGTAAAATTGCCCTTTTTACATGCCTTTTCTATCTCCCATTGTAATTTGTAGCTCACATCCTAGCGACTGTTCAGAGGCTTGTATATAACTCTCATCAGGTTCCTTTTAACCTTGCAGTTCCTTAACTCTACCCACAAGGATTCTACAACTTCTGATCCTATGTCACCTTTTTCTACAGATTTGATTTGTTTTTTTTAACCAATAGAGTATCCTACACCCTCTACCTGTCCTTTCAATCAATATGTATCCTTGAATGTTAAGGTCTCAACTATGATCTTCGTTCAGGCACAACTCACTAATACCTATAACGTCGTACCTGCCAAACTCTAACTGCGCTACAAGATCATCTACCATATTCCGTATACTACATGCATTGAAATATAACACCTTCAGTCCCGTATTCATCCCCTTTTCAATGTTGCTCCCGTGTTACATTTCAGCTTATCCCATTGACTGCAATTGTGCCCTATCATCTGCTGGTCCTTTCTCAGTCTCACCACACACTGTATCTACTTGTATGCCAAGTATCCTGAGCCCTATTGCTACAGTTCCCATACCCCTGCCAAATGATTTTAAACCCTTCCCAACAGCTGTAACAAACCTGCCTGTAGGGAGATTGTTTCACCTCAGGTTCAAGTGTAAACTTTACTCTTCGTACAAGTCATAACTTCCCCAGAAAAGATCCCAATGATTCAGAAATCTGAAACCCTGGTCCCCTGCATCAGTTCCTCAGCCATTCATTCATCTGTACTATCATCCTATTCTTGCCCTGACTAGCATGTGGCACTGGGAGTAATCCAGAGATTATTACCTTGGAGGTCCTGCTCTTCAGCCTCTTCTCTAGTTCCCTATACTCACTGCACAGGACCTCCTCCCCCTTTCTACCAATGTCATTGATGCCAATTGTTCACCATGACCTCTGGCTGCTCACTCTTCCTCTTGAGAATTCTTCAGCCACTCTGAGACATCCTGGGACCAAGCAACTGGGAGGCAACACACCATCCTACTGTCTCATTCATGGCCACAGAATCTCTTGTCTATCCCACTAAGTCTTTGAGTCTCCTATCACTATTGCTCTACCTGACTTTACCCTTCCCTGCTGATCCTTGCGCTGGCCACAGTGTCACTGGCCTTGCTGCAGCTGCTGTGCCCGGATAGGGCATCCCCCACCCCTCCAATACTATCCAAAGGGGTAAACATGCTGCTGTGGGGAATGGCCACGGGGAAAACCCTGCTCTAACTGCTTATTCTTATTTCTCCTGTTGGCCATTCACCAACTGTCTGAAGCCTGGACTCTGGGTACGACTACCTCAGTCAAAGTCTCATCGATGAGGTTTTCAGCCTCCTGGACGATCCTGAGCACATCCAGCTCCAGCTTCTTGACCTCCTACACATGTAGTCATCAGGGAGACCTTTAAGTACTCTGCAATCCCACATTTTCCAGGAGGAGCATTCCACCTCATTCCTGCCTATAATTGCTATACCTTGGACTTGAACTTCTAACGCTTAAGTTCTACAATCAACTAAATGACTCAGCCCCCCCTAGCCTCCACCTGTTCTCATCCAGGCCTTTTGAGACCAAGCTTAACCACGAACACTGGACCACTCCAACAATAGCCCTTCACTCACAACTCGCTTCTTTTACTGTCCCTTGCCGATTTAGTAATAACCCCAGCAATCTCCCGCTTGGCAGACAAGACCCGAAAGTTCCCAGTCGCTTTTTAAACCTGGCGCATAAAGCCAACAAAGAATTATCTCCAACTCACTCCACTAATCAAGGAAAATTCATGTGATTCAGTTAGCAGCAACTCTTGAGAGGAAGGTTTATCTCTCTGACTTCAGCAAATTATCTTTCCTGTTACTTATGTGTAGAAAATCTGCCCTTTTAAAGATCTTTCATTTAGAAATATTAAAATTTGTTTATTATTGTCATAATTGTAAGCAGTTTGGGTCCCATAACTAAGGAATGATGTTCTGGCCCTGGAGAAGGTCCAGAGGAGGTTTACGAGAATGTCATGGGGACTGTATGGTTAATACATGAGGAGAGTTTGATGGCTCTCAATCTGTATTCACTGGAGTTTAGAAGGATGAAGGGGGAATCTAATTGAAACCTACCAAATATTGAAAGGCCATGGAAACAATGTTTCCAGTAGTGAGAGATTCTGGGACTAGAGAGCACAACATCAGAATAAAACGATGTCCATTTAGAACAGAGGTGAGAAGGAACTCCTTTAGCCAAGGGGTGATGAATCTGTGGAATTCGTTGCCACAGATGACTGCAGAGACCAAGTCACTAAAGCAGAGGTTGATAGGCTCTTGATTAGTAAGGGTGTCAGAGGTTACAGGGAGAAGGCAGGAGAATAGGGCTGGGGGTAAAAATAAATCAGCCATGATCAAATGGCAGAGCAGACTCAAAAGGTCAAACGACCTAATTTTGCTCCCATGTTTTATGGTCCTTTGTATGGAGAACTAAGAAAAGCTTTACTTTGCATGCAACTTGTATAAATCATTTCAGTTACATCAGTGCATTCAGGTAGTACAATGGAAAACAACAGAATGCAGAATAAAATATTAACAGTACAGAGAAAGTACAGTGGAGGTAAACGATATGGTGCAAGGACATAAGGTAGATTGTGAGCAAGATTCCATTTGATTTTACGTGGGAAACATTGAATAGTCTTACACTATCAGGACAAAGATTGTCCATAAGTCTGGTGGTACATGTTTTTAGGTACCTGATAGGAGGGGAAAGAAATGTTGATGTCCAAGGTGGGTGGGGTCGTTGATTGTGTTGGCTGCTTTACAAAGTGAACAAGAAGTATAAACAGAGTCCTTGGTAGAACAGTTGTCGTACCAAGCCGAGATGCATCTGGATAGGATGCTTTCTATGGTGCATCAATAAAAATTGGTGATTGTCAAAGGACACACTGAATTTCATTCACCTCCTGAGGAAGTAGAAACCTAGTGCACTTTCTTAGCAATGGCATCTATGTGGTTGGAGCAGGATAGTCTATTAGTGGCATTCACTGCTAGGAGCTGGAAGCTTTGAACACTGGTACAGACAGGTCAAATGTCCAGTTTATGGATTTGCTGTGTTTAAATCTGCTGCCACATACAGTTCACCTGTGACTTTGCATTCTCCCCCCTCCCCAACACCATTAGATTAACTAATGGAATGTGAAGCACTCTGGGATGACCTGAGGATTTACGGAAGTACAATGAATTGCATGGCAATGTGTAATTTGCCCACCCTCTAATAAATCATATACTTGATAATTCAGAGTAAAAATACACTATAGACTGTAGATAACTTACAGTGAACTAACAGGATCCACTTTGGAATAAAGCAGCAATGCAGGTATCCTACTGCCTGTACTGAACTTCATATGTAGAGCAAATAAATGAGAAAAATTGTATTTTCAAAGTAAGCATGTGCCTCGGATTTGGCGCTATGTGTCGATCCAGAGAATACAACAAAAGCATTAGCAACATGAAGTTTTTTTCAACTGGATCAAAATATAGGGCAAGGAAAATCCATGCACCATCTTTACAGACATCATACAGTATTTCTGTAAAGTATTTTGGATGAGATCCTAAAACAGCCATTTCCAAGTTCAAAATGCAATATGTTATTGGACCCCTGCTAGAGAGTGAAACTCATTTACTCAGCAGGCAGCAAGGAGTGCAAAGTGACAGTTTTTAGTGTGCAAGACCAAGGTCACAAGAAGCCATCTGTTCAAAGGAAAGCATATGTCTGCCCCCTGAAAGGTAAGATTTGTTGGTGCTGGGGCTTTGCATTTCCCAAATAGCCTTCATAAGTCTCATACAACTGGATGCCATCCAACAGACTGTCCCTCCATAGGAGTCTGCTAGGTCACAATGGCTGCCAAGTAAGGCTGTTAAGTTTTGGGTGTGATCTCCAGAGCATAAAATTGTGAGAGTAATGACTTTGATTTGACCATAGACAGACTTCAGAAGAATTTGAAAGAATAAGCCTTTGAACATAACTCAAAGAGTTTAGTATTTGAAAGAAGAAATGCACAAATGGATAACAGGAGAAAGTGAAGAGGTAATCAAGTTCGAGTGATCACTCTGGATTTGATTATCCACCTTTTACACTTAATGCCACGACATTTGATATTCTGAAAACCTCAACAAGCCTACTAGGCCTACAGTAGGTTGTCCCTTCGATGTATTCCACGCATGTAACCAATCCTCGCTTGAGAAGAGTATCACATGGTTTGCCTTCATACCACTTCCTCCATTCCAAGGATGATTGATGTGAAAATACTTTGGGATCATTTTCAGCTTATCCCATTCATGGGGTCAGGAGTGGAGTGCATCTGTGTGTATGTGCATGTATCAGGAGTGTTACTGAAATGTACAAAAATTCTAAAGGGCTTTACAAGGTAGATGCGGACTTAATACTTTTGGTGGTTTGGGTGTCCAGAACCACATTTCACCACTCAAAATTAATGGCAGGCTACCTGAGATGGATGAAATCTCTTCACCAATGGATTAGCAAGCCTTTGCAAGTCTCTATTCAAGGCAGTTGTGGAGGTTCAATTGCTAGCCATATTCAAGACAGAAATTGATAGATATTTATATATTGGGGAAGTCAAAGATATAGGATAACAGCAGAGCAGTGGCGCTGAGATTATAGATCATACTGAATCGCACTACAGGTGCATCTTCCTGCCACCATTTGATTATCTTGTGTTCAGCAAAATAGAGCAAAACTCCTTTTAAGAATTAGTGAGTACCGTACTCAAACTAATCTCATGATATTACAGCAGTCATCTAGTGTTCCCTGAGCGGCCTTGGTGAGACCCAATGTAGATTGGGCGACTGCTTCGTTAAGCACCTTCACTCCATCCACCACATAAGATGGAATTTCCTGGAAGGCACCCATTTTAATTCAACTTCCCATTCCCATATGTTGTTCCACGGCCTCCTCTACTGTCACAATGAGTCCACTTGCAGGTTGGAGGAGCAACACCTCATATTTTGACAAGATAGCTTCTAACCTTTTAGCACGAAAATTGACTTTTCCAGCTTCCAGTAATTTATTCCCCCTCCACCTTCTTTCTTTTCCCATTCCTCATTCTAGTTCTCCTCTCATCCCTTCCTTTTCCTTCACCTGCCCATCATATTCCTTTGGTGCCCTTCTTCCTTCCCTTTCTTCTACGGTTGATTGTCCTCTCTTATCAGATTCCTTCTTCTTCAGCCCTTTTTCTCTTCCACCTATCACCTCCCAGTTTCTCACCTTCTCACCCACTCACCTTCACCCTAACTTATTTTCATCTATCACCAGCCAGCTTGTTCTCCATCTACTCCCCCATCTTCTTATTCTGGCCTCTTCCCCTTTTCTTTATGGTCCTGATGAAGCATCTCGACCTGAAACTTTTCCCTCTCCATAGATGCTGCCTGGCCTGCTGAGTTTGTCCAGCATTCCATGTGTATTGCTCAAGATTTTAGGATTTTATTCCTTGGAACATAGAAGATAGAGGGGAGATTTGATAGAGGTATACAAAATTATGAGGGGGAAAGACTGGGTAAATGCAAACAGGCTTTTTCCACTGAGGGTGGGTGGGACTACAACTAGACTTCATGGGTTAAGGGTAAAAGGTGAAAAGTGTAAGGGGAACATGAGGGGAAACTTCTTCATTCAGAGGGTTGTGAGAGTGTGGAATAAACTGGTAGAGCAAGTGGTGCATGCGAGCTCAATTTCAACATTTAAGAGAAGCTTGGATAGGTACATGGTCCAGGTGCAGGTCGATGGGACCAGGCGGTTGAAATGGTTCAGCACAGTTTAAATGGGCCAAAGGGCCTGTTTCTGTGCTGTACTTTTCTGAATCTATTTCTAGCATCTGCAGAATCTCTTATGTTTATAATATTACAAGCGTGTATATTGCACCTTCCTATATGTAATCCAAACAACTTTTCAATTTGTAAGTGCAAGTTCTTATTAGTATTGATATTTTTGTAGAGGTCTGCAACTGAAAATTATGAGATGACGTCTCGTGTGGCCCGAGTTAGGCATTTTACTTCATTTCAGCACAGGCAAATTCATTTTAAGATTGTTTAATACAGCCCATAACCAGAATTTTTCTTTTGACATTTAATAATCAGCTTTTGATGAAATAGATAGATAACATTCTTATTCTCAATGCTTCACAATGTGTCTTAATTACATCCACTACCAAATTCATTTGCTTCAATTCTCCAAGGGTTTTAGCTGCAATTCTGCACCTCATCACTAAACAGGACAAGATTAACATTTTTCAGTTCATTAAAGAAATGTTCTATG
This sequence comes from Mobula birostris, assembly GCF_030028105.1. NCBI lineage: Eukaryota > Metazoa > Chordata > Chondrichthyes > Myliobatiformes > Myliobatidae > Mobula > Mobula birostris. The sequence continues at coordinate 49,085,542 of NC_092392.1, read as the reverse complement.
TGTTATTTCCTTTGTACTCATCTTTCTTAATTATCACGTAATGGCTAATGCTTTTTAAATACATTTTTGAGAATTAAAATACAATTCATTTGCAACCCAAAGACTGTGAAGTGATATAAAATTACTGACTCCGAAGATTAATGTATCAAATTATTACTCTAATTTTAAAATTCTAAGTCACGAATATTTAAAGAGAAAAGAACAGATGAAAAAAAAATCATTATTTGGAAGAAAGTGTTAAATTAATTTCCAAAGTAGATCAGTATGCAATTAGTTATAATCAGCTTTATCTGCAATTATGATAAAATGACAGAAATTATATCGTAGTCCTTTGAGGACTAGCTTTCCTTTACATAACTGATTTTTAAAAAATGTGATTCTGTTCTCATGCAGCTGGAGAGTAGAGAAATATCCTATTCAAAAATCCCGAGGCGTGGGTGGGAAAGAGGTACTAGGAGGGGGAGATTATTCAAAGATGCCAGAACCAAGTTCAATATCATAGGTATTAATCCCCAAAGGTAAAAATTGATTACAAGATAAGTCAGCAGACAATTAAAGTCAACTGGCTTAGTGATTTAACAGTATTACAGAGCCAAAATGAGAGATTATTGCACCCTGGTACAAAAGAGGTAAGCTTTAGTTTATTAAACAAGTGGAAATTATGCTCATGTCTCCATTAGATGTATGTGAGGAAGCAAGGAACGTAATCTGAGCCATCCCTTGTACAGCTACACTGGCCTCATCTATACTGAAACTCAGGACTGAGCTCCCTAAAAGCTACGCATGCATGGTTGGTGAACTTTCAATTGTGAACATAAATGGTTGTCTGGAGAATCCATGACACAAGAGTTTTTACAGTTCTACAAAGGCAAGTTTGATTAATTCCTCAGAAGCACTACAATGGGAATTTGCAGAAAAAAAAATGGTCTGGGAAAAACATGACAGAGTTTTGGCCTCTAAGAAGTGGAAAGACTGCAAATAGTGGTAGCTGATATTTTTCAGAAAGCTTTTAAGTAATCAGTGGATCAATGAGAAAACAGGTCAACTTTTGATGTGTTACTCCTGCATCAGTTTCTCTTTTTCTTAATTCCTTTCAGACTTTAATCCAGGAGAAGGGCCTTACCAAGATAGCATCTTGCTTTTTCAATATATATATTGAATAACCTGTTTACTGTTAAAGCTGTACAATCTGGACACTGAGGCAGGTGAGAGATATAAGCTGCCATTCAAACAAAGTTCACTAACTTTTGACCGCGAAGATCTAAATATCAGTTTGAACCCAAAATTTAGATCCAAATGTCTTAAATGTCCTAACCAATGAATAAAGGCTAATGCAATATCTATGGAAACTGCCATCACAAAGGGATGTACTGCAAAATATGTATTATGGGAAAACCCACTGGGATATCATGGGGCTGGTGTAAGGAAAACCACCTGCAATGGGCAAAAGCCTGTGAAATCCCTTCCCATTCAGATGGAAATATTAACTATTTGGTAGGAGGTAGGGGTAAATAAGATTAAAGGGTAAGAGAATCACACATCACCCGCAGTACATTAAACTAGGTTTGCTTACAATCTAATCTGTTATCATCCTATTAACACAAGCTACTTATTGCTTGCAAAATACAAGTTTCAAGTTTGAGGCATTTTTTTTGTCAGAGATAGAACATAAATCTGGGAATTTTTAGATTCATTTTGAGTGGACTAGAGTATAAAAGCAAAGATGCAATGTTGAGACTTGGTAAGGCATTGGTCAGACCGCACATGGAGTACTGTGGGCAGTTTTGGGCTTCTTATTGAAAAAAGGACATGCTGGCATTGGAAAGGGTCCACAGGAGGTTCATGTGAATGATCCTGGGAATCAAAGGGGTAATGGATGAGGATTGTTTGATAGCTCTGGGCCTGTACTCAACGGAGTTTAGAAGAATGAGGGGAGAATTCATTTAAGCCTATTCAATATTGAAAGGCCTAGAAAGAGTTGATGCGGAAAGGATGCTTCATAAAGTTAGGGAGTCTAGGACCAGAGAACACAGCCTCAGAATAGAGTACGCCCATTTAGAACGAAGATGAAAAGGAATTTCTTTTGCTAGAGGGTGAGGAATCTATGGAATTCATTACCACAAATGGCTGTGGAGGCCACGTCATTGGGTATATTTAAAGTGCAGGTTGATAGGATCTTGACTTGACAGGACGTCAAAGGTTATGGGGAGAAGGCAGGAGAATGGGGTTGAGAGGGAAATTAAATCAGCTATGATGGAATGGCAGAGCAGACTCAATGGGCAGAATGCCCTAGTTATGCTCCAATGTCTTATGGACTTATAACTTAAAAATTTAGATTAAAGATCTGTTCTAGAAGTTCTCCTGTACCTCAAAAGTCAGGTTAGGTAAATTCTGCTGGCATATGCTTCAAAATGGTGACAATCATACCATTGCCCAAGAACAGCAGGATGAGCAGCCTCAAACGCTATCGCCCAGTGGCACTCACATCTGCTGTGACGACAAACAAGAGAAAATCTGCAAATGCTGGAAATCCGAGTAATACACACACAAAATGCTGAAGGAACTCAGCAGGCCAGGCCGCATCTATAGAATAAAGCACAGTCAACGCTTCAGGCCGAAACCCTTTGGCAGGATTGCAGAACAAAATTTGCCCCTACACCTCCTCCGTCACTACCATTCAGGGCCCCAAACAGTCCTTCTAGGTGAGATGACACTTCACCTGTAAGTCTGTTGGGGTCATATACTGTGTTCGTTGTTCCTGCTGTGGCCTCCTGTATATTGGTGAGACCCAACATAGATTGGGGGACCACTTCGCCGAGCATCTACACTCTGTCCACCAAAACAATCGGTATCTCCCAGTGGCCACCTATTTTAATTCCCCATTCCAATAGTCCATCCATGGCCTCCTCCACTGTCATGATAAAGCCGCACTTAGGCTGGAGGAACTAACCTTCGATTCACCTCCAACCTGATGGCATGAACATCGATTTCTCAAACTTCCAGTAATGCCTCTTGCACCCTGTTCACCATTTGCCATCCCCTTTTCCCTTTCTCATGTTATCTCCTTGCCCGCCCATCGCCTCCTTCTGGTGCTCCCTCCCCCACCTTTTTCTTTCTTCCATGGCCTTCTGTCTCTTTCATCCATCAACTTCCTAGCTCTTTGCTTCATCCCTCCCCCTCCAAGTTTCACCTATCGCCTAGTGTTTCTCTCTCCCCCTTCCCCACCTTTCAAATCTACTCAGCTTTTTTCCTCCAGTCCTGCCGAAGGGCTCTGGCCCAAAACGTCGACGATGCTTTTTTCCATAGATGCTGCCTGGCCTGCTGAGTTCCTCCAGCATTTTGTCTGCCTGATGAAGTGCTTTGAGAAGCTGGTCATGGCAAGAATCAACTCTTGCCTAAGCAAGGACCTGGACCTGCTGCAGTTTGCCTATCGCTACAATTGGTCTACAGTAGATGCAAACTCACTGTCTCTCCACTCAGCCTTGGATCTCCTGGACGATAGAAATTGCTAAATTGGGCTGCTGTTGATTACTTACAGCTTAGCGTTCAACACAATCAGACTCTCAGTTCTAATCAACAGACTCCAAAACCTGGGCCGCTGTACCTCCCTCTGCAACTGAATCCTTCATTTCTTCACTGAGAGATGACAGTTCCACACAGATTGAAAATAACATCTCCTTGCTGACAATCAACAGTGGCGCACATCAAGGATGCACGCTCAGAAACTGCTCTACTCTCTCTACACTCATGACTAGGCAGCTCAAATGCTTTGCTGATGACACAAGTATTGTCGGCAGAACTTCAGATGGTAACGAGAAGGCATACAGGACTGAGATAGATCAGCTGGTCGAGTGCGTCTGAACAACAACTATGACTCAGTAAGTCCAAAAAATTGATTGTGGCCTTCAGGAAGGGGAAGTCGAGGGAACACGCACACCACTCCCCATCGAGGGATCAGCGGTGGAAAGGGTGAGCAGTTTCAAGTTCGGGGTATCAACATCTTTGAAGATCTACCCTGGGCCCAACATATTAATACAATCACAAAGGAGGCATGACTGAAGCTATATTTCATTAGGTGTTTGAAAAGACTTGGCATGTCACCAAAGACAAGGGCAAATTTCTAAAGATGTACCATGGAGAGCATTCTAACTGACTGCATCACTGTCTGGTATGGAGGGGCCACTGCACAGGATCAGAAAAGGCTGCAGAAAGTTGTAAACTCAGCCAGTTCCATCATGGGCACTAGTATCCCCAACATCGAGGACACCTTCAAAAGCCGATACCTCAAAAACGCAGCATCCATCATCCAGGACATGCCCTCTTCTCATCAACGAGATGGCATAGGAGCCTGAAGACACACACTCAACATTTCAGGAACAGCTTCTTTCCCTCTGCCATCAGATTTCTGAATGGACAATGAACTCATGAGCAATACCTCAGTATTTTCTACCTCTCTTTTTGCATTACTTATTTAATTAATATATGTATGTGTGTGTGTGTGTGTGTGTGTGTGTATATATATATATATATATATATATATATATAATTTATAGTTTTTATGATGCATTCCAAGTACTGCTGCAGCAAAACAATTAATTTCACAACATATGCCAGTGATATTAAAACTGATTCTGACTCTGATTCCTGTACCTGCCCACCACACAATCTCCATCTGTCAGTATCAATGCTCCAAATCACTCAAGTGTTACAGAAAGGCTTTGTGCTAATGAATATAAATACTGAGTTCTTTTCCACACTATCTCAGTCACTGCAAATCAAAGGAGGGTAATACACAAATAGGTTATGGGTGATGCTGCAATGGGAGTGCAGCTAGAAAGGGAGGGGGTGATTGAGAACATGGGGGGAGTGAAGGAGAGGTATTAGAAACAGAATCACTTTGGGACCTAGTAGAAGAGATCAAAATGTCACCCACAATTGGTAGAGGTGGAATTGTGAGAGACAAACTAATATCTTAAGAATTTGGGAATTTAGGACGAGGTCTACCAAACTGGTTAACAGCTTTTTCCCTCAGGCTGTGAGCCATCACTGAGGTCTTGTCACTAAGACAGTGAGCTGTTTACTGTTTGCCTGTGCTGTACATTACATATGCTTTGAATAGTATTTTAACTTAATTGTGCTAATATTTTGTTTGATATGCTGTGTGTGATACATGTTATACGCATGCTCCGTGGTCCAGAAGAATGTTGTTTTGTTTGGTAGTATATACGTACAGTCAGATGACCACACACTTGAACTTAATACAACAAGGTCCTGGAATTAATGGACTAACTAAGGAAGTCCAGGTAGTGCAGAAAGAGACCTCTTGTTGTTTATAACAGATCAGAAATTCCATTAATGAATCTGCTGCATAATATGAAGATGTGCATTTTGCCTGGCACCATTGTCATTTGTTTAATATACAAGGAAGGCCCAAAACTAACTTGGAGAACAACACAACATTTAGATCAACTTTTAGCTTGATTCGAATCGCACATATACAATAGACCTACAGAAAAATACAGCACGCTACAGGCCCTTCAGCCCATGATGTCATGCCAACCCTCCAACCTACTCAAAGATCAATCTAGCTGCTCCCTTCAACATAGCCCTCCATTCTTCCTTCATCTATACTTATCACTCTGAGATAAGTGCTCCATTTAGGAACGATTTTATTTCTAGGCTGATTAGAATGCAATTTTATTTTTCTTCTTAACAAATTTATCATTTCTATTTGAATTAATTTAATTCACACACAAACTAAAATGCCTCAGATGGCATGAAAACAGTGTAAGTGGGCTCCAGACAAACTTAAGTGAAAGAGATGAAGTAAAGTTAAATTACCAGACAAGAGGAAACTCAGATTCTGCCTATACTACAGGACTAAATAGATGCCAGACAATTTATGGATGACAGTGAGCCCTTCAAGAGCAAGAGTGGAAGAAAATGGTGCTTGATTTTCCTTGCTTAGAAGTCATTAGGTGACTTCTTTTGTTGAAAATGAGGATCTTGCATTTACATGCCCTCAGGATATCCCCAAGCATTTCACAGATCATAAACTGCTGCTGATGTACAGTCACTGGCTATAAAGTCAGATACGTGAACACAGCAACATCCCAAAAAATATACATTAAAGGATAAATACTGAACTGAGAAAACCAGATCTCCCTAAATTTTCTTAAAGAGTGCTGCGCAATCTTGATTTCTGCACTCAAATGCAAGGAATTTTCTTTCTGAAAGATCAACCTGAGTCCATGTCAATTCACACATACAGAACTAATACCAATTCCACTGCGTTTCTGAACTATGTGCTTTGTACAACTTGACAACATTAGCTCTACTCTCTGTACACTCATGAGGGTTGGCTAGATTGTGCTCTAACTCCATCTATGTCTGCAGAGGTACCATGCAGTGGGCCATATCTCAAATAACAATGACTCAGAGTATGGGAAGGAGATAGAAAGCTTAGTGACAGTGTCATGACAATAATGTTTCCCTCAATATCAACAAAAGAGCTGCTCATTGACTTCAGGAAGAGGGGTGGTGCACATGCTCCTGTCTATATCAATGATGTTGAGGTTGAGAGGGTTGAGAGCTTCAAGTTCCCAGGAATGAACATCATCAGTAGTCTGTCCTGATCCAACCACGTTAACTTCAGGGGCAAGAAAGCTAATTAACGCCACTACTTTCCCAGGATGTTAAAGAAATCTGGCATGTCCCTGTCAACCCTACCATTTCTTCGCAATGCAGTTTAGAAAGCATCCTATCCAGATCCTATCCTGTCCTGACGAAGGGTCTCGGCCTGAAACGTCGACTGTACCTCTTCCTAGAGATGCTGCCTGGCCTGCTGCGTTCACCAGCAACTTTTAAGTGTGTTGCTTGAAATTCCAGCATCTGCAGATTTCCTCGTGTTTGCGCTATCCAGATATAGCATGGTTTGGAATGGCAAATACTCTGTGTGTGACACAAGAAACTGCCAAGAGTTGTGGGCACAGCTCAGCATATCCGGAGACTCACCACCCTTCTATGGACTCTGTCTACCTACTTGCTGCCTCAGTAAAGCAGCCAGCATAATCAAAGACCCTGCTCAGTCCGACATCCTCTCTTCTCCTCTCTACCCTCGGGCATAAGGTACAAAATCATGAAAGCAAGCATCACCAGGCTTAAAGATAGCTTCTATCAGACTCTGGAAAGGATCTCCTGCACAATAAGATGGACTCTTGACCTAACAATCTGCCTCGTATTGATCTTGCACTTTGCTTACCTGCATTGCACTCTCTCTAGCTGTTACTTTATTCTGCTTTCTGTTACTGTTTTACCTTGTCCTACCTCACTGTGTAATGAGTTGATCTGCATGAACAGTGTGCAAGACAAGCTTATCACTGTATGTTGGAACAGATGACACTAATAAACCAATTCCAATACCAAGCAGATCCACAAAAAATGTTACTGCTGGCAGCTAGATGCAGCTTTAACTTAGACCATCTCAAAACATCAGTGCTTTTGGAAACAGTTGCAGTGACAAAGGTCTTGTACAATGCAAGAGCTTAAAGGGAGCTGGGAGCAAAAACATGCCTCTGTATGGATAAAGGTACAAAGGCAGCAGTGGTAACACTGTCAATTGGTTAAATAATAAATAGGTGTTGTGCAGAATCTATGAAATCCCTCAGTCGGTATTCTTTTTGAAGGTTTCAGCTCATTATGCAGCACTTTCATATGATCAAGTTACTGCCATTATAAGAAACACTGCCACCTACTGTAATATGGAATAACTGCCAAGGTAACAAACAATTCACATAAAAAGGTACCTGGTAGATTTTAAGTACCTTAAAGAAAAAAGGTACTTTTTGCTATTAATATTTTCTAATAGCAAGACATTAACACAACGATATTCGATAGAATCACAAAACAGTACAGGTGTTTCACAAGAACACACTGAACAGAATTGATACATAGTAGACAACCAAGAGCTTTGTCTTCTAAAGGAGTGCCTTAAGAAAAGGAAAGCCCTGGACCAGGTTACCTATGTCAGTTTGCAACCATCCCATTGTGGACAGCCAGCAAGGCACTGCCTGTCACAGTGATGACCAGTGTGGCACTGTCCCTGACAGCACCAAACCATCAATGTGATCGGGGCCATTAACTGCTTGCGAGCGTACAACTTCCACAAATAATCAATGAAACACAAGTTTAAAAAATTACATAGAGAAGCCACAAAAATAACCTCCCAGTGAAAATCAGTCATTAAAATAACAAAAATTATTTGACATACAAAATGCTGGAGGAACTCAACACCTATGGAAAGGAATAAAGAGGTGACATTTCGGGCCGAGACCCTTCATCAGAACAAAAGGAAGGGGAAAAAGACAGAATTTCTTTCCAAAAGCAGAGGTCCCCTAATATTTGTTCAGGGATTCCATACCAACCTGTTTTGTCTTTGGCCTTCTCGATTGCTATGGTGATTATTGGAAGGAGAAATTGATGTTCATGCCATCAGGTTGGAGGCTGCCTAGACAGAATATGAGATCTTGCTCCTTGACCCTGAGATTGGCCTCATCATGGCAAAAGAGTAGGCCATGGACCGACATGTTGGAACAGGAATGGGAATCGGAATTAAAATGGCTGGCCACCGGGAAATTCTGCTTTTAGCGAACGGTGCGGAGGTGCTCGACAGTGGTCCCCCAATTTACGTCGGGTCTCACCAATGTAGAGGAGGTCGCAGCAGGAACACAGAACACAGTAGACGACCCCAACAGACTCACAGATGAGGTGCTGACTCACCCTAAATGGAGGTAAGGGAGAAGGTGAATGGGCACGTGTAGCGTTTCTGTTCCTTCCAGGGATATGTGCCAGGAGATTAGTGGGAAGGGATGAATGGGCAACTGAATCATGGAGGGGGCGAACTCTGTGGAAAGTGGTGAGTGAGGGGAAAGTGTATTTGGTGGTACGATCCCATTGAAAATAGCGGAAGTAATGGAGAGTGTCGGTAGACAGTTTGTCTCCAGAGATGGAGACGCAGAGATCAAGAAAGGAGAGGGAGGTGTCAGAAAAAGACCAAGTCAATTTAAAGGCATGGTGGAAGTTGGAGGCAAAGCTGATGAAATTGACGAGCTTAACATGGGTGAATGAAGCAGCACCAATAAGTCGTCAATATAGCATTAGAAGAGTTGAGGAACATTACCAGGGAAGTCTTGAAACATGGACTGTTTTATGGAGCCGACAAAAAACCAAGCATAGCTGGGGCCCACGTAGGTGCCCATGGCCACCCCAGGAGTTTGGAGAAAGTGGCAGGATCAGAAGGAGAAACTGTTGAGTGTGAAGACCAGATCTGCCAGACTGAGGAGGGTAGTGTTGTAGGGGAGCTGGTTCGTCTTTTGTTGAGAAAGAAGCAGACAGCTTTAAGGCCTTTTTGATGGGGGATAGACGTGTACAGGGACAGAACATCCATGATGAAAATGAGGCAGTCAAGGACAGGGGAATGAAAGCTGGTGAGGAGACTGACAGCATGTTAAGAATCGCGGATGTAGGTGGGAAGGAGTTGAACCAAGTGGGATAGAATGGGGTTGAGGCATACAGACACAAGTTCAATAGGGCAGGAGCAGGCAGAGACAATGGGCCTACCTAGACGGTCAGGCCTGTGGATCTTGGGTAGGAGGAAGAAACGAGCAGTGCAAAATAAGGAAACTTTGGTGTATCCTTTGAGTTTGGTGTCAGTGGATGAAAGTTCTGTAGAGATGATTAGGTTAGTGATGGTGATAGAGACAATCTTCCGATGGTCCAGAGTGGGGTTCTTTTCAAGAGGCAAATAAGAGAAGTGTCTTAGAGTTGCTGCCTGACCTCAGCAAGGTAAAGGTCAGTCCGCCACAGCACAACAGCGCTCCCTTTGTCTGGAGGTTTGATGCGACGGTTGGGATTGGTGTGTTGAAAGTGGAGGGTAGTACATTCAAAGGGAATAACATTTGAGGAGGAAACAGGAGTGCTGAAGTCAAGCTGGTTGATGTCTTGACAGCACTTAGAGATGTAAAGATCCAGAGCAGGCAGAGAATCAGAGTGGGTGTCCAAGAAGATGAGGAGGGTTGGATACTGGTGAAGGGGTCATCAGTGCAGGGTGGAGACTTCTTGCCAAAGAAGTGGGCTCGGAGACGGAGGCGATAGAAGAAGAACTCGGCGTTGTGGCGGTCATGGAATTTACCGAGGGGTGGGCGAAGGGAAACAAAGGTAAGGCCCTTACTGAGGACAGAACGTTCCACCTAAGAGAGGGGAAGGTCAGATGGAATGATGAAAACACAACAGAAATTAGTGCTGGGGTCAGAGGGGTGAGGAGAGTTGGTGGCGCCAAAGAGAAGAGGAGAGTCAGGGTGTTCAGGGTGAGAGGACAATGAAGACTCTGAGGACCCAAGAGATGATGGGGGGGATTCTGAGAGAGCCAGGGATGGAGACTGGTGGAGGAGGAAGGGGATCTCAGGGGACCAGCAGCAGTGAGTGAGGCCGAGGTCTGAAGGTGGTGAAGGCTGAGGTCTGTGCTGGAGTTAGAGGCCATGTATTTCACAGTCTGAGGGCTTTCAGGGTTATTGGAACCAGGGTTGGTGGCGGTGGGATCTGTGGTCTGGAGCCACCCGGGGTCATTAGAGCCAGAGAGAGTACCATTCATGGTCTGGATGCTGTCAGAACTGAGTGTGATTTACACCCTTTGCCTCCACAAATGCTGCTCAACTTGCTGAGTTCTTCCAGTGCGTATTGTTCCTAAAATTTCACAATTTCTCTTGAATATACTCACCAGCTGAGGCTCCTCAGCCATCTTGAGTTGACAATTCCAAATATTCATTATCCTTCCATCTTAATCCTGAATAGATGAATCATTCTTTTGATAGCTGACATCTAGTTCAAGACATTCAAGGTTGCTTTTGTTGTCCAGGATAATCTCATCCCTTGATTACCCATCATAAAATGCATTGGTCCAGCCTGTTTCACATTTTATTATGATAATTACCCTTTCCCAGATTTCAATCAGGTGAACTTGCTTTACACTTCTCCATCACCTACAGCCTCCCTTGGGTAGGGAGAATATAGGAGCAAAGAGGTCCTTCTGCAGTTGTACAGGGCCCCTAGTGAGACCACACCTGGAGTATTGTGTACAGTTCTGGTCTCCAAATTTGAGGAAGGACATTCTTGCTATTGAGGGAGTGCAGCGTAGGTTCACGAGGTTAATTCCCGGGATGGAGGGACTGTCATATGTTTAAAGATTGGAGCGAGTGGGGTTGTATATACTGGAATTCAGAAGGGTGAGAGGGGATCTGATTGAAACATATAACGTTATTAAGGGATTGGACACACTAGAGGCAGGAAACACGTTCCCGATGTTGGGAGAGTCCAGAACCAAAGACCACAGTTTAAGAATAAGGGGTAGGCAATTTAGAACGGGGTTGAGGAAAAACTTTTTCACACAGAGGGTTGTGATTCTGTGGAATGCTCTGCCTCAGAAGGCAGTGGAGGCCAATTCTCTGGATTCTTTCAAGAAAGAGTTAGATAGAGCTCTTAAAAATAGCGGAGTGAAGGGATATGGGAAGAAGGCAGGAAAAGGGTACTGATTGTGGATGATCAGCCATGATTACAGTGAATAGCAGTGCTAGCTCGAAGGGCTGAATGGCCTACTCCTGCACCTATTGTCTATTATCTATAATACATAGCGCACAACATTCCAAATGTCAGATCACAAAGGCCCTACACAATCAAAGGAAGACTTCTTCAAATCTTGTAATCAAATCTTCCTGCAATGTAGGCTAAAATACCATTCCTCTTCCTAACTGCTTAATGTACGTTCATGGTAACTTCAATCATTCATGTACAAGTACACCCAGGTCTCTGTGAATGCCAACACTTTCCAGCATATTGCCATTTAAAAATGTACTGTTTTTTTCCCTTCCATAAAACAGTTGACTACACATTTTCCCACCACGTTCTTGCCCATTCACTTAGTTTGTCTATATCCCTATGAAGACCCTTGGTATCCTCCTCAGGGTGGCAATGTGAACTATTAGCAAACTTGGACACATTACATCTGGTCTCATTGCTATAGATTGTGAACAACTGGGACCCCAGTACTAATCTCTGTGGCACCCCACCAGCCATAGCCTCACAATCCACAAGTGATCAGCTTATTCCGGTAAGTTTATGTCCATTAAACAATTCTCAATCTGGTAAAGTACATTACCTCGAATTGCATGTTCTAATTCTTGGGCAGCCCCATAGTAAAATACTTGCTCTGTCCAAATGCAAAATACAAACCCTTATTTTACTGTCCACTTCCAAGCACAAAATGCAAGGGAGCACAGTACTGTATTTTTCAATGTGGAGCAGACAGCACATTTCTAAATCTGGTGGGAGCAAAGGATGTCGGGAATGGTGAGGGTGGAATGCTGCAGGAGAGGTGTGGGACCGGTGGCAGAGGACTGCCAGGGGTAGGGGGTGGCAGCGGGTGCAGACACTCCCAGCCCTGAGACACCAGGCAAGGTCTTTGATTCCAAACTATTTCAAATACCCATCTCAGATTCATCACTCGCATAAGTCAAAATTTATTTTTCTTGCATCAGCAGTACAGTGCAATACATAAAATCACTACAGTATTGTGCAAGTCTTAGGCACTATATATATTTTTTTATATATATACACACACACACACACACACACACACACACACACACACACACATACACTATATATAGTACTATACAGTGGCAAAAGTTTGGGCACCCCTGGTCAAAATTTCTGTTCCTGTGAATAGTTAAGTGAGTAGAAGATGAACTGATCTCCAAAAGTCATAAAGTTAAAGATGAAACATTCTTTTCAACATTTTAAGCAAGATTAGTGTATTATTTTTGTTTTGTACAATTTCAGAGTGAAAAAAATGTTTGCATGGGAGCACCATGCAAAAGTTTGGGCACCTCAAGAGATTTGAGCTCTTAGATAACCTTTACCAAGGCCTCAGACCTTAATTAGCTTGTTAGGGCTATGGTTTGTTCACAGTCATTGTTAGGAAAGGCCAGGTGATGCAAATTTCAAAGCTTTATAAATACCCTGACTCCTCAAACCTTGTCCCAACAATCAGCAGCCATGGGCTCCTCTAAGCAGCTGCCTAGCACTCTGAAAATTAAAATAAATGATGCCCACAAAGCAGAAGACTATAAGAAGATAGCAAAGCATTTTCAGGTAGCCGTTTCCTCAGTTCATAATGTAATTAAGAAATGGCAGTTAACAGGAATGGTGGAAGTCAAACTGAACTCTGGAAGTCCAGGAAAGCTTTCCGAGAGAACTGCTCGTAGGATTGCTAGAAAGGCAAATCAAAACCCCTGTTTGACTGCAAAAGACCTTCAGGAAGATTTAGCAGACTCTGGAGTGCTGGTACACTGTTCTACTGTGCAGCGACACCTGTACAAATACGACCTTCATGGAAGAGCCATCAGAAGAAAACCTTTCCTGCGTCCTCACCACAAAATTCAGCGTTAGAAGTTTGCAAAGGAACATCTAAACAAGCCTGGTGCATTTTGGAAACAAGTCCTGTGGACTGAAGTTAAAATAGAACTTTTTGGCCGCAATGAGCAAAGGTATGTTTGGAGAAAAAAGGGTGCAGAATTTCATGAAAAGAACACCTCTCCAACTGTTAAGCACGGGGGTGGATCGATCATGCTTTGGGCTTGTGTTGCAGCCAGTAGCACAGGGAACATTTTAATGGGAGAGGGAAGAATGAATTCAATTAAATATCAGCAAATTCTGGAAGCAAACATCAACTGTCTGTTAAAAAAGCTGAAGGTGAAAAGAGGATGGCTTCCACAACAGGATAATGATCCTAAACACACCTCAAATTCCAGAATGGACTACCTCAAGAGGTGCAAGCTGAAGGTTTTGCCATGGCCCTCACAGTCCCCTGACCTAAACATCATTGAAAATCTGTGGATAGACCTCAAAAGAGCAGTGCATGCAAGACGACCCAAGAATCTCACAGAACTAGAAGCCTTTTGCAAGGAAGAATGGGCGAAAATCCCCCAAACAAGAATTGAAGGACTCTTAGCTGGCTACAGAAAGTGTTTACAAGCTGTGATACTTGCCAAAGGAGGTGTTACTAGGTACTGAACATGCAAGGTGCCCAAACTTTTGCTTCAGACCCTTTTCCTTTTTTGTTATTTTGAAACTGTAAAAGATGGAAATAAAAAAAGTAATCTTGCTTAAAATATTAAAGAAATGTGTCATCTTTAACTTTATGCCTTTTGGAAATCAGGTCATCTTTTACTCGCTTAGCTATTCACAGTAACAGAAATTTTGACCAGGGGTGCCCAAACTTTTGCATGCCACTGTATGTCTTAACATGCCACCCTGATGAACCAGCATGCTTCACTGTTACATGATCAGAGACACCAAGAGAGAGACAGCTGAAGGATCTATCATCAAAGATAGTTTGTGGAGAAAAAACGTTTAAGCAAGCAAGCAGATTTAAAAATTAATTTTGTTCCCAATTCCACTGTGGATCTCAGATTGCAGATCCCTGACATACCCAGGCAACTCCTTTCCAGACTCTGCCCCTGCTTAAACACCTCCAAGGCACTAGTTCTTCCTCTAGCCATGATGGTGACGGATTTACAAATTTTTTGCAGTAATATGCTTTCATAGTAATATGCTGGGAAATTAGCATAATCAGCACTGGAGAGCCTAATCAGTCTGGGAGTAGCTCAGAGATCTGGACTGGTGTAAGAGTTTATTACATCAGTTGTTGCTGGAGACGTGTTCATATGGCTTCAGCAGCAGGTAAACAGATAAATAGAGTAAGGTGGGTAATATTCACATGGCACTTTGATGGAAAGGACACAAAATATTCAATTCACCAAAGGCACAAAGAGGATGTCAATATTATAGGCAGTTTGGAACAACTCTTTGTATTGCTCAACAGGGGTCACTATTTCTCCACTATTGGTGGGAACAACAGTGGAAGCATATCGTTCAATAGTTATTCAAAAGGGACAGAGCTAAAGAAACTGATATGGAAGAAGAGGGGAAACTAGATATAAAGTTGCCAGTTCCTTCAGCGAACTGGCACAGTTGCATGGGCCAAGTGTGCTGCTACTGTGTTCAAAAATTCCATTTCTACATCAAATCACTTCTTATTTTCTCTCCTTTGATGAAGCCTTGCTTTTCTATTCTATGTGCTCTGCGAGTTGCTACACCTTTCTAAATTATGCCAGGATACATCGATAGAGCACTGGCTGAATCTCCCTCAGGCTTATCTCCCCTTTTCTACCATCTCTGGCACACTCTTTTGGACATTCCCTTATACGGTGTTTTGAACATTCTCTTAGAAACCGGAGATCCAGATAACTCACTGCATATCACTAAGATTTAATAGGTGTTCAAAATTACTTTAGAGAAAATAAAAGAAACTGTTCCCACTGGGAAGAGAATCGGTAATCAGAGGGCACCACATAAAGATAAATGGTGAAAGAAGATGACAGATGAGGAGAATCTATTTATAAAGCACTCCCTATAACAGTAAAGGAAGGAAATTTAACGATAACCTTCACAAGGTAATTACATATATTGTTGGAAAGGGGAAAAAATTGCAGGGTTAAAAGGAAACAGCAGTGGAGTGGGTTGAATTGAATACCACTTCAAAGAGGCACAATGGTCTGAGTAGTTAACTTCTCTGCTCAGATTCTATGCCAGTATGGCGAGACATATTAGAGCTCGTCTTCACTGTCTGGTTCAGCCAGCATTCTAATGACAACATTATACCCAGAAGCTCATGTAAATTTCTGTACTTTCCTATCACTCCTTTTTAATTTAAATCACACCTTTCTGTGCAAAATGTCAAGGACTTGAGAAATCCTCCCGCGCCTCTGGCAATGCAGAATAAGCAAGCTGCTCGAAGTTGCGGGACAAGCCAAACGATTTCCTCTCACTTGCTAGAGAAAAGCACTTTCTTTCACTGAAAGGTTCAGACATGGAACTTGATGCAAATAACAACTATGGTTGCCATCCTGTTTTGTTAAGATGTGACAGCACATCAGCATATTAAAAGTAGTCTTTTAAAAAAAATGCTGACTGCTTAAAGAACTTTTGCCAAGTAGCAAAACTGCATTAAAAAACAAATTAAATGTATTATTTTAGTTTGACATTTTTTTGAAAGCTACATGAACAATGATCTCTAGGAGGCGATTTGGAGACAGCAAGAAAACACAAACTGTTTTTGCTGCTTTCAGCTGGATAAAAAATGTAGATCAAGAAAGTGAGAAAATACTTTTTTTTATTTCCAATAAAATTCACAGGATCTATAATGGCAGAATTAACCAGACTGGTCCTAATTTGAACACCCATCCAAATTTTTGAGAACATAAGTACTCCCTCTAAATGGGTCTCTTTTGTACTGACAACATCAAATGCCCTTGCACAGACAGTGTATCTGAAGTCACAATCTACATACTCATAGGCAAGAGTTCTACCAGATGATTCTCCCATTACTGATTTTCCTCCCAGCAGGAATAGTTTCTTTTATTTTCTGTGAAGTAATTTTCTACATAAACATATTGTGCACATAAATTCACAGAATGAATTCCATGTTACCTGCCATCATGGCCACAAGACTCGCTTTGTATACATTTGCCAATGATCCCAGTTCTCCTGTTCCTAGTATGGTTTTCATGTGTGCATTTTCACAAGCATTGCGGCATTCTTGAATTTCCTTGTACAATTCTAAAACATTATAGAAACATTAAATAGCAAATTGCAATGTACAAGTATTAACAAACAGTATTCAATAATACTCCTACACATTTTCTATCACCAATATGCTGTCTGTATTCTGTGATATGTTATGATAAATGCATCATTACTTCCCCTATCTTCAGACTTTGGCATAATTCCTGTATTCTCCAATTAAGGTGCTGACTGTCCCTCTCTGAAATAGAGTTGTTCATGAGCATGCAGTGATGCTGCTTATCACAACTCCAACTGTTGCATTGGTTTCAAACAAAGAAGACACTTTAGAAGGCAGTGGAGTGTTAATCAAATTCCAACTTCTTAACACTATACTTTCTGTTACAAAAATATCTGAGAACGCTAAGGCTCGGTAAACTAAGTGTGTAACTTTTTTTCTTATTTGACATAATCAGTCAAATACCAAACAACTTCTCCAAATCAAACAAATTTTAAAACATGGAGTATCATTTTGTTGATTTAAAATTACTAAACTGATTTTGTTTTAAGTTGCTATTGCTAACAAAACTTTATTGACCCAAACTATGGTTTACAAAATATGATGAGAATGTAAAATAGTTACTAGCTTTCTATGTCTTACTTTGCTAATTGTGGTAATTTTTCCCAATCAGCCCACATGCACCATGGTTACAAATTCAAGGTCATCAAAGTTGAGGAAATAAACACTCCAGACTCACCAAATCATTCTGGTTACATTTCTTTAAAGAGGCTGGCAGAAAACAATTTTCAAATTAACCTAGGATGATTCACACTTATATCTTCTCTTTCTTGCTTCTGGGAAAATAGCCTTCCTCTGTTCTGATCAACAGCCCAATTTAGATTGTTTTGAGTGGAATTTCAGAAGGCATTTTTTTAGTAAGATATTTTGAAACAAAACAAATGCCACAGGGTCATTAACTACTTCCCAAAAGTGACAATGTTTGATACAATAGACCAAATAAACTATTTTCCTTTTAACAAGCTCAGAAGAGTATCTGGACTACAATCACAGGAATACAAATTCTAACCTCTTAAACAAAACATTTTCAAATCACGTTACTTGTTTGCCAATGATCAGCCCTTACCTTCCCATTGGCCCTTCAGCACTAAAGTTCTGTTGATTACGATGTCAATTTCTGTAGCACCGTCTTGAATAGCCATCGTTATCTCCTGCAAGCGTATAGACAGTGGTGTCTGGCCAGCAGGGAACCCAGTTGCCACTGTTGTACAGAAAAACCTGGCTTCAGTTATTACAAACGAACAAGTTTACATCATCATCTCCTTGGTGAAGAGCATACTTCAGTTCACAAGACAATTATAACATATTAAGAGATCCAGGGTTAATTAGAAATTGAGCAGAGAACATCGGAGAGTGGGAGCACAGCTGAGAGAATCCTAATGGTAGAGGAGGCAGTGGTCCAGTGGCAGAGGAGCAGCAAGGATACATGCAGGAAATGTCTGGTAACAGAACATTGCTATGGCAGGGGTGGAACCGAGCCTTTCCTTGATCTGATTTGAAATATACTGCAAGTTTGGAAGTTAACTCTGCAGGATAGATGAAGCTGAGGTAGCTTTGTGCGATAAAGGAGGAAGAGGGAACTTACTGGAGGGGAAGATATAATATAAATAGCTTACAGTATAGTGTAACAGTATTATAAACAGCTTACAGTATTGGGTGGTAGGGTGGAGATGTGGCTCTAGCAAGCAAGGTGTAAGGCACTCCTTCCCTCCACTAGCCTGCAGGTCACTCTTGGACAAGGTGTAGCACCTGCTTAGCCCTCCTATCAGGTTCGTGTAAAGCCATGGGAGCAGGTGCACATCACAAGTCCTGGTTATGTCACCACTGACACCAGGCAATCTCTGAAGAGTACTGATAATGACTGGGATCACCTGTCTTATAAAAACACTGCCCAGAAGGCAATGGCAAACCATTTTTGTTGAAACATATATCATGAACAATCATGGTCATGGAAAGACCATGTCATATGACACAGCACATGATGAATGGATGAACGGTATAGTGCTACTTGAGGAATATTATTGTAGGGAGAACCTGACAGCACAATCCTAAATAAATCAAGTCCTGGGTTAATGATGGCTACATTATTGGTTTAGGAATAAGACAGAGAAAAGTGTGAAGCTTCTGACTGGAAGATGAGACAAGTTTTGGAAGCAGGATGCGGAACCGGATAAAGAGATTTGATGCTAACTTCAGAACATAAAGGTATGATATCCAAACCAGATTGTTGATGTCATACCTGAGGCAACAGGAATATTGCACTGTATGGTCTTCAGAGTTTGTACTGCATCAGCCACCCTAGATGGATAAACACAAACCGCACCAGTAGTAATACCTACAAACAAAAAATTGCTTGGTTAAAGATGTGCAAATAATTATTCCTTGAAAATAAACTCTACCCTCAGTGTACCTGTGCTTCACTGTACCTATACTACAGTGACCACTACTGTTAAATGAAAAGACCTCTGTGAATTTATCACTTTACCTCAAATACCTTGCCCTGTGGGTCATAAACCCCAAAATACCAGCCCACCTCATCCAAACGATTCACAAGTATTTCTCCCTCAACTTTTCATCCTGTTTAAATTCCGCGGACTGCAACTATCCAAATCTGCAGGGTTAGCAAGATTATCTATTTCCAATACTGTACACAGTCCTTGAAGACAAAGAGCTTTGAGCACCAGGTTCACACAGTTCTACTTCAGAACTGCTCCACTTTTAGTAGGTGCAACTGATTAAGGACAGTAGTGGAATATAGAACAAACAAGAATATCTCAGCCTGTCTTTTGATTTGGCTACCTATAGGCTCAGGAACTGCAAACACAAGTCTTCCTTCAAGGTGTAGAGTTTAAGTTGGAATTGGCAGAACTGTTAAAAAAGGGGGCTGGGGAGATTTATGGGAGCTTCATTAGTCCAAGTTGTGCATGATATAAACATATTAAAAGAATTTTGCAATTGATTATGAGACTATAATGATACAGCAACTTTGCCTTTTATACTCTTCAAACTTTTAAATTAAATGGTCATGTGACTATTTGACATAAAGTTGCGAATGGATAGCAGGTTTAAAAAGGAACGGGTCAATGCAAAGATGAACCCTTTCGACGTGTGGGCTGCCTTCAAAAGAATGAATCCAAGGAAAGCATCTGGTCTGGACTAATTGGCTGATGTATTCACGGATATCTTCAACCTCTCGCTTTGGCAGTGTTTGGTAGCAGCCTGCTTCAATTGTACTGGTGCCCAAGAAAAGCCTGGTGACTTGTCTAAATGACCATAGTCCAGTGGCACAGTGATGTAGTGTTTTGAGATGCCGGTGTTGAAGCACATCAGCTCCTGTCTGAATGGCGACTTGGATCCGCTCCCATTCGGCTTCCAAAGCAATAGGTCTACAGCAGATCCTATCTCGTTGGCTCTTCACATAACTATGGAACATCTAGCAGCAAAGATGCATAAATCAGGATGCTCTTTATTGATTACAGCATGGCATTTAACACCATCATCCTTCAAAACTAATCAGTAAACTCCAGGACCTGGGCCTCAATAGCCCCTTGTGCAATTGGATTTTGGATTTCTTCACTTGTAGACCCCAGTCAGTTCAGAATGGCAAAAACATCTCTTCCACAATGTCATCAGCACAGGAGCATTGCAGGGATGTGTACTTTGTCCCCTGTTCTACTGGCTTGACTGTGTGGCTAAGTAGAGCTCTAATACCATATACAGGTTTGCTAATGACACCACTGTTGTGCGTTGTATCAAAGGGGGTGATGAATCATCACACATGAGGGAGACTGAAAACTTGGCTGAGTGGTGTAATAACAACAATCTCTCACTCAATGTCAATAAGACCAAGGAAATGATTGTGGACTTCAGGAGAAGGAAACCAGAGGTCCATGAGCCAGTAATTGTTGGAGGATCAGAGATGGAGAGAGTAATTTTATATTCCTGGGTATCATCATCTCAGAGGACCTGTCCTAGACCCACCATATAAATATTACTGCAAAGAAAGCACAACAGCTCCTCTACTTTCTCAGGAGTCTGTGAAGGTTCGGCATGTCATCGAAAACCGTGGCAAACTTCTATAGATGTGTGGAAAGTGCGCTGACTGGCTGCATTGCATGGGAACACCAATGACTTTGAGCGGAAAATCCTACAAAAGCAACGGATTCAGCCCAGTACATCATGGGTAGAACCATCCCAACTATTGAGCACAGCTACATGAAATGTTGCTGCAGAAAAGCAGCATTCAAAAACAAAGATCCTCACCACCCAGGCCACGCTCTTTTCTCACTGCTGCCATCAGGTAGAAGGTAGAGGTGCCTCATGACTCACAACCACCAAGTTCAAGAACAGGTACTACCCTCAACCATCAGGCTTCTGAACCAAAAGGGATAACCATACTCATTTAAGGCGTTTGTTATATTGTCATTTCATGCTTGTTATTTGTCGCTATTTATTTATATCTGCATTTGCAGAGTTTGTTTACAGTTTACAGTTACTGTTCTATAGATTTGCTACATATGCCCATAGAAAAAGAATCCCAGGGTCGTATGTGGTGACGTGTATGTACTCTGATAATAAATTTTACTTTGAAGTACCATAAATTTGACTGTTAACTCTACAAATGATGCGTGTCTATCAATTTATCTAAGGGCTGCAGGGAAAGTTGGATGGGAGAAACAAATTGCATTCCCTATCACGTCTAGTAATTTATTAAACACAACTTCTGCAAAAGGCTAAAAAATTTGCAGTTTCAGGAAATCTAGGTCACAGGGGTGGCCAACCTAGGGTATGTGTGCCCAGGAGTGCATGTACAAGTAATTTGTTAGCACATAGCATGAAGTGCCATCCCTCGATTCTTTAAACCCCTTCCATAATTAGTACATAGATTGTTCAGAATGTCAGAAACACCAACAAAGAAACAAAAATGTCCAAGTGATGAGAAAAGCAGTATTATCATGGCACCTGGGAGAATTTATACTTTATACTTATTGTCGCCAAACAATTGGTACTAGAACGTACAATCATCACAGCGATATCTGATTCTGCGCTTCACACTCCCTGGATTACAAATATTAAAAATTAAAAATATTAAAAATAGTTAACATTAGTAAATATTAAAAATTTAAATTATAAATCATAACTATAAAATAGAAAATAGAAAAATGGGAAGTAAGGTAGTGCAAAAAAACCAAGAGGCAGGTCTGGATATTTGGAGGGTGCAGCCCAGATCCAGGTCAGGATCCGTTCAGCAGTTGTATCACAGTTGGAAAGAAGCTGTTCCCAAATTTGGCCGTACGAGTCTTCAAGCTCCCGAGCCTTCTCCCGGAGGGAAGAGGGACGAGGGACGAGGGACACACTCTCAGAAAGGTTCACCACCCCCTCTTGTGACCTCCATAGAAATGTCACTTATGATATATCACTAGACACAAACTTGTCCCTTTTAAAGAAGCCTAGGACAATACCATACCAGATTAGTAATCGCCACTCAATGTCTTAATCAAAAAGGTCAAAGGCTTCTAAAATTACTTTAAAATTATTAGCATCAGCAAAAGCATTTCGCATTGTTACAGTCCAGAATCAGAATCATGGTTGTGAAACTTGTTGTTTTGCAGCGGCAGTATATTGCAATACCTAATAATAAAAAAATATAAATTATAATAAGAAATGTATATTAAAATAAATTAAATAAGTAGTGCAAAAAATAAAGTCCATTGTTCATTCAGAAATCATTTGGTGGAGGGGAAGAAGCTGTTCCTATAACATTAAGCGTGTGTCTTCAGGCTCCTGTACTTCCTCCTGGATGGTAGCAATGAGAAGAGGGCATGTCCTCGGTGATGGGGGTCCTTAATGATGGATGCCTCTACATACCTTTATCATGCATGTTCAAACACTTCAGCAGGTCCTCCTTGATGGGACGCTTAGCTTTATGGCACAGCCTCTGGACATTTGAAGGCGTGTCATCACCAGACAGGGTGGTAAGGTCAATACAGGTTACAGCCTTCAAGAGCCATGCAGCCTGCAAAATAGCAGAGAGGAAGTGAGTTGATAATTACAAGACGTGTGTGAGAGAAAAGTACTGCAATACCATTTTCTGCCACCAGATAGAGATGGCACATCTATAACCAGCACCGAACACTTGGACTGACAGAAGCACCACACAGTCCCTGCTCACTGCACTCCAGCTCCTGCTAGTTAAAGTTACCATTTTGTGTGCTTTGTTCCAGATTGCCAGCATCTGCACAATCTCTTGTGTAATCTCTTCACTCTCATGTTGTTGACTGTAGATCAGGGGTTCCTAACTGGGGTACGTGGACCCCTCAGTTCATGGTAGGGGTCCATGGCATAAAAAGGGTTGGGAAACACTGCTATAGATATTCAGTAAGAATCCACAGACCATCCTCAAGGTCAACCCTCATCACACAGCCCTGCTCATTCTGCTCCCGATCCAGCATGAGATGTGGATGGGTGTTGTTCCCTCTCCTCTCTGACAAAGATCATCAGATCGTAGAAGTAGCCATTTGGTTTGAATATCGATAAGAGAACATTTTGATGGTTTCAATCCAATTCCCCAATTCACAAACCATGAGATGTTGAAAGAAAACAAAAACATCCTATTATATAGGCTGCAGGCAGCCCCACCGCCTTGTAACACACTGAGAATTTCAATTTTCTCACTACAATGTATGTGGTAATTAAGTATTCCCAAAAGCATCCAAAGCTTTGAACCCTGGTCTTTTGACTAGTCTGGCTTTCAGAAGGCATCCAATCCAATCTGATCCATCTGTTGAACACACTGAAGAAAATGACTGAAGCTACCCAATGTATAAAACAGTAGCAAAGGCTCCATACTGTAAATTAGAAATAAATAAATTTCAAACACACAACTGTTTACAGAAACTATTACAAGAGTACGTTTAAGCAAGGGTGCACAAATATTCCCCCTCCCCCGTTTAAGTTTTAAAAAGTTGGTTGACCGATTTGGTCAAACTGCAAGAAAAAAGAAGGCATTTTAATTAAAATTTCTGTATAAATTTTATAAACATCCTCACTAGAAAGGAAGAAGCAGAAGCCAGAATAAAAAGGTAGGCGTGGGGAGCAGCACAAGCTGCCAGGTGATAGATGAGTCCAGATGAGAGGTCTTTTCTGGTCTCAGCCTGAAACATCCACTGTTCATTACTCTCCATACATGCTGCCTGACCTGCTGAGTTTCTATGCTATTCTGTGCACGTTGATCCACATTTCCACCATGTGCGGAACTGCTTGTGTAAAACATCTTCACCGTCATGCTGTTGACTGCAGATGTTCAGTAAGAACTCACAGACCATCCTCATGGTCAACTCTCAATCTGATTTGATACAAACATATCACAGTAAATCGTAGCAGTACTTGTGTGCATTTACTTTGTGATGAAAAGTGTCATTATTTTTCAGCAGCATTCACTAAGCTGGTTATCATTCTACATCTGCTTTACTTTCCAAGACGTACAGTTAGGGTTAGGCTAGGCTGATTAGGCTAGGTTAGGTTAGGTTAGGGTAAGCTAGGCTGGTGCCAGAAGCATGGTGACCCTTGCAGGGCTGCTCACAGCATAGACCTAGCTGATGTGTACGGCACAAATGACACATTTCATTGCATGCTTCAATGTACATGTGATAAATATAGCAAATCTCATTTTATCTTAACTTTACAATCTCGTTTCTGCCATTACACAACTTCCTTTCTGCTTCTCTTTCCTAAAGATGGGAACAAACTCAATACGATGACTTAGTGAAAATGTTCCACATAGACTCAGAAAGGCTGCACTAAAGTGATTCCTGTAATTTATGGTAACATCACAAAACAAACAGTAGTCATCTGCAAACAACAGGAATTCTGCAGATGCTGGAAATTCAAGCAAAACACATCAAAGTTGCTGGTGAACGCAGCATCTCTAGGAAGAGGTACAGTCGATGTTTCAGGCCGCGACCCTTCGTCCTGACAAAGGGCCGTCGACTGCACCTCTTCCTAGAGATGCTGCCTGGCCTGCTGCGTGGGTCGCGGCCTGAAACGTCGACTGTACCTCTTCCTAGAGATGCTGCCTGGCCTGCTGCGTTCACCAGCAACTTTGATGTGTGCTGCCAGTAGTCATCTGCATAAGTTCTTCAGTGTACACTCACAATGAAACCTGATGCCTGGTTGTCTAATAGTAACCTAACGACTTAAATGTGTACAAAGGTCTGTGCTTTGATTCTTTAAACCCCTTCCATAATTAGTACATGGATTGTTCATCTGTCATGTTTTCAAATTTTGAAGATTCACATTTTGAGATCAAAATATATTTGAGGGTTCTTTTCTTTAAAATTAAGAATGGATGCACACTACACTGGAAAGACCAGCCAGAAGCTGCAGAGTTATTTTGAGAATTTAATCTCCCCTCAAAAATACTCTCTCTCCCTTTGTTGTTGCCCAGAGAAAGGCAGGCTATTTATTATATTCTGGGCGAGAGGAACATTTTTGTAATATTGTCCAAGAATCCTCACAAGTGAATTCAGTATCCTTAAATACCCTAGTTCTTAGAAGCCATTCAATCCAATTGATCTTTTTGCTTGCACCACTGAAGAAGCCTATTTGCACAGGTCAGTTTGTGCAAGTTAATATAATGGCCTATTTACAGAAGTGTGTGCATGTATGCAAATGAAAGTTTACTTAATTATATGGTAAAACCACTTTTACTTCAAGAAACTAAGCTCAAACTTTTGCCAATCAACTTTCCAGCTCTTGGCTCCATCCCTCCCCCTCTTGTCTTCTCCTATCATTTCGGATCTCCCCCTCCCCCTCCCACTTTCAAATCTTACTAGCTCTTCTTTCAGTTAGTCCTGACGAAGGGTCTCGGCCCGAAACTTCGACTGTACCTCTTCCTATAGATGCTGCCTGGCCTGCTGCGTTCACCAGCAATTTTTATGTGTGTTGCTCCACCTGTAATAAGTTCAGTTCACACTCCTGCCACACAGAAAAGATGGTGTAATGAAAATCACAGGACTCGTCACTATTTTTGAGGAGCAAGATGTTATTTTAGAAGCACAATCACAGGAGCACAAGAAGCCATTTGGTTCAATTGTCTGGGGCAAGCCTTTGAAGGAACCTATGAGCCCATATATTGTTGAGGTGCATGAAAAAGCAAATGCAGCTGGTGGGAGAACATGCAAAGTCCATACAGGCAGTTCTGGAAGTCGGGATCAAATTCAGGTCACTGGAGGTATGAGGTAGAAGTTCTGTCTCTGAGATATGTTACTCCGCTACTGCTATTAGTTAAGGAGGTGTTGCAGCAGAGCAAGAATAGTTCCAGGTTTCCGTCGTAATAATAACGAAGGGAGAAAGATACATTTCCAAGTTGATCTCTGACTCAAAAGATGAACTTGCAATGCACCTGATCTCGTTGGTTTCTAGGTCATACAGGTTGTCAGAACAAAAAGTTCTGAAAGAAATGCTGCAATGAATTGCTGTGAGTTTCCTCTGAGAACTCCAGTTTCCACCCACAATCCAAAGAGGTACCAGTCAGTAGATTAATTGGCCACTGTAGGTGCTCCTGTGATTAGGCTAGTGTTAAATAATAGGGTTGCTGGATTATATCAGTTGTTTCCAATAGTAAAAACAATTATTTCCCAATAAATTAATCTCCTATTTCTTAGTTAACTTCACATCCACAGAACCAATGTCTCTTTACCACCTACAGGCTTCAATTTCATGAACTGAGTTGACCTTATTTCTTATGTCCTTCGCATACATGAGGAGTAAAAATCTTTACGTTATGTCACCGTCTAAATGTGCAATGTGCAATCATAGTAATTTATAATAAATAGAACAGTCAATGTAACATAGAAATACACAAGTCAGCGTGAGTTCATCAGACTGATGGCCTGGTGGAAGAAGCTGTCCTGGAGCCTGTTGGTCCTGGCTTTTATGCTGCAGTACCGCTTCCCAGATGGTAGCAGCTGGAATAAATTGTGGATGGGGTCAACTGGGTTCCCAATGATCCTCTGGGCCCTTTTTACACACCTGTCTTTGTAAATGTCCTGAATCATGGGAAGTTCACAACAACAGACACGCTGGGCTGTCCGCACCACTCTCTGCAGAATCCTGCGATTAAGGGAGGTACAGTTCCCATACCAGGCAGTGATGCAGCCAGTCAGGATGCTCTCAGTTGTGCCCCTGTAGAAAGTTGTTAGGATTTGGGAGCCCAGAGCAAAATTCCTCAACCATCTGAGGTGAAAGAGGCGCTGTTGGGCCTTTTTCACCACAGAGCTGGAGTGTACAGACCACGTGAGGTCCTCGGTGATGTGGATGCCGAGGAACTTGAAGTTGTTTACCCTCTGAACCCCAGATCCATTGATGTCAATAGGGGTTAGCCCATCTCCATTCCTCCTGTGATCCACAACCAGCTCATTTGTTTTTGCGACATTGAGGGAAAGGTTGTTTTCTTGACAGCACTGTGTCAGAGAGATGACTTCTTCCCTGTAGGCCACCTCGTTATTGTTTGAGAGTAGGCCAATCAATGCACTGTCATTGGCAAATTTAATTAGCAGATTAGAGTTGCGGCTGGCGACACGGTCATGAGTATATGGGGAGTAAAGGAAGAGACTTAGTACACAGTCCTGAGGGGCTCCTGTGTTGAGAGTCAGAGGGGCAGAGGTGAGGGAGCCCACTCTTACCACCTGTCGGCGATCTGACAGGAAGTTCAGGATCCAGCTGTACAAGGAAGGGCCAAGGCCGAGGTCTCTGAGCTTCCTGTTGAGCCTGGATGGAATTATGGAATAAAACCTTCAAGGAAAATTGTCCTTATGTACATACTTGCCACTCCTTGGACAAACACCTCCGTGTCTGAATTTGTTCAGCACGTCTCAGTACAGCAGGTTGATTCACACGAACACTGGAGATCCAGCCCAAGTCTGAAAAGACAGTCAGACAGTCAGGTCATGAAAGCCATGTCATTCCCAACATCACCCCCCTCCCCCCCCCCCCCCCCCGGCTAACAATGCAAAAAAAGAGCTTTTAACAATACAATTTGTCAAGGGTTGATGAACAAAGGTGGCGTGGTCTTCTTATACAGTTAACTTCAATCGAAATTCCAACACTCCCCACTGAAACCAAGTTGTTTCCAGAAAAGTACAGAGACAACTGTAACCATTGAAAACCTCACCGAACAGTGACACGTTTATAGGTGATTATCCTTACTCTAGCCCACCTAACACCCCTGTCACATGAAAATGTGTTTGTTTTAGGAGTCTGTATTTACGATTCCGGAAGCTTGGCAAAGCAATGCACTGAAATTCTATCAATAGCCTTAAAGGCTGAATGCTTGTAACTCATGAAACAACCAAATGTATAAGAAAATTCACAAGATTCGCTCTGTGCTGACTTGTCCTCGGGACTTGTTTCCCACATTACTTCACTTCAAATGCATTAGCCAGACGTACAATCTACTACCTGACTGCCTGCAATCCAATGATATAAATACTAAAGTTGCAGGTTCATTCCTCAACCCTTGATTTACAAATGGCAGTGTGGCTTTGTACAGCTGGATATTCCTTACACAAGCTCTTTGTCATTCACAGACCCTCACTCAGTCAGTTTGGAAAGAGTTTGCTACAATTTCTACAAGTAGTAGGCCATGCATGAATGATGTGATTTTCATTTCACACCTCTCCACCTAACGAAGGCGGCAAAGTCATTCCAACACAGGATTTTTAAGCACCTAACTTTCCTATTATATTCATCACAATATCACAACAATCCATGTCAAGTTAAAACTTAAGTGTTAAAAAAAATTCAATATGCTGATAGAAAGTAGAGAAATGGTTGCAGATCTCTCAGACCAACATTAAAATCATTTTGTAGCATGTTGCATTTCCAACATAAAGCAACACCAAAACAGAATTGGGCAATGTTTTTTTTAAACACGTTATACGACCTGCTATATTGTTTTAAACAAAGCCATTAGCATAACACTATAACAGTGCCAGCTGTAAGATCAGGGTTCAATCTGTGCCGCTGTCCGTAAGGCGTTCACATGTTCTCTCTGTGACCACGAGAGCTTCCTCCTAGCGCTCCAGTTTCCTCTCACATTCCAAAGCCGAAGAGTAGTAAGTTGTGGCTTCAGAAACTTGGTGACATTTGCAGGCTACCCTGCATTTTTAAAAGGAAATGACACATTTCACTGTATACACAATGGCCACTTTCTTTGGTACACCTGCTTGTTAACACAAATATCTAATCAGCCAATCATGTGGGAGAAGCTCAATGCATAAAAGCACGCAGACCTAATCTAGAGGTTCAGTTGTTGTTCACACCAAACATCAGAATGGGGAAGAAATGGAATCTAAGTGACTTTGACTATAGAATGATTGTTCGTGCCAGACAGGGTAGATAGAGTGTCTCAGAAACTGCTGATCTCCTGGGATTTTCACATACAACAGTCTCTAGAGTTTACAGAGAATGGTGAGAAAAACAAAAAACATCTAGACAGTAGCAGTAGTGTGAGCAAAAATGCGTTGTTAATGAGAGAGGTAAGAGGAGAACGGCCAGACTGGTTCAAGCTGACAGGAAGGTGACAGTAACTCAAATAACTCTGGTGTGCAGAAGAGCACCTCTGAACGCACAACACATCAAACTTTGAAGTGGATCAGGTACTGCATCAGAAGAACCATGAACGTACACTCAATGGCCACTTCAGTAAGTACTGTGGGTACCTAATAAAGTGGCCACTCAGTGTACAACCAGTAATTGATAAAAGGACAAATGCAACAGGATTAGGATCCTCAACCATAAAAACCTGCTCCACCATTCAGTTAGACAGAAACTGATCTTGACCTCACTGCACTTGCCTTAGCCATGCCTACCAAGAGAAAAATATACTGATACAATATCAAAATAATGGAGATACCAGAAATTTTAAATAAATTTAAGAATGATGAACCACCCCACTGGTTGTGCAGGACTTGATGAGGAGGAAACTGAGTTTACATTCAAAGAAGTAACTAGAATTAATTTTAGTTCATTAATTTATTTTTCAAATTTTGTAATTTTATTTACATCTTCTCTGTATTTAGAACAACTTTCTTGTGTACAATTTTGTGTTCAGCCATAACGAAGAACCTAAACTTAGATTGCCAGTTTTTCATGATTGATAATAAGTGGCCACTGAGTGTATTTTTCGATATACCTGACACAAATAAAGCTAATTTCTTTAAATCTCCCTTTACTTTTCTTTGACTGAAGCACAAATGTTGCAGTACCACCGTTGTACACAAGAGGGAGATTGCAAAGTTGTTGAAAAGTAGAACTGTGGTAGTTCTGTATCAGCTCCTTGTTAAAAATAATGTCCTTAGAAAATGTATATAACAGGCTTACAGAAGAAACTAGAAATTTTTTTCTCTTTTCCTTCCATACTTATGTGAAGTTCAAAATCCTACTTACTTACATAAGTTGGCATCAGACACAGACTGAAGTTTGATGTCAACTCATCATGTGCCCTAAATTATGGTATATTTTATTATGATGCTGAAAGATCCATTTGTTTCTCAATAGCATGGAAATATTGCACAAAGTGAAGTTTCATTAAAATCTGTAAGCAGACCAGAATAAGTTTGAGAGGAGAAAAATTCATTTGTGATGCAGTGCAGCAAATGAGAAGATTCCTAACTATTTTTTCTGCTTCCCAAAATACACTTTATTTTTGATGAGGTATGATACAGGATAGTTCTCTGAGCTGGTTTAGATGATGCAAGGAAATTAAACATGTATAAAAGTTTGCCAGAAAGTATCTACTGATTCACACTGATATTCTTCTGATTGGTAATAAAACCTGAACTTGTTAGCTGATCAACATTAATGCAAATGAATTTACAAGTTATTCTGTTTCCTTCTTTACTGTAGTGACAGTGCTTTGGGATGCCTTGGGTTTGAGAAAGTACATCACAAATGCAAGTCTTCTTTCTTTTACTGAGCAAATATGGTGTAAGTAACGTGGCACTTCTTGTTTTACATTCTTGCTAATCAGGTGTGTTCTCAAATTACATTAAGGGCCCAAAGAGGTAGTGTTGGTTTGAAGTGATTGCTCCAAATCATCCCCTTGTTAGGTTGCTTTCTGAGTCCAGATTTTGATTAGCATTCCTGAAAGTGCTCCATTTTGATGATCATGTCAATTGTTCCTCCAGAGACTTAGAACAAAATTCTAGAGTTGACAGATATTGTAATCATCGCTGAGTGTGCATTATTGGCATTATTTCAGATAAATTCCACATTAAAACAAAGGGCATGTTTCAATGTCAAAGTAGATATAAAAAATTTTGTAACTGCTTAAAGCAGAGGGTAGTCCTCAGTAACCAGCTCAATATTTATCACCTAGCAAGTGTCGCAAACATAAACTGGACTTTGCAGTACCCTGCACAGTATTTTGTAGTTTGATTAGCAAATATTCCCAAACAGTGACTATATTTTTAAAATTCCTCAGCAGTTATGAAGTAGTTTGGAACATTCTGAATGTGACAAGTAGATTTTCTTTCTGATATTACACTTGCACTGTTAATGGAGCTTTTTTCTGCCTGACAGCTGGTAGATGAAGTTTGTGCGTGATATTAAATCCCCTTTTACGTTGTAAGTTGATCCAGAAGTGAGACTAGAACAAGGGGACATAGCCTCAGAATTCCAGGGAACATATTTAGGATGGAGATGAGGAGAAATTGCTTTTCCCGGAGAGCAGTGAACCTGTGAAATTCTCTACTCAGGAAAGCAGTAGAAGCTAATTCACTAAATATTTTTAAAACACAGAAAAAATGGCAGAGTAATTAATGTTATGGGGAAAAGGCAGGTAGGTAGAGCTGAGCCCATGGCCAGACTAGCCATTATTTTGTTGAATGGCAGAGCAGGTACAACCAAGCAGATGGCCTCTCCTGCTCCTATTTCTTATGTTCTCACAGCCAACAGATTCGGTTGAAGTTCTGCTGATGCCAAGAGCATACCCATCCTCCTCAATGACAGAACCTAGATTGTGCTGAAGTTTAAGTTTATTGTCTGTCATCTAACTGTACATAATATAACATTCCACTGGACCACAGTACATCTACAATACATATCTCACACACAACACATAAAATAGTACCAAAAATAAATGCATGTGCAGTGTGCAGCAAAACAATAAACAGCTCTCTGTCTGAGTAACGAGACCTCCGTGGTGGCAGGGAATTCATTATTCTCAAAGCCTGGGAGAAGAGAAGTTACCCAGTCTGCCAGTCCTAATCCTGATGCTCCTCCCTGACAATATTAAGTCAAAGAGATTGTAGGATGGGTGGTAGGGATCATCAACAATGCTTTGGGTCCTTCTATATAACACTCCCAGTAAATGTCACAAACAAGGGGGAGGGAGACCCCAGTGATCCTCTGGGCAGTTTTTACTATCCTCTGTAGGGTCTTGCAGCTTCTGTACCACACAACGGAGAAGCCAGACAAAACACTCTCAATGGTGCTCCTCCAGAAAGTTGTTAAGAGTGGAGAAGAGAAGCCTTGCACACCAGTCTCCTCAGAAAGTGTAGTGAAGTGAAGCCCTCAGAACCACGTTCATTGAAAAATGTTAAGTAACAGATCTAACAAGGCTTCCTCCTGAGATTCCCAGCATCAGACACACCAGTCTCCAGCTAATCTGATTCACCTTTGAGAACTAGATACTGCAAAGTAAGAGGACCAGATAAACCCCAGCTCCGCCAAGACCTGTTCTTCAGCCAAGCTGTTCCAGCTCACTTACAACACTGGCATCCACTTGATATTGTGGAAAAATGTTTAAGAGGGTCATGTTCACGAAAAGCAGGGCAAATCCAAACAGGCTAATAACTGCCCAGACACTCTTCTTTCACTCACAAGCAGAACTTCCTCACCAATGCATAACCTGGATCACTTGATTCCTAACTCAATTGAACCTGGCATGTAAACGTGTGGCTACGGCAGGTAATTTGTGACCCTGTGACAGAATATTTCCTACTTTCCTGGATGAAAACAACTTTAACAGCTATTACGTAAGCTTACTTGCTTGGTTCCCCATCCATTCCCCAACTCCATCCGCACACCATTCACTGGCCAGTGTGAACCGCGAACCAAATGCAGTTACTCGCCCCAGCCACTAGCACCATTGTACTCAGATGTTTTTTAATTCCAGAAATAGATTTTATTCATAATGAAAACTAATATACACAAAGGAAGAAACAGTGCAGAAACGTTCACGTTAGTGATCAAAATGATTAGTGTAAACTAAAGAAAACATATTAACGTCGCACTCGTTTCGATCCTGCACCTGTTTACCTGCACTGCACTTTTCCGTATCTGATGCACTTTACTCTCCATTTTGTTATTGATTTACCTGTTACTACCTCGAATCACTGTTTAAATAAATTGATCTGTGTGAACAAACTTCTTCTGTGCTTCCACCATGTGTTAACATTAAACCCATTCCCATGCCCCTCCACCCAATCCTTGTGCGGCAGGAGAAGAGCCACCGCACTCACCGCCTCCTGTCAAAGTCAGTGCGGCTCGAACTCAGCAAACTGTTACCTGGCCTGAGCCCCGCGTCTTCCCGCAGCGCCCCGCCCGTCCCCACTCCCCACTCCGCGCCCCGCAAGACGCCCACCCTCGCCCTCCGTGTTCCTCACCCAACCGAGTACCGCAGTTCCCCGCTGCCATGACGCCGGACCCCAGTGAGAAATGTGCAATGAACTCCAATCGTTACCACCGACCGAGAGAGGTGGTGGCTCGCCAATCACGGCATCCCTAACTGCCTCGCGTACAGCCAGCCACAGCAAAGCTGCCTCCAACACACCCAATCACAGCACTCCTTAGCTGCTTCACGTACAGCCAATCAGAGCAGACTTCCCTCAACAAGCCCAATCACATTAGATCAGGTGCTTCACTAATCGTCCATAGGCTCCTCTGGAACACCCAATCAGAGCAAAGTGCTCCAACCCCCAGAACACCATGTGGCCCGGCCCATTCATCCCCTGCTCAGCTCGTAACGCACACGCTCCCCCAGCACAACCAATCACAGCAGCCCCAAATGGATTTGGGATGAAGAGATCTCGACCAGACACCGCCACAGATTCTGCTTCACTCCACTGTTCTTCCAGCAGTTTATTTGTTTTTGCCCCAGCCAGACTACAAGAAGCACCCCGCGAGGTTGCTGTTATCACAGCAGCCCTGGCCAGTCTGTCCAATCGCACCACCAGTTTATCAACCCATGCCCTTGACCATCAGCTTAATTACAGAACAGACCTGAAAAGTGGTAGCCCAGTTGACTGTCCGGTAAACTACTGTTAAGAAAGCACAATATTAATCAGTCGTAGGATGAAGCAAAGAGAACAGAGTATCTGGATGTAGATCACAAAAGGTAGAAGCAAGGCACAAGGTGACCAGCTAGCACACCAAGTAGTGGAAATGGCTAAGCAACTACCATCAACAGATCACTTGCAAGACCAGAGGAAACAATACACTGGACCATTGCTATACCACCATCAAGAATGCCTACCGTGCTATTCCACGCCCTCACTTCGGGAAGTCTGATCATCTAGCTGTACTTCTACTCCCTGAGTATAGGCAGAGACTGAAGACTGCAGCACCAGCTGTGAGGACCAAGAGGGTTTGGACAAGGGAAGCATAGGACCCCCTACAGGACTGCTTTGAATCGGTGGACTGGACTGTATTCAGGTATTCATCTTCTATCCTGGATGAGTATGCTGCAGTTGCTACTGACTTCATTAAAACCTGTGTGGATGAGTGTGTGCCCACAAAGACTTACTGTACATTCCCAAACCAAAAGCCATGGATGAACCAGGAGGTACGTTGTCTGCTGAAGGCTAGATCTGTGGCATTCAAGTCTGGCAACCCGGGCCTGTACCAGGTATGATTTGTGGAGGGCTATTTCAAGGGCGAAGAGACAATTTCAAACAAGGTTGGAGGTGGCGTCGGATGTACGGCAACTCTGGCAGTCTGCAAGACATTACTTCCTACAAAGCATGAATGGCAGCGATGCTTCACTGCCAGATGAACTCAACACCTTCTATGCACTCTTTGAAAGGCAGAACACAACTACAGCTTTGAAGATTCCTGCTACGCCTGATGACCCTGTGATCTGTCTCAGAGGCTGATGCTGGGCTGTCTTTAAAGAGACTGGACCCTCGCAAGGCAGAAGGTCTTTATGGAGTACCCGGTAAGGCTCTGAAAACCTGTGCCAACCAACTAGCGGGAATATTCTAGGACATTTTCAACCTCTCACTGCTACGGGTGGAAGTTCCCACTTGCTTCAAAAAGGCAACAATTATACCAGTGCCTAAGAAGAATAATGTGGGATGCCTTAATGACTATCACCCCACCCCGTAGCACCCACATCAACAGTGATGAAATGCTTTGAGAGGTTGGTTATGACTAGACTGAACTCCTGCCTCAGCAAGGAACTGAACCCACTGCAATTTGCCTGTCACCACAATAGGTCAATGGCAGACGCAATCTCAATGGCTCTCCACACGGCTTTAGACCACCAGGAACACACAAGCACCTTTATCAGGATGCTGTTCATCGACTGTAGCTCAGCATTTAATACCATCATTCCCACAATTCTGCTTGAAAAGTTGCAGAACCTGGGCCTCTGTACCTCCCTCTGCAATTGGATCCTCGACTTCCTAACTGGAAGACCACAGTGTGTGTGGATTCATGAGAACATCTCCTCGCTGACGATCCACACTGGCACACCTCAGGGGTGTGTGCTTAGCCCACTGCTCTACTCTCTCTATATCCATGACTGTGTGGCTAGGCATAGCTCAAATACCATCTATAAATTTGCTGACGATACAACCATTGTTGGTAGAATCTCAGGTGGTGACGAGAGGGCGTACAGGAGTGAGGTATGCCAACTAGTGGAGTGGTGCCGCAGCAACAACCTGGCACTCAACATCAGTAAGACGAAAGAGCTGATCGTGGACTTCAGGAAGGGTAAGACGAAGGAACACATACCAATCCTCATAGAGGGATCAGATGTGGGGAGAGTGAGCAGCTTCAAGTTCCTGGGTTTCAAGATCTCTGAGGGCCTAACCTGGTCCCAACATATTGATGTAGCTATAAAGAAGGCAAGACAGTAGCTATACTTTATTAGGAGTTTGAAGAGATTTGGCATGTCAACAAATACACTCAAAAACTTCTATAGTTGTACCATGGAGAGCATTCTGACAGGCTGCATCACTGTCTGGTATGGAGAGGCTACTGCACAGGCCCGAAAGAAGCTGCAGAAGGTTGTAAATCTAGTCAGCTCCAGCTTGGGTACCAGCCTACAAAGTACCCAGGACATCTTTAGGGAGCGGTGTCCCAGAAAGGCAGCATCCATTATTAAGGACCTCCAGCACCCAGGGCATGCCCTTTTCACACTGTTACCATCAGGTAGGAGGTACAGAAGCCTAAAGGCACACACTCAGCAATTCAGGAACAGCTTCTTCCCCTCTGCCATCCAATTCCTAAATGGACATTGAAGCTTTGGACACTACCTCACTTTTTTTCCTAATATACAGTATTTCTGTTTTTGCACTTAAAAAAAATCTATTCAATATACATAATTGATCTACTTGTTTACTTATTATTGTTTTCTTTTCTCTGCTAGGTTATGTATTGCATTGAACTGCTGCTGCTGAGTTAAATTTCATGTCACATGCCAGTGACAATAAACCTGATTCTGATTGTAATTGCTGCTCATGTACTATATGTCTGTAAAACTGCAAGAACATGCCCCCCCCCCCGCCATTGCACCTGTGCTTCAGGTTTAATATCACTGGCATATGTCATGAAATGTATGTTTCACAGCAGCAGTACATTACAAAACATAACTTTTTAGAAAAACTATAGCCTACAAGAAAAAAATATAGTACAAAAACAGCAAAAAATTAGGTGAGGTAGTGTTCATTGACCTTGCAGAAATCTGATGGCAGAGGGGAAGAAGCTGTTCTTGAAACATTTTAGTGCGTGTCTTTGGGTTCCTGTACCATCTCATCCTCCTCCAATAGGAAGGCAGCATGTCCTGGACAATGGGGGTCCTTACTGATGAATGTCTAGGATGTTGGGGAGGCTATTGTCCATGATGGAGCTGACTGAGTTTACAATTTACTGCAGCTTTTTCCCCTCCATACCACTGATGCAACTATTTAGAATGCTTTCCACAGTACACCTGTAGAAATTTGCAAAATCTCCTTGAACTCCTAATGAAATATAACTACTGTCATGCATGATCATGCATGCCTTCTTTGCAACATACATCTCCTTTGCATCAATACATTGGATCCAGGACAGATCCTCAGAAATGTCGACACCCAAGAACTTGAAACTGCTCACCCTTTCCACTGCTGATTCCTCAAAGAGGATTGGTGGGAATTCCCTCTATTTCCCCTTCCTTAAGTCCACAATCAGTTCCTCAGTCTCACTGCCATTGAGTGCAAGGCTGTTGTTGCAATACCCCTGTGTACTTGTGTATTATGATATACTGCACTTTAACTTTGGCCACAGGATGAGCTCAAGCAGACGTTAAAGTGTGTTGGCCTAGCATAGTGTAGGTGAATGGAGACCAGGGAAGGAAGGAAGGAAGGGATAATTACACAAGGAATGTGCTGATGGTGAAACACAGAGACTAGTATGACTGGGAGCGGACCACATAAGGTGAAGAGGCAAATGGGAGTATGCTCCATTGTGGAAATGGCATGGTCAGATGTGATAGATGTGTCTGAGTGTGGCTTAACAGATCTGAAAGAGAAGAGTCAAGATGTGGCATAGGAGTATCTAAGCAGTGTAAAGTTAATCTTTCAGAATAAAGATCTCTGACCTACAGACCTTCGACCTAAAACAGTAACCATTTCTGACTGGGAGTCTTTTGCATGAGATACACACAGACACACGTATCACAAATCACATTCAAGTAAGTGTTAGCTTTAAGTTTCCATCATTACCGATGACCCCCCACTACACTCTCTCATGCTGCAAGATCATCAATCACAACCACAACCCCAACTCCATCTCACCCATGACCAACCCAAATCCTATGCCCTCTGAAAGCATCAACTTCATTCCTGCTGTACCTCCTACCCTTAGTTACCTGGGCATCTCTTCAACCACTGCCACCACCCATATCTGCCAATCTGGGCCATCATTAGATTAGATTCAACTTTATTGTCATCCCTCTCATACTGTACTAGTATTAAAGTAATTTCTAACCAATTCACAGCTGAGAAATTATATCGTCTTGAAAATGTATTGAAATGCTGATCAATCTGCTGCCCCAAGCTGCTTTTTAAGTTATCCATCTTACTTCAAGTATACTAAATTTATGCTACATTCAATTCTGTTGCTATTCTTAAATTTTGTGGCCGGGCCTTTAACTTAAAGAATCAAGTAGTGAACTTAATTTAATCTGCAATATTACTCGCGGCTCATGAAGACACCTGATCAATATTCTGGCATTAAAAACAATTACAATTGATACAGTGCACCATACTCCTACCCATGTCCATGTAGTCATTTCTAGGTGCATATTCACTACACTCCCCATTCCTTGTTACCCAACCTCATTGTTTTGAGATTTTTGTTCTATGGAATCCACTCCAGTTTGCCCAAAGTGAAACAAATAAAGTGGGTCCAGTTTCCTCTCTCAAGACAGAATGAATATGGGGTGGGGGAAGGGGAAAGAATTGTAATTAGTTCCACCATTATCATTAACTCTTTCTACAGGAAGGCTTGGCCAACATACATGTTTCATTGGCAGATGCTAATAACTAGCAATTTGATTAGATAGTTCAGGAGGTTATGAAGCAGCCTTCACAAATGAGAAAATGAATGGTTTATAAGTCCAGTTTGTCATTCACATGTAAAATACACAGTCAAGGCAAAATTAGATTTCATATCTTGACCCACTGGTTTATCAAACCATTTTCTTAAAAGCAGAACTCAATAATGACGCAAACTGGAGACACAGGGGGAATAAGCTAATCAGTAACACTGACCAATTCATATGGCTCATTCTCTTCACACAAAGCCGATAGGTCCTGGCTCTGAGGGGGAAAATGTTAGAATCCTGGGCCAGCAGCAAAAAATCTGAAAGCTGTTGATGGTCGTGGATTCAACGTGTAACCTTGGACACAAAGACACATGGGTCATGCACCAGTGTCAAAATGAGAGGTCACTACTGCATTAAGCAGCCAGGACAGGAGTTTCAGTAATGGTCAGATAGCCTGAAAATTTACAGGTTCACAGGCTTACATTGACAAGTCAGATATGAATTTAATTATGTAAACAAGCTGACTTCTTGAACAATACAACACTGCCTATATGCACTGCAGTCACAAGGTGTAAAACCAAATTCAATTCCTAAACCAGCCAAGGCACTTGTGCAATTTCTGCAAATGATTAACGTCCCTGGTTTGAGAGGACAAAGCAGACACAAGGACCTTTTCATAAGAACTCAACATCACTACTTCTGACTGTATGTTTTCAGTTCCAAAACTATTAATTAGATGCAAATATTCCAGGAGTAGGGATGTTTTGTATGATAATATGCAAGGGCCAGTTTAAGACTGCTGAAGACATTCACACAAATTGCTGAAAATGACGACAAATTGCAGACCACTTAAAATGAAAGAATGACAAATTGAATAGCTTTAATTTGTAAACCAAATATTAGCACAGAACCTTCATACGAAAAGATTGCATTCTTAAAGGAAAAGTTTGAATCTGTGATGTTACAACTTCAGCACTTTGTGAAAAGATCTTTGCTGATACTTTATATGTACAGGTGCTGCTAAGCAGGTTCAATTAAACACTAAGATGCAAAGCACTTGCACTGAATATGGACAGGTCTACTACTTGTAGACACAAGTACTCGTCTTTTAGACTATTAACTAGAGTAGTCTTCAGACATTTGAGTTATCGATATAATTCCATCCAGTTGTCCGCATTTGCAAAAACCATACACTGGAAGGCATGCCCTTCTGCTCCACATCCGGCTTGGTGGTTTCTTTCTAGTTAACAGTTCATGCTTTTACCTCTGGAGGTGTGCCGTATATAGAATCAGAGTTTTCAGAGCCAAGCTCCTCTGTAATTAAAAATATGCAGAAGTGAAATACATGCAATTCAAAATGATTAGTTTCAAGTATTTCAGCCGTCTGAAAAATGTACACATCAAATACATCTGAGAGTTTACCTGTAACAATTCTGTCAAAAAAAAAAATTAAGTCATTGCATATAACTAGGGATCACAAAACTTACAGATTTAAGATGCATTTGCAAAAAAATGCACCTAACTACCAGTATGTACCTACCAGGGAGTACACATTTCCATAATCCATAGGTTTTGCCAACTGTTGTCTGCCAGAGACGAAGCGTTCCATCCTCAGAACCACTGGCGTACAACTCTCCATCTGGGCTAAATCGTACACAATGAACTGGACCAAAATGGCCTTTGTATGACTCTGTTAAAGAAAACAAACATAGTGACCACTGGAAAGAAATACAACCAATTTAATAACTAATATATTCACACGGCCGAACTTCCCTGTAATTTGATTTAACATTTGTTCATGTAAAGGCAGTATTGATAGTACGTCAGGTATAGCTAAATCTAAGATATTAAAACCCATGGCTCGAGTGCATTGCAAGTCTAGAACACTGAAATTGTAGACAATAGGGCTTTCTTCAGAGATTGTGCCAAATAATACCATCAGAACATGTTGGTGGAATTTTTCATATCTCAACCAACACGTCTGAATAGCAAAACCATGGGCAGTTCCAATAATGAGCAAGACATACTTTATTGATCCTGGGGGAAATTGGTTAAACATGAACTTCAATGTACAGATGTTAACAGACAATCTATTTAGGTACTCACAACATGCCATTTCCTACTTCCTAACTGCCAGTCAACTCTAACTCATTACTAATTTGCCACTTATTCAAATGTACTTTTAGAAAGCAGCAAACACTGTCTTCAAATAGCAGAGTGACATCTAGAAAAATTAAAGGAATTACCAAGGGAAAGCTTTCAAAGATACTCCAGTATAATGTACAAAGTTTTCAGCTATCAGTATAAAATATACAATATACTGTCTTCATTCTTAGTGGTACAATTTAAAATTGTTTAGGTTATCAGGTATTTTTTAACTGTAAAATTTACAATAATAATTGGTGCAACAACTGCCCCCAATGTGGAAAGAAGCTAAATAAAGAATGATCAGTACTCACCATCACTGTCAACAGTACACCTAAGTAACTTCAATTGCCACAACTCATTCCAGGGCATTTCTTACACCAGACCCCAATCAGGCACAGTCAACTTATTTCCTTAGCTAGAGATCCTTGACAAAAAAACACCCCAAAAGGCATTTCAAGGACCTTCCACCTTAGCCAGGGATTCAGACCCTTTAGTTAATGGTAGTGGTCCATGGCATAACAAAGTTTAGGAAACCCAGATCTACAAAATTATGGAGCAAATTATATATTTTGTCATGTCCTGGAACAATAAGATCTCAATCCAAAATATCATGATTTATCATGGCTAAAGTGTGACCTCCATAGAACTGACCTGAGAACAGTCCAAGTTAATACTTGTGCTGATACACATACAGAAATAACTAGCTATGTGCTGTGATCAGCCATTGTTAACAGCCTACTCAATGAAACATACTACACCCCAGCCCGGCCTGAAAATTGTAC
Source organism: Mobula birostris (assembly GCF_030028105.1). Taxonomy (NCBI): domain Eukaryota; kingdom Metazoa; phylum Chordata; class Chondrichthyes; order Myliobatiformes; family Myliobatidae; genus Mobula; species Mobula birostris. The sequence goes on along the minus strand of NC_092392.1, from coordinate 49,044,045 downwards.
AACAATGCTTAACGACATGCATCATAATTAGAATTATGAATTCTACTTCAATTCTCTAAGCTCCTAATGAGGACAATGTAATCAAATATTTATAAGCATATGAAAACAATCAGCTTATACAGCTCCTTACCAAGATTGGTCTATCCAATCAAGAATACAATTCTGTATCACACAATAAATACCAATAAACAGCCTGGAAACCAGTCATTTCCATCTGAGAATCATTACTAGTTTTGGATGCAAATCAGAAAATGGAATGGAAATCCCAATTAAACAATTCAAGACTCAAACAGTGCCATTAGATCATTCAAAATGTTGACAAGGGGCAGAAATACAAATTTCCATAAAGAAATTCTAGATTCTAGAATTGACATTTGGCAGTGTCTAACAGGCAAAAGTCACTTCTGCTCTAAAATGGCAAGGTGCCATTTCAAGTAAAATTTATAGTTAAAGGAACTAACTTAAAGTATGAAGACCTACCCAAATCCTCGCCTGTATTGTAGTCAAATTTGTACAATTTGAAGTCATCACCTCCCGCAACAAAAACTTCTTTCTCAGGATGAAGAGAAGCAGAGTTGATTGAAGCCGGTGCATCAAAAGATTTGATCAACTCTAGACTGTAAAACAAAAAAAGCACCAAATATCACAATGCACCCAGATCTTGAGACCAAATGCAAATAGATGCAACTCATAAGCTTTGATTGTACATGTGAAAATATTGTTAGGGTGAGTGCAAAACTACATTCCTAACCATGCCTGCTTATACCCCAGTAGCTTGTACCCAAAAATACCACCACCTGTTCTTCTGGCCTATGGAAATTTGCAGAGAGGATGGTGGGAGTGGGAAAGTGGTAGATCAGAGGCCAATAAACCAGAGATCTTCAGGCAGCAACTTAAATCCTGTAAATGGTTCGGACCTGATCTGACACAACCAAATATATCAAATACACAAATGGTTGCTGAATATTAAAAAATAAAGTGACTCAATTAATTAAAAGAGAATCCATAACCTCCTACTTATCTCCCCCTCCTCCTCTCCCCGCCCCCCCCCCCGCTTCCTTCCTCCATCATAGCAGTTCCACTCTATTGAAACAAAGATTCCCATCCAAGCAAAGACATCTTTCCCAAAGTAACTGCTGGGAAATGTCAGGAATTTGGCACTGGACTACAAGTGGCATCTAATAGAGTAGAAACAAATAAGAAGTTTTGGGGCTTCTGCATTTGCACACTTGAGGATAAGCCAATTTCCATAATTTCTAAGGAAAACTCAAAAGCACAAAAAAAAAAGCGAAAGCTGGTTATTTAAAATAAAGCCTTTTGGACCCCAGTATTACAGTACAATTTACTGCCATACTGAATCAGTGGTAGCAATTTTTTTTAAGCACTGAGTAACAAAGACCCAGCCTGTAAATTCCAACTCTAAAAATTTATTCCAACTTCTATAGAGGTGTAATGGAATATAATGACTTGCTGCATTACAACCTGGTATGGAAAGACCCATGCCCTTGAACAGAAAATCCTACAAGTAGTGGATGTAGCCCAGTCCATCAGGGTTAAAACCCTCACAACCACTGAGCACATCTACATGAAATGCTGTCGCTGGTAAGCAGCATCCAGGATCAGGGACCCTCACCACCCAGGGCATGTGCTCTTCCTGCTGCTGCCGCCATCAGGAAGAAGGTACAAGAGCCTCAGGAACAGTTACTACCCTTCAACCATCAGGCTCTTGAACCAAACGGGATAACTTCACTTGCCCCATCACTGAAAGGTTCCCACAACCAATGGACTCCATTTCAAGGACTCGTCTCATGATCTCGATATTTATTGCTTATTTATTATTAGTTCTTCTTTTAGTATTTGCAATTTGTTGTCTTCTGCACTCTGGTTTATTGAGTATGTCCACAAGAAAACTAATCTCAGTGTTGTATATGGTGACATACATTTACTTTGATAAAATTTATTTTAAGCTTTGGACTCTATTTGCTGTGAAGCAGCTACATTTTAATCCATTCTAATAGTTTCTCCATTACCATGGGCCTCTAATTCATGCAGCAGTTTTCTGTGGGGCACCTTGTCAAATGCCTTCTAGAAATAGAATTTTTTTTTTAGGCATCCATTAGCCTCGTGAGACTAATGCCTTTGGAAGGTTTCCAGGGTGCAGGCCTGGGCAAGGTTGTATGGAAGACCGGCAGTTGCCGATGCTGCAAGTCTCCCCTCTCCATGCCACCGATGTTGTCCAAGGGAAGGGCATTAGGACCCATACAGCTTTGCACCAGTGTCGTCGCAGAGCAACGTGTGGTTAACTGCCTTGCTCAAGGACGCAACACGCTGCCTCAGCCAAGGCTCGAAACTAGTGACCTTCAGATCACTAGCCTTAACCACTTAGCAATGTGCCAAATAGAAATATACAACATCAGATTCCTCACTATCAGGTTTCCCTGTGACATCCTCAAAGAATGAGCAAATTTATCAAACATGAGTTACCTTCCATGTTATGAAGTTGTTACATTTTATCCCAAATTTAGTAAGTTTAACTCAAAATTCACTGATTGAACTACACAAATAGTATATTTAAGTTGCTAAGAAATTACAAATGTTATAAAATTTAACTTGCCTGAGTGCATTGTGAAAAGCGATTGTTTTTCCATAGGTTAAAACCAGGATCTCCCCATCAGGTATGTATTCTACACTGCTTACAGATGAAGCTACATTAAGCGTGTTCACTTCGGTCATACTAGTCCTGTCCCAGAGCCTATAAAAGCAAAATAAAGTTTCACATTAAATATACATTTCATTGCTTTACATTCTAGTAAATAATATCTATTTGACGAAAGCAGTTTTCCAACTATGAAATTTTGTTAATCAACCTAAGGTGCGAACTCTGACTCAACACCTCACTTATGCCCAGGTCCTGAGTTTGTATTAAACCTGCCTTGATCCAGACCTTAATTTGGTTGCACATTTCTTCTTCTCCCCTTCACAGCCTCAGACATTTCTCCTTCTGCTTTCATCCATACCAACAACTAACATCTCCCCCATCTGCTGTTTACTTTACCAGGGTCTTTTCCAAATTTAGCTTAATGTACATGAACCAAATCCTGAAATAGTCAGAATGCAAAGACAATACACAAGCAGCAGAAAGGCAACAGAGATGGAGCCTAATCAAAATAGAGAAAGTGTGCAGATCAACAAAACTCCATGAAAACTTGCTTGCTATAGCTGGCTCATCTACTGACAAAATTACAATAATATGTCTTAATGGAAGCCATAGGTCCTGTATTGGTGCTGGAATTTCCATGTAGTTCAAAGAATATTCATCAACACCTCACTTGCTCAATTCCCAAAATATTTTGAAATGGGACACATCTTCTCAATATCATTTTTGAGAAATCACCTCTACAAATTTGACCATGTCCATGCTGTAGCCTCAAAGTGAACAAACTTTCTGCAAACATAATAGTCAGAACAAGGTTTAATATCACCAGAATATGTTGTGAAAGTTGTTGTTTTCGTGGCAGCAATATATTGCAATACATAAAAAACTGAATTACAATATATACATTAAATAGTTAAATAAGTAGCTGGGTAGTGTTCAATGGCTTCAATGTCCATTCATGAATCAGATGGCAGAAGGGGAAAAGCTGTTCCTAATTCGTTGAGTGTGTGCCTTCAGGCTCCTGTACCTCCTTACTGATGGTAGAAATGAGAAGCGGCATGTCCTGTGTGATGAATGCTGTCTTTTTGAGGCATTGCTCCTTGAACTAGTCCTAAGTTTAAAACTTCCTGCAGCTTATTTTGATCCTGTAGTTGCCCCCCATACTGGATGGAGATGCAGCCAGTTAGAATGCTCTCCATAGTATATCTATAGAAATTTGTGAGAGTCTTTGGTGACATACCATGACCGGCCTTCTTTGTATCCGTATCGATACGCTGGGCCCAGGATAGATTCTCAGAGATGTTGACACCTAGGAGCATTAAATTGCTCAGTCTTTCCACTTCTGATCTCCCCATGAAGACTGGTGTGTGTTCCCTCGTCTCACCCTTTCTGAAGTCCACAATCAGTTCTTTGGTCTTACTGACGCTGAGTGGAAGGTTGTTGCTGTGACACCACTCTAGCTGATAGATTTCGCTTTGTCACCATCTGAAATTCTGCTAACAAAATTTGTGTTATCAGCAAACTCAGATGGCATTTGAGCTGTGCCAAGCCACATAGTCATGAGTGTAGAGAGAGTACAGCAGTTGCCTAAGTACACAACTTTGAGATGCACCAGTGTTGGTTGTCAGTGAGGTGGGGATGTTATTTCCAATCTGCACAGATTATGGTCTTCCAGTGAGGAAATCGAGGATCCAGTTGTAGAGGGAGGTACAATAGCCCAGGTTTTGGAGCTTTCCGATCAAAACTGCAGGGGTGCAAGCCCACAATCAACTCCATTTCCTGCTGATTAAAGTGTTGAGTAAGATAACATTTGAGGCAAATGCAGAAGGCAAGTGTTCAGCGCTACCAGCCTCTCACTTGCTGCTGCTGCCACCAAAGGAAGGTGACACTCTCTCTCACTTACTACTCCCAAGGGAAAAACCCTGCATTCAAATGGTCCCTCTCTCCTTCGAGGATGGTACCTGGTTCTGGGCCTGTGGTTTGTGGATTGGACTAATGAACAATGAACTGTACATGGATTCTTCAATTTTGTGTTTCATTTTCTGTGTTTTCGCTCCTTTATTGTTGCCATTTGCATGATTTGTTGTTATTTCTGCAAATAGGGGGTTGATATTCTTGTTCCATTTGCACAATTTGTTTTATGTGGGCTTGATGTTTCTCTTTTAACAAGTTCTATTGTTTTGTGGCAGTCTGTGAAGATGAATCTCAGGGTTGTAAATTACATACCTACGTTGATAATAAATGTATTTTGAATCCTTTTGAATGATTGTATTAAACTATGGACTGTAGTTAATGAACAGCATCCTGACATAAGTATTAGTATTGTCCAGGTAATCCAAAGCCACATGAGGAGCCAATGGGATCACTTCCGTTGCAGACCTATTGTAGACATAGGCAAATTACAGTGGGTCCAGGTCCTTCCTGAGACAGGTGTTCATCTTAGCCACAAGTAACCTTTCAAAGGATTTCATCACCAGAGATGTGAGTGCTACTGGGCAATAGTTGTTAAGGCAGCTCATCCTGCTGTTCCTGGGGACTGGTATGATTTTTGCCCTTTTGAAGCAGGTGGGAACTTCCAAATGCAGCAATGAGAGATTGAAAATGTCTTTGAACACCAGTCAATTGGCACAGGTTTTCAGAGCCCTACGAGATAGGTCCCGATAGGCAATTATATACCTATTGCCTTCCGAGGGTTCACCCTCTTGAAAATCACTCAAATTTGCATACCAGATGTACATCTAAATGAACATTCTTGTTATTCCAAACTTGATCATTTCTTAAAAATTCTCACCTTACTGTTTTGTCATCAGCTGCTGAAATTATCTGTTTATCTCCATTACACCACAGTGCTTTCTTAATACCAGAACTATGGCCACTGATCTCCACAGGCTCTGTTACAAAAAGAATGCTCAAAATTATATTCTCATGAATGAATGACAAACAGATATTAGAAAAGTGACTATATTTTTTCTGAAACTATAACAGTTTTCATCAGCACAGTTCTTAAAGAATCAAGCAGTTCCAAATCCACCTGAGTATTACTTCCATGCACCATTCTCAACAGTTCACTGTTGACATTCTCACTCCAACTTTGAAGTCCTTTATTCTTTCACTGTCATCGAGTAATCGCTCACAATTCTACTTGGATGTATTGCTGGACCTTTTGACACACTACTCCCCTCCCACCTTTGGTCACTTAATATGTTCACATCCCATCAATTGACTTCCCCAACCAATTTTCAAAAAGCTCAGAAGCACACAGGTCAGTTGTTCATGGATTCTGGTTCATACGTCGATAGCAGCTTTTCCCACATTACAGCACTGAATTCCAGCAGCTTCAATGTCTTTTGGGGCACCAGCTCATGAAAAGCATTATATAAAAGTGCAAGCGGCTTTTATTCTTTCTTCATATTCTAGGTGAACAAGGTTACAAGGCATTTATTAACTGGCAACTTCCTAATAATGTGCAAGTTTACCATGAATTATGAACACAAACCAGCTGCTAAAACCTGTCAAGGTGTACTGTTCTTCCATTAGTGTGGACATTTCCTAATTACCAGTTTAAACATCATCTTACTGCAGAGTAGTTAATCTTTTGTAACCCAAACACTAAAATATTGTAGTCACAATTCATGCAATCCCTTCAGCAGCAGACCAGAGTTGTTTAAAATAAAACTCCATGCTTGACACAGGAAATCCTCTGTACAGCAACATGCCTTACCTGAATCAAATTTGTTCAAATCATAAATACGCAAAACTTTGTCTTGACCACCCGTAAGCAAGTTGTTACTATCCTGTTAAAAGAAATAACAAGTTACTTTTGTTGCAAATATTATGTGCAGAAACATTGCCATAATTAAAACGAGATTTTACCTGAGTAAAGTCCACAGTTTTGACAATATGTTTGTGGGCTAAGGTGATCATTTCATCACCCGTCACAGCATCCCATACTTTCCTGAGGAAAAAAAAAAGCCATATGAAAATAATTCAATGCACAAAAAAATACAAGTGTGAAAAGGTTTTAAACAAATATTCAATTTCAAGTTTAATTTAAGACAAATCTGATTATTACATTCATACAGCCTGCTAAAATGGCTAGAAAATCAGGAACCTTCTGAAAGGGAAATCGCCTTGATGAGGCTCACAAGTATCACGAGACAGATCAACTCACATTTCAAGTTTACATATACACCCTTATTAATTTGTGTCACTTTTTCAATGCATAATATTAGAGCTGCCTGAGATAAAAGTTCTCTAACCTCTTAACATTCACAAGGCAGAAAAAGAGATGAGGCAAAAAAAAAAAAGAGCTGGCTGGGACTGGCCAGGCAAATGACCCAAGTCAGAAGCTATGCTTCACATCTCCAGCCAATATTCTATTGCCTTTCCAAATAAATAGAAGCAAATCAAATGACTTGTCACAGACAGACTGCAATACTTGAGCAAATGGAAAGGAAAGCCAAGGAAAAATAAAGCCAAGTAATATTCTCTCATAAATCTTTTCCCTGCATAAGCATTTGTAATACAGATAATGGTAAGTTATTAATTGGCTTTGTACAAGTTATTGACACCCATCACATAGCATACCACTACTCACGCTGAAAAATCTGCGGCTGCAGTTGCTGCTCTATTGGCCTCTTTATTCAACGTGGCTCCCCAGACAGCACCTTTGTGACCCAGAAACGTCCCAATCCAGTCCCCAGTGTCACCCTGGCGCATCATAGGCTTCCCATCTGCATGAACACCAAATGTTACAATGAATTTTAATGAAAGAATTAATTCCACTGTTTGTATTTACATAGTGGCTTTACTGTAGTGTTCTCAAAGTGCATCAAGACATTGAACAAAATGTAGTACGCTGCACTCAATAAGGCAAAAATCATCAAATGTTTGGTCAAAAAAAGTTAGAGAATCAAGCAATAGCTGAAGTTTGCCAAAGATGGAGAAAATAAAGAGGATATTAAGAACAATGTAGAAATAGGAAAGAGCAGAGAACAAGCTTTAAAAAAAAAGGGCATATGTATAAGAGCTAGGACATTATGTTCCAGGAAAGATATGGTTAAACAGAACAGAAAAATACAAGGATATTGCCTGAAAGAGAGGGCCTGAGTTATAGGGAATATTTGGCCAAGCTAGATCTTTATTCATTAGAAGATAGGCAGATATATTATTTCTTGAACAGAAGGAAGATATAAAGTTGCTGCAGGCCCTCTTAGCGGCAAGTAAGAAATCAATCACTAGAAAATGGCTAAATCCAATACCACCTACATTAGAAGATTGGTACGAAATTATCTTGGAAATACTTAAAATGGAAAAGTTGACTTACACTCTGAGAACTCAAGAAGAAAAATTTTATCAAATCTGGAATAAATGGATTGAATATATAACCCCAATGTGAGCAGACTTTAGATGACTCTACTAATGATTTATACTGCTCTTCTCATCAACATAGTAATATTGCTAACGTAAGCACCCCTAGTCTCAATGTTTTTTTTGTTTTCTTTTGGAAAATAGAGAATTAACACAACTAAAGGGAAAGATTTGGGAAAGGGATAAAAAAATGAAAAAATTAAGTAAATGAGTACATAGGGATTGGATAATTATGTCTGCGGGCAGGAGCAAGCATGAACAAATTAGGATATAAACACCTACAATGGTTGATACATAGGCTTATATACAACATTTTGGACCAGTGGAAATGGTCCAGAAGGGTTATATGGAAACTATTATTACCATTTTTCTTAACAACTAATTCCATTACTTACCCTAATAGGTTAGATTTACCACAGTACATAATTATCTATTTAAATGTTTATTTTCCTTTTATATCATCTCAATGTGTACTTAAGAATGTATAAATAATTGTAGTTTTATACATATAAAAAAATGGAAAAGGTTATATGTGTGAAAAAAGTACATGATATTTGTGAATTCCTTATCCAAATAAAAATAAAATTTAAAAAAAAAGATAGGCAAATGAGGGTTTACTTCATAGAAGTGTTTAAATAAAATTTTGCAAGGCACAGATAAGGTGGATGATTAACAACCTTTTCCCCAGGGTAGGGAGTCCTAAATTAGGGGCATAGATTTAGGGTGGGGGGGGAGCTTTAAAAGGAACATGAGGGGCAACATTTCCCATGCAGAGGGAAGTGGGTTCATGGAATGAGCTGCCAGAGGAAGAGGCAGGTACAAGTATCATTTAAGCAGCACTTGGTTATCTACATGTAGGAGAGGGACCTGGAGAAATATGGGCCAAACAGAGAAAATTGGGACAACATAGCCTGCATGGTCTCAAACCAAAGAGCCTGCTGTATTGCTCTTCAACTTTGATATGAAGCAGCAAAAAATGTTACAAAAATCAGCAGAAAGATTTGGTTGCGGTACACCTTACAAGTAATGGAAGTTGCGAGGGTAGGACACTTTGGGAACTGAAACCGTAGGCAGATACTGCAATGTGTCCAAAATTGAAGCTACAGTATGCCAATGATGGAGGGAGCGTACATTTAGGGTGATCGAAGGAGCGCGAGTCAAGCAGAATCCATAACCCTAAAAAGCCTGAGTACATTCGGAACTGCACTCATCCAAACAAATGGAGAGCAATCCTGTCGTGCCATATTAATGTTGCCCTTCGGGAAATAAAAGCTCAAAGCAAAAGATCCACCCCTGGCCAGCTCCTGAAGCCAGTTTTTATGTGCCATTCAACTAAATATCATTACTGGTGATCCTCAAGATGGAGGTAGTTGAGGAGAGCTTAGGTTCCCATTGTTGGGGATAATTGTTCTCTCATCAGCCAATGCTTAATGCTGTCTACATCTTATTGTTCAGGTTTTTGCTTCCTTAGTTTTTTTAAGTTTTACTTTTACATGACATATCACTGGCTTATGGTCACTATTACAGTCTGCACCTGGGTATGTTTTGCATTGAGTCACTAAGTTTCTAAATCTTTGGTTTATAGTAATAAAGTCAATTTGATTTCTGGTGTTATCACCTGGACTTAAAAAACCAAAGCAGCAAAATCTGGAACAATCCCTTGACTACTCGCAATTAATTAAAGAAGAAAACTTAAGACAAAAATTTGCAATTGAAGTAAGGAATAGATTTCAAAGTCTAGAAATAGAATCTGTTGAAGATGATAGCAATCATGTAGAAATGAAGTTTAACTCTCGAAAGGATGCCTTGGTAGAATCAGCAAAGTCAGGGATTCCTAAAAAAGAAAAAAGCACAAAGAATAAATGGATGACAGATGAAATCAAAAATCTTATGGAAGAAAGGAGACTGAAGAAAGTCCTTAGATGAAAAAGTTAAAAGCTTACGTCAAAAAGCCAAAGAAAAATGGTTAAACCAGGAATGTGAGCAATTAGAAAGAATCCCTGTTACTGATCCAAAAAGATTACATCAACAAATCAAGAATATCACTGGTAAAAAGCTCCTCTGTTCTTCAGGTGGATGTTTGAAAGCAAAGGAAAGTACCATTATCATGGAAAAAGATGAGATTATGAACAGATGGACCGAGTATATTCAGCAATTGTTTGAAGACAATCAAGGTGAAAAACCAGAAATTAAGAACAACATTGAAGGTCCAAGTATTTTAAAATCTGAAGTTCATAATGCAATAAATAAGATGAAGAAAGGAAAGGCAGCAGGTCCTGATGAATTAGTAATAGAACAAATTATTGCCCTTGAAGATTATGGAACTGAAAAACTTACTGATTTAATCAATGACATTTATGCGACTGGAATAATACCAGAAGAGATGAAAAAAATAAGTATCACTCTTCCTAAGAAACCTGGAGCAATAGAATGTGAATTACATAGGACCATAAGTTTAATGAGTCATATTACTAAGATATTTCTAAGAATTTTGATGACAAGAGCTAAAAGTAAGATACAAGCTGAAATAGGTAAAGAACAATGTGGTTTGGTACAAGAAACTCTGATCTCTGATCATAATGCATACTTTCTAAACCAGGCAGCATACTGGTAAATCTCCTCTGTACCCTTTCCAATGCTTCCACATCCTTCCAATAGTGAGGTGACCAGAACTGGACACAGTACTCCAAGTGTGGCCCAACCAGAGTTTCATAGAGCTGCATCATTACATCGCGACTCTTAAACTCTATCCCTCGACTTATGAAAGCTAACACCCCATAAGCTTTCTTAACTACCCTATCCACCTGTGAGACAACTTTCAGGGATCTGTGGACATGTACCCCAAGATCCCTCTGCTCCTCCACACTACCAAGTATCCTGCCGTTTACTTTGTACTCTGCCTTGGAGTTTGTCCTTCCAAAGTGTACCACCTCACACTTCTCTGGGTTGAACTCCATCTGCCACTTCTCAGCCCACTTCTGCATCCTATCAATGTCTCTCTGCAATCTTTGACAATCCCCTACACTATCTACAACACCACCAACCTTTGTGTCGTCTGCAAACTTGCCAACCCACCCTTCTACCCCCACATCCAGGTTGGTAATAAAAATCACGGAAAGTAGAGGTCCCAGAACAGATCCTTGTGGGCCACCACTAGTCACAATCCTCCAATCTGAATGTACTCCCTCCACCACCAACCTCTGCCTTCTGCAGGCAAGCCAATTCTGAATCCACCTGGCCATCGTCCCTGGATCCCATGCCTTCTAACTTTCTGAATAAGCCTACCATGTGGAACCTTGTCAAATGCCTTACTAAAATCCATATAGATCACATCCACTGCACTACCCTCATCTATGTGCCTGGTCACCTCCTCAAAGAACTCTATCAGGCTTGTTAGACACAATCTGCCCTTCACAAAGCCATGCTGACTGTCCGATCAGACCATGATTCTCTAAATGCCTATAGATCCTATCTCTAAGAATCTTTTCCAACAGCTTTCCCACCACAGACGCAAGACTCACTTGACTATAATTACCCGGACTATCCCTACTACCTTTTTTGAACAAGGGGACAACATTCACCTCCCTCCAATCCTCCGGTACCATTCCCATGGACAACAAGCACATAAAGGTCCTAGCCAGAGGCTCAGCAATCTCTTCTCTTGCCTTGTGGAGCAGCCAGGGGAATATTCCGTCAGCCCCCGGGGACTTATCTGTCCTAATGTATTTTAGCAACTCCAACACCTCCTCTCCCTTAATATCAACAAATATTACAGGAAACTCTGGATCTAGATTTGAAAGACCTCTGCCTAATCAGAAATCTGTACTGGGAACAAACTGCCGCTATAAGAATAGATGGAGAAGTGAGTCAGTTTACGAAAATCAAGAGAGGCATTAGACAAGGGTGTGTTTTCTCCCCTGATTTCTTTAATATGTAGTGAAACAATAGTACAAAAAAATAAAAGACATCTTGGGAATCAAAGTTGGCGGTGAAAACATCAATAATTTTAGATATGTGGATGATACTGTGTTAATTGTAAGTACGGAGGAAGAACTACAAAACTTAATTGATATAGTTGTTGAAGAAAGTGTAAAAATACGTCTATCTATCAACTGCAAAAAGACAGAATGTATGGTGATATCCAAAAAGGAGAATCCAATCTGCAGGCTGAGAATAAATGGGGAAGACATAGAACAAGAACAGAACTTTTGCTACTTAGGAAGCTGGGTGACATCAGATGGCAGGTGCGACTTGGACATCAAACGAAGAAGAGATGGCAAATGACACCTTTACGAGAACCAAGAGTATACTGACCAATACTAAATTAGGCATGACAACCTGCCTCAGAATACTGAAGTGTTATGTTTATCCAGTTATGTTATATGGATTAGAATGTTGGACAATATCTAGTAACATGAGGAAATGAATTGAAGCAGCAGAGATGTGGTTTTTGAGGAGGATGCAAAGAATATCGTGGACGAAACGAATATCTAATGAGGATGTCACGGTCAGAGTAAGCACAAAAAGAGAAATAATGTATGAGGTCATGAAAAGGCAATGTGACTTCATTGGACATGTGCGACTTCATTGGACATGTGCTTAGGAAAGAGTTAGAATGCATGGTAATTGTGGGAAAGATTGAACGGAAGAAAGCAAAGGGAAGGCAAAGACAAATGATGATGGAGACAGCAGCCAGAGAACTGGAAATGAATACCAATGAATTGATCCACTTGACCCGAAACAGGAGGGTGTTGGCCATGGCAGTCAAAGCTCAAACTGGGCATGGCACCTGATGATGATGAGGACACCTTATTTTAAGTGTGTACTCCTTCATTACCTGAAGTTATGCTGCACATCAAATAGCAAAAGAACTCAAGACAGAATTTTCTGCACCGTCTCCACTCTATTCACAAATATTAATAGTTAAAGCAAAACTAAATGAGAACAGCAATAGTTTGAACTCCAGGCTGTGGTCGGGCCTTGCTCCAACTAACCCTTTCAAAGTGAGGTGGTTACAGCAAGGTGAGACTTGAAAATGAGCCAACTGGCCACTTTTGCTTCAACAATGCCTGGACGCAGACGTCTGCACCCCATATGGTATGGTAAACACTCGATGCTACCTCAGTAGCAGTACCATGAAAATCTACCCCGTTCACACCTTTGCATGCGCTAATTAGGAAGAAGCCATAAGGTGTAATCCCACTGAAAGCCAAATCGACTACAGGCCTCGTGTGGCCACTGCAGGTGAGAGGAGTTTGTCTCATCGCCATTTCCCTTCCTCAGGACACAGCTACCAGGCAGCGTGGTTCCACTCTGCTCCCCAACAACCTGCAGAAATAGGGAGGCATAGTTAGACTTTGGCCTCAAGAATGACCAGGGTCAATTCTTGATTCAAACCTTGCTCTCTATACATAACCACATAACTCCTGCTTACCCAGACACCCTCCTCCCTCTCCTCTCTGCATCAATCCTCAAGCCCTTCACTACCTCATCCAATTCTCACTTTGCCTTACTTGCTCATTCCTGCCATCATCCCTAATTTTCTTCCCACTTTCACCATCACAATCACCAAACCATTCAGCTTCCATTGACACTCCACCACCTCCTAAAGTACAAGTTCCTTTCCTCATTAGCCACACTGCACTCTTTTTCTTCACACTCCACACCCAAACAAACAATGCCACATCCATCCCACTCCTTAACACCTTCCCCTCGGTTCCCAAGAACCTTCTCCCAGAAGTCTCCCTTCACAACAACCTACACAACCCCTTATCTCTATACAAAACACAACCTACATCCATATGCCCCAAACCCCACGTCCCACAACCGCTCTGGCAACCACTAGGCACACACATGACAACTCTCCCTCTGCCCTCCCCATCTTCAATATGTCCCTCCCAATATCAAAACCTTCCAACCATTCTCCTCCATCTACCCCTAACATTCACACACGACTTCCCCAACTCCCTCCATCCCTCCATATTCACGTGTGTCTCGGCCAACATTTCAGTCCTTTCCCCTTCCCCACCCACCGTTCCGCCGACCCTGACCCCGGCACGACCAGTCAGCCCTTTCCGAACATTCCCACCTCGGCACCGACACCCCCTACATCAGGCCTTCCTCCTCCCTCCCACGACCTGAACCGAACCGAACCGTACCGTACCGTATCGCACGGACTCAGAGGCGGGCAGGCAGCGAGGCTCCGGGACCCGAGCGCTGAGATTCCCCGACCACGGGCACCGCAACAGCCCAAACTCGATAGCGGCCCGGCGCTGCAGCGGATCTGACGTCCCGACACGTGACGCGCACAACCGCACATGCGCACTTGGTTTGTCTGGCTCCCATTCATAATTCCGCTCCAGATAATGTAAAAGTTACTCTATTCTGTATCTTGTTCTACTCCCATTAACTTCTCAGTTAAATTCACTCCCAATAATCTATCCACTCCTGGTTTAATTTTTTAAAGTTTGTTTGCTACACCTTTTGAAAAGGGAAATCGAAAGCGGGATCATAAATGATACATTTGTATTACAAATGGGCAACTCCTGACTTTTACACACGAGATTCTGCTGAGGACGGAAATCTTCAGCAACACACAAAATGCTGGAGGGACTCAACCAGTTAAATAGCGGGGGATAAACATGCTGTTCCTCCAGCATTTCGTGAAACCCTTCACCATTTACTCCCAAGTTCCTGATCTTTCTACAAGAAGAAACATTAATAAAGCAGAGCTCAGCATTTCGACCCACGATGCTGTGCCAAACCAATTCAGCTAATACCTAAACTCCTAACTAAACTAACTCTGTCTGTACGTATTGGGAAAACGTCCTGTGTTAGCATTGGGAAAGAGATACAGATAGGAGAAAATACAGAAAATGGGTGAGTTCGAAAAGTTATTGAATTACCTACCAAGTTTTGTATGCTGGGGAGAAGATTGCAGTTACTGAGTGAAACTGCAGAATTATTAACAAAGGCATATGTCAGTGTACATAGTTTGGCCAATTTAAGTAGAGAGGTCTTATGGAGAAATAGTTTTGGCAAGTAATCTTAAGATTGCTGAGAAAAATGTATGTTCCAATTCCAGCTTGGACGTTAAATTTACATTTTTTAAACTTTAAAAAGGTTATTAACGGTGCAGTCAGACATCACCTGGGAAAGGTGATAGTTGTTTACACAGTTATCAGATTCAAAACTTATGTTGGTTTTGAAATGTTTTAATACAGTATGGATTGAAGGGAGACTTCCTGCTTCCTGGAAATTAATGGATGTTACCCCTATGTTGAAAGCTGGTAATGATTACTCTTCTAACCTTCTCGAGATACAAGCACAGCCTGTCCAACCTTACCTCAGAAGACTTCTCAAACAATTGAGTAAACTTCGTCTGAACTGTTTCCAATGCACCAATATGAAAGATGAAAGAGCTGATTGTGGACTTCAGGAAGGGTAAGACAAAGGAACAGGTACCAGTCCTCACAGAGGGATCAGAAGAGGAGAGAGTGAGCAGTTTCAAGTTCCTGGGTGTCAAGATCTCTAACCTGGTCCCAACATATTGATGTAGTCATAAAGAAGGCAAGACAGTGGCTATACTTTATTGGCAGTTTGAAGAGATTTGGCATGTCAACAAATATACTCAAAAACTTCTATAGTTGTACCATGGAGAGCATTCTGACAGGCTGCATCACTGTCTGGTATGGAGGGGCTACTGCACAGGACCGAAAGAAGCTGCAGAAGGTTGTAAATTTAGTCAGCTCCATCTTGGGTACTAGCCTACAAAGTACCCAGGACATCTCTAGGAAGCGATGTCTCAGAAAGGCAGCGTCCATTATTAAAGACCTCCAGCACCCAGGGCATGCCCTTTCCTCACTGTTACCATCAGGTAGGAGGTACAGAAGCCTGAAGGCACACACTCAGCGATTCAGGAACAGCTTCTTCCCCTCTGCCATCCGATTCCTGAATGGACTGAAGATTTGGATGCTACCTCACTTTTTTAATATCCAGTATTTCTGATTTTGCACATTTTAAATAATCTATTCAATGTACTTAATTGATTTACTTGCTTATTTATTATGTTTTTTTTTCTCTCTCTGCTAGATTATGTATTGCATTGAACTGCTGCCACTAAGCTAACAAATTTCACGTCACATGCTGGTGATAATAAACCTGATTCTGATTCTGACCTTCCTTAAGAAAGACCAGTGTTGTACACATTATTCTAGATACGGCCTCACTAAGGCCCTATCTAAAAAAGGCATGACCTTGTTGCTTTAAGGATGTGGTTTCAGAGTACTTGGCAGTACATGATGAAACAGGCCAAAGCCAGCATGATTTGTCATTATCTGACAAATCTGTTGGAATTCTTTGAGGAAATAAGCGACAAAGGAGAGTCAGTGGATGGCATTCACTTGCATTTTCAGAGGACCTTTGTCAAGGTGCCGTGCATGAGGCTGTTAGATAAATGAGAGCCCACGGTATTTCAGGAAAGATACTAGCATGGTTAGAAAATTGGCTTACTGCAAGCCGTAAAGAGAGGGAATAAAGTGGTCCTGATTGACTGCTGGTGACTAGTGGTGTTCCACAGGGTTCAGCTACTTTTTTACGTGAAATGTTAATAGTTTATATCGTGCAATTGATAGCTTACTGGCCAAGTTTGCAGATGATACAATGATAGTTGGAGGTGCAGGCAGTGTTGTGGAAGCAAGGAGCTCGCAGAAGGTCTTGGACAGATTCGGAGAATAAGCAACGAAGTGGCAGATGGAATACAACGCAGTAAAGTGTCTGGTCACGCACTTGGTGGAAGAAATAAAGGCATAGACTGTTTACTAAAAATGGGAGCAAATTCAGAAATCAGAGGTACAAAGGGACTAGGAACTCCCAGTGCAGGATTCCCTAAAGGTTAACCTGCAGACTGACTCAGTAGTCAGGAAGGCAAATGCAATATTAGCATTTATTTTGAGATGACTAGAATATAAAAGCAAGGATCTAATGCTGAGGCTTTATAAGGCATTGGTCAGACCACACATAGAGTATTGAGAACAGTTTTGGGTCCCATATTTGAGACAAGATATGCTGGCATTGGACTGAGCCCAGAGGAGGTTCATGAGAATAATCTCGGGACTGAAAGAGTTAACATATGAAGATCATTTGATTGTTCTGGGCCTATATTCACTAGAGTTTAGAAGAAGGAGCGGGGAATCTCATTAAAACCTATTGAATAGTGAAAGGCCCAGATACAATGCACATGGAGAGCATGTTTCCAACTGTGGGGGACGCTCGGACCAGAGAGCGCAGCCTCAGACTACAAGGATATGCATTTAAAACAGAGATGGGGAGGAATTCCTTTAGCCAGGGGATCTGTGAAATGTATTGCACAGGCAGCTGGGAGGCCAAGTCATTGGGTATATTGACAATGGAGGTTGACAGGTTCTTGACTAGTCAGGGATTCAAAGGTTATGGGGAGAAGCAGGAGAACAGGGTTGAGAGAGAAACTAGATAGCCATGATCAAATGGCAGAGCAGACCTAATTCTGTTGCTACGTCATATGGTCTTATAGCCTTTGTGTCCGATTCCTCTACCAGTACTCATGATATTCTGTTAGCATACCAAATGACTTGCTTCACATGCATAACCCGCATTTTATGAATCTAGCACCAGGATATCCAGAGCCCTCCGCAATCTCTCACCATTTACATAATGTGGAGGCACAGAAATTGCCGATTCTGCAGTCTGGAACAAAAACAAACAAGTTCCTAGCGGAAGTCAGTGGGCTGGGCGGCCTTTGCAGAGGCAAAGAGACAGCCAACGTTTCAGGTCAAGACGCTGCATCACGGTCTCTTCAGGCCACCAATATGGTCTCATTTTCAGAAAATATGTTTTTTTAATTTTCATTCCAAGGTAGATTATCTCACACTGTTCCATCTGCCCATTCTTGCCCATTTACTAAGCCTTTATATATCCATTTGCTGGTTCTTTCATGTTCTCCTTACAACTTGATAACAATTTTTCTTTAGATCATTGTCAAACCTGGTAGCAGTGTGGTTAGTCCTTTCATCTACATCATTGTCCACTCAGTGGCCACTTTATTAGGTACACCTGTACACCTACTTGTTCATGCAAATTTCTAATCTGCCAATCATATGGTAGTGTGGTAAACTATATATATATATATGTTGTAACTGGGTTACCTGTCTGGACACGCCCCTCTGCTGACTGCCCCGTGGCTCCTCCCACAGACCCCTGAATAAAGGCGATTTCGCCCTGCTCCTCCTCGTCAGTCCAGGGGCAGACACTCAGCATGGAAATCATATTTTGCTGCAAATAAAAGCCTTTCAGTATTTACCCTACTTTGGTCTTTTGGAGTTATTGAAGGTGCTTCAGGTAGCAACTCAAAGTATTAAAGCATACGCATACAGTATAATCAAGCAGTTCAGTTGAAGGTCATCGAGAGGGGCAAACATGTTAACAGAGTTGTAGGGCTGAAGGCAGGAAAGTGTGGGCGTAGAAATGGCAGGGATTGCTGAGAAGACAGAGGTAGTGAAGGGTAGATGGAATCGGGTGATAAAAGTTGTACGGAGGAAGGTGAATAGCTGGTATTGGGAAAATGGAAAAATAAGGAGCAAATTGAGAATTGTAACGGCTGATCATCCAGTGATGAAGGCAGTGTTCAGGGTTTAAATAAAAGAAGGAAGGAAGAGTGTAAGGTATTGCTGGGTTTTGAATGTGGGCCTGCATCTCATATCCATCCAATTAGATTAATTAAGGACTTGAAAAAAGCATTGGAAGATACTGTGGGTGCAAGACCTTTAAGACATAGGGCACTCTTAGTGTTTTGTAAGCAATATGAGAAAGTTTTAGAGTTAAAAGCTCTGGGAGTAAGGAAAGTATCACCAAGGAATTTTATTGAAAGACAGTGGTTTTGGGGAGTAATCACAGGGGTGCTGCTATAGATCAAATAAAAAATTCTAGTTGGAGGAAAATTTATGAATGTTAAACATTTAAAGGTATTTTGTGGTGGTGTAGGAACAGATAGTTTATTATAGTGATTCATTTCGATGGACAGAAGTTGCAAGATAGGGTTAATTTAGGCTATATTAGCTATATGGTTTGAGTCTACATTCTGCCCCTTTGAAATGTTTTCAGTGCCAGGTGCTTGGTCATGTAGCTGATGTGTGTAGGGGTTGAAAGTGGTTTGGTAGATGTGGTGCAGAACATGATTATGGTAATTGAGAAGAAGGTATTAGTCCTAAATGTTGCAATTGTAGGGGGGGAACATGGTTCTGCTCATGCAGGGTGCCCTGTACATTAGAAAGCCGTGGAAGTACAGTGTATCACACACAAGATGCTGGAGGAACTCAGCAGGCCAGGCAGCATCTATGGAAAAAAGTACAGTTGATGTTTTAGGCCGAGGCCCTTTGGCCGGACAGGAGAAAAAGAGATGAGGAGCAGATTTAAAAGGTGGGGGAGGGGAGAGAGAAACACAAGGTAATCAGTGAAACCAGAAGGGGGGGAGGGATGAAGTAAAGAGCTGGGAAGTTGATTGGTGAAAGAGATACAGGGCTGGAGAAGGGGGAATCTAATAGGATCTCCAGATTTTCTCTTGTTTGGAAGTACAGTGTGCTCGGGCGGAAATAAGCTAATCATATGCAGAGGCTCTTCACACAAGACAGTGTCAATGGGAACTATTAATTTCCAGAATACAGATGGATTAAAGTCAGTGTGTAAAACACATGATTTCAGGACAAAGGATTCGTTGATTGTTGATAAACTAAAGTTTGTTACTTTCATGGCAAATGTTACTTTCATGGCACAGCAGAAACTAAAAGTAGAACAGAAGAAAAGAATTATATTAAAAGCTGCAGAAAAACATCTAGAGATAAATAACTTAACTCTAAAAGTTACTAATGATGCTTTGTAAGGAGGAGTAAATAATATTCCAACTTCATAGAGGATTGTCAATGGTTTTTCTAATCTTGCAATGGAATGCTAGAAGTTTGTGAGCTTAAGGACCAGAATCAGAATCAAATTAAATATCACCGGGACGAGAAAATCTGCAGATGCTGGAAATCCAAAGCAACACACACAAAATGCTGGAGGAACTCAGCAGGACAGGCTGCATCTATGGAAAAGAGTGAACTGTCCACGTTTCCGGCCGAGATCACGTCAGCTGTTTATCCTTTTCCATAGATGCTGCCTGGCCTTCTGAGTTCCTCTAGCGTTTTGTGTGTGTATTATTTAACAATCACCAGCATATGTTGTGAAATTTGTTGATTTTGCGGCGGCAGTACAATGTAAGACGTAATAATAAAAAAGTATGAATTACAGCAAATATATATAATAGTTAAATAGTTAAATTAACTAAGTAGTTAAAATGGAAATAAAAAAGTAGTGAGGTAGTGTTCATGGGTTCAATGTCCATTCTGGTACTGGATGGCAGAGCAGAAGAAGCTGTTCCTGAGTTGTGTGTGTGCCTTCACAGGGTCAAGAATTTAAGACATCTCTTGAAGATCTACCATATAAACATGATATTATACGTGTGCAGAAAACTCGGTGAAATCTTGTCTAAGTTTTAAGATACAATCTTTGTTGATATCTGACAAAATCAGAAAATGGGTAATAGAGGAGGACTGGCTACCTTGTTTAGAATGGGATAGCACAAAGAGCTTTAGAAATTGGAGATGTTTACGTGATTGTGTTTGAAATTTGGGGAAGAATCGTAAGGACAGATAATAAATTTTTGTAACCTTTGTGAAAGGTTAACAGCTGATGTATTGGAAAATGTGGGTGGGAATGGGGAAAAATAAGGTTATATGGTGTGGGTATTTTAAGGCTCATAGTAATATGTGGGGTTGTAGGGACAAAAATGTGAAAGAGTACCTGGAAGAAATGTGTTTGGTGTGCTTGAATGATGGTGGGAGTATGAAGATAAATTTATTTAATGACACTGTTTCTGCTACAGGCCTTACACTGGTATCTGAGGATATGGCAAGTGTGTGTAACTGGGAAGTGTATAATGATACAACAGTGGGGAGTGATCATTTCCCCATTATCTGTGCAATGAGAATAGATGTGTACTAGAGGAGAGGTTCTCATATCCCCAGATGGAATTTTAAAGAGGCAAATTGGGATGTATTTAATGACTTATGTGAAAGAAGATTTCCTGATCATTTGGTTTTGGAGGCAATTGATTGAGTAGTAATACTTTATGCTCTGTTCTCAACTCAATAGCTAAAGAAGCAATTCCCAGATCAATAAAAGGAAAGATGTTCCATGGTGGATGAATGAACATAAAAGAGCTGTGAAGGAGTGGAATAAAGCTTTCAGGCAAGTTAGGCAGGGTTATTCCTATTCGTCTTTCATACAATATAAAAGAGCTCAGGCCACAGTAGGAAGGGCATTAAGAAGGGCAAAGAAAATGTGTTGGAGAAGGTTTTGTGATACCATTGGGAAAAAAATTTAGGGAAGCTTAGGGTGTGATACAGAAAATGGGGGGAGTTAGCAAACTTGATACATTACTCTGGAAAAAGCAGAATTATTAGCAAAAACATATGTCAGTGTACAAAGCTCAATAAACTTAAGTAAAGAAGAGAGGTCTTATAGAGAAATCATTTTGGCAAATAGTCCTCAGAATGCTGAGGAAAAAAGAATGTTCCAGACTGGGAGATCGTTTTGCTGAACACCTATGCTCTGTCCGCCGGAGAAAGCAGGATCTCCCAGTGGCTACACATTTTAATTCCACATCCCATTCCCATTCTGATATGTCTATCCACGGCCTCCTCTACTGTAAAGATGAAGCCACACTCAGGTTGGAGGAACAACAACTTATATTCCATCTGGGTAGCCTCCAACCTGATGGCATGAACATTGACTTCTCTAACTTCCGCTAATGCCCCACCTCACCCCGTACCCCATCCGTTATTTATTTATATACACACATTCTTTCTCTCTCTCTTCTTTTTCTCCCTCTGTCCCTCTGACTATACCCCTTGCCTGTCCTCTGGGTTTTTCCCCCGCTCCCCCTTTTCCTTCTCCCTGGGCCTCCTGTCCCGTGATCCTCCCATATCCCTTTTTCCAATCACCTGTCCAGCTCTTGGCTCCATCCCTCCCCCTCCTGTCTTCTCCTATCATTTTTGATCTCCCCCTCCCCCTCCCACTTTCAAATCTCTTACTAGCTCTTCCTTCAGTTAGTCCTGATGAAGGGTCTCGGCCCGAAACGTCGACTGTACCTCTTCCTATAGATGCTGCCTGGCCTGCTGTGTTCACCAGCGACTTTGATGTGTGTTGCTGTTCCTTTTCCTACCTGGATGTCAAATTTACATTGTCTGAACTTAAAAAGGTTATTAATAGCACCAGTTAGACATCATCTGGAAAAGATGGTATCTGTTATAATATGTTTACATGGCCATTGGATTTGAAACTTACATTGGTTTTGGAACTTTTTAATACAGTATCGGTTGAATGGTGACTTATTCCCTCCTGGAAATTAGTGGTTGTTATCCCTGTATTGAAACATGGTAAGGATCAATCAGAACTTTCCAGTTAGAGACCTATTTCACTAACCTCACATGTATGTGAGTTAATGGAATGACTGCTTATAGCAAGGCTATATTATTTTATGGAAAATAGTGGGAAATTAGCTGTATACCAATCTAGATTTCGTAGAGGGAGAATGACCATGGATCGGTGTTAAGTCTAGAATCTGATATTTGTAAGGACCAAGTTTATAAGGAATCAGTGGTAGCAGTTTTCTTTCATGTAGAAAAAGCTTATGATTTGTTGTGGACATAAACTTATAAAGATGGGAATAGGTGTGAGAATGTTCAATTGGATTAATGAGTTTTTATGTGATAGGAAGATACAAGTTAGGGTGGAAACAACATTTTCTAAGGAGTATGAGGTAGAGAATGAGATGCCACAGGAGAGTGTATGTAGCCCACTCCTTTCTAATGTTATGACTAATGATATTTTCTTAAATGTTGGCTCAGATATTTCCAAATCATTGTATACTGATGATGGTCCAGTATGAAAGAGAGGCTGGAATATAAATTATATAGTTAGGAAAATGCAGGCAGCTATTAATGAAGTTGAGGATTGGGGATGTCAGTGGGTGTTAAAAATTTCCTCCTGCAGAGACTCAAGTTATTTGCTTTTCTAAAAGGAACATTACACCCAGAATTCATCTCTGGTTATATGGTGAACTTGAGCAAATGGTAAAGTTTCGAGATACGTGAACGAACACAAGGCAAACGTGGAAGGTGCATATGAATAAGTTTCTAGAGAAGTGTAAAATGAACTTAATGTGCTCAGGTCCTTAGTTGGGTGTGATTGGGGAGCAAATAAGAGGTCACTTAAACAAATGAATATTGCTTTAATCAGATCTGTCTTTGATTATGGATGTGTTGCTGATGGGTCAGACGTCTTAAAGCCCCGAGATGAAGTTCAAGCTCAGACATTGAGATTATGTTGTGGTGCTGTTAAATCATCCCCAATCTTGGCATTACTGTTAGAAGTGGGTGAATTACCTTTAGATCTACTCTGGTTGCAGAGGTATATTTGGGTCGATCCAATAGGACATAAAGTTGAACATCCAATATTGGCAACATTAATAGAGTGTTGGGAGCACTTTATTCATAAGGTCTTCAGTTTGGGGTGGATGGGAAATGAATGGGAACAAAACCTTGGGTTGTTTAATGTGGAATATGGTCCCAGTGCCCCGTTTTCTGCCATCCCTCCATGGTTTTTCCCTTTTGCCTGTGGTTGACTTATTTCTTCAAGAAAAAATTAAGTTGAAGGTTTATTGTATACATAGAAACATACATAGAAAATAGGTGCAGGAGTAGACCATTCGGCCCTTCGAGCCTGCACCGCCATTTATTATGATCATGGCTGATCATCCAACTCAGAACTCCTCCCCAGCCTTCCCTCCATACCCCCTGACCCCCATAGCCACAAGGGCCATATCTAACTCCCTCTTAAATATAGCCAATGAACTGACCTCAACTGTTTCCTGTGGCAGAGAATTCCACAGATTCACCACTCTCTGTGTGAAGAAGTTTTTCCTAATCTCGGTCCTAAAAGGCTTCCCCTCTATCCTCAAACTGTGGCCCCTCGTTCTGGACTTCCCCAACATCGGGAACAATCTTCCTGCATCTAGCCTGTCCAATCTCTTTAGGATCTTATACGTTTCAATCAGATCCCCCCTCAATCTTCTAAATTCCAACGAGTACAAGCCCAGTTCATCCAGTCTTTCTTCATATGAAAGTCCTGCCATCCCAGGAATCAATCTGGTGAACCTTCTTTGTACTCCCTCTATGGCAAGGATGTCTTTCCTCAGATTAGGGAACCAAAACTGCACACAATACTCCAGGTGTGGTCTCACCAAGGCCTTGTACAACTGCAGTAGTACCTCCCTGCTCCTGTACTCGAATCCTCTCGCTATAAATGCCAGCATACCATTCGCCTTTTTCACCGCCTGCTGTACCTGCATGCCCACTTTCAATGACTGGTGTATAATGACACCCAGGTGTCGTTGCACCTCCCCTTTTCCTAATCGGCCACCATTCAGATAATAATCTGTTTTCCTATTTTTGCCACCAAAGTGGATAACTTCACATTTATCCACATTAAATTGCATCTGCCATGAATTTGCCCAATCACCCAACCTATCCAAGTCACCCTGCATCCTCTTAGCATCCTCCTCACAGCTAACACTGCCACCCAGCTTCGTGTCATCCGCAAACTTGGAGATGCTGCATTTAATTCCCTCATCCAAGTCATTAATATATATTGTAAACAACTGAGGTCCCAGCACTGAGCCTTGCGGTACCCCACTAGTCACTGCCTGCCATTCTGAAAAGGTCCCGTTTATTCCCACTCTTTGCTTCCTGTCTGCTAACCAACTCTCCACCCACACCAATACCTTACCCGCAATACCGTGTGCTTTAAGTTTGCACACTAATCTCCTGTGTGGGACCTTGTCAAAAGCCTTCTGAAAATCCAAATATACCACATCCACTGGTTCTCCCCTATCCACTCTACTAGTTACATCCTCAAAAAATTCTATGAGATTCGTCAGACATGATTTTCCTTTCACAAATCCATGCTGACTTTGTCCGATCATTTCACCGCTTTCCAAATGTGCTGTTATCACATCCTTGATAACTGACTCCAGCAGTTTCCCCACCACAGACGGTAGGCTAACCGGTCTATAATTCCCCGGTTTCTCTCTCCCTCCTTTTTTAAAAAGTGGAGTTACATTAGCCACCCTCCAATCCTCAGGAACTAGTCCAGAATCTAACGAGTTTTGAAAAATTATCACTAATGCATCCACTATTTCTTGGGCTACTTCCTTAAGCACCCTGGGATGCAGACCACCTGGCCCTGGGGATTTATCTGCCTTCAATCCCTTCAATTTACCTAACACCACTTCCCTACTAACATGTATTTCGCTCAGTTCCTCCATCTCACTGGACCCTCTGTCCCCTACTATTTCTGGAAGATTATTTATGTCCTCCTTAGTGAAGACAGAACCAAAGTAATTATTCAATTGGTCTGCCATGTCCTTGCTCCCCATAATCAATTCACCTGTTTCTGTCTGCAGGGGACCTACATTTGTCTTTACCAGTCTTTTCCTTTTCACATATCTATAAAAGCTTTTACAGTCCGTTTTTATGTTTCCTGCCAGTTTTCTCTCATAATCTTTTTTCCCCTTCCTAATTAAGCCCTTTGTCCTCCTCTGCTGAACTCTGAATTTCTCCCAGTCCTCAGGTGAGCCACTTTCTCTGGCTAATTTGTATGCTTCTTCTTTGGAATTGATACTATCCCTAATTTCTCTTGTCAGCCACGGGTGCACTACCTTCCTTGATTTATTCTTTTGCCAAACTGGGATGAACAATTGTTGTAGTTCATCCATGCAATCTTTAAATGCTTGCCATTGCATATCCACCGTCAATCCTTTAAGTGTCATTTGCCAGTCTATCTTAGCTAATTCACGTCTCATACCTTCAAAGTTACCCCTCTTTAAGTTCAGAACCTTTGTTTCTGAATTAACTATGTCACTCTCCACCTTAATGAAGGATTCCACCATATTATGGTCACTCTTACCCAAGGGGCTCAGCTATTGTAGTTCAGCAATATATACAAGGCAGATAGTATGGCTTCTTACATATCTATATAGGTGTTTCAAAAGGTCCTATAGCAGGTTGTTCAGGTGTTTCTGTTTCTGTTCCAAAGCTTCAGGTGATTATTAAGAAAAAAATATCAGTCGAAATATCGACATTCATGCCTGAGATAGTTCCTATCATTTTAGCCTTGGGACAGGTTGAAGAAGTATGCCCTGATAATGTACTTCTGTGCTCTGATTCATTCTCTGTTTTGACATGGGCAGACAAGGCCTAGGATGTGAGTCAACAATCAGATGGAGGGAGGCCAACCCTAAGGACAGATGGCACTTGGTCCAGCAGGAGATAAGGAAGAAAGAGGAGGAGGCTAGATATGTGTGAGCGGTGGAGATGGGGAGTCAGGGGACTTGGACAAAGTGGGAAACAGAACAGAGTGTTGACATGAGATGACATATGGAAATATATATCTTTCCAACTCCAGTTCTTACTGAGGGCTGTGTATGATGGATTACCAACTCCAACAAACCTGCGGAACTGGGGAATAACAGAAGACCCAACGTGCCATCTGTGCCAGAAACCAGCCAGCCTAGAGCATATTCTTTCTTCATGCCAGGTTGCCCTTTCCCAGGGGCGGTACAGATGGAGACACGACCGGGTTTTGAGAGCACTCGCCCACACATCGGAGACAGAGAGGGAAAAGGACCACAAAAAGGACAGCCAACCAAACTTCATCAACTTCATCAAGACTGGGGAACACGCTGCAGCAACAAACAAGCGTGGAGTCGGTATCCTGAGCATGGCAAAGGACTGGGAGATGAAGGTCGATCTTGAAAAGAAACTGGTGTTCCCACCAATAGTAGAGACCACGCTTCGACCAGATGTTCTGCTGTTGTCAGAAAGAGCAAAGAAGCTCATGATGATAGAGCTAACAGTATCATGGGAGACCCGATGCCAAGAGGCTCACGAGAGGAAGCTTGCGAGGTGGGAAGAGCTGGTGGCGGACTGCAGACGGCAAGGCCGGCAGACGTGGAACTTCCCTGTCGAAGTGGGGGCAAGAGGATTTCCCGCCAGGTCATGCTGGAAGATGATGGCAGCTTTAAGGATGCAAGGGAGAACAAGGAAGAGAGCCGTTAACACCCTGGCCCAAGCAGCAGAGAGAGCGTCCAGTTGGCTTTGGCTGTGAAGGGACGACAGTAGCTGGATGTTTGACTGTCAGGGGTAGAAGACTGATCACCTTCTGCTGTCCCACCATCCCGAGGATGTTCCGGGTTAGGGAATGAAACGTCTGAAGACGGATGGACCCGGCTGATGACTCGACGGTCCAGCAGCAGAAACATCACAGCTGTTTAAGGTAATGCTATTAAAACAGGTATGTAGTTCAAACTGTAAGCCAGACATTCTTCTAGAGATTGGACAACATCTCTAGAGGCTGCAGGGTCTAGGCTTGCGTATGCATTTCCTATGGATACTTGGCCATGCTGGGGCTGTAGGAAACGAAGTAGTAGGCCTTCTCGCCAAACAACCAGCGGTGCCTTTCCATGAGGGGGAGGTGAAAGCCATTATTAAATGTCTGTTCAATTACTGTAGCAACAAAGTTGAGATAAGGAAAAGAAAGGAAGGCATTTATCTAGCATTCAGAGGATCGTGGGAGCTCAGTTGGGAGTTGGGTAAAACAGGAGGGAGGAAGTTAAACATACACATTTATGTATTGGACATACTTGGTTGAATAATTCATGAGATGGTCATTTACAGGGAGTGCACTAGTTAAGAAATGGAGAAGCATATTTTTTTTGAATGCAGTTTTTATGCAATGCCAAGGAAACACGTAATGGCAAAATTGAGATCTTTGGGACAGAGTATAGTCAACATATTGGGTTGAGACCCTTCATCAGGACTGAAGAAAAAAGATTTTTCTCCAGTCCTGATGAAGAGTCTTGGCCTAAAATGTCGACTACACTCTTTTCCGTAGATACTGCTTGGCCTGCTGAGTTCCTCCAGTGGTTTGTGTGTGTCGCTTGGATTTCCAGCATCTGCAGACTCTCTCTCATTTGTCTTTGAGACAGCTTCAGTTTAACATGGAAAGTTCGGTAGGATATCACTGCCTTTGTAATGTACATATATGTGTGTATTTGACTTTCTGAAAGCATTGGAATTTTTGAGATTTTTTTGGGGGGGGAGGAATTAAAGTGTGTGTACTTCCTGCCTCTTTGTTCCACATTCCAGCTCAGTAGGTGGCAGTAATGCACCTTATGTTAGTCTGTCAACCACCGTTAAACATTAGCAGAAGAAGAAGCTCAGTTGTTCAGACCAAACATCAGCGTTGGGAAGAAATGTGATCCAAGTGACTTGACTGTTGGTGCCAGGTGAGCTGCTTAAAACATCTCAGAAGCTGCTGATATCCCGGGATTTCCACGCACAGCGGTGTGGTGTGCAAAAACAAGAAACAAATCCAGTGAATGGCACTGCTGTGAGCAAAAATGTCTTGTACAGGTGTACGGATTTACCATAGAGAGCATTCTACTGACTGCATCACCGTCTGGTATGGGGGGTGGGGGGTGGTTGGGGGGCTACTGCACAGGATCAAAGTAAGCTGCAGAGTGTTGTAATATTAACCAGCTCCATCATGGGCACTAGTCTCCGTGTTATCCAGATCACCGTCAAGGAGCGGTGCCTCAGAATAGTGGTGTCCATCATTAAGGACCCCCACCACCGAGGACATGCCTCTTTTCATTGTTATCATCAGGAAGGATACAGAAGCTGAAAGGCACACAATCAACAATTTAGGAATGGCTTCTTCCTCTCTGCCATCTGATTTCTGAATGGACATTGAACCCATGAATGCTAATTCACTATTTTTTAAATTTCCTATTTTTATTTAATGTAACTATTTAATATATTTATACTTACTGTAATTCACAGCTTTTTAAAAATATTATCATGTATTGCACTGTCCTTCTGCAGCAAAGTTAACAAATTTCACGACATATGCTGGTGATACCTGATTCTGATTCTGGTAGTTAACGAGAGAGGTCAGAGGAGAATGGCCAGACTGGTTCAAGCTGACGGGAGGATGACAGTAACTCAAATAACCGTGCGATACAACAGTACTGTGCTGAGGAATATCTCTGAACACACAACCTTGAAGTAGGTGGCCTACGGCAGCAGAAAATCACAAACATGCAAACAGTCGCCACTTTATTGGGTGCAGGATATACCTGATAAAGTGGCCCCTGAGTGTAACTAGTTGAGACTCCTTATGAGTTACTAATTGCCAATCCTAAAATAACCATTTATCTACATTGACCAGTTACCTCTGTTAGAAACATAGGAACATAGAAAACCGACAACACAATACAGGCCCTTCAGCCCACAATGCTGTGCCGAACATGTATTTACTTTAGAAATTACCTAGGGTTACCCATAGCCCTCTATTTTACTAAGCTCCATGTACCTATCCAAGAGTTTCTTAAAAGACCCTATCGTATCCGCCTCCACTACCGCTGCCAGCAGCCCATCCCACACACTTACCACTCTCTGCGTAAAAAACTTACCCCTGACATCTCCCCTGTCCTTACTTCCAAACACCTTAAAACTGTGCCCTCTCATGTTACCCATTTCAGCCCTGGGAAAAAGCCTCTGACTATCAACACGATCAATGCTCCTTATCATCTTATACACCTCTATCAGGTCACCTCTCATCCTCTGTCACTCCAAGGAGAAAAGGCCAAGCTCACTCAACCTACTGGCCACTTTTCAGCCCAGTTTTGCATCTTATTGATCTCCCGTTGTAACCTCTGATAGCCCTCCACACTATCCACAACACCCCCAACCTTTGTGTCATCAGAAAATTTACTAACCCATCCCTCCACTTTCTCATCCAGGTCATTTATAAAAATCACAATGAGAAGGGTACCCAGAACAGATTCCTGAGGCATACCACGGGTTACCGACCTCAATGACCAGTCTACAACCACTCTTTGCCTTCTGTGGGCAAGCCATTTCTGGATCCACAAAGCAACGTCCCCTTGGATCCCATGCCTCCTTATTTTCTCAATAAGCCTTGCACGGGCTACCTTATCAAATGCCTTGCTGAAATCCATATACACTACATCTACAACTCTACCTTCAACAATGTGTTTAGTCACATCATCAAAAAATTCAATCAGGCGCATAAGGCATGACCTGCCTTTGACAAAGCCATGCAGACTATTCCTAATCATATTATGTATCTCCAAATGTTCATAAATCCTGCCTCTCAGGATCTTTTCCATCAACTTACCAACCACTGAAGTAAGACTCACTGGTCTATAATTTCCTGGGCTATCTCTACTCCCTTCCTTGAATAAGGGAACTACATCTGCAACCCTCCAATCCTCCGGAACCTCTCCAGTCCCCATTGATTATTGCCAGAGGCTCAGCAATCTCCTCCCTCACCTCCCACAGTAGCTTGGGGTGCATCTCATTTGGTCCCTGGACTTATCCAACTTGATGCTTTCCAAAAGCTCCAGCACATCCTCTTTCTTAATGTCTATATGCTCAAGCATTTCAATCCGCTTTAAGTCATCCCTACGATCACCAAGATTCTTTTCTGAAGTGAATATTGAAGCAAAGTATTCATTATGTATCTCTACTATCTCTTCCAGATCCAGACACACTTTTCCACTGTCACACTTGATTGGTCCTATTCTCCCACATCTTATCCTCTTGCTCTTCACATACTTGTAGAATGCCTTGGGGTTTTCCTTAATCCTGCTCGCCAAGCCCTTCTCATGGCCCCTTCTGGCTCTCCTTGAAGCTCCTTCCTGCTATCCTTATAATCATAATCTTCTAGATCTCTATCATTACCTAGTTTTTTGAACCTTTTGTAAGCTTTTCTTTTCTTCTCAACTGGAATTTCAATAGCCTACCATCCTTTCCTGCAGCACCAGCAGTGAGGACCAAGAGGGTATGGACAAGGGAAGCACAGGAGTGCCTACAGGACTGCTTTGAATCGGTGGACTGGACTGTAGTCAAGGATTCATCTTCGATCCTGGATGAGTATGCTGCAGTTGTTACCGACTTCATTAAAACCTGTGTGGATGAGTCTGCCCACAAATACTTACTGTACATTCCCAAACCAAAAGCCATGGATGAACCAGGAGGTACGTTGTCTGCTGAAGGCCAGATCTGTGGCATTCAAGTCTGGCAACCCGGGCCTGTACCAGAAAACCAGGTATGATTTGCAGAAGGCTATTTCAAGGGCAAAGGGACAATTCTGAATGAGGTTGAAGGAGACATCAGATGAACAGCAACTCTGGCAGGGTCTGAAAGACATTGCTTCCTACAAAGCGAAACTCAATAGCCTAAATGGCAGCGATGCTTCACTACCAGATGAACTCAATGCCTTCTATGCCCACTTTGAAAGGGAGAACACAACTACAGCTGTGAAGATCCCTGCTGCACCTGATGATCCTGAGGTCTCTGTCTCAGGGGCTGATGTTAGGCTGTCTTTAAAGAGAGTGAACCCTCGCAAGGCAGAAGGTCCCGATGGAGTACCTGGTAAGGCTCTGAAAACCTGTGCCAACCAACTAATGGGAGTATTCAAGGACATTTTCAATCTCTCACTGCTATGGGCAGAAGTTTCCACTTACTTCAAAAAGGCAACAATTATATCAGAAGAATAATGGGGCTGCCTTAATGACTATCGCCTGGTGGCACTCACATCGACAGTGATGAAATGCTTTGAGAGGTTGGTCATGACTAGACTGAACTCCTGCCTCAGCAAGGACCTAGACCCATTGCAATTTGCCTATCGCTACAATAGGTCAACGGCAGATGAAATCTTAATGGCTCTCCACACGGCTTTAGACCACCTGGACAACACAAACACCTACGTCAGGGTGCTGTTCATCGATTATAGCTCAGCATTTAATACCATCATTCCCACAATCCTGATTGAGAAGTTGCAGAACCTGGGCCTCTGTACCTCCCTCTGCAATTGGATCCTTGACTTCCTAACTGGAAGACCACAGTCTGTGTGGATTGGTGAGAACATCTCCTCCTCGCTGACGATCAACACTGGCACACCTCAGGGATGCGTGCTTAGCCCACTGCACTACTCTCTGTATACACAGAGAGGCTAGGCATAGCTCAAATGCCATCTATAAATTTGCTGACCATACAATCATTGTTGGTAGAATCTCAGGTGGTAACAAGAGGGTGTACAGGAGTGAGATATGCCAACTAGTGGAGTGGTGTTGTAGCAACAACCTGGTACTCAACGTCAGTAAGACAAAAGAGCTGATTGTGGACTTCAGGAAGGGTAAGATAAGGAAGCACATACCAATCCTCATAGAGGGATCAGAAGTGGAGAGAGTGAACAGCTTCAAGTTCCTCGGTGTCAAGATCTCTGAGGATCTAACCTGGTCCGAACATATTGTGTCCAGTTCTGGTCGCCACACTATAGGAAGGATGTGGAAGCATTGGAAAGGGTACAGAGGAGATTTACCAGGATGCTGCCTGGTTTCGAGAGTATGCATTATGATGAGAGATTAAGGGAGCTAGGGCTTTACTCTTTGGAGAGAAGGAGGATGAGAGGAGACATGATAGAGGTGTACAAGATAATAAGAGGAATAGATAGAGTGGATAGCCAGCGCCTCTTCCCCAGGGCACCACTGCTCAATACAAGAGGACATGGCTTTAAGGTAAGGGGTGGGAAGTTCAAGGGGGATATTAGAGGAAGGTTTTTTTACTCAGAGAGTGATTCGTGCGTGGAATGCACTGCCTGAGTCAGTGGTGGAGGCAGATACACTAGTGAAGTTTAAGAGACTACTAGACAGGTATATGGAGGAATTTAAGGTGCGGGCTTATATGGGAGGCAGGGTTTGAGGGTTGGCACAACATTGTGGGCCGAAGGGCCTGTACTGTGCTGTACTATTCTATGTTCTATTTTCTATATGTTCTATATTGGTGTAGTCATAAAGAAGGCAAGACAGCAGTTATACTTTATTAAGAGTTTGAAGAGATTTGGCATGTCAACAAATACACTCAAAAACTTCTATTGTTGTACCGTGGAGAGCATTCTGACAGGCTGCATCACTGTTTGGTATGGAGGGGCTACTGCACAGGACTGAAAGAAGCTGCAGAAGGTTGTAAATCTAGTCAGCTCCATCTTGGGCACTAGCCTGCAAAGGTCCCAGGACATCTTTAGGGAGCAGAGTCTCAGAAAGGCAGCATCCATTATTAAGGACGTCCATTACCCAGGACATGCCCTTTCCTCACTGTTACCATCAGGTAGGAGGTACAGAAGCCTGAAGGCACACACTCAGCGATTCAGAAACAGCTTCTTCCCCTCTGCCATCCGATTACTATATGGACATTGAAGCTTTGGACACTAACTCTCTTTTTTTTCAATTTACATTATTTCTGTTTTTGCACATTTTAAAAAATCTATTCAACACATGTAAATGATATACTTGTTTATTTATTGTTTGTTTTATTTATTACTGTTATTTCTCTCTCTCTGCTAGATTATGTATTGCATTGAAATGCTGCTGCTAAGTTAACAAATTTCATGTCACATGCCCGTGATAATAAACCAGATTCTGATTCTGAAAAACAAATTATGTATTTAAATGAAATACAGAACAAATTATAACACTACAAATACAACTACAGTGCTTAAACTGTGTATTAGTTCTTCATAGTTATCGACGGTAGGCTACTGTGTCCTTTTAATTGACTGTAAATGAACAAAATCAGCGCAGACACCTAGGGCAGATAATGGACTGCCTTCACAGAATAACTTCGATGATTTCATTCTCCAATTCTTCATTTTCATTGTATCCTTCATGATTATTGTTACCTTCAAATCCTTCATAGTTCCTAACTTGCTGAATTAATGAAAATGAAACAATATATACTTACTTAAATATATAAATTGTGAAAGAGAGTTGAGGGTAGATATAGGACCAATACAAAATGACGCTGGAGATATTTTAATGAGAGATGCAGAGATCGCAGAGGAACTGAATGTGCTTTTTGCATCGATCTTCACAGTGGAAGACATTTGCAGTATACCGGACATACAAGAGTGTCAGGGAAGTGAAGTATGTGCAGTGAAAATTACAACTGAGAAGGTGCTCAGGAAGCTTAATGGTCTGAGGGTGGATAACTTTCCTGGACCTGTTGAAATTCACCCTCGGGTTCTGAAGGAAGCTGCTAGAGAGATTGCAGAGGCATTAACAATGATCTTTCAAGAATCGATAATTCTGGCATTGTATCAGATGGCTGGAAAATTGCAAATGTTACTCCGCTATTTAAGAATGGTGGGAGGCAGCAGAATGGAAACTATAGACCTATTAGCCTGACATCAGTGGTTGGGAAGTTGTTAGAATCGATTGTTAGGGATGAGATTATGGAGTACCTGGAGGCACATGGCAAGATAGGCCAAAGCCAGCATGGCTTCTTGAAAGGAAAATCCTGACCTGCTGCAATTCTTTGAGGAAATTACAAGCAGAGTAGACAAAGGAGATGCAGTAGACGTGGTGTACTGGGATTTTCAGAAGGCCTTTGACAAGGTGCCACACATGAGACCGCTTAGCAAGATAAGAGCTCATGGAATTACAAGGAAGTTACTAGCGTGGGTGGAGCATTGGCTGGTCGGCAGAAAACAGAGAGTGGGAATAAAGGGATTTAATTCTGGCTGGCTGCAGGTTATTGGTGGAGTTCCACAGGGGTCAGTGTTGGGACCACTGCTTTTTACAATGTATGTCAATGATTTGGACTATGGCATTTATGGATTTGTGGCTAAATTTGCCAATGATACAAAGATAGGTGGAGGAACGGGTAGTGTTGAGGAAACAGAGAGCCTACAGAGAGACTTAGATAGTGTAAGGGAATGGGCAAAGAAATGGCAAATTAAATACAATATTGGAAAGTGTATGGTCATGCACTTTGGTGGAAGAAATAAATGGGCAGACTATTATTTGGATGGGGAGAGAATTCAAAATGCAGAGATGCAAAGGGACTTGGGAATCCTTGTGCAGGATACCTTAAAGGTTAACGTCCAGGTTGAGTCGGTTGTGAAGAAGGCGAATGCAATGTTGGTATTAATTTCTAGAGGTATAGAATATAAGAGCAGGGATGTGATGTTGAAACTCTATAAGGCACTCATGAGACCACACTTGGAGTATTGTGTGCAGTTTTGGGCTCCTTATTTTAGAAAGGATAGACCGACATTGGAGAGGGTTCAGAGAAGATTCATGAGAATGATTCCAGGAATGAAAGGATTACCATATGAGGAACATCTGGCAGCTCTTGGGCTGTATTCCCTGGAGTTCAGGAGAATGAGGGGGGATCTCATAGAAACATTCAGAATGTTAAAAGGCCTGAACAGATTAGATATGGCAAAGGTATTTCCCATGGTAGGGGATTCGAGGACAAGGGGGCACAACATCAGGATTGAGGATGTCTTTTTAGAACTGAGAAGCGGAGAAATTAGTTTAGTCAGAGGGGAGTAAATCTGTGGAATTTGTTGCCACGAGCGGCTGTGGAAGCCAAGTCATTGGGTGTATTTAAGGCAGAGATGGATATGTTCTTGATTAGCCAGGGCATCAAAGGGTATGGGGTGAAAGCAGGGGAGTGGGGATGACTGGAAGAATTGGATCAGCCCATGATTGAATGGAGGAGCAGACTCGATAGGCCAAATGGCCTACTTCTGCGCCTATATCTTATGGTCTTATGGTTAAGCCTGAATCCTTGAAACTGCAGTGAGCAAAAACCGTTCTGAATTTTCTTACTGCTTATTTCTCGCCAACGATCAGTGAAAAAAATCACAGCTTTATGAACATAAACAAATGCAACTGACAGTATTTAAAACATGTTTGCTTGAAGCATGGTGTTGTGTCCAATGGCCACACAACTGGCACTAGTTAGAAACTGTTCAGCGTTAGTATTCTGTCCCAATTAAGTGTCATTATAACCCAAATAAATTAAAGGAATCTCTGGCATTTTTTTGCTTAGTTTTTGTTCTTTAAGTGTTGTCCCAAATAAGTGGCTGCCCCAATTAACTGAAATCCACTGTACTTTGTTAGCTGGAAGTATCTTCTGCTTGGTTGGGAGGAGGACTCAGCACTCAAATAGTGGATATTGCCAGCTAAGACCCTGATGTGGAGAATAAACAGAGAATAAACTCATTTTTGAAAATTGGGTGGTTACAGTATAAACTTCTGGAAAAAGATAGCGTCAGCCAACAATGCAGCCAAGGAGACATCCTCCAGCTGGTTTGTGAAACTACTTTTTTCACTTCTTTTACATCTTTTTTTTCTTTCAAATGTGGTCCTGCTACTGTTGGAGCCTGCGATTGACTTTTTGTTGGTGTGTTTTCCAGCCGATTGTGCTATCTGGTGCTTTGCTATCTCTGAGGGTGTTCCATGAGGCATGCGGCCTTGAGACCAAGAGCCCTAGAGCCCATGATCGACTCCATTTCTCACTGATCCACTGGTCTCACCGATTAAAGTGCCAAGGATGATTGAAATTATCAAGGTAGGTCTGGAAGGTGAACGAGTGTTCCATGCTGTCTACTGCTGCCAGTGGAAGGTATCTGCATATGATGGTCTCTCTCTCCCTGTTGCTCACTGCCCCTGAATGAAGGTCTCTGCGTTCGAGTGGTTACTCTTTCCCTTGATGCTGTCCGAGGATGGTACCGGAGTCCTGGGTCTTCGGCAAGGTTTATTTGATACAGTTTGTGGATTGGACTCTGTGGTTCACTTCATAAAGTGTGTCTGGTTTCTGGTCACTCCTTTTTTTTTGTTGATATTTTGGGTGACCTTGAATTGGAGTGGCCTGCAGATAACGAACACTGAGCTGAACTGAATATGCTTAGACTCTTTCTTCAATTTTGTGTTTTATATTCTGTGTTTTTCCCTGGATTTTTTTTGCTGTTTGCACAATTTGTTTTTTTTTTGGCTCATGAGTGGGTGGGGTTTGTTGTTTTTCTTTGAATTGATTCAATGGTTTTCATGGCTGTCTGTGGGGAAGACAAATCTCAGGGCTGTATAAATGTACTTTAAAAGTTTGAATCATTGAATCTTTGAATCTATAGTGCAAGTACTGGTGGCTATTTATATCAAATAGGGCTTATGGTCTTTGAGTTTAGAATGTCACGGTCAATACCATCACAATTGAAACCTATCGAATATTGAAAGGCCTAAGCAGAGTGAACATGGACAGGTCCTCTCCTGTAGTGGGAGAGGTTAGGACCAGAGTATACAGCCTCAAAATAGAAGCATGCCATTTAGAACAGAGACAAGGGGGAATTTTTTTTAGCCAGAGGGTGGTATATCTGTGGAATTCATTGCCACAGACAGCTGTAGAGGCCAAGGCATTGTGCATATTTAAAGTGGCGATTGATAGTTTCTAAATTAGTAAGGGTGTCAAAGGTTACGAGGAGGAGGAGGAGGAGGAGATTGGGGTTGAGAGAGAAAATGAATCGGCCATGATGGAATGTCAGAGCAGACTCAATGGGCCGAATGGCCTAATTCAGCTCCTATGTCTTAAGGTCTTATATGCACAAGCACATGTAGGAATGCAAAAAAATTGGTTTCTAAGTGTAAAAAACACACTTATACTTAACTATGGTGTTTGCATTATTCCGTTTTTGTGAAGTTAAAGGAACACGCTTGATTTGCTTGGTGAGACAGTTTTGTCAATGACTCAGTTTTGATCCAATTGAAATAGTCTTCTGTGGCTTAAGGCTCATCAATCAAGTCTAATATAACCCCTATACAGTCAAAAGCAACCGTTGTCTTTCAATTGCACTTTGACACAGTCACAGGTTGGTTGGTAAGAGAAATGCAAACATTTCATTGTTGCTGTCATTATAGATTGCTTTGAGACACAGTGATCAAGCAGATTAAGGATACTCTGCATTTGTAAGTATTTAATCCTCATTATCAGGTGAACTGAAAAGAAACCTGTGGTTGGAGTGCTTACTATGAAAGGTAATAAAAATATTATAAACTTTTGAACAATGTTATTTTTGAGGAGAAGGAGTCTGACAGACTGAAGTTCAGAACCTGGGACGAATAATTCACCTGGTTAACGAGAGTGAGGTTGAGAAGTAACACAAACAATGCTGGAGGAATTTATCAAATCAGGCAGCATCCATGGAGAGGAATAAAGAGCCAATGTTTCGGGCTGACGCCCTTCATTTGGAGCGAAAAGAAAGAGGGCAGAATTCAGAATAGAAGTTTGGGGGGAGGTGCGTGGGAGAGGAACACAGGCTGTCAAGC
Source organism: Mobula birostris (assembly GCF_030028105.1). Lineage (NCBI taxonomy): Eukaryota > Metazoa > Chordata > Chondrichthyes > Myliobatiformes > Myliobatidae > Mobula > Mobula birostris. Next base: position 49,005,634 of record NC_092392.1, on the reverse strand, counting down.
AATGGATGAATCCAGGTGAGAGAGGTAAGGTAGGTGAAAGGTGATAGGTGAAGGTCAGGTAGTGACTGAACAGGTGTGAGATGGAAGAGAATTCTCTGCCAAAGCTCAAGGTGCTGCCTAAATTGATTCAAAGATAAACAGGCATGGATGAATGAATCAAAGGGAATTTCAGCTAAGTGGCGACCAGCATGAATTTCCCTAAGGTTTTGAAAGCTCAGGACAAAAGGATACTGGGGACTGGACTTTATTCTTAAAGAATAACTCGGGAAAATTAAATAAAACAGTTAATGGGCATTACTTTCTTTTGTCTTTAATCATTTATAGATGACTTATTCTATGTCAAAGAAATTGCTTTAATGCATTTCAAGCAAGGATACAGGGCATCTTGATGGGGTGGTGGTACAGAAAATCCTAAGGAGGTTGAGCTTTTAAATTGCAAGTTTAGAGCATAGTGCTGTTGGGGTACCCTATATAATTAACAGTGTGACTTTCAACTCTGTTTTCTATTCATTCATTTCAAGTTCTTACGTCCGGCATCATTTAATCTCACAATTGTCACCTCTGCAGCCACTCTTGAGATCCCATTATATAAACCAAGGGTTCCCAAACTGGGGTCCATGGACCCTCAGTTAATGGTAAGGCTCCACGGCTTAAGGAAGGCTGAGAACCTCTGATGTTAGCGAAGTAGTGTAATAGGAGGGAGAATGAGAGGCTGATCTTGATTGGTCAGATTGACTTGGCAGTGTGGTGGAAAACCGTTCCTATTGGAGTCTGGTCTCAATGCAAGAGCAGCCATAGAGATCCCCATTAAACACCGCAGGAAGGATTTGTCAGGAGTGTCGTTGTAAGGACACTCCTGAAGTCTGTGAAGGTCCACACTTTGAAAAGAGCCTTCAATGCTGGTAGATGCCTGTGTCTGCTCCTGTATGCTGAAGGCACAGTGAACAAAGTCTTCTCCTTTTGATCAGTGATCTGTGAGATGTGGCAGGGGTTAGCAACATCAGTCTGCAATGTGGATCCCAATTCTCAGCTGGAGGAAAGGAAACAGTTTGCGTTGTCCTTTTAAATACATTTTCGGGGAAACAGATCGTTCTGTGGGTAGATAAGATCATATTTTTCTCAGTGAAGTTGTAAGTTGTTCTGGAGGTGATTTATGGGTGCTGCATTACAGTATTTTGGAGGATGTTATGGTTAAAAAAAAGCAGACAGAGAAAAATCTCACTGAAAATTTGGAGTTGAATTTCCCACCAGGTCATCCAATATTGCTGTGCTTAAGGTTAAGGTTAAGCTGATTTTCAGCTGTATGTTCCTGCTTACTTAGAAGTAATCTGAATGTTTCTCCAGGTTTGCCTGCCTTGAACCATTCTCATTGACAGAATCCGTAAGACTATTACACAAGTCACTGGTAATAACAAACCAGAATTAGCACATGCTGCCCTGCTTCCCCAAGGCACCTCTGAGAAAGGCTCTTGTCTCATTAAATTCATCATCAGAACACACAATGCTGTTTCCTTTCCCCAGGGGTCTCAATGGTGGTAAACAGTCTACATTGTTGTTACACTTCTTCTCTGGAATTCTAAATAAGATTTGTTGAACCAGCAAACTAATTTATTTATGTCCATTGGAGTAAAGTAAGGCAAACTTTAACACATCCAACTATTAGAGCAAATTAGAGTTTGCCCCCTCCTGATGATGATAGTGGATATAAGTTCTCACTCTCATGCTGTGTCCCATGGGAAGCACCTTGAGTAGTCTCTTTCCCTGGTCTTCATGTGGCTGTCTGCTTCAGCAATAGGGCTGAACATCTGGTTTTAAAAAAAAAGTTCACAAATGTGATATCTCCTGAGGAGGTTGGAATTCGTTTCCCCCTCGCCCCATCCCTCCCCACTGATCTCCCTCTCGGCACTTATCCTTGTAAGCGGAACAAGTGCTACACATTCCCTTACACTTCCTCCCTTACCACCATTCAGGGCCCCAGACAGTCCTTCCAGGTGAGGCGACACTTCACTTGTGAGTCGGCTGGGGTGATATATTGCGTCTGGTGCTCCTGATGTGGCCTTTTATATATTAGCGAAACCCGATGCAGACTGGGAGATCGTTTCGCTGAACACCTATGCTCTGTCCACCAGAGAAAGCAGGATCTCCCAGTGGCCACACATCTTAATTCCACATCCCATTCCCATTCTGACATGTCTATCCACGGGCTCCTCTACTGTAAAGATGAAACCACACTCAGGTTGGAGGAACAACACCTTATATTCCGTCTGGGTAGCGTCCAACCTGATGGCAAGAACATTGACTTCTCAAACTTCCGCTAATGCCCCACCTCCCCCCCGTACCCCCTCCATTATTTATTTATATACACACATTCTTTCTCTCTCTCCTTTTTCTCCCTCTGTCCCTCTCACTATACCCCTTGCCCATCCTCTGGGTTTCCCCTCCTCCCCCTTTTCCTTCTCCCTGGGCCTCCTGTCCCATGATCTTCTCGTATCCCTTTTGCCAATCACCTGTCCAGCTCTTGGCTCCATCCCTCCCCCTCCTGTCTTCTCTTATCATTTCGGATCTCCCCTCCCCCTCCCACTTTCAAATCTCTTACTAGCTCTTCCTTCAGTTAGTCCTGACAAAGGGTCTCGGCCCGAAACGTCGACTGTACCTCTTCCTAAAGATGCTGCCTGGCCTGCTGCGTTCACCAGCAACTTTTATGTGTGTTGCTTGGAAGGGAGGTATTGTCTTAGTCATGAGGGACACCATTATTGTCATATTATGTAAGAATGACAAAGCAGGTGGGGAATTTATCTGTCTTATCGGTTTCCCAAAACAGAGAGCTCTGCAGCAACATCTTGTGAACAGAACTTTAGGGAACTTCTATGACCCCTTTTGCACGAAGAATATGCCACCTAAGGGAATGTTTTTCACTAACTTGTCCAGATTCTGCTGTTCCACTGGGAGAATCCACCCAGGCTTCTTCCTTCAGTGCAATACTCTCCTGGAAGCTAAGCTGCAAGAGAGCTGTTTGCGATTTGATTTCCCTTCAGGAGTGACTATCAGGATTGTCATTGCTAGAGTGCATGCAACCTGTCAGGAGAACTTGTAACAGATCAGTAAAACAGAGGCTCACAGAAAGTGTTGTTACACTGGGAAATCTGAAAACCCTTGCTGTTTAAATTTTGTCTTTGCTGGAATTTTAACAAGCATTCTTAGGATGAGCAAACACATTGTTTAAATGCCATTTAAAGATAGTGAGTCATTCAGTGCATCGCTATCCACAAGCTCTATTCCCTTCTTTATCCATTTTGCATACGAATATTCAAAGTCATGTTAATGCAACAGTTAATTTTTATCAGTTATATTTGTCTGTAAGAATCACTTGACTTGCAGTAACTTAAGGGTGTCCAGCAGAAATAAAAAGTGTCATTTTCTTAATTTAGGCAGTAGCCATTCATCTGTTTTTTTAAAATTCCATTCACTTTCTCTTCTTTTCTACATAATTCAATTAAAAATCGGAAGAAATTGTTGCAACAATCGGAATTTCATAAAAAGCAACTACAATTTTGACTAAGTTCACCCCATTCCAGTGATTCAAACTTAACGACTACTGAATAAATTGAATTGATATTTTGCTTGTTTCTGATGTTCTAGCGGAGTCCTTTTATTTAAAGAAGAGGCTAGCGAGAGCATTAACATTGCAAAAACCTGAAAAGTGTAAACTGATTAAAAAAATATGCTACAAGTGATGTTCTCAGTAGGTTTCCGACTGTTAGAGTGGATTTCCTTTTGAGTAGATGATTTGTTCACACCTAAAATGACTTTGGCCACCAGACTTCTGTTTTAACTGTTTGACAAAGGACTGTGGATTGAGTCCACCACAATGGGCTTCCTAAAAGGTGTAAATACCAGATGCTTCTGGTGCCTGATGCTGTAGTTTCAAAGACAGTATTATCTATACATTATAAATATTAATTGTCTTCTATGTTAGCACATAAAATGCCAAATAAATGTATTGTGGATTGAACTAAAGGCTGTGGATACCAACCCAGACATGTTGGCATCGGAAGGAAAGGATGAAATCCGAAGGTGTGATCTTGTATGTAGCTTCAATAGGAAGCATTGTCTGTAACCTTTTAAGTAGCGATTGCCTTTCTGTTTAGCATATAAATATCAAACCCACATTTAGCTTTCAGACCTTTCTGCGGAAAGCGTCTCGGTAACATAGATATCTGCTGTACCTTGTTGTGTCGAATAAAGAAGCTGCTTTGTATCTACCAGTGACTCTGTCTCTCCGGTAATTTCATCCACGCTACACCACCGACAATGCTTGTATATTGCTGAGTGAGGTGGAGCAAACCTAGGACCAAAGTCCTCTGTTGTACTGACAGAATTTTAAAGACCTTCTGAAATTAAATTAGAGTTGATGGAAAGGTATTGGCATATTAAAAATTATGCTTAAAAACTGCACACAATGCATTCCACTAAAGAGCTGTAATTATAATTAGTACTAATACTGATCCATGCAGCAATTCTGACATTTCTTTGATTTAGTCATTTCTGATAGAATCTCATGAGCTCAATGTTTCATTTTTTGTCAAAGTATGCATGTACAACACAACTCTGATAATAGTCTTCTCTAGATAGTCATGAAATACTGGGGGGAAAAAAAGCCAGAGGTGTTGTTGAAAGAAAAGAAATCAACCCCTCTCACGCACAAAAAGGAAAAAGAAACAATACTCGCAAACCCCAAAACCCCCACCCCCTCCCTCACACAAAGCTAAAAGATCATCCACATAGAAAACGGCAGCTGGAACATCAAACCCATACAGCCCAACCCCCTCCCTTGCAAATAAAAAAAATGACAATAACATCATACCCCCTACACCCTCCCTCGAAGAAAAGAATAGTGACAGTGGCATCAAACCCCCAAACCCCTCTGTTACACGTAGAAACTAACAGAGAAAACACCAACAAGAACATCAGATCCAAATTCCCAACCCCACCCTCTCACTAAAACTATTATATTGCCCACCCGGAACCCTAACCTGCCAATCAGCAACAAGAAAGAACCACTGAAAGCAGAAGGACAGCAATATAAACTACAGTCCAATAATCACGTAAATCTCAGAATTTCGAAAACCTCCTCCCATCAGAATCGAACTCAGTCCTTCCACTGACAGCTGTCATTTTCCCAATTCCAGCACACTAAAATTTTAACATTGCAGATCAATTCTGCAAATACTTAGCAGTTCTGATGAAAAGTCATTGAGAATATTATTCCTCCCCCACCCCGCCCCCGTGGACGCTACCTAACTTGCTGAGTATTTTCAGCATGCTGTTTTTATTTCAGATTTTCACATCTGCAGTGTGTTATTTCTTGATTATTATTGCTGGTCTTGGGTTTCCTCATTTTAATTGGGTATTGGGCAGCCTTGACAAATTACCCAGAATCACAATTAACTTCTCTTTTTTTGTAAAATAGTTGAAATTGTTTTTGAACCATAAAACGATTAGCAAAAAAATCTAACATTTTTGAAAATTTTGGAGTTTACTTGCTGATATCAAATAAAATAGGAGGTGATGACTTTGCCGGTCAGAAGCTTGTATTTAACCTGTTCAGCGTTTATAGTTTTCCAGAAAATCAGAACAAGAAGAGTAAAACCATCTTGATTGACTTTAAAAAGGGAGCTGCATTCTGGTGAAACCCTGCTGGTTTCCTTGGTTGCATAAGTCCAGGGAAGACACACTTCAGACCCGCCAAAAATGTGAGATTGGGATGGCTCTCCCACCCCAGGTCCAGGTTTGTGTGAATGCTGAGCAATTTGCAACCCTGTTACAACTCAGTGCCAAGAAACTAAAGGGTTAGTAACGAAAAGACAGATAAAACAGAATGGACCCATTATAATTAAACAGTCAAATATGCACCAGTTGGAGCTCAATTCACTGATCCTCAGTCGATCTCACTGCCCAGCTCCATCGAATCACGATCCCCCCACCAGGTCATATACTATGTCCGGTTCTCTCCAGAGTCTTCTCTCTTCCTCTCATGCTGAATAAAAGACCCAGCTCACATTCCAAAACATCTGTTATCTCTAACCATAACCCAAACACTGCTTCTACAGAAAGACCATTATGTTAGCGGTGAAACCTTTCCCAGGGTGTTACATTGGTATTTCTCCGTCAGACTGAAGTTTAAGCAGGGAAATAAAATCACAACTTTTCTTTTTGCCCAAACTTGTCACTCAAAGTGTTGTTTGAAATTGGTATTGTATTATGCTAAATTAATAAATTTCTAAACAAGAATAGACCGGTGGCTAAAAGCAATGAAAATAATCATTTGTACTTACTATTTTTATTGTTAGATTGAACATGAAATTTCCTCCACAGTTCATAATTGAGATTGAATAAAGCTTTAGACCAGGGGTTTCCAACCTTTTCTATGCCACGGACCAATACCATTAAGTAAGGGGACCACGGACTCCCGATTGGAACCACTGATATAGGCGATGGATGGATTGAGGCAAGACAGATGAAAGTACAAGAACAAGTCTGAAAGTGTGCAGCAATGATTACTGTAAAACTCTGGTTATCCAGTGTTCAGATGTATGGAAATCCTAATGTGAAAAGGTAAGAAGAGTAATTGGCTGTGATATCTTTAAGAGTTTGAAAAGGAACACTGAAGCTGTTGTATATTTAACATTTCAGTAATACTTGAGTAATGTTGTAAATATATTAGAGTAGAGCCCCTGAGGAAGCTGAACATCACTGAACACGCAGCCAAGCTGGTGCGAAACACATTGCTTCACTTTCCTTTGGACTACACCAGCGAGGCCGGGAGCGGGGTTCTTAATGACAGGGCATCCCAGGATCTCCATACCTTCTGCCCAGGCTTGAGCCCTGGAAAGGCTACTCCAGTGCCACACTCGATTGTTCCTTCAAGGCAGATGGATCACCACCATTGTCGTTGTCATCATCATTATTATCATTGGTGGATTTAACAATCTTTGTTGCTTACATAATTGGCGGCATGGTGGCGTAGTGGTTAGAACAATGCTTTACAGTACAGGCAACCCAGGTTCAATTACCACCACTGCCTGTAAAGGAGTTTGTACGTTCTCCCCCTGAGCGGGTAGATTTCCTCTGGTTGCTCCAGTTTCCTCCTACATTCTGAACACGTACCGGTTGCTAGGTTAATTGGTCATTGTAAATTGTCCCGTGATTTGGCTCAGATTAAATCGGGGATTACCGAACAGAGCAGCTCGAAAGGCCGGAAGGGCCTATTCTATGGTGTAGCTCAATAAATAAATAAATTACAGGTTAAATGCAAAAGTATGTGAATAGCCACCCCATCATATGTGCGTACTTCACTAAAAGTAAAACTAAGCATACACAGGTTATTCCCAGCTCTTGTGTTTTTTTGGAGTTACAAAACAGAACCATGTTGACAAGTAAGTTTTAAAACAAACCCGAGATGACTACCTACCTGTTGAAGCGCAGGACATTTTTTTCCCCATTGGAAAAGGAGAGAGAGATGTTCAAGTTTAAAAAGAAGTGCAGCATGTGCTTCTTTGGGAAGGGACAGAGATGGATGAATTTTTTAAAAAAGCAGAAAACAGATGAAATTCATGGATTAATAAACAGTGAGTACCTGTTGATATTAATAATAAATAAATAAAGCAGAAGTGGCAGGCTACATCAGAAAGATAGATGCATTTGATTGCACAACAAATAGCTGGATCATGTATAGTGAACGAATTGAGCTGCATTTTAAAGCAAATGGAATAGCTGATAAGAAATGAGTGCCACTTTTTGCTGAGTGCAATAGGCAGGAAAGCTTACAGTTTGCTTAGAAGTTTAACTGTTCCAACCAAACCAGCAGAAATAAGCTTTGCTGATATTGCGAACGTAATGCAGGAACATTTAGAACTGAAAAAATTGTTGATTGCAGAACGCTTTAGGTTTCATAAGTGTAATCAAAAGGAAGGGGAGTCCATTTCAGTTTACATGACTGGACTGTCAGTTTACTTAAATGGAGCATTGTCAGTTCAGCAATGGGTTTAATGATGCACTGAGAGATCATTTACCTTGTTGAATCTTACATGAGGGAGGGAGGGAATGTCGAGTCAGACCATGAGAGGCCTGCGTCGGACATTTTCATGCCTTACAAGGTGCAGATTAGAAGTCTGTGTGGGGCGCCACTCCTCGCACAGACACTAGAGCAATGTGTGGTTAAGTGCCTTGCTCAAGGACACAAACACGCTGCCACAGCTGAGGCTCGAACTAGCGACCTTCAGATCACTGGACGAATGCCTTAACCACTTGGCCACGTGCCCAAAACTTACAAGAAAGCAGTCAGAAATACCTCCAATGTGAAGCACAATTCACATTTAAAAGAGCAATTGAAATGACTGTATCAGTGGAGACAGACAGAGACACAATTGAGTTGCAGTCAGGAAGGAAAGTGAGCATGATCAAAAATGCAACATCTAAACAGAAACCCGTCCGGCCAAAGAAATTCCATTAACACTGTGGCAGTGGCTCAGGTACAGAAGACCAATGCAAGTTTAAAGGCAAAACTTGCAGAAAATACAACAACACACAATGGCATGCAAAAGTTCGGGCACCCCTGGTCAAAATTTTTGTTACTGTGAATAGTTAAGTGAGTAGAAGATGAACTGGTCTCAAAAAGTCATAAAGTTAAAGATGAAACATTCTTTTCAATATTTTAAGCAAGATTAGTGTATTATTTTTGTTTTGTACAATTTTAGAGTTTAAAAAAGGAAAGGAGCACCATGCAAATGTTCGGGCACTCTAAGAGATTTGAGCTCTCAGATAACTTTTATCAAGGTCTCAGACCTTAATTAGCTTGTTAGGGCTATGGCTTGTTCACAGTCATCGTTAGGAAAGGGCAGGTGATGCAAATTTCAAAGCTTTATTAATGCCCTGACTCCTCAAATCTTGTCCCAACAATCAGCAGCCATGGGCTCCTCTAAGCAGCTGTCTAGCACTCTGAAAATTAAAATAAATGATGCCCACAAAGCAGGAGAAGGCTATATGAAGATAGCAAAGCGTTTTCAGGTAGCCATTTCCTCAGTTTGTAATGTAATTAAGAAATGGCAGTTAACAGGAATGGTGGAGGTCAAGTTGAGGTCTGGAAGACCAAGAAAACATTCTGAGAGAACTGCTCATAGAATTTCTAGAAAGGCAAATCAAAACCCCCATTTGACTGCAAAAGACCTTCAGGAAGATGTGCAACGACACCTGCACAAATATGACCTTCGTGGAAGAGTCATCAGAAGAAAACCTTTCCTGCATCTTCACCACAAAATTCAGTGTCAGAGGTTTTCAAAGGAACATCTAAACAAGCCTGATGCATTTCGGAAACAAGTCCCGTGGACTGATGAAGTTAAAACAGAACTTTTTGGCCACAATGAACAAAGATATGTTTGGAGAAAAAGGGGTGCAGAGCTTCATGAAAAGAACACTTCTCCAACTGTTAAGCACGGGGGTGGATCGATCATGCTTTGGGCTTGTGTTGCAGCCAGTGGCACAGGTAATATTTCACTGGTAGAGGGAAGAATGAATTCAATTAAGTACCAGCAAATTCTGGAAGCAAACATCACACTGTCTGTAAAAAAGCTGAAGATGAAAAGAGGATGGCTTCTACAACAGGATAATGATCCTAAACACACCTCAGAATCCACAATGGACTACCTCAAGAGGCATAAACTTAAGGTTTTGCCATGGTCCTCAGTCTCCTGTTCTAAACATCATCGAGAATCTGTGGATAGACCTCAAAAGAGCAGTGCAAGAATCTCACAGAACTAGAAGCCTTTTGCAAGGAAGAATGGGTGAAAATCCCCCAAACAAGAATTGAAGGACTCTTGGCTGGCTACAGAAATCATTTACAAGCTGTGATACTTGCCAAAGGGGTGTTACTAAATACTGACCATGCAGGGTGCCCAAACTTTTGCTTTGGGCCCTTTTCCTTTTTTGTTATTTTGAAACTGTAAAAGATGAAAATAAAAAAGTAATCTTGCTCAAAATATTAAAGAAATGTGTCATCCTTAACTTTATGCCTTTTGGAAATCATCCAGTCCTTATGCCATCTACGATAAAGCAGACAGTGAGCAAGATCACACAGAGGCTGAAGGAATTCTTTCCAAGGTTGAGTGGAGCCCATACGCAATGCCAGTGATCCCATTAGCCAAGCAGGATGGGTTGTCAGGATCTGTGGTGATTTCAAGTTCACCCTCAACCCAGTACTGAAAGTAGATCTATACTCTCTGTCCAGGATAGAGGATATCTTTGCAAACCTTTCTGGAGGAAAGCACTTCAGCAAAGTGGACTTGGCTGAGGCCTACCTACAGATAAAAAATCTGAAGAAGAGAAGAAGAGATAGAAGAAGTGTCTGAAGTGCTTTTCACCATAAACACTCACAAAGGGCTTTATCACTATTATAGGCTTATTTTTGGAGTAGCATCCGCACCTGCACTCTGGCAGAAAGCTACACACCAGGTACTGCAACGCTGCCCGGGCACTTGGTATTACCTGGATGACATTGTTGTTACCGGTGAAGATAACAAGGAACATCTCCAAAATCACAATATAGTGCTAAAAAGATTTAAAAAATTATGGGCTCAGGGCACAATGCCACAAATGTGAATTCTTTAATCCAAGCATTACTTAGTGTGGTTATACCATTGACGCACAAGAATTACACAAGCATGCTGAGAAAATGCAAGAAATGGTGGATGCCCCAAGGACAAGAGATGTGTCACAACTGTGGTCTTTTTTAAGGATTTGTCAATTACTATAACTAGTTCCTGCCGAACCTGGTTACTGTGCTCCATCTCTTGAACTCATGACTACAGAATGGGATGAAATGGTGATGAACAAAGCAGTATGAGGGGGGGCTTTCCAAAAGACAAAGAAATGGTGATGTCAGACACTGTATTCACTTATTGTAATCCACATCATCCAGTGAAGCTTGCTGTAACGCCTCGCCTTAAGGTATAGGTGCTGTCATGTCACATGTTATGAGTGATGGAATTGAATGCCCCGTAGACTTTGCATCACGTTCCATTTCCACCGCAGAGAAAAATTATGCACAATTTGATAGAGAGGCCCTGAGTCTGGTTTCGGGTGTAAAACATTTCAACCGGTACTTGTATGGGAGAGAGTTTACCACCATTACTGATCATCAACCACTAGTGTCCATTTTCTGGTGTTGCGCTAACAACAGAAGCACAAGTGCAGAGATGGACTCTGATTCTTGGAAGACACAAATACAAGAATGAATTCAAGCGAATGACTAATCGTGGAAATGCTGATAGATTGTCTCGTTTACCCCTGGCAAAGGAAACATCCAAAATTCCTCTGACATATTCTCCCTAACACAAATTGAAAGTGTCCCTATTATGGCAGAGATGATCCAAAGGGAAACCAGAAAAAAATCCACACTGCTCAGGTCTACATGGCCACCCAAAATGGCTGGAATGTGCAGCTGAATTTCCAGTTCCTCCATTTTTACCAGTTCCAGGAAGAAATTACCTTTGGCGGGATTGCCTTATATTGGGATTGAGATAACTATATAACATATAACAATTACAGCACGGAAACAGGCCATCTCGGCCCTTCTAGTCCGTGCCAAACTCTTACTCTCACCTAGTCCCACCGACCTGCACTCAGCCCATAACCCTCCATTCCTTTCCTGTCCATATATCTATCCAATTTAACTTTAAGTGACAACATCAAACCTGCCTCAACCACTTCTGCTGGAGGCTCGTTCCACACAGCTACCACTCTCTGAGTAAAGAAGTTCCCCCTCATGTTACCCCTAAACTCTTGCCCTTTAACTCTCAACTCAACTCTTAACAAGCAATTTATATTAATTTCTAATGGAGTTGTTATAATCTCTAAATCAAGGAAGGTAAATGAATATAGGTAGTACGTAACTATCAGAATAACAGGTCTCACTCCAGAATTATTTAATAAATTTTCAGGGATGATTACAGTTTCCCCTGCAGGGATTGGTTGCGGCTGCAAAACTCCAGGTGGCATGGACTGAGTAACAGGCACAGGTAGCGTAGCATCAGATCTCGGCACTGGTGTTCTACCTTCCCAGCTGAGAGCTGGAATGTTGCAGGAGCTACTGCAGGTGTGGTCAAAATGGAAGTGTTGGCTCGAAGCTTTGTCTGGTGGCCTGGGATAGGTGAGCAGATTGAGCAGATTGCCATGCTCCGTTCGGGATGCCAACATGTCCAGAAGATGCCAAGAGCAACGTCTCTTCATCCCTGGGAATGGCCTGCGTTGCCCTGGCGGAGGATTCATGTGGATTTTGCTGGATTCAATCATGAGCACAAACTTGTTGGTAGTAATAGATACAGCTACAAAGTAGCCAGAAGTATTCCCAATAACCTCCACTACTGCCTAGTATGCTGCTGATGTGTTGAGAATCCTCTTCTCAAGGATGGGTGCTCCAGAATGCTTAGTCAGTGACAATGGACCACAGTTTGCTGCAGAACAACTTAGTCATTCTTGAAAATGACATATTGCATCTGCACCGTACCACACAGCTAGAAGTGTCTTGGCAGAATGGTTTGCCCAGAGTCTAAAGAATGCACTGCAAGCAATGTCAGCAGAACACACTACGCTGACACTGAATCAGAAGCTCACCAATTTCCTCCTTGCATATCACAATGCAGCACACTCCACAACCAACAATGGACTAGCTATGCTGTTCCTGGGTTGTCCCTTGCATTCAAGTTTGGATCTCCTCGAACCCAATCTCAGAAGGGTTATACAGGACAGACAGCTGAGACTAACTGAGGGCTCCTCAAACAAGGAGATTCGATTTTTCACTCCTGTACAAGCAGTCCTGGCAATTGACTAGAGAGGTGATCAAAAGTGGGTACTTGGAAAGATTGAGGACAGAACTGGACCACTCTCCTACTCAGTAAAGCTTGCATCTGATGTCATCTGGAGATGACACTTTAATATGCTGAGGAGAGCAGGGTCTGTAGAGATGATGACTAGAGAGCAATGTGTTACATGTATGAATATAGATGCAGTTTAAGATGGCGCTGGTGAATCTTAGTGATTTCTGGCTGGTGGCTAATGATTCAAGGAAAACAACTAAATTCCTTGTTATTCACACTTTTTCTGGCAGATGATAATGGCAAGTAATAGTCTGTAATTTCCCTTTGGACTTGAAGGCCATTCGACGTGGCAGAACTGAGGCAAGGCGAGGTGGTGGGCCTGTCACCGAGGCGAGGAGGACCCGAGGTTCGGTTGATTTAAGCGCTGTGCCAAATGCTGAATCGAGGCGGCAAGGTCCGGGCGCCAGAGTGTACCGATTCGACTGAACTTGATGTTCGGACTGAGACATAAGCGCCGTGCCGAATCAGAAAGTTCGGTAACAGGCTGAATCAAGATGACGGGTTCCAGGCCCCAGAGGATATTGAGGTGATTGAACCTGACGTTTGGATGGAGAGTCAGGCACCAGGCCAGATTGAAACGGTCAGAGTGACGGGGCCCGAGGCGAGGGATGGGCTGGTTCAGGTCGCTGCTTCTTGAGGTTTACTTGGCTCCGTGCTGAACTGTTCTAAACTAGGGGACTCTTTGGGACTACGAGACTCTCTGCCGACTTCAGTTCAAAAGGCTATTTGCTTGCATGATGTGCTTTTATTCTCTCAGTGCATTGGGTGGTCAACACTGTTTTTAAATATGGGTTCTTCTGGGTTTCTTTGTTTCATGGCTACTTATTAGGAGGCAAATCTCAAGGTTGTATAATGCATATACATACTTAGATAATAAATGTTTATAGCTAAGCAGGGAGGAGTGTTGTGTATTTAATATTTCAGTAATACTTGAGTAATATTGTAAATATATTGTTTGATTATGTATTCTTTGTTGTTTTCATAATTCATTACAAGTTATTTGCAAAAAGTACGTGAATGGCAAATGTCATTATACCACCATGTCATGTGTGCGTGCCTCACTAAAAATAAAACTAAACGTACACGAGATATCCCTGGCTGCCATGTTTTCCTATTTTATCAGCTCAAGCTGGTAAAACCTGAGACACCAGCATAGGCAAGCACATTCATTTCTCAATTACTAAGAAATTTTTGTAATAATAACAATATTTATTATTATTATTTCTTTCTTTTTGTATTTGCACAGTTTGTCTTTTGACATTGGTTGTATGCCCTTTTGATGCATCTTCATTGTTTCTGTTAGGATTTTTGGAATTATTAATCATGCCTGCAAGAAATTGAATCACGGGGTTACATATGGTTACATATGCAGAGTTAAGATCAGAGTGCAGAGACAGAGGGTGGAAGGTCTCATGCTATCCATTTGAAGTAGGCTGCCATGGGTTTATTGTGTTCACTCTCCAGAAGTGGCTGCGTGACCTTGGCTTCACTAGGAGAGAGATCAAGCCAACCAGCAGGGCTGTAGCTGAGGCAGCAGAGAAAGGATCAGCATGGGTGTGGACCAAGTATGTCCAGAGGGGCAGATAGTCAGACAGTGTATACATATCTTGCAAACCCTTCAGTAGTTGCATAGACACCTGAAGAGTAGATTATCTGTTGGATGGAAGTGACCAAGAACTCTGATAGAGGCAGATGCCAAGTTTTTAAGCTCACCAGTGGGAGGTGGTGCTTTAGCACTGCTGGCCCACCACCTCGAGGGAGTCCTGATCATAAGCGGGCCGAAACTCCTGAAGACAGGTGGCAGATCAACTGATGATCCCACTGGTGATAGCACAGGACAGTTAACATTTTAGTCCATATGTATTTTGTAATTCTGGTGACATATATGAACTTTGAAAATAAATTTATTTAGAACTTTGAACTTTAAGCTATTTGAAATATTAAACTATATTCTTGTGATTGTGTTACTTCCTATAGTTTTCTTACTTGTGTTAAAGCAGAATGGATAATATTAAGTATCTTGACACATATTTTTCTAATTAAGGCAAAGCTCTTTCACAGGGATACACAACAATGCTGTGTGTGGATAAAACAACTCAATAAAGGGGTAGAGAAGTTGCCTTATGGCTCACCAATGAAATCAAATATTTTTGACAAACCCTTCGGTGATCTGTTGCACCTGAGAAAAGTTAGAATCTTACATTTCCTGAAAGGTTCGGCCAGCTTAGCAGACAATGCAATGATAGTTTACTCTCATGTCTGGATAATCCATTAAGGCTACATGTGAAGACCTAATATGAATGGTAACAGCCAAAAATAAATAGATATTATTATTAATAGCAGTGAGACAGATACAACAGGTATACCTAATGCTAAGGTACTCAATATTTCAATTTTTAACTTCTGGCAGAGGACTTACTGGCCAGAAAAAGCATATCAGTAATTTAGAGATAAGCTCCAGAGAAGTTTTACAAATATTAGTCAGAAAATTTGTTTTTTCAAATTTTTGAGTAAGAACATGCTATTAGATTAACTGTAAAAATTGTGAACTGAAGCCGTAAAAGGGGAGTTACTGGGCAAGTGTGAGAACATACATTGCAGGCCTTCAGCAGAAGAGGACAAAGGGGAATTGCACTATGTATCACACATTTCAGTGTATGTCATTGGCACACACTACAAAAAGCATGTGTCCTAGCTCTGAACCCTGCAAAACTCCTACCAGTCACCAGAACTCCTGGCAACCATTCCTTCGGCACCTCACCTGCTGAGCCAGTTCTGGATCCCATGGATTTGAATTTTCTCACAGTTTCCTATCAAATGCTTCTCAAAGCTCATGTATGTAATGCACTCATCAATCTTCACACTTTCTTCAACGAAATCAGTCACAACTCTCCTTTCCCCAATCCATGTTGACTCTCCTTGCTAATAATAGCTGAGCTCTGAGCACACAGCTGGTCACAGCATCGTTTATTACATTTGGATATGACAACAACCGGTACCTAGGGAACTTACTGATGTCTATTAAGAGCACATGAAATGTGCATGAAATGTGCCACTTATATTTGAGAGAGAACTGCTGAGGGCTATAGAGCTTGTATTGGGTTAATACACAGGTCACACTTTACTATGTTAAAGATGACATGTAAGTGAATTTGTCATCATTATTCACTCCATAACAAGGTGCACAATAGATTCTACAAGCTGAAAGATCATGTTGTCATAATTTCTACTAACGTATCGTTACTTTGGGAAATTGATACATTAACTCCTCATTAAACTGCATCACTAAAAGAGGGAATTTCCTGAGTAACTTTAATTGCTATCACCTGCTATGTCCAGGATAGTCAATGGTTCAATCACACTCAAGAGACTTAAGCACAAAATTTAGATAGTCTGATTGCCCTTATGAGGACACAACCCTCTGGAGAAGTTGTTTTTCAGATGTGGAAGGAACTGACATTTTTCATTATGATAGATCTCTCTTGCTCTTTTTCAATTATATCATGAATTATTTTGGGTGTTCTTGGATGGATTGTCAGAGCCTTCATTATCAGCCTGGTCAGAGGTAATGACTGAAAGCAGGGCACTTGATCAATTTTGCTCCATTGTGTCAGCTGTGGCAATCTGCTCTTGACCAGAAGGGGTCTTGAATCTGATCAACACACATCAAAGTTGTTGGTGAACGCAGCAGGCCAAGCAGCATCTGTAGGAAGAGGTGCAGTTGACGTTTCAGGCCGAGACCCTTCGTCAGGACTAACTGAAGGAAGAGTGAGTAAGGGATTTGAAAGTTGGAGGGGGAGGGGGAGATCCAAAATGATAGGAGAAGACAGGAGGGGAAGGGATAGAGCCAAGAGCTGGACAGGTGATTGGCAAAAGGGCTACAAGAGGATCATGGGACAGGAGGTCTGGGAAGAAAGACAAGGGGGGGGACCCAGAGGATGGGCAAGAGGTATATTCAGAGGGACAGGGGGAGAAAAAGGAGAGTGAAAGAAAGAATGTGTGCATAAAAATAAGTAACAGATGGGGTACGAGGGGGAGGTGGGGCCTTAGCGGAAGTTAGAGAAGTCGATGTTCATGCCATCAGGTTGGAGGCTACCCAGACGGAATATAAGGTGTTGTTCCTCCAACCTGAGTGTGGCTTCATCTTTACAGTAGAGGAGGCTGTGGATAGACATGTCAGAATGGGAATGGGATGTGGAATTAAAATGTGTCGCCACTGATCTTTGTGTCAGCTGTGGCGATCTGCTCATGATCAGAAGGGGTCTTGAATCTGATCTTTGTGTCAGCTGTGGTGATCTGCTCATGACCAGAAGGGGTCTTGGATCTGATCTTTGTGTCAGCTGTGGCGATCTGCTCATGACCAGAAGGGGTCTTGGATCTGATCTTTTTTTACCAGAGAGGCTGTTTCTGAGTCAAGTCCTCTGCATTAAGATTTGCACACCTGTAGATCTTTCCAGGAGAATATCAAGAGCCAGTGTTAACCCAGAACTTTAGTATCCCAAAGAACCACCTGCCCACATCATGATGTTAGTGACCATTGTCCTTTAGCCATCTCCCCTTTGCAGATTTACTTCCTTACATCAACAATTCTCTGCCAAATCTGTATCTGACCAGAGCCTCAGCCCAGACATATGGATGGTTTATGGTTTCCTGATCAATAGAGATTGCATTCTTACTGTGTTTCATACAAATAATACCCCTATAGCTGGAAGAGATTTTTTTCTTTTATTTTGTAGTTGATTTTAATCCAGATCCTAAATTGTATGTCAACTCAGTTATGTGCAAATTAATTCCGCCAACACGAAAATTTTACAGGATTTAAAAACATTGCCACTTCCGTTCATTTCCAGAACTAGAGCCATTAGTAAATCCCTCACAAAAGTTGCAATAGAGATATAACAAACTTCAAAAGAAATACAGATGATGGCATAAGTGTCAAAATAAAAGTACAATTTGTATTGCATTGCTAATTATGCCTATTTATTTAGCCAATAATTCTAATACAGAGTAAGGGCAAATAATTTGTGCTTGATTAACATGGACAGTCATAATATCTAACTTATATTGGTAACTTTCTTTAGAAGAGAAGCAAAACAAACTCAGTTTTTGTCCTTATTTGGCAGAATTCTGTTAGCTGTTCAGCAACACTGTTATTTGAGGAGAAAATATTACCTCTACCAAAAGACAGCTAATTTTACAGAAGAGAAGAGACCTGTGGCATCTTCACCAGATCTCCTCCTTCAGCTTAAATTATTTTATCTACTCTTTACTTTAGATCAGTTATTTTATCTAAAGTAGTCCTTTTACCTGAGTCTTCATTTCTTTAAAGATTTACCCCTTTCAAATACAGCATTATTCAAATTTCTTTTTCAAATAATGTTTGGGAATTTTCTTTGGAACTACTCCCAATTTGCTGCCGAGATTCCATTAGACATCTGCAGAAGTGATTTGGCAGGATCGATGAAGTGTCAAAGAAAATATGAGCCAAATTTATAAATGGTGGAATTGATTTAAAGTAATTTGCCTGGCAATAACATTATGTGGATTCTCTGCATTGATATCTATTGTTGTATCTATCGGAACATTAAAGAATATTACAACGTAGGGGGAAACATGCTTGACTGTGCTGTTCAATTGAAAAACGCTGTTCAACTTAAACTTTTATCCCAGACTTTCTTCAGATACTTGAGCAAACAGCATGCATAAAGTTCTGACAGATTCTCTTTCCATCATCATTTCAGGCAGGGTATTCTAGATCTTAACAATCCTCTGTATGAAAAAAAAATCCCTCATTTCCTCCCTTTTGTCCATTAGATTAAATCTATGACTCTTTTTTTTCTAGAAAACTTTTTCTCCCCACTGAGTTCATCAAAACTCTTAAGAATATTGGACACTACATTTCCCCTCACATTGATAATTTTTCTCCACAATATTTGGGTCCTCAATCCAAGTATCAACCCAATTTTGTAATTTTTCCTTATTCCTAAATTGTGGTGTCAAGAACTGTACACATGATCAGCATGGATTATATCTTCTTTAATTAAACAATTAATGAAACAATATCTTCCTATTCAGTCTTCGAAATTTTTTTTTGCAGTTTTGAGAAACTCTCGCAGATTCCTCCTTTAAATTCTCGAGTTATGCAGCACAGAAACAGCCCACTGCCCACATCAAACACCATTTATATGAATCCTACAGCAATCTTATTTTGCTGTTCTCACCACTCACCTGCACCACATGGGCAACTTGCTGTGACCAACTAACTGAGCAATCTACAGTTTGTACATGTCTTTGGGATGTTGGTGGAAAATGGAACACCCAGAGAAAATCACACAGTCACAGGATCATAGTGCAAACTCCACAGAGACCCCACCAAAGGTTAGGATTGAATCAGGGTTTTAGGAACTGTGAAACAACAGGTTTAAAAACTGCACCACGATCTAACTCTGTTCTAATGCTAGGGACAAGATTGAGGGAGAATTGGACAGTGAGGAAAGCTACCAAAGTTTGCAGCTTGATCTTATCCAGTTGGGAAGATGGGCTGCAAAATGGCAGATGGAACTTAATGCAGACAAGAGTGTGGTGTTACATTTTGGGAGGACGAGCCAGGGCAAGACTTACATAGTGAATGGTAGGGCTCTGAGGTGTTGGGTAGGACAAAGGGTATTGGGAATCCATAATTTATTGAAGCAGGTAGGTTAGGTAGTGAAGGGAGCCTTCAGGACATGGGCCTTTGGAAATCAGGGCACTGAGTACAGGAGTTGGGATGTTATGTTGAAGTCATTCAAGACATTGGTGAGGCTACATTGACAGTATTATATGCATTTCTGTTCACCTACTTCAGGAAATATATCAATCATCTTGAACGAGCACAAAAAAAGTTTACAAGGATGTTTCTGGGACTTAAGGACCTGAATTATAGGAAAAGGTTGAATAGGTTATGACTTTATTTCCTGGAGTGCAGGAGAATGATGGGAGATCTTAATGAGGTACACCAAATTATGGGGTGGGTTTCGATAGGGTGAATGTGTACAGGCTTTTCCCCCTCAGGTTGGGTAAGGCTAGAAGTACAGGTCATAGGTTTAGGGTGGAAGGTGAAATATTCAAGGGGTATCTGAGGGGAAACCTCTTCAAGCAAAAGGTGGTGTGAGAGTGGAATGAGCTGCCAAAGGAATTAGAAGATGCAGGTTTAAGGGAAGTTTGAATAGATTCGTGGATGAGAGTGGTATGGAGGGCTATGGTCTGGTTGCAGATAGGTGGGTTTAGCCAGCAGATTGAATTGGCATGGACCAGATGGGTTGAAAGGCCTGTTTCTGTGCTGTAGTACTCCATGACTGTCTTTCTACAAGTGTGGTATAATAAACTGAGAAACACTAGGAGAATTTGTCAGTCTTGCACAGGCAGGCACCTCCCAGTCTCGAACCAACTAACAGAGGTCACCTGCTACTCATTTCCAATTCATCACCTATAGCCCATTTAAACCCAGCTCCCATCCATAGTCCTTGTTCACTCATTGAACCATCCGGTCTCCACTGATTGCTCCGAACCTTCAGTTATTGTTTCCTCTGGGGTTTACTATCTGTTCTCTCTCATTTTGTGGCCCCTTGTGGCTTGTTATTTATGCAGTCTGTTATTAAACTGAATGTTCATCACTGAATAAGCTCTGCTTCTCTGTCTTTGGGCCTCCTCCACATTTCCAGACAGGATGGGTGAGCCAGCGAATGGCCCAGCAGAGTTTGCTAGCCTAAAGGAAGTTGCCCGCCAACACGAGTACACGATCCACAAGCAGCAGGAAATTATTGTCCACTTGCTTGCTACTCTCTTCCAACGCTCCATCTTGATACAGCAACCCTACGCCAGTAAACCTCCTCCCTCTTAGCTCAGCTGTCCGGTGCCCAAATACTTCGATGAATCCCCAAACCAATGGCGCAATCTTCTGTCCCAGTGTGACTTGCACTTCGAGTTCCAGGCGTCTCTGTGTTCTATGGATCGAGCCAAGATTGTCTTCGTCATCTCTCTGTTGACTGGGTAAGCTCCGACCTGAGCCCACACTAACTGGGACAATAAAACCACCATTTGCAATAAACAAGAGGAATTCATCACTGAGATGCACTGGGTGTTTGACGATCAGGAAGTGGATGGGAGGCAGTGGATCGAATGTTTCACCTGCGTCACGGCTCACGCTCGGTGCTGGAATATACCATGGAATTCAGGGCCCTGGTGGAAGACTGCAACTGGAACAGCTGCTAGCCCATTACCATCATGGCCTCTCAGTGTGCTTGAAAGATGAGATGCCCACCAACCTTGAAAGCCTCATCACTCTGGCCCTCTGGAATGACCCTCCTGCTCGCCAGAACCCCAGATGCCTTCCCACTTCAGGCTGCAGGCCCCTCATCAGCAAAGCTTCCAAAACCCGCACAGTTAGGGAGAGGTCTATTTAACCCCCAGAGCATGAGCATTGGCGGATAAACAACTTGTGCGCATACTGCGGAGGAGCTAATCACCCAAGCATCAAAATCCCCTTGCATCCAGGAAACAGCATCACCAGGTAGAGATGAGTGGCCTTCTCTCTAGTAATCTCCTGCTGGCCCCTTGTTCCAACATCATAGCCCGACTTACTGCCTCTGTCCTCCTCCACACCTTGATGGCTCTCCACGCACAGCAGGCTCTGCTGGATTCCAGCACTTCCAAGACAGTCAACCAATTCTCGCAGAGTATCAATGGCCTTTAATTGTTGTGAGTTCCCATTAATGGCTCTAGTACAGGATAATTTCCTTCCAGGAGTTGGAAGCATTGCCTTTTAAGAATTCAAGATTTCTGGTTCAATTCCAAAATATTTGAGCCAAAGAAAATCTAGTTTGGTTATTCTTCACTCCAGAACATGATTTACATGAAACAAGTCATCAATGGATTTATTATCTTTGAATAGGAGTGGCATAACAAGTTCAAAATTACTACAGGTTGACCTTCACTAATCCGACTACCTGCAATCCAGCTCCTTCGATAATCCGCACTGATTTCAAATTTTCCGCGCAACTGTAATTTCAAATTTCTCAGGCCACTGTACCAATCTGCTGCACATTGTTTTGATTGCACTAGATCTGTTCACGTGTTGGCGCACTGTTGTAAGCACAGACAGGCGATTCCTGCTTGTTTTCCTGCATTTATTAATATTATTTGTGTGAGGCGCAGCTGCCCGGCACCTGCCCGTCTCACCCCCCAGCGGCGGGGGAGCTGGCATGCGCTGAGTCGGTCCGCCTTCTCGCCCACCTGCTGGCAGTGGTGCACCGCCCTCCGACATCGCCCGGCCGGCGCTCTGTTCTCTTCTGCCTACGACCTCAGATCAGACATGGTGACCCACTGAATTTAAGCATATTACTAAGTGGAGGAAAAGAAACTAATGAGGATTCCCTCAGTAACTGCGAGTGAAGAGGGAAGAGCCCAGCGCCGAATCCCCGGCTGCCTGGCAGTCGCATGAAATGTGGTGTTTAGAAGACCTCCTGCAAGTCTGTGTCTTTACTATCACTTAGCTTACGCTTGAGTGCTGGTAGCGGGTGCACTTTATTTTCTGCCAGTAGGGAGGGGGAATTGTTGCTTGCTGCCACTTACACGTGGGAGGGGGGAGCAGAGGGGAACTTTGGGGCTCTAACATTTAACTGTCGTTCATTCTTTGGGGCACTCCTCTGCTTTCGTAGATGGTTGCAAAGAAAAAGCGTTTCAGGATGTATATTGTATACATTTCTCTGATATTAAATAGATCTTTGAATCCTTTGAATCCTTTGATATTTTAAAGGTATGATGAGGCGGTTAGCTGTTGCTTAATGTAATCCTTCTGTAATTCGGCATTTTCACTAATCCGGCACTCCCCAGGTCCCAATGGTGCCGGATTATAGAAGGTCAACCTGTATACAGAAATTATTTTTACTTAGTAAATGTTAATAAAACACAACTCCTTGTTCTTCTACAAGCTGTCTTCACCTTGATAATGATTTCAGACACTGAAAAGAATTAACCCTTTGATCCCATTCACTTTTAATCATTAAAAGAATATCAAATAAGCTCAACAAGAATACAACAAAGACCAATATAATTCCTCCAGATAAAAGTTCTTACTGGACCCCCAGTCAAGATGGTGCCTGCACACGAAGCTCCTTCGGTTGACATTTTCTGGATAGATCATGAAACCATGTTTCACTTCTTTTATGTATTTGTTTTTCATCTTCGATGTGGTTCTGGAACTGTTGGAGCCTGTGATTTGCTGTCCGGAGATCATTTGGGTGTTCCAGCGCTCTGCAGTCTCCAGGAGGATTCTGGGAGGCAGAGGAAGCGTGTGCAAACCTCATGGTAGACAGGCCGTGGGACAGGGTGTGAGCTGATGCTCAACTCCATTTTGTCAATTATATCTTCCATTGTTCACCGATTAAAGCGACAAGGGAGATTAAGACATCAAGGCGAATGCGGAAGTTTGGAGATTGTTTGGGCGCTTCAGCATTCTGCGGTCTCCAAGTGCACAAACCTCATGGTGGGCAGGCTGTGGATGTTTGACTCCATTTCGCCAATTAAACCTTCCATTGTTCGCCGATTAAAGCGACGAGGGAGATTGAAACCTCGGGGTGAACGCAAAAGGTGAGCATAGCTGTCTGCCTTTTGTTCGCTGAGGATCGCTGTTACGCAATTGGAGAGGGGAGAGCCTGCCACTGAGCCCGGAGAGTGTTGCCCAGGTGTACTGCGTTTTGTATGTGTACTTGGACTATAGACTCCTTTTTCGGTCTTGCAGTCTTTCTGTATTCTGTGTCTTTTGCCTGATCTTTCTCATTTTTTGTGTGGGGGGTGGGATTTGGGGGGGGTCGATGTGCCTGTTCTATTTTGTTTGGTTTTTTTTGTGCGGTGAGGGGGGGATTTGGGGTCAAAGATTGTGCTGCCTTTCTTTTCTTCCATGGTTTCATGGCTACCCGGAGTAGAAGAATTTCAGAATTGTATGCTTTGATAACAAATGAACCTTTGAAACTTATTTAGCGGAACAGAAATCTAATTATTTCAATGGCTATGGCGTTTAAAAATATCAGGAAATTCACAAAGAAAAATGGAGGGCTATGTCGGAGGGAAGAGTTAGATTGATCTTGAAGGAGATTAAAAGGTTGACACAACATCATGGGCCAAAGGGCCTGTACTGTGTTGTTATGTTCTGTGTTCTAAACTTTTGAACTGAGCAAGGTACAGAGAGGTTCCTTTGCACTTGGCCTTTCAGCATCTGGGAGTGTGCCTCTTAGGCTATGTCCACACTACGCTGGATAATTTTGAAAACGCCGGTTTTGAGTGAAAATGACAGGCGTCCACACTAAGCGTTTTTCAGAATATCTCCGTCCACATTAGATGGACATTTGGGTGAATCTCCTACTGGGCATGTGCAGGACACACAGAAAACAAGTGAAGAGGAAACGGTATACTTGGTGCATGTTTGTCCAGTTACAGACTAGAAAAACTTGAAAGGAATTGCTCTTGACTCTCGCGCAGGAGGACTTAAAACTAAAAAAAACAAATACTGGAGCGTATGGAGGCAACCGACAGGGAGTTCACGGACAGTATGACCCAGCTGACGACAAACATTGAAAAACTGACTAACTCTGTTGCATTAATAAAGCACCTTGTTAAATGTATAAAACACGTTGGCATCAGTGTTATCTTGTATTCCCATACAATGTTACATTAGGCTGTTACACATCTGTTGTCAGAGAAGTACTTGCATAAATAGGTAAACCACCTTCATACAAGCAAGGACAGAAAACAGGGCAAAGTGAGTATATTTATTTATTCAGTAAGCTATGGGTCAAAGTATTTGGTGAGTACATTTCTAACCCTTCTGGCTTCTGTCTCATTGCCGTCTGTTCTGAAATTGTTAGGTGGTGGCGTTCAAGAAAACAATGAACATCTGTTCCGACACGTCATGACAGCATTTTTAAATAGTCTAAAAAGCTCACTTTACAATTTAACACTCAGGCCGTTCACACCGACTGCGCGTTATAACAGCTTGCGCAATACCAAGCAGAAGCAGAAAAAGCATTGTTGTTGTGATGTTGTCATGACAGCGTTTTTAAATCTCTCCGTTTACCCCGTACACACTACATCGGATATTAGGCGTTTTCAGATTTATTCACTCTGGAGACCGTTTCTGAAAATCTCCGTTTTCGGGGGATGAAAACGCCATTTCAGTGTGGACAGAAGGTCAAAACGAAGAGAAAAAGCTTCATTTTCAAAATTATCCAGCGTAGTGTGGACATACCCTTAGTCAGTTAACCTAAATTGCTCTACAAGTAAAGCACAATAGGCTGGGAAAACATATGTGATGTGTACCTAACATCTAAAGGCAAACTTTACCATCCAAACCAATTTCCCTCACTAAGTAACTGATTAACAAGAGCAAGATTGCTGACAAGTATTCGGCTCTTAGCTATTGTCAGCATTTGGCTAAAGAGGTTTTTTTAAACAAAATATCCTGCTATATCCTTGTTCTCCGGACAGCCTCTCCTTGTTATTCACATTAAATGAAGTCAGGAACTTCGGAACAAAGCAAAATCAGGACTTCATGCTGTTCTTAGCTTGCTCCAGCTCTAGTCTTTTTCCCCCACATTTTAAAGGATACTAATTCAAATATAATAATATAAATACTTCAAATAAATGATAAGTGAAATTACTGAATACAAAAATATTAAAAAACAATCATCCTTTAATATGACCTCTGTGTTCTGTGCCACACGCTGCTTTAACCCTTTACAATAACTCATTTTACGAGCTCAGCATGTTCTGCCTACTGGCGCACCCCGCCCCCGCAACTTTCCCTGAGCTGCCTTATAACGTAACCATCACACCCACAACAACTTTGATTGCCATGGTCTTCCCTTTCTGTTTATGCCATCTCTATCCTGTTTATCTCATGCAGAGATGTTTGATATCCAACTATTAGCTTTAGAAGAGAATAAAATATCTTAAGCCCTTCTCCCCTACTGGGACACAGGCTGCAGACTGCAGTTCACCAGAGTCCTCTGTGCTGGGCCAATATTTCCAAGTTGTAGCCCATTTTTATACACCTTCTAGGCAAAGATCCTTCCTCTCCTAAGGATGAGACCTTTAGGCCTTCTGCTGGCATTTCTGTAGCTCTGGGTTTTTTACAGCAGCGGTCCCCAACCACTGGGCCGCAGACCGGTGCCAGGCTGCAAAGCATGTGCTACAAGGCCGCGAGGAAACGATATAAGTCACCTGCATATTTCCTCATTCCCTGTCACACACTGTTGAACTTGAACATAGGGTTACCAACTGTCCCCATATTTGCCGGGACATCCCATATATTGGGCTAAATTGGTTTGTCCCATACAGGACCGCCCTTGTCCCGTATTTTCCCCGCTAAGGTAGAGCATTCCTATGAAACCTTTCGTGCCGAAATGGCGTGAAACAAAGAAGCAACTACCATTAAGTTATTTGGGAAAATTTTTTGAGCATTCCCAGACCCATAAAATAACCTACCAAATCATACCAAATAACACATAAATCTAAAAATAACACTAACATATAGTAAAAGCAGGAATAATATGATAAATACACAGCCTTTATAAAGTAGAAATAATGTATGTATTGTCGGGAAGATGAAGGTAAAACTGATTTGTGGGAAAAAAATCGGCACGTACGCGTATGCGCACGTCACGCAGTGCACACAGGTGCCTGCACAAAGCTTCACGGTCATGGTAGTCTTTCCTGGGGTAAAGTGTCCCGGGATTTGACTGCTACTTTTGTCCCTTATTTGGGAGTGAGAAAGTTGGCAACCCTAACTGTAAAAGACATGTTGAGGTGAGTTTAACCCTACTTGAACACCCACCCCCCCCCCCCCGGTCAGCCGGTCCACAAGAATATTGTCAATATTAAACCGGTCCGCGGTGCAAAAAAGGTTGGGGACCCCTGTTTTACAGAGTAGAGTTGCCGGCCCTATGCCCAACCCTCCTCCTTTTGCAATTGGGCTTGGGACAGTCCATAGCAGAGTAAAGGCCAATTTATACTTCTGCATCGAATCTATGCCGTGTACCCTACGCCGTAGCCTGACACACGCCTCCCCAAAAATGTAACTACATGTCGCGGCGATGCAGACCGCAACAACTGTGATTGGTCCACTTGGTAGCATCGTATTTCCTTCTACGCACTTCCGGTTGCTTCTCTCTTGACAAATCGTCAAATCTACCTGCCGACATCCGAAAATATTTGAAATGCATTTCCTCGTCCATGTCTCTCAGTGGCCGGACAAGCACAGAAAATTCACCCTCCTTCTGCCTCAATCCGTTCAATGGTCGTACACACCATCTCCTCCCATGTCTTCTCTCTTTTCTGCATTGCAGTAATTTCAATAAAAGTAACTCTTGTTCAACATTTATTAGCTCCAACTCCAACATGATGCGCTCAGTTTCAGTCGCCATTGTTTGAAGTACACAAAGAAACTCAACACAGTGGCATAGAAACCCCACCGCCAACTAGCGTTTTGCCGGTGAATTGCAGAGCGACGCAGACACACCAACGCACAAGTATAAATGCTCACAACGGCGTAAGCCAAGTGCGTAGGCTACAGCGTAGAGCCTACGCAGGAGTATAAATCAGCCTTTAGAATGAAACATGCCAATAAGTATTTGTGCTGGTATTCACACAGGTGAATGGTTGAAGATGGAGCTAGACACCATAACAGTGTAGTACTTAACGGGAGTGTCAAAGAAAATACCTAAACTAAAACAAGTCTCCGGATTGTTTAAAACAAAAATAGCGCAGTCTTAGATTACATTAGATAGATAGATACTTCATTGATCCCTAAGGAATTTACAGTGTCACAGTAGCATTTTAAGTGCAAAGATATACAAATATTAGAAAAGAACTGTAACGTGCTGTAAGGTTCACTGCTAATGTAATGGCCTCTCTGTAATGTTTCACTGCTAAGGTAATGGTTTCTCTGTACTAGCAATGTTTGGGTTATGACTAGAGATAACAGGGCCTTTGGAATGTACGCTAGCCAATGAGAGGGATCTTGGTCTTTCTTGTGGGTCTGGGAGCAGGGACTTCGCAGTCTTTTGTTGGCAAGAGATGAAGAGAGAAGACACGAATGGAAAGAATTGGTAGACTGCCAGACAGAGTGGACTTGGAGTGAGGGTCCAACGCTCAGTGACACTCGGAGGAGGTCGATGGGGGACGAATGGACAATTCCCTGAGCTCCAATGTGCATTCACGACTGTTTCATTAAAATGGGCCCTTTTTCTTTTTATTTTCTTTACTAACCCTATAGTCAGATTAAGATTTATAAAGTTCAATCGCTCAATTGCATACGATGTGCTGTCTGATATTTTGCGGTTCGGATTTGTAACCGTGTAGCACATCACGCAGCATCTACACAAACGAGATTTCTCAGTTTGGCTGGGCCAGATGCCGTCTTACCCTAGACAAACGTATGCTGGCCGAACCTCAGGGTTACAGAAGTAAGAAAGAATAAAAAATAATTTACCTCAAACAATCTAACAGGAGGGGGTCATTACTTCCTCTGCTATAGGTTGACTCATTATAGAGATTAATGGCCAACTGTAAGAATGACCTCATATAGCACACTTTGGAGCAGCGCAGTTGTCTTAGTCTATTACTAAAAGTTCCTCTGTTCTGCCAAGGTGGCATGCAGAGGGTGAGAAACATTGTCCAGAATTGCCAGGATTTTCCATAGTGTCCTTTGTTCTACCACAGCCTCCAGTGTGTCCAGTTTGACTCCTATAACAGAGCCAGCTTTTCTAATCAGTTTATTGAGCCTGTTGGCATCATCTGTGTGAATATCATTGCCCCAGCACACGACCACATAGCGGATTGTATTGGTGACAATAGACTGGTAGAACGTGTAAAGGGAGTCCTGTATACTCCCAAGGACCTCAGTCTCCTCAGGGAGTAGAGGGGCCTCTGGCCCTTCTTGTACACAGCCTCTGTGTTGGTGCTCCACTCAAGTACTTGCAGGTCCTCACCACATCCACGTCCTCACCATCAATAGTAACAGGGAGCAGTGCAGGCTTAGTTTTCCTAAAGTCCATCACCATCTCCTTTCTCTTACTGATGTTGAGCTGCAGATGATTCAGCTTGCATCATTTGACAAAGTCCTCCACCAGGGCCCTGTATTCATTCTCCCATCCTCCCTTTAGACACCCAACTATTGCTGAGTTATCAAAGAACTGCTCCAGATGACATGACTTGGTGTTGTATCTGAAGTCCGAGGTATACAGGTTAAACAGGAAGGGAGCCAATACAGTCCCCAGTGCTGCTTATAGCCATGTCTGACACAAACTGTGGTTTGCCAGTCAGGTAGTCCATTATCCAGGATACAATGGAAGTGCCAACCTGCATTGAATGGAGCTTTTCCCCCTGCAGTGAGGGCTGTGTGGTATGGAAGGCACTTGAGAAATCAAAAAACATGATCCTCGCAGTACTGCCCTACTTATCCAAATGGGAGTAGGCTCTGTTCAGCAGGTAGATGACAGCATCGTTGACTCCAATGTGTTCCTGGTAGGCAAACTGCAGGGGATCGAGGGATGGTCTGACCAGGGGTTGGAGGTGAGCAGGGCCAGATTTAGTGGGGTCTGGGCCCCTGGGCTGGAGGCCCTGATGGGCCCCTGCTGACACTGTATCAAGCTGCTGTACCAAGCAAAAAAAGGCAAGAACAAGTGCTAAGGTTGTACTGGTGTAAATATCAAAGCTGTGGACCAAGACGTTGGTTTAGTACAATACGTAGGCTATAAACTTACAGGCCTTAAAAGGGAGGACAGAAAGTAATGCAGGCTCTTAGTTTGAAGGACAGCATCTAAAGCACTCAAAAATTGATCTAGACTTAGTTGGCTTAGTAAAGTTAAGAGGGAGACGAAGTGTGATGTACCCAATCTTAAATCTTTATTTAGCTATTGCTGCACATACCATAGGCCTTATTTCTCAAACAATGCCAAAGCATTTTTATCTCAGTATTTTTCTCAACCGTGTGTTCTGAGAAAGTAAAATGGAAATGAGAGACAAAAAGGCCAAGAGAGATGGCACTATGGCAAACTAGGAAACCTGACAATACTCCAACAATCTTTTTGAAAAATGAGATCTAGCACACACTAACCTATTGCTGTACTGTGTGGCTTGCAGAGTAAAGACCACCTATTACTTACTAGGTTTGTAAACAGTCAACTATTAGCCCATCGCCACAAAAACAGGAACAGCACTGACACACAGGCCTAGATATTTACAAAGTCAGATGCTTGTTTTTCAAAATTAAAGTCCAGTTCTTCCGGATTTCTTCTCAGCAAAGTCCTTGATCAGATCACTAAAATCCAGTTTCCGAACAAGATCACTTTCAAGTGACATCAGAGTAAGATGATTCAGCCTGTCCTGTCCCATTGTGGACCTGAGCCTATTCTTCACTAGCTTGAGCTTGGCGAAAGATCGCTCACCACTTGCAATTGTGACAGGCAGAGTCAGGTAAAGCCTCAAAGCAATGCTTACATTTGGGAAGATGACCTGCAAGTTTTTTTCTCTGAGGAAGCATAAAAGCTCTGTTGCAGATGAAATATCTTTTCCACTTACAAATTCCCTGAAATGGACAATCTCCTCCACAAAGTCTAACTCCAGGTCAGCTGAATATCTGCTTTGGAGATCAGATGCTCTCTTGCGCAGATCTTGTACAGAGAGAGAAGTAGGGTTGCCAACTTTCTCACTCCCAAATAAGGGACAAAGGTAGCAGTCAAATACGGGACACTTGTGAAAGACTACCATGACCATGAAGCCTTGCGCGGGCACCTGTGTGCACATGCGTGACGTGCGCATGTGCGTATGTGCCGATTTTTTTCCCCCACAAATCGGTTTTGGCTTAATCTTCTTGACTACACTGTACATTATTTCTATTTTATATAGGCTGTGTATTTATCATATCATTCCTGCTTTTACTATGTGTTATTTTAGGTTTTATGTGTTATTTGGTATGATTTGGTAGGTAATTTTTGGGGTCTGGGAGCACTCAAAAATTTTTCCCATATAATTTTGTGGTAATTGCTTCTTCCATTTATGCCACTTCAGCACGAAAGGTTTCATAGAGACGCTCTACCTTAGCGGGGGAAATATGGGACAAGGGCGGTCCCGTATGGGACAAACCAATTTAGCCCAGTATACGGGAAGTCCCGGCAAATACGGGACAGTTGGCAACCCTAGAGAGAAGGGATATTGTTTAGGATACCATATGTGTTGTTAAGGTCATTATATGACGTAAATCTGAAATCGATTTCTGCAAGTAATCTATCCGTCATGACCAAAAAAAACAGTAGCTGAAAATTTTTCTTTGGCTGACAAACCAACATCAGGTGTTGTGGATTCACCCAGAAAGGCTTTACATTTTCGTTTTCGTTGGGTGTCTTCTTTGTACACTTTGTGAGACTGTTGGAGACATAATTTTAGCCTGGGTCTCAAAAGTATCAAATTGATCACACAAGCTTGCTACGTATCCCCAAACCCACAGCATTATACGGGTCTAGATTTACAGCTTGCAATACAACACTTGCACTTTCAAAGCGCTGAAGAATGCAATGCCGTTGGAAGGGGAATGAAAGAGTCATTGCCTTGATATGTACTCACCATTTACGAGCTTGCATTTGAAGTGAAATTTGGAGAAAAAACGTCTCTGCTGTTTGTATACTTGTTCTGAAGCTTTGATATCCACATCCTTATTCTGGCAGGACTCCGGCCCTTTCTTAGCCCAGTACGCTCGGACTGAATCATCTAGCGTTTCCTTTCCCCAGCGAGCAGGATCAGTGCTGTAAGGATCCTCAGTAGCGGTAACGTTAACATTAATGGCAGCCCGACTTGGTTGTTTGGAGGCCTCTGTGGTCGGGAATCCCAAAGTCGTGTTCCCTGCCTCTTAACGTTAGCTGCTGACTGTGGCAAGGACGGTGGTCCTGTGCTAACGCTGGTGCTAGTGCTAGCTGTTGAACAGGTCTCCATTTGTCCACCGGTCTCAGACTGTGACAAGAGCGATGGTACTGCTGCATCATCGAGAAGAGATTTTTAAAAATCCTGTCAATTTCAATGTCTTTT
The DNA here is from genome assembly GCF_030028105.1 of Mobula birostris. Taxonomy (NCBI): domain Eukaryota; kingdom Metazoa; phylum Chordata; class Chondrichthyes; order Myliobatiformes; family Myliobatidae; genus Mobula; species Mobula birostris. The sequence continues at coordinate 48,973,592 of NC_092392.1, read as the reverse complement.
TTAATGCTTCTTTGTCACGGTCCTCTTTTTCTTGTTTCTTTTTTCTTTTCTGTGCTCCACTCTGGTATTTTTTTTGTCCGCCGTGATGATAGCTACCTATTTTGGGCCCCTCTGCAGCTCGGGCCCCTGGCTGCAGCCCAGCCTAGCCTTGCCTAAAGTCTGGCCCTGGAGGTGAGCCAGGACCAGCCTCTCTAGGGTCTTCATGATCCCAAAGAGACAAATTTTCAATCAAAATGTACTTTAATCATACAATAGGTTGGTAGGATAATTAGCCTTTGCAAATTGCATTGCTTAGGTAATGGCAAATTTGGGGATAATTGATAGGTAAGTAGGATTAGTGTAAATAGTTGCTCGATGGTAAGTTTGAAATTAATGGGCCAAATGGCGTGTTTCTATGTTGTATGACTCAATGGATCTATGGCTAATTTCAGTATTTAAAATTTGACCGAGGCAAAATGGGCCAAGATTGTGCAAGAGATATGTGAAGAATGGTAAGAGAACATATGGCAACATCATTTAAAGAATTTTTGGGATAAAGTCACTGGAGATTCATGGGGGATGCAAAAAATCAGAGGATCAGGGAAAGTCATCACCCTTCATTTACTGGAATCAACATGACTCAAAGCCCACAAGGGTAAAGGAAAAGAAGGTGGTTGATTAAAGACACAACACACACAAAATGTTGGACGAACTCAGCAGGTCAGGCAGTTTCTATGGAAATGATTAAACAGTCAACGTTTCAGGCCAAGACCCTTCATCAGGACTGGAAAGGAAGCTGGAATAATAAAGATGGGGGAAAGGGAAGGAATACAAGCTGGAAGGTGATAGATGAAGCCGGGGGGTGGGTGAGGGGGTTGAAGTAAGAAGCTGGAAGGAGATAGGTAGAAAAGGCTGAAGAAGAAGGAACTTGATAGGAGAAGAGAGTGGATCATGGGAGAAAGGGAAGGAGGAGGTGATAGGCAGGTGAGGAGGAGAGAAGAAGTAAGCAGCAAGCCAGAATAGAGAACTGAAGAAGAGGGAAAGGAGAGGGGGAAGATTACTGGAAGTTGGAGGAATTGATGTTTGTGCCATCAGTTGTGAGGCTCCAAAGTGGAATATGAGGTGTTGCTCCTCCAATCTGAAAGTGGCCTCATCATGGCAGTAGAGGAGGCTATGTACCTCTATGTTGGAATGTGAACAGTAACTAGAATTAAAATGGTTGGCTAGGGGAAATCCTGATTTCTGTGGATGGAGCAGAGGTGCTCGACAAAGCAGTCCCCTGAAATATGTCACGTCTCACAAATGTGGATGAGGCCGCACTGGGAGCACTGAAGAGCATAGATGGGACCTAGAGATTCATAAATGAAGTGTCGCCCAGCTGGAAGGACTGTTTGGCGCCCTGAATGGTTGTGAGGGAGGAGAAGAATGGGCAAATGTACCATTTCTGTCGCTAGCAAGGATACATGCCATGATTTGCCTGGACAAATGGACAAGGGAATCATGGAGCAAGCGATCCCTGCGGAAAGCGGAGAGTTGGGGGAGGGGGAGGTAAAGATGAGTTTGGTAGTAGGATCCCATTGAAGATGGCTGAAATTACAGAGATTAATATGCTGTATGTAGAGGCTCATGGGATGGTAGGTGAGGACAAGAACTCTATCCCAGTTAAGGTGGCAGGAAGATGGGGGTGTCTGAGAAATGGAGGAGATACAGGTGAGGGCAGCATCAATAATAGAGGAAGAGAAACCCAGTTCTTTGAAGAAGCAGAACATCTCTGATGTTCTGGAAAGGAAAGCCTCATCCTGGGAACAGATTTACTGGAAATGAAGGAATTGAGAAAAAAAGAATGGTCTTTTTACACGAGACAGGATGGGAAGAAGTATAATCAAGGTAGCCATGGGAACGGGTCGGTTTATAAAAGATGTTGGTCAACAGTTTGTCTCCAGAGATGGAGACAAGAATTGAGAAAGAGGAGGGAGGTATCAGAGATGGATCAAATTAATTTAAGGACAGGGAGGAAGTTGGAGGTGTACTGTCCTGGTTCATATTTTTACTGTAATGCTGTATGTATTTCATTTTGTCAGGGCGGTCTGTTCTGTTTTCATGCTTGTTTGGGTTACTGGTGAAGATAAGAGATGAGGAAAAATGTGTGCCATCCAATTAGGATGGTTGGATTAAGGGGAGATTTCTTTGGTGAGAGATACTAAGGTTGGGCTTGGGGTTTTTGTTTGAGAGGAGATGAAGAGAGAAGACAATGGGGAGAACCGGTCGTAGCATACAATCTGGTGGGAGACCCGTTTGTTCGAGATGGACTGCGAGCGACGTTCGGAAGGTGGTGCGTGCTTGACGTTGACTAAGGACCCAGCATGCGAGTGACAGAGAAGTTCAAGATGAGCTCCAACTTGTGCACATTTGACTGTTTAATTAGAATGGGCCCTTTTCTTTTTGTTATTCTTTACTAACCCTTTAGTTAAGATTCATAAATATAATTCCATTAATCATATGCAGTGTGCTGTCTGTTGTTTCGTGGCATTAATTTGTAACAGGATAGCAAATTACACAGCATCCACACAAACCGGGGTTTGGGGTGGGCTCGCACCTCAATCTCACATGGTTGTTGGGGCCAGAGGTTGTCTTCCTTAGATTTACACAGTCAAGGAAACCAGGGGGTTTCAGAGGCAAAGTTGATGACATCAATGAGCTCAGTGTATGTGAATAAAGTAGCACCAATGCAGTCGTCAAGATAATGCAGACAGAGTTGGGCAGCATTACCAGGGAAGGCTCGGAACATGGACTGTTCTACGTACGGAAAGAAAAGACGGGCATAGCTGGGGACCATGTAGGTGCTCATGGCTACCCCTTGAGTTTTGAGGAAGTGTGAGGAGCCAAAAAAAGAAATTGTAGAGTATGACCAACTCTGCAGAGCAGAGGGGGTGGTGCTGTTGTTGAAAAAGAAGTGGCAAACTTTATGGCCTTCTTGATGGGGGATATAACTGCATAGGGACTGGACATCCATGGTGAAAATGAGGCAATCAGGACTAGGGAATTGAAAGTTCTGAAGGAGATCGAGAGCATTTGAAGTGTTGTGGATGTAGGTGTGGTGGGACTGAACCAAGGGGGATATAAAGGAGTCAAGGTAGGCAGACACAAGTACAATGGGGCAGGAGCAATCAGAAACAATGAGCCTAGCCAGACAGTCAGGTTGGTGGATCCTCGGTAGGAGATAGAAACGAGCAGTGCAGGGTAAGGAAACTGAGGATGGTGACATTGGATGGGAGATCTACAGAGTCGATGAGCTTGGTGATGGTGCAGGCGACAATGGCCAGATGGTCCTGAGTGGAGTAGTAACAGGGAGAATGGCTTATACTAGTACCAGTCAACAGGGAATTAAAAAAGTAAATATGCTGAGTGAAAGTGCCTTGCTTAATGATTAATTTAATGCTGCAGCAGTTGTACAAGGACCTGATAATAAGATATAGGAGTAGAATTAGGCCTTTTGGCCCATCCAGTCTGCTCCACCATTCAATCATGGCTGATCCTTTTTTTTCCATACCCTGGCCTTCTCCCCATAACCTTTGATGCCATGTTCAATCAAGAACCTAGCAAGATCTGCCTTAAATACACCCAATGACCTGGCCTCCACAGCTGCCTGTGGTAATAAATTCCACAAATTCATCAGCCTCTGACTAAAGAAATTTGTTTATCCTGAGGCTGTGCCCTCTTGTCCTTGACTTAGCCATCATGGGAAACATCCTTTCCACATGCTACTCTGTCCAGGCCTTCCAACGTTCAGAAGGTTTCAATGAGATCCCCACTCATCCTTCTAAACTCCAGCGAGTACAGACCCAGAGCCATCAAACGTTCCTTGTATGATAAACTTTTCATTAAGTGATTCTACATTGAGCAAAACTTACTAATCCTATATAATGCAAAAAGCTGGATCCGCTCGGGAAGGAGAATGGAAAGGACATTCCGGAGGCGACTTGTATCTGTGACTTATTGGAATTGTTTGATAGACCCTGCAACAACTTTAGAAAGCTGGAATAATTTAGAAAGGAGGTTAATAAAGAGAGAGATCTGGTAAATTGTGATAATGCAGGTCATAGCCATCACTGAGATTTCCTTCTGTAAGTCCACACTGATAACCCCTATTCAGAGATGGAAACATAAAATGGCATGCAAATAAGAATGGAACATTGAGACAATTGCAAGTGGAGCAGAGGGACAGATTCTTATAGATCTGGTCTGGTGGCAGAAAGTAAGGAAAATAGTCAGTTGTTCCTGCAGACTACATGATATACAAGGGAACTGCATGTGGATTGACCAGAAAGAAGGAAAATTGTAATAATTTGATCTCCTTGAGAGAAACTCAGAAAAAGTGACTCAGCAAACTTAAACACTGTAAATCAGCGAGTTTTTATGTATCCTCTCTCGCTGAATGACACCTCTCTGCCCTTTTATTAGGGAGAGAGAGCCTGTGTTATGTTGAATTGTTGGGTGAACGATTAGTTTTTGTTGTACTGCAGATCATCGTCTTTCTTGGGGACTTTGCTATTGCTTGCTTGGTGAGTGGAGGGTACTGTTGCTTTTTGCTGAAGTAAGTGGGGGAGGGGAGGTTTGATGCTTTGCTGTTGTTTGTGCGTGGGGGGGGAGTAGGGGGTCTTTGGGGTTCTAACGTTTTACCGTCACTCAATCTTTGGGGCACTCCTCTGTTTTCATGGATGTCTGTGAAGAACAAGAATCTTAGGTTGTGAATACATTCTCTGATATCAAATGGAACTATTGAACTATTGAACATAGGAAAAATGGCATGTATGCATATTCATTTCTGTAATAACTGTTAGATGTGGAAATAATTTGATATTCCAGTTATAAAAGCAACCAAATCTTCTTGTATGATAGAGATAAATCATAACATCTTGTAACCCATATACTTGGGAAGAAAAATTGATATTAATATAATATCAGTGATGTTCTAATTAGAACAAAATGGAATGAATGTTATGGCAAATTTGGCTCTGAAATTGATATGCTTGAATGGAGATGTTCAAGCTAAAATAACTGAACTGGGAATGAGATTGATGTAACCAGGAATTCAGACAAGGTGAAGGGAATTCGGGAAAGATAAATGAAATGTCATATTGGGAGCAGTTATTGAAATGGATGACTATAATTGAGTTAAATCCTTGGATAGGAAATGGGTTTCATGTGACAAATGTGATCCAGTTGGTGATTGAGATTGATTAGTTGCACTTGGTGGTGATAGAGGAATGATGGTGAAAGAAGTAGAAGCCACAGAAGTCATTGCATGAGGGTTTATTTGAGCAACAGCAGATTAAAAGTGAATGATTCAGTGATGAGTCAGTTCATCAATCATCTGGACATGAAATCCCGCAGCTGTGGAAATGCATATGACTAAACTATTAACCAACATTAAAGCAATCAGGCAGCTGTATCATGTGTGTCATCATATGAGTATCACACATAAAAATTCACCAAATGTCATATCCCTGAATGGGAAGGTGAACCAACATATTTTAAAATGAATACCTAAAACAACTGTGAATTGAAGGAAATGTCCGAGGAACTATTCATACAGAGGAGACATCATATTAATCCAGAAATGCACACAGAGGTCGTTTAAATCTAAGTGTTTGTCTTCTCTAAATCCCTGTGGCCTGGCTGATCACAAGACTTACAATCCACAGAAATGGAATAGTCATTCTCTCTGCCCAATCTGGATTTTCACTAGACAGGCTTTGGAAATCCTAAATAATTGCTGGAGTCAAACCCATTTACCGACTTCTCAAAATGATGATAAACCAACAACGTTGGTAACGATGGCCAACACATCAATGAGATGGCGTTCCCGGAGAGAACAACAGACCAATGCCCTCAGTCAGGAGTGAGAAGAAACTCTTTTATCAGTTTAAAATAAGCAGATAATTCAATTCAAGATTGCTTACTTTATACATACTTTATACTTTATACTTTATTGTCGCCAAACAATTGGTACTAGAACGTACAATCATCACAGCGATATTTGATTCTGCGCTTCCCGCTCCCTGGATTACAAATATTAAACATTAAAATTATTAAAAATAGTTAAAATTAGTAAATATTAAAATTTTAAATTATAAATCATAAATACAAAATAGAAAAATGGAAAGTAAGGTAGTGCAAAAAAACCGAGAGGCAGGTCCTGATATTTGGAGGGTACAGCCCAGATCCGGGTCAGGACTCATTCAGCAGTCTTATCACAGTTGGAAAGAAGTTGTTTCCAAACCTGGCTGTACGAGTCTTCAAGCTCCTGAGCCTTCTCCCGGAGGGAAGAGGGACGAAAAGTGTGTTGGCTGGGTGGGTCGTGTCCTTGATTATCCTGGCAGCACTGTTCCAACAGCGTGCAGTGTAAAGTGAGTCCAAGGACGGAAGATTGGTTTGTGTGATGTGCTGGGCCGTGTTCACGATCTTCTGCAGCTTCTTTCGGACTTGGACAGGACAACTTCCATACCAGGTTGTGATGCACCCTAGAAGAATGCTTTCTACGGTGCATCTATAAAAATTAGTGTGGGTTTTAGGGGACAGGCCAAATTTCTTTAGTTTTCTCCGGAAGTAAAGGCGCTGGTGGGCCTTCTTGGCAGTGAACTCTGCTTGGTTGGACCAAGTCAGGTCATTTGTGATATTGACCCCGAGGAACTTAAAGCTTTTGACCTGTTCCACTTGTGCACCACCGATGTAAATTGGGTCGTGCAGTCCGCTACTCCTTCTGAAGTCAACAACCAATTCTTTCGTCTTGCTGACATTGAGGGATAGGTTATTGTCTTCGCACCGTGCCATCAGGTTCTTAATTTCCTCTCTGTACTCAAACTCATCATTACCCGAGATACGGCCTACAATTGTTGTGCCATCAGCAAACTCATATATTGAGTTTGATGGAAACTTGGCTACACAATTATGGGTGTACAGTGAGTACAGCAGGGGGCTGAGTACACAGCCTTGTGGGGCACCGGTGCTCAGAGTGATTGTAGAGGAGAGCTTGTCCCCTATTTTTACAGCCTGGGTCCTGTCTGTGAGGAAGTTGAAGATCCAGCTGCAGATCTGAGTGCTAAGGCCCAGGTTCCGGAGCTTAAGAATCAGTTTATTTGGAATGATGGTATTAAAGGCAGAGCTGTAGTCAATGAAAAGGAGCCTTACGTATGCGTCTTTATTCTCCAGGTGTTCTAAGGAGGAATGTAGGGCCAGAGAGATGGCATCTGCCGTTGACCTGTTGCTCTGGTAGGCGAATTGCAAAGTGTTGAGGTTGACCGGTAGGCTGTGTTTGATGTGTGCCATAACCAATCTCTCGAAGCACTTCATAGCAATTGGTATCAGAGCCACAGGTCGATAGTCATTCAGGCATGCCACCTTGCTCTTCTTCGGCACTAAGATTATTGTTGCCTTCTTAAAACACGAGGGGATCTTAGACTGAAGCAAGGAGCAGTTGAAGATGTCAGCAAACACTCCAGCTAGCTCGCTTGCACAGGCCGTCCTGGGATGCGATCTGGGCCTGTCGCCTACCTTGGATTTATCTTCAGGAAGGTCCTTCTAACGTCCTCCTCGGTGACAATGAATCTTGATGCCAGCAGGTCCGGTTCATCCGGAGGGAGCGGGACGCTCCTCTTCTGTTCAAATCTTGCGTAGAATACGTTAAGTTCGTCAGGAAGAGAAGTGCCACAGTTATTGATATTCCCAGCCTTTTCTTTGCGCCCAGTGATCTCATTTAGACCTTGCCATAGTCTACTGGCATCCCTTTGGTTAGCCTGAGCTTCCAACTTGGCTCGATATTGCCTCTTGGCACCCTTAATGGCTTTCTGGAGTTCACGCCTGGATTCCGTGTAGCGACTGGTATCCCCGGACCTAAAAGCCGCAGCTCTAGCCTTTAAAAGGGACTTGACTTCATAATTCATCCAAGGTTTCCGGTTAGGGAATACCCGGATCGTCTTGCGAGACACACTGCCCTCTGTGCATTTCCAAATAAAGTCCATGACAGCTGAGGCATACTCATCGAGGTTAGCTGCCAAGTCCTTGAATACTAACCAGTCCACCGATTCAAAGCGGTCATGGAGGACCTCATCCATTTCCTCCATCCATCGCGACACTACTTTTGACACCGTGACCTTCCGCTTCAGTTTCTGTTTGCAAGCCGGGAGGAGGAGTACGGACTGATGGTCCGATTTTCCGAAGTGAGGTCGTGCGACGGAACAGTAGGCATCCTTGACTGCTGTGTAGCAGTGGTCAAGTATATTCGAGCCTCTAGTCGGGCAGGAGACATGTTGGTATAATTTTGGCAGCACCTTTCTGAGTTTGGCCTGGTTAAAGTCCCCGGCAGTAATGAGCAAAGCCTCCGGATACCTGGTCTCAAGCTCATTGATGTTGGCATACAGTATGTTCAGAGCACACTCCACGTCCACCTGGGGGGGAATGTAGACTGCTGTCAATATGACCGAGGTGAATTCCCGTGGCAGATAGTAGGGACGACACTTCACCGACAGGTGTTCCAGGTCTGGGCTGCAGGAGCTTGTCAGTGCCACTGTGTCCGAGCACCACGCAGTGTTGATCAGCAGGCAGACACCACCTCCCCTCGTCTTGCCCGAAGACGCCGTGCAGTCCATCCAATGGATCGAAAATCCCGCCGGTCAGATGGCACAGTCGGGGGTGGCAGGGGAGAGCCAGGTCTCGGTGAAACAGAATACACAGCAGTTCTGCATCTCCCTGCAGTAGGTGAGTCTCCCTTTAAGGTCATCCACCTTGTTCTCTATGGCTTGCATATTAGCTAGTAGGATGGTGGGCTTAGGGACCCTGAAGCCCCTCAGCTTCAATCAGCGTAATGTCATTTCCAGTGTAAAGGAGAAGAAATAATCGTCACTCAGGATCCGAGGCAGCACAAGAAACACTAAGATAAAGAATTCTGGCCCTGCGAGCTGTGCTGCCCAGCAACCCCCAAGTTAACTGAGGCCTAAACACAGGACAACTTACAATGACCAATTAAACTGCCAACCGGTACGTCTTTGGACTGTGGGAGGAAATCGGAGCAACCGGAAGAGACACGCAGTCACGGGGAGAACGTACAAACTCCTTACAGGCAGTGACGGAAATTGAAACTGGGTTGCTGGCACTGTAAAATGTTGTGCTAACCACTACTCTGCAGTGGCAGTGCTTTGAGGGAGGAAGTATTGATCAGCTTTACTGCTCGGGAAAAGTAACCGCTTTTGAGTCTGGTAGTCCTGATGTGGATGCTATGTAGCCTCCCCTCAGATGAGAGTGGGACAAATAGTCCATGAGCAGGATCGGTGGGATCCTTTATGATGTTACTGGCCCTTTTCCAGCACCTTTCTGTATATATATATCCTAGTTGGTGGGTAGGCTGGTGCCAATGATGCATTGGGCAATTTTGATGACCCAGTCCTGTGAGGGCGTGGCTTATTCTGATTGCCAAAAATCGCCTTGTCATGGTTGGTTAGTTTGGAAACTGCAGCTGCTTTTCCCATTGGTTAGCTGCCTTGTGTCCAGCTTCAAGTATCCTGGGTATATTGAGAGGAAGTGTAGGAGGTTCTTGCTCTTTTCTTTTGTTTAAGGCAAGCAGTGGACATAACCATTGGGAAGGTATGCCCTTCGAACACTTTTACCTAAGTATGTTCATTAAGTATTCAGCTTTCTAGTTTCTGTAACTTGTGGAACATGAATGTTTGGTTGAATTTTTAGTTTGGGAATAAATGATTAATATACTTATTCGCAGTCAGTGTTTTCTGTCTCACTTGCCAGACCCATGACCTGATTCAACGTTACATTTTAGCACTGCAGCGAGCAGGATCTGGCTTTTTGAGCAGAAATGCATTTCTTTAAAAGGTTACTTCAAAGAGCAGACCCTCTGATTGAGAGATGCAGAGTCCCAGAGTGGGCAGATAATAGTGATGGCTTTGGAAGTCTCTCTAACCTACTGATGGGTTTTGGAATGCCAGTAGATGGGGCAGACCAGTTAGATTTCGCCAGGGTTGAAATGGGTCACCACATTGTTTCATTACTTAAGTTGTTGGTTTTCCCAGGAGAAAGGATAGCTGGATGCTTACTGGCTGTTTGCTGCGATTGTAAGACATCGGTAGCGAGTCATAAGAATGAATTGGAAAATCTCAGTCCGTTCTGTATTATTCTGAGAGAAACACTGTAGATGGCTCAGACTTGAGCTGCAAAGTTAGAGGATAAGACTATAGAGATAGCTTATCAGCTACTGAAGCGACAGCGTGCCGAGCTGATTGGCAGCCTGACCCTGTTAAGGTTTGAGCTGCGAAGAGGTGGGACAATGATCCTACTGTGGGGCTAGGGGAATGGGGAGGTAAAAGGCCTAGGGTTTGTCTCAAAACTTTGCAATTAGCCAAGGAAAAGGGGGGATGGGGCCTATCTTCTCTTAGAGGTTATTATTTTGCAGCACAGTTGAGAGCTGTGATGTGCTGGTGCAACCCATCATATGACGCTCAATGGAAAAACATTGAGGAGAGGATACTTCCCATCCCCATAGAGGAAATTTTGGCTGATAACAACCTACAAAGTTACATAAATAATATTGATAACCCATGGACTCTTAAAACATGGAAAACTATTATAAAAGAATATAAACGAGAGAGAGACATTACATTTCTTAAATGGTGTGCATATGACTCGGATTTTACACTGAATAAACTGGATGCTAGATTTAAGGACGGGACAGCTAAAGGAATAACAGCTATTTGCAATATAATGAAAGAAGGAACACTGTTCAGTTTTGAAATGCTCAAAGAGAAACACTTATTAGAAAAACAAGACTTTTACCAGTATCTACAGATGTGACAGTATGTTAATAGGATGGTTATAAATGTAACCAAGGCAAGTACATGTCCAATAGATCTATTCAGAAAAGCATATAATTCAGACAACGGTAGTAAAATCATTTCAAGCGTGTATAAGGGTTTGTCAAATCTTAAAACACATTCGACTTCATACATTAAAACAAAATGGGAGAAGGAAGGAGGGATAAAAATATCTGAGGAAGACTGGACAATAATATGGAGGTTATCAATGGAAGTGTACCAGTTCACAGAAATGGAGGGAGTTCGGATGGAAAAACTTGATAAAATATTTTATTACACCCTCTCAGAAATCCCATTATGATAATAACCCCCCCTGTTTGCTGGAGAAATTGTGGAAATCAAAATGCAAACCATTATCATATTTTCTGGGGATGCCCCGTTATCAAAGACTATTGGAGTGGGATACACAATGCCCTACAAGACATCTTTAAATGTGAAATACCCTTTGAGATTAAGACCATATATTTTGGCTATATACCTCAAGAATGGTTGAAAAGAGATAAATATTTAATGAATGTACTGCTGATGGCTGGTAAACAGACCCTTACCAGGAAATGGTTATCACAGGAGAGCCCAACTGTAAATGTATGGATGGAAATTACAATGGACATTTACAAAACGGAGAAGATAACAGCATCTGTTAATCATAAGTTGGAACAATTTTATTCATACTGGAAAAAATGGTTTAACTACATAACACCTCAGGCCTGATTTTATTCTCACAAGACAATGAATATGTTGTAAAAAAAAGATCACTTCCTACTCTGTACATAGTTTTCTTCTTTTGATTGTTCTTTCTTTCCTCTCCTTTCTATGAGTGTATACTTCAGATAAATATTATGTGGAGATTTGTGACAAATATGATTATATGATATATATGTACAGTATCTGAAATACATCTTACGGAAATGTTTGTTTGATGATGAAATTCAATAAAAAATAAATTACAAAAAAAAGAAAAGCAAATGAGGGAGAGAGGATACAATGGACACCTCAGTTTAATCCTCAAAATGATCACCTTCTCACTTGCGTGTCTGAGCGCTACGGACCAGGCCAGTGATCGCGCAGTCCCACACTTGCCACGGGGGGCATTGGTCAGCAGTTTCTTCCTCTGAGGGGGGGGTGGAGGAAGAGGATCAGGAACGTGTGGGGGTTGGTGTAATGGACCCCTTTGAGACAACAGAGATCAGAGAATTCTCTGCTAAGGAATTAGCCAATTTAGGGGATAGGTACAGACAGAAGGCCGGGCAGTCTTTGCCCCCGTGGTTATTGAGGATATGGGACGAGGGGGAACCGGAGTGAGCCTATCCAATAGAGAGATGGGTGCTTTAGGGAGCCTGTTGTCCCAACATGCAATAAATAATGCCCTGAGACCCTGCTTGCTTCCCCTGAGTATAATGGGTTCAAGTAATGGCTGCAGTTAAACTTAGGTATCCCATTCTTACTGAATGGAATTTAAAACCCCAAGCGGAATGGAGCACATTAGAGGGGGCACTAAAGTTCTATGCCAGTGAGCTCATATCACAGAATGATTCTGTGGTAGTGGTAGCCCACCAGTGGATATTGAAATAATTTCTGGGATGATAGGATGATAGAAGGAGGATGAGAAGAGACATGATAGAGGTGTACAAGATATTAAGAGGAATAGATAGAGTGGATAGCCAGCGCCTCTTCCCCAGGGCACCACTGCTCAATACAAGGGGACATGGCTTTAAGGTAAGGGGTGGGAAGTTCAAGGGGGATATTAGAGGAAGGTTTTTTACTCAGAGAGTGGTTGGTGCGTGGAATGCACTGCCTGAGTCAGTGGTGGAGGCAGATGCACTAGTGAAATTTAAGAGACTACTTGACAGGTATATGGAGGAATTTAAGGTTATATGGGAGGCAGGGTTTGAGGGTCGGCACAACATTGTGGGCCGAAGGGCCTGTAATGGGCGTACTATTCTATGTTCCATGTTCTATGACATGTGGTTATGGAGGCGGTTTTTCCAATGGAAGGGGGGTAGCGCTGTCTTTAATAGCACCAGCTGTTGGTTATCCTGTAAGTACAGTGATTCAATTATTACAAGGTTTAGAGTATTTTGAAGTGGGGTGCACGTAGCCAGTTAAAGAAGTTGGATAAGCAGATGGGAAGTGGGCATTCCTGCATATCCCGTAAAGAAATGTTTTTAGCTTTGCTTAAAGCAGGGGTCCCAGAGGAGCTGGTAAATGGGGTTCTCACCCCTACCCTCCATGCAATATGGAGGAAGTACAGCCCGGGGAAGCAAGAGAGGGTGGCTGTTGAGGAGGAAAGGTTATTCTTCAAGCTCTCTGCTGATAAGGCTTGTTGTTCACTGCCAGATTCCTTGCATTCCATTCAGGAAAAGGGCCGTGGCTAATGTTCACCAGCAGTGGAAATTGGGCGGGGGGGGGGAGGTTGGGGAGGGTGTTAGCACCTCATTGTTGTAGGGACGGTGTCATTCCACTTACATCCCTCTTCCCTGTAAATAGAGTGTGAATGATTTGAATGCAGAGAAATGTGAGGTATCAGTTTGCTTTAGTGTGTGAGTGAGGAGTTTGTCTTTAAGAGACTCTTGTGAATGGGTTGGGCCCTGCCCAGCTGCTTATTCCTTCTCAGTTGTTTCCTGACAAGTATGCTGTTTCTCTGTGAGAAATGATCTGACTATAGTTCCATACAAAGTTTTAAAGAAGAGGAGTACAGCCTGTGCTTTGTACTTTGTGTTCTAATCTGTTATATTGGTTCTTGTTTTTTTAAAAAAATCTGTTACGTGTTTATTGTGTTTTAATCTGTTACTCTGTTACTTGTTTCCCCATGCAGTTGGTTTTGGGATGACTCATTTCATACTGGCCATTTGAAATTTAAGTTGATATTTGGTAGAAGTTTGGGCAACTTTATTTCAGGTATAAGGTGCCCACATTTCAGTGGGCATTGAACATTTGGGAGCAGTTCTAGTAGTCCTGTTGTTATTGTGTTTTCCAAATATCCAGTGACTAATCAGGAGCAAGTGCATTTGTATCCCCTTGCATTACAGAATGCCAAAGTAGTAGATGTTGACTTGTGGTGGGAGATCCTGTGCTACATTCCTAATTATGGCGTTTGAATTTGCACACTGGACCAACAGGTCACATTGCTGAATTTGTATGAGGACTCCTTACTACATCGCAGAAGGGATACCATGGATATGGATCCCTTTGACAAGGAAAAAGACTGTTGGGGAATTTATATGGCTGCTTGGGTTTTGGCATTTTGTCTTGGGGGGAGCTGGGAGGGGGTAGTCTATTCCAGCCAATCTTAGCCCAGAGTATGGTAACAGCCTTAATAGCTCTGGTGGAGTAAGTGCTTTAAGGGCTGGTATTTCCCTATGTACTATTTGTTTCATTGGAAGGTCCTGACTCTTCAAGTGGTTTCCCCACCTGACAATGTTGTTGTAGGTGGTATGTTGAGTACAGGTACAAGGTGGATGGCAAGTGTGAGCTGGAACAGTATCCTGGGATGGCTGTGTCTATACCAAATAGTGCTGTGAAGGTGGCCACTTGTTGGACGATGAATGGCATTTATTGGATATGCATGTGGTTACCACAGGGTGGTGCGGTTGATATCCGGTGCTGGACATATGCCACCCCCCCCTCCCCCGTACCCCTGTGCCCAGGATGGACACCTTGCCCATGCTAGTCGGTGAGAGGGCTATTACAAAGGAAGGAAGGTTTTAAATGACAGCCTTTCTCAGCTTGGTTCGATCAGACTGTCCCGGGAACTGATCTTAATGACATTAAATTACCTGGTCACAAAGGAAGTTGGCACTTGTACTGTTATTGGTCAAGAATGCTGCATCTGCATTCCTGACGGGCCGGAGAGCATCACTCACCTGGCTGATCATATTGAAGAGTCAGTGTACTAGATTATGAGAACACTCAGTCCTCTTTTTATTGTCATTTAGAAATGCATACATGCGTTTAGAAATGAAACAATGTTTCTCCGGAGTGATATCACAGAAAACAGGATAAACCAAAGACTAACACTGACAGAAAGACTGACACATAATTATAACATATAGTTACAGCAGTGCAAAGCAATACCATAATTTGATGAAGAACAAACCATGGGCACAGTAAATAAAGTCTCAAAAGTCCCCGAGTGTATTGACTCCCGAGTCCCCAATAGCAAGCGGCAAAAGGGAGCAACTCCCTACATAAACCCCCAGGCACCATCAACTTGCCGATGCCTTGGAAGCAGCCGACACTGAGTCCATCTGTCCGAAAACTTCAAGCTTCCGACCAGCCTCTCCGATACAGCCTCCCGAGCTCCATCCTCTGCCGAGCGCCTTCGATGAAAGCCGAGGATTTCAGTGCCTTCAGCTCCGGAGATTCCGGTTACCACAGAGCAGCAACGGCAGCGAAGCGGGAGGAGAAGATGGCGGCGCGACGCAGCGCGCGCAGCTCTCCGGTGAAATGATATCGTATTTGTAAGTAGGATACTGTGCACAATTCTGATTTGATGGAGACAGACGTGAGAAGCACAAAGGAATATCTGGATTAACTTCTGAAATGCCCAGTTCGCTGCCGCTGCTACTGTGCGATTGAGAATCTCTGGAGGGAAGGCCCCAAAATCCCCAGCTTTGCCTGCTGCTGGCGACGGAGGCTGGGGTCGAAGCGTTCAGCAGAGATGGTGCTCGGTACTCGGTGTCGGAGGGCTGGTCGGAGGCTTGAAGTTTTCAGATGACTCAGAGTCGGACTGTGGTCAGGCATGGCAGGGAGAGTTTTCTTCCTTCTCCCGTCTGCATGAGATGTGGGACTTTCAAGAGACTTTGAACTTTTTTTACTGTGCCCATAGCCTGTTCTTCATCAAGTTATGGTATTGTTTGCACTCTTGTAACTATATGTTATAATTATGTGGTTTTTGTTAGTTTTTTAGTCTTGGTCTGTCCTGTGTTTCTGTGATATCACACCGGAGGAATATTGTATCATTTCTTAATGCATACATTGCTAAATGACAATAAAAGAGGACTGCATGTCCTCAGAATCTAATGGGTTAAGTGAGTGGGCAAGGGTCACGCAGATGGAGTACAATGTTGGTAAATGCGAGGTCATCGACTTTGGAAGGAAAAGTGAAAGAGCAGATTATTATTTAAATGGTAATAACGTGCAGCATTCTGTTGTGCCAAGGGATGTGGGAGTGCTTGTGCATGAATTACAAAAGGTTGGTTTGCTGGTGCAGCAGGCTATCAAGAAGGCAGATGGAATGTTGGCCTTGATTGCTAGAGGATTGAATTTAAGAGCAGGGAGGTTATGCTGCAACTGTACAGGGTACTGGTGAGGCCACACCTGGAGTACTGCATGAAGTTCTGGTCTCCTTACTTGAGGAAGGGTATACTGGCTTTGGAGACGGTGCAGAGAAGGTCCACCAGGTTGATTCAAGAGATGAGTGGGTTAGACTATAAGGAGGGATTGAGTCGTCTGGGACTGTACTTGTTGGAATTCAGAAGAATGAGAGGAGATCTTATAGGAACATATAAAATTATAGATAAAATGGAGGCAAGAAAGTTGTTTCCACTGGTAGGTGAGACTAGAATTAGGGGACACAGCCTCAAGATTTGGGGGAGTAGATTTGGGATGGAGATGAGGAGGAACTGCTTTTCCCAGAGAGTGGTGAATCTGTGGAATTCTCTGCCCAATGAAGCACTGGAGGCTACCTCAGTAAAAATACTTCAGACAAGGTTGGATAGATTTTTGCGTAGTAGGGTAATTAAGGGTTATGGGGAAAAGGCAAGTAGGTGGAGATGAGTCCATGGCCAGATCAGCCATGATCTTATTGAATGGTGGAGTAGGCTCGAAGGGCCAGATGGCCTACTTTGCTCCTTTTCCTTATGTTCTTATGTTCATTACTGCTCCAAATGACGGCAGCATAACAGGCAGTAAGTAAATGTTGATTGGAGATAAAATTTCTGCAGAAGTGATGGGAATGTGGGGAGAATAGATTACAGGGGAAATTATTTGGGAATGAAATTGCTCTTCAAGTAGACATAGATTCAATGACCTTCTATGTCACAATGAAATATGAAATCTGAAACTGGAAATACTCAGCAGGTCAGCA
Source organism: Mobula birostris (assembly GCF_030028105.1). Classification (NCBI taxonomy): domain Eukaryota; kingdom Metazoa; phylum Chordata; class Chondrichthyes; order Myliobatiformes; family Myliobatidae; genus Mobula; species Mobula birostris. The sequence goes on along the minus strand of NC_092392.1, from coordinate 48,956,648 downwards.
AACATCTATTGATACAGAAACAAAAATAGTACTTTCAGTTGTTTATTTTTCCTGCTGGTACATTATTGTATTAATCTGAGATTGTTATCTTGCTTTCTACTGTGAAGATTCACATCCTGCAGTAAGTGACAGTACATTTGGAAAGCGTGAAACGTGTGTGAGAGTCATACTTTCACCACTTTATATCCCAGAAAGGAGAAAATTGAAACAATCGAAGTGCATAAACTGAAACAAGAAGAAAAAGCCCTTAACTCCGAGTGGAGTCATCAGGACACCATCATGACAGTGTTTTTTTTACAGCAGACTTTCTTATTTTTACAACGTCGAGTTGCTAGCTCGATGCTCAACCCAGCGCAGATGGAAAGTGTGCAAGGGAGCCGGCTGGATTTGAACTTGGGAGCCTTCACTCCAAAGTCCGGCGCTGATGCCACTACGCCACCAGCCAACTATAAACTGAAACAAGTCTATTGGGATAAAATCAGGAAGTATTCATATCCACTCAGTGGCCAATGCCTCCTTTCCCTAATAAACTGGCCACTGAGCATATGTTCATGGTATGCTCTGTTGTAGCCGATTCACTTCGAGGTTCAATGAGTTGTGCGTTCGGAGATACTCTTCTGCACACTATTTTGTTTTGTAACTACAAAGCATAAAACTACTTGAAAGAAAAACATGTCTACTTCATTTTTATTTTACTTTTCTTTAGCGAGATGCATTCATATGACATGGTGGCGTAATGACATATGCAATTCACATACTTACATATAAAATGTAGTGAAAATTTAAACAAAGGAAGAATGCTTAATCAGACAATATATTTTCAATATTCATCGAATATTACTAAAATATCAAATACACAACACTCCTCCCTGCTTAGCTATAAACTCCAAATCAATACAGAATGCATCTCAACTTGTATACACAGAATACAATATAATACAACTACCATATACACATCCACAGCATCTCATTCAGGCCTAAAGATTTAATTGCTGTGGAGGATTTCTTACCCTTGTGGGATAACATCTTTACTGGCAAGGTGGGGGTGGATGTCACTCTGCTTGGCAGGAGAGACCTGTAGCTGTGAAAAAATCTCAGGTTCTAGGGCCTCCTCCAGGATGGTTGTAGGAGTTGACTCTGGGACTGCAGGAAGTGGTTCTGACAGCTCGGGACACTGTTCCTCTCGAACAATTGACTCTGCTCTCCTCTATTGATTGAGGTGTCATCTCCAGATGACATCAGACACAAGCTCCACTATGTCGGAGAGTGGTCCAGCTCTGTACTTAAGAACCTTTCCAAGTCCCCACTTTTGATCACCTCTGCAGTCCGTTGCCAAGAGTCCAGGAGTGAAACATCAAACCTTGTTCTTTGAGGAGCCTTCAGTTTGTCTCAGCTGTTTGTCCTGTATCCCCTTCTGAGGTTGGGTTTGAGGAGATGTAAGTACGAGCACATGGGGTGACCCAAGAACGGCATAGCTGATGAGTTGTTGGTTATGAGGTGTGTTGCGTTAGGATACGTAAGGAGGAAATTGATGAGCTTCTGATTCAGTGTCAGTGTAGTATGTTCTGCTGATATTGATCACAGTGCATTCTTTAGACTCTGCTTAGTTTTCAGGAATGACTGAAACTGTTCCACAATAAACTGTGGTCCATTGTCACTGAGTAAGTGTTCTGGAACATCAGTCCTCGAGTAAAGGCTTCTCAACACATTAACAGCATGCGCAACTGTAGTGGAGGCTACTGGAAATGCTTCTGACACTTTGTAGCTGCATCTGCTACAACCAAAAAATTTGCGCTCATCAAAGTTCCGGCAAAATCCATATGTATCCTCTGCCATGGCAAGGCAGGCATTCCCAGTGTGGGAGAGGCACTGCTTTTGGCATCTTCTGGGTGTGGTGGCATCCCAAACAGTCATAGCAAGTTGCTTGATTTGGTTACCTATTTCAGGCCACCAGACAGAGCTTTGAGCCAATAGTTTCATTTTGACCACACTTAGGCAGCTCCTTCAAAACTTTACTTCTCAGCTTGGACGGTACAACAACTTTCAATCCCTTAATAAAAATGCAGGAATTAGGATTTCTGTGGCACATTCCTGCCACTTTATGTTGCCGTGTAGACCTGGGACTGTGTTGTGTCATTTCTGCATTCCCTATGGAACATTTCTGTTGCAATCGGGAGACCTTCAGTGTGCATTAGGGAGAATATGTCAAGAGAAGTGTCTCCTCTGTTGCAAATTTTTCAGGTATTTCCTTTTTCAAGGATAAATGAGACAATCCATCAGTACTTCCATGATCATTTGTCCTCTTGAATTCAATCTTGCATATGTGTCCCCCAAGAATCAGAGCCCGCCTCTGCATTTCTGCTGCTGCTGTCAGTGGAACCGCCTTCTGTGGATTGAAAATGGACACTAGTGGTTGATGATCAGTAATGAGCATATACCCTCTCCCAGACAAGTACATTTTGCACCCCAACTCAGATTCAAGACCTCTTTCTGTCAACCTGTGCATAATTTTTCTCTGTGGTGGTAAGAGAATGTGATGCAAGGACTATGGGGCATTCATTTCCATCACTCATAACCTGTGAATTGACTGCTCCTATACCATAAGGCAAGGTGTTACATTCAAGCTTCACTGGAGAATGTGGATCTTAATGTGTGGGTACAGTGTCTGACATCAACATTTCTTTTACCTTTTGGAAAGCCACCTCACACTGCTTCGTCTATTGCTATTTCTTCCCAATCTGTAGTAATAGGTTCAAGGGGTGGAGCACAGTAGCCAAGTTAGGCAGGAATTTGTTATAGTAATCGACAAATCCTAAAAAGGACCACAACTATAACACATCCTTTGACCTTGGGGCATCCACCACTGCTTGAATTTTCTCAGCACACTTGTGTTTTACTTGTGCATCAATGGTGTGACCACAGTAAGCGATGATTGGGTTAAAGAATTCATACTTGTCACGTCAAACTCTGAGCCCATAATCTTCTAACTTTTTTTTACCACTGTCTTGAGATTTTAGAGATGTTCCTTGCTATCCTCACCAATAACAATGATGTCATCCAGGTAACAGTGAGTGCCTGGGTAGCCTTACAGCATCTACCAGAGGACAAGTTCTGGCAGAGCTTTCTGTCAGTTTGCAGGTGCAGATGCTACTCCAGAAATAAGCCTGTGATAGCAATAGAGTTTTGAGACTCTGCAGAGAGTGGTGCAGACAGCCCAGCACATCTGTAGATGTGAACTTCCCACTCTTCAGGACATTTACAAAGACAGGTGCATAAAAAGGACCTGAAGGATCACTAGGGACCTGAGTCACCCCAACCACAAACTGTTCCAGCTGCTACCATCCGGGAAATGGCATCGTAGCATAAAATCCAGGATCAACAGGCTCCGGAACAGCCATGAGAATGATTAATTCACAATTGTATTTCTATGTTATATTGACTGTCCTATTATACACACTA